>NC_143024.1:34417500-35028333 GCF_057628025.1 Oncorhynchus mykiss
TTCCACATGTTTGGTGTGTCTCCCAGGTGGCTTGTGGCAAACTTTAAACAACACTTTTTATGGATATCTTTAAGAAATGGCTTTCTTCTTGTCACTCTTCCATAAAGGCCAGAATTGTGCAACATAGGATTGTTGTCCTATGGACAGAGTCTCCCACCTCAGCTGTAGATCTCTGCAGTTCATCCAGAGTGATCATGGGCCTCTTGGCTGCATTTCTGATCAGTCTTCTCCTTGTATGAGCTGAAAGTTTAGAGGGACGGCCAGGTCTTGGTAGATTTGCAGTGGTCTGATACTCCTTCCATTTCAATATTATCGCTTGCACAGTGCTCCTTGGGATGTTTAAAGCTTGGGAAATCTTTTTGTATCCAAATCCGGCTTTAAACTTCTTCACAACAGTATCTCGGACCTGCCTGGTGTGTTCCTTGTTCTTCATGATGCTCTCTGCGCTTTTAACGGACCTTTGAGACTATCACAGTGCAGGTACATTTATACGGAGACTTGATTACACACAGGTGGATTGTATTTATCATCATTAGTCATTTAGGTCAACATTGGATCATTCAGAGATCCTCACTGAACTTCTGGAGAGAGTTTGCTGCACTGAAAGTAAAAGGGGCTGAATAATTTTGCACGCCCAATTTTTCAGTTTTTGATTTGTTAAAAAAGTTTGAAATATCCAATAAATGTCGTTCCACTTCATGATTGTGTCCCACTTGTTGTTAATTCTTCACAAAAAAATACAGTTTTATATCTTTATGTTTGAAGCCTGAAATGTGGCAAAAGGTCGCAAAGTTCAAGGGGGCCGAATACTTTCGCAAGGCACTGTAAGTATTTAAAATGTGTGTATGTGTGTGTGTGACGGGTTTGTGTGACGGTGTGTGTTTTAGACTGTGTGAAATAACAGGTTTACACACTGTAGTGTAGTGTGAAAAGTAATTACATTTAAGCAGTGATTCTTTCTGTGGTTCCTGTTGAACACTAAAGATGATGACTGTATATCTGTAAAGAGGTGGCTGTACTTGGAAATATGTGCGTGTCTGTGTGTTCTCTCAGCACTGAGACATTGAGCAGAGCTGCACAGCTCCATCACACACTGATAGAGAGGAGCGCCAGACCAATCCCACGAGAGTCTGAGAGCCATGGGGCGGGGCTACAACTTTGAGTCTGACGGAGAGGAGAGAGAGGAAAGAAGAGGAAGACCAACCATGCCAACCTGACTGGGAGGAAGAGAAGGACTGAGAGAAAAACAAGGCATCTAGAGAAAGAAAGGTAGAGAAAGTAGAGAGAGAAGCAAAGGGGAGCCAACTTTTTCAGACAGACTTGAGGAGAGAATGTCTCCAGTAGACTGTGGGAGAGATAGGCGAGAGGGGAGGACTGCAGTGATAACACAGGGAGACAGGCAGGCGACAGAGGCTACAATACACTACACAACCTTCCCTCTCCTCTCCCTGTGTTTGTGAAGCCACACACATTTAGGTTTTTTGTTTTGTAACATTACACACTCTTGTGTTTAGTAATACTGCATTTAGTACCTGAATCTGTCCATAATGTTTTGCACTGTAGGGTAAGTAATGGTGGGAGAGTAACAAGAGCTCCGGTAAGCACCCCACTCTCCCTTGGCCTCCTCCCCCCCAGACAGAACACTCTCCCTGGGCTACCTTATCTCCCTCCACCCCCCTCATGCTAGAGCAGGAAAGGGACCTCAAGTGCTCTCTCACTTTCCAAATTTGTCTTCATTATAGATAACTGATGTGTGTACGCTGATGTGTATGTATCAGTGTGTGTGTGTGTGTGTGTGTGTGTGTGTGTGTGTGTGTGTGTGTGTGTGTGTGTGTGTGTGAGAGATATTGTCATGTCGTCATGTCTGATGATGACATGAAGACAGATGGGATGGTCATCTCTCCCAACATAACGACAGACCTCCAGAACAGACCCTCTCTACTCTCTGGGACTTCAAAGGGAAGACGTTAGACCTGAAGAAGCACCACAAGCTCTACTTAGGCCTGCCATTCGTTTAGCTCTCAGCATTCATATGGCTTGAATTCATATACAGTAACTGATTCACATTAACCTTAAAAATTGACTGAGTTTTGATGTAAGTTGGCAAATGAGTCCTACTGGTACAGTATACAGTCATACAGGAAGTATACTACTACACATAAACAGCCGGCGGCATTGGGCCTCTGGTTAGAAGAAAAAGAGAGGAGGAACATAACGAGATGACGTGAGAGAAGACGACAGGCCTGAGCCCTCAACAGACTGAGACTGAGAGAGTCCGAGATGGAGAGAGAGAGGGTGAGAGACAGCGAGAACACGACAGAAAGAGAGGGAGAAGTGGAAACAGGCTGTCTTCTTTCTTCCCAGACTGGTGATTGAGTTATCTGCCATGGGGCAGTCATGCTGGCAGTGGTCCGGCTTACGGGCTCTCCTTGGGTGGAGCCAGCCAATAAAAGATAAGTTCCAGAGAGGAGCCAGCCAATAAAAGATAAGCTCCGCAGAGGAGTCAGCCAATAAAAGATAAGGCCCCGGTCCTGTCTGTGGCTTCCTCGCTGATCATCCTTGTGGAGATAGGATGCTCTGCATTGATATCCCTGGCGTCTCTCTGGCATTCACAGGGACCTCTCGGCCTGGTCACACACACACGCACACACACATGCACACACACATACACACATACACACACACACACAGCAGGTCATCAGGGGTCAATTTTGTTTTCATTAGCTACGACAGTGTAGATATCATCAATTCCGTAGGCTTCTATTGATTTAAAATGTAATCCACCCTTTCTCTCTTCCCTCCATCTCTCATTTCCTGTCATTCTCATGGTTTACTCTGTCTCTCATTTCTCTGTCAGATCCCTGTAACTGTCACAGAGCTGACCGTTGCTGAGGACAGAGTAGTGTCCATCCACTCCTATTCCTCCAGGACAGGTCAACCTCCCTGTTCCATCCTCCCATCACATTGACAATTAGGACTCTATCAGATTTGGACATTGTCACTCTGAGGAAGAATGCATGGGTTCTGTGGTGTCTCTCTCCCTCCCTCTTTCTTGTTCACCTCAATTCATCTTAGATGTAATCCTAAACACACACACGTACACAAACGCACGCACGCACGCAAGCATGCACGCACACACGCACACACACACACACACACACACACAAACACTCAGACACAAACATATGCACACTCTCACACACTCTCTCACACACAAACAAACACACGGTCTCCCCACCCTTCCCTGCTAACAGCACCCTGAGCTAGCCCCCTGTTCCCCAGCCGCTAATGACGGACAGCTGAAGGCACACTCCGGGGGCGCCAATCAAATTTGCAGCCCTGTAATTGGATTAATGCAGGCAGGGGGAGGGCTTTTATCTCTCCCTCTCTGTCTTTCTCCCTCTGTCTCTCTCTCCTCCCTTGTTTGTGCTCTCATCTGCGATTGAGTGATGGACAAAAGAGCGAGCTGTCAGCGTCAACTTTGGGCCGAGAATATGTGTGTGTGTGAGCCAGCTCTGAGGGCTGCTGAGTGTATTGAGAAGGAAGGGCGTGAGTGTGCGTGGGGGTTGGGGCAGGCAAAGAGTGAAATATCACTTAACTCATTCCCTCATCCCCGGTGCTTTTCACTAGGGTTCAACACCAGGCAGACACAAAGGACTGCGTCTCTCTCTCTGTCACAGACTGACACAAACAGAGAAGCTGCTACAGGGAAGGCTGGTCATCCATTGAAGGTGCATGGGCAGTGTAGAGCTGGGACCATAAACCCAAAGTGATCGTGACGATCCAACAGACCACTTATCGAGGTGATTTTACTGATATTGATTATTATGATGAGGAGTCTATACTGCAGAAATGTGACGTTTGAAATAAGTCACTTATATTGGCAATTGCTAAAGGGACAATTTATAGCTACAACATTCAAACTAGAAGTGGTAGTTTTAAGGGTGATATAAGAAGTAATTGAGGGTCACATTGATGTTATAAAATGATTGTTCTATTTATCGTTATCGTGATACACTGACTGCACACAATAAAAGTGCACTTAAACAAGGGTGTGCACACGCACACGCTAACACACACATGCACACGCTAACACACACACGCACACGCTAACACACACGCACACGCTAACACACACACGCTAACACACGCACGCACACGCTAACACACACACGCACACACACACCCTCATTTTAATTTTCCATCACTCCTCTCACCAGCTAGTTATGGTAGACCAGGAGTATCCAATCAAAACAATGACTTGAGTGGCCAGCCTTATAGTGTCTGGACAGACTCTGGAAAGGCCCTGCGGCCCTGCTGGACCTGTGTCCTCTCATCACTACGTGTGTGCTCTGCTCTGCTGTGGAGATGACACTAACTCTGACGTCCACATGACAACACACACACACACACACACACACACACACACACACACACACACACACACACACACACACACACACACACACACACACACACACACACACACACACACACTGTCTGACTGTAACCTGCACATCTGCCCTCTGTATCTCTCTGAGAGGATGTGTGTGTGTGTGTGTATGTGCGTGTGTGTGTGTTTGCGTTTGAAAAGGATCTGTTTTCACTGTGGCCAAGCTGGATACATTGACCCTCATGAGGACATTTGACATACTGAGGACAAGGTTTATGTCCTGATAAGTTCTCTTACTGTAATGTAGACGTTGTGGGGGGCGTATATCTCCATCATTGTTCTGCTGTTTGTTGCATGCGTTACATCTTCTTTACCTGTGTTTGTTGCTCTGCGTAGGTCCCGTGTTTCTCTCTGAGATCCTCACACAGCCCTGGTTGGGTGACAGCGGGCACACTTGTCACATGCCATATTGTCAGCATCAGGGACAGCGTTCCCGGACTGACTGGCGTTCCTTGCTCCAGGGCCATCCGTGGGAACGTTCAGGAATAGTTCTCTGTATCGGCCTGTTCACACGGGAGCCTGTCACCTTCCTCAGCTCACACCTCACCACTGACACCAACAGACAGATGAAGTGAGGTACCCAGACTAGAGCGTGTGTTTTGGCGTCAAACATTTCCTGCTGACTCATGTCGCCTCAGTTGGCGGTAAACATTCTTACTAGCTGTTCATAGTAAGCGTACGTGTTGATAAATATTAGGTAACTCAACCTGTGTGTGTGCGTGTGTATGCACATGTACGTGTGTGTGTACGTGTGTGTGTGTGTGTGTGTGTGTGTGTGTGTGTGTGTGTGTGTGTGTGTGTGTGTGTGTGTGTGTGCGCGAACAGGGCTGCAGACAGGGCGTCTGGTCGGTGGTGAGAAGTAACAGAACCTTGGAGCAGAGTGCCTGTCCCTCAGCCATGCAGGCCATGAGACACACTCAAGACAAGTTAATCCCAGCACATCTTATCTGTATTCACCCAGCTACTTCATTCTTGCTCTCTCACATTTCCGTTTTTCTCTCACTTTCCCTCCATCTTCCTATCCCTGCATCTCCCTCATCCTTCACCCACCCCTACTTTCTCTCCCTCATCCCCTTCCTCACTCTTTCACTAACTCCATTTACAGTTGAAGTCGGAAGTTTACATACACTTAGGTTGGAGTCATTAAAACTTGTTTTTCAACTACTCCACAAATTTCTTGTTAATAGTTTTGGCAAGTCGGTTAGGACATCTACTTTGTGCACGACACAAGTAATTTTTCCAACAATTGTTTACAGACAGATTATTTCATTTATAATTCACTGTATCACCATTACATTGGGTCAGAGGTGTACATACACTAAGTTGACTGTGCCTTTAAGCAGCTTGGAAAATTCCAGTAAATTATGCCATGGCTTTAGAAGCTTCTGATAGGCTAATTGACATCATTTGAGTCAATTGAAGGTGTACCTGTGGATGTATTTCAAGACCTACCTTCAAACTCAGTGCCTCATTGCTTGACATCATGGGAAAATCAAAAGAAATCAGCCAAGAAAAAGCCCCCCAAAAATTGTAGACCTCCACAAGTCTGGTTCATCCTTGGGAGCAATTTCTAAATGCCTGAAGGTACCACGTTCATCTGTACAAACAATAGCACGCAAGTTTTAACCACATGGGACCATGCAGCCGTCATACCGCTCAGGAAGGAGACGCATTCTGTCTCCTAGAGATGAATGTACTTTGGTGCGAAAAGTGCAAATCAATCCCAGAACAACAGCAAAGGACCTTGTGAAGATGCTGGAGGAAACAGGTACAAAATAATCTATATCCACAGTAAAACGAGTCCTATATCGACATAACCTGAAAGGCCGCTCAGCAAGGAAGAAGCCACTGCTCCAAAACCGCCATAAAAAATCCATACTATGGTTTGCATTTGCACATGGGGACAAAGATCTTGTCACGACTTCCACCGAAGTCAGCTCCTCTCCTTGTTCGGGCAGCTTTCTAGCCAATGCCGCTCCATTTCTCATTTATCCATTTGTTTTGTCTTGTTCCATTACACACCTGGTTTTCATTCCATAATTACTGCATGTATTTAGTCCTCTGTTCCCCACCATGTCTTTGTGTGTAATTGTTTATTGTTATGTGGATTCTGTCAGGCGCTATACTTTTGCTATGTTCCGTGTTTTTGGCACGTTATTGTTCTTATGTGCGGTCCTTTTTGGTTAGAACAATTAAAGTGCGCCTGTTTATTAAACTGCTCTCCTGCACCTGACTTCGCCTCTCGTACACACCCCTGACAGATCTTACTTTTTGGAGAAATGTCCTCTGGTCTGACGAAACCAAAATAGAACTGTTTGACCATAATGACCATCTAATGACCGTTTGGAGGAAGAAGGGGGAGGCTTGCAAGCCGAAGAACACCATCCCAACCGTGAAGCACGGGGGTGGCAGCATAATTTTGTGGGGGGTGCTTTGCTGCAGGAGGGACTGGTGCACTTCACAAAATAGATGGAATCATGAGGGGGGAAATTATGTGGATATATTGAAGCAACACCACAAGACATCAGTCAGGAAGTTAAAGCTTGGTCGCAAATGGGTCTTCCAAATGGACAATGACCCCAAGCATACTTCCATAGTTGTGGCAAAATGGCTTAAGGACAACAAAGTCAAGGTATTGGAGTGGCCATCACAAAGCCCTGACCTCAATCCCATAGAAAATTTGTGAGCAGATCTGAAAAAGTGTGTGCGAGCAAGGAGGCCTACAAACCTGACCCAGTTACACCAGCTCTGTCAGGAGGAATGGGCCAAAATTCACCCAACTTATTGTGGGAAGCTTGTGGAAGGCTACCCGAAACGTTTGACCCAAGTTAAACAATTTAAAGGCAATGCTACCAAATACTAATTGAGTGTATGTGAACTTCTGACCCACTGGAAATGTGATGAAAGAAATAAAAGCTGAAATAAATCATTCTCTCTACTATTATTCTGACATTTCACATTCTTAAAATAAAGTTGTGATCCTAACTGGCCTAAAACAGGGAAGTTTTACTAGGATTAAATGTCAGGAATTGTGAAAAACTGAGTTTAAATGTATTTGGCTGAGGTGTATGTAAACGTCCGACTTCAACCGTAGCTATCTTTTCCTCACACCCATCTTCATTCATTTTTTTGTCAGCATACCTGTGATACATACCACACACACACACACACACACACACACACACACACACACACACACACACACACACACACACACACACACACACAGACACACACACACTCAGATTTCAGGTTAAACCCTGAAGTGTTATTTTAAGTGAAGATCAGTCAGATGACCCCAGTGAACTTTCGCGCCTCAACATAGAGGAAGCATCAGTCAGTCAGCCGTGCTGAGCGGGACTAGAGGGAAGGACTGGAGAAGGATGGCTGCATTAGTGGCAGGGCCCTCGTGTTTGTTTCGGCTCCTCCAAAGAGAGGTCATCCGGCCCGCTGACCTATCCTATTGCACAGAGTCCTGCCTGTCAGCGCAGCCTGCTATGGATGCTCTTCGTCTCCACCCCCCCCCCCGATCCAGACCCTCTCACACGATCCCAGAGCTGGATGCCTGAGGATTAGCGGGCGTGCTGAGTGGCAGATCTGTTCTGTTTCTCTAATGCGCTAAGTACCTGGGAGTAGTGTGAGTGTGTGGCTGTGTCTGTCTGTCTGTCGGAGAGTATAAGTGAGAATTCACACACCTAGAATGTTTGTATGTTCATGAATGTCCATGAAAGTGTGTGTGTGTGTAAGTACCTGGGATTTGTGCTGTGGTAATAAATATGCTGAGGCTTTGGGGGGGTGTAAACACGTCTGTTGTACCAGAGGGTGGAACGCACCCCTCCAGACCAGCGTGAGGGAGTTAGGAAGATAGAGTGTGTTCAACAACGAGTGTGTATCCACCTCTCTGTTTTACAGTCTGTAGGTCCCATGACGTGTATGTCCTCCCACAGAAACACTTCCCACAGGGAAATGTATTCCCTCTATGTTACATTAAATATTAATACATGCTTCTGAGGACCACCAAAGGTTGATTTTTCATATTATACACAACATCAATATGAAGTTTTTGAATTAAATCTCCACTATTAATGAAGGTGTTATGTATTGCTTATACATGTGTTATTGTGCAACGGACTAGGTATCCCCCTTTCCCTTTCCTATTACTGCGGTATCCATGTTTGTGTTTGCACATCATAAATCGTATGTGTTGATATTCAAACTAGTGAAGATTAGGTTTGGATCTCACAGGCACGTTGTTTGAGTGACAACATTTGTGCTGACACAGGTTTGTACCTGTTGGGTTGAAGTAGTTCTTCAAAAGCCAATTAAAATCCTACTACAGGCTTTAGACGAATCATCATTGGCCTCTGTTTTGGTAAAACTCTTCAGTCTTCAAGTGGAACTTGTAGGCAGGGCCTGTTCCAGGTATAAGCGACATAAGTGGTCGCTTAGGAACTCAGTCGTGGTCTCAACTTACTATTACGGGTAAGAATAGAAGAATACACCAGGTGCAATTTCAAAATGGGATTGTGAAAGCTTTTCTATTATGTCACTGTCACTCAATTAGACATGTAAAGCTAAATGTATAAAATAACAGGAAATTACCTTTAAAACTGCAAACAATTCTCTCCACTCCAATGCAAAATAGGTAGAATTGCAGGAAATTAGCTGGGATTGCATTTTTTCCCGCCCTGCCCCATAGCAAAGTGGAAATGGTCAAAAAGAAACACAAATAGCCTCTTAACAAGAGCAATTTCTCAAGCAAGATTTTTCTAGGACTGTTTGGGAGTGGTCTGAGTGAGGAAGGGAAAACTGAAAATGAGCGGTTATTGGCAGAGAGGTGTGTAACTCTTTCTTATTGGACTATTAACCAATTTACCACCTGGTGATGTCACCAGGCAAGCCAAAACTCCATCCCACCAAAACAGGCTGAAATATCAAGGGGTCTTTTCAAATAGCTCTTACGCTAAAAGCGCATTATCATGTTCACAATTCTACAGTGTTATTCCAAACTCATAGTCTATATCATTGCACTGGGCCTTTGAAAATTTTCTCTACGCCCATAATTTTTTGGGTAGAATTGCAGGAAATGTACTTTAAAACGTACATTTCTCTCACCACCGTCAAGAGGGGGGCCATTGAAATGTTTTTCCGCGAAGTGGGGGAACCCCAACCAAATCTTGCTAAGGGCCCCCAAAAGGCTAGTGCCGGACCTGCTTGTTGGTCAAAGAGGTCTTGTTTAGACTGGATTCTTGTTTGGTGTTGGGAAAGGTTAGGTTTAGGTTAAGGTTAGGACTAATGCTATGAGGGTTTGAAAGTGTGGGGTATGATGCAATTGTAATGTTTCACTTATAGACACTATTTAATGTGGGACTGTAGTGTATTGATACAATCATGAATACTGTGCCCAGCACATTGATACACCCTTGCATTCCAACCAATGTGGAAGAGTATAGTCATGATAAAGATTAACTCATGTTACAGTTATCATTCATTGCTGTTAGTGTAAGAGTCAAACACACCAGTAAGTTCCTGAGGCATTTTCTGAGAACTCTCAGGTCAATTACCCAACGGTATATAAACCAATGCATCAGCTGATTTCAGCATCCCCCCAACTCCACTTTCTCCCTTCCTCATTCTTCCTCATTCTTGTCATATTTGAAAAATGGAGCTAGTAAACATTTTAATTTTCTCCTGCTTCCTGACCAAATCTTATAAGCATTTATAGGGTGAACAAGTCAGAAGGTTTTCAAAAGCCTGTTCCACTTAGAGAGGGGTCATAAATCTGTCTGTGTGTGTTTCCTGTGTGTGTTTATGTGCATGTTTGTTTGTGTGTGTGTGTGTGTGTGTGTGTGTGTGTGTGTGTGTGTGTGTGTGTGTGTGTGTGTGTGTGTGTGTGTGTGTGTGTGTGCTTGTGTGTGTTTATGGGAATGATTACATGTGATGTATCTTCTGCCATGAAGTGGATGGGTTGTCAAGCAGAATGAGAAGGCAAAGGGATCCTTGGCTTTGTTTTGACTGGGTTCCCAGTCCCAGCTGACTGGGTTCCCTGTGTGCGCTCCGCATAGGTACTCTGCGGACTTGGGAAATAACTAACTGTGACTAGCAGTGCTTGGGCCTATACAGATATAGTTTTAGTGTCTGGGTGTGCGTGTGTGTGTGTGTGTGTGTGTGTGTGTGTGTGTGTGTGTGTGTGTGTGTGTGTGTGTGTGTGTGTGTGTGTGTGTGTGTGTGTGTGTGTGTGCATGTTGTGTAGTGTTTATGGAGTCTTTTCAGTATCTGCCAGACCATCTCTAAGGATCATCCCTCTGTTACCATGGAAACACGCTGCTCTTAGACACAATTCAATGTCAATTTGTACATAATTTTGCAGACATAAACTCTGTTCAAATGTCTTACAGTCATGTAGAGATGACATTATGTTGATACCAGACAACAGATAAACAAGTAGCAGAGTATTATTCTATGCAATGTAGTGCACAAAGTAAACCATCCTCAACTTGAGAGAGAGAGAGTGCGTGTGTGTGTGTGTATGTGTGTGCGCGTGTGTGTCTGAGTTTGCACACCTGTCCATTAGTGTTTTCTCCCTGGGTGTTTTAATCAGTTGAAAGAGGTTGATAACCTCTATGCTAATGCTAATTAGCCACAGTGGTCTGTAATGAACAGGGGAAAGCCCCCCGATCACGTTACACACCTCCCTCTCTCTAAGATGAGCTGATGACTATCGCGCAGACAGGGGCTAAAGTTGATTAGATCCTCACGACTAATGCACGCACACATGCACACGTACGCGCGCACACACGCACGCACGCACACAGATGAGGAACACTGGATGGCTGCCCTGTTTCTTGAGTGTAGTGTTTTGTTAGGTTAGGTAAGGGAGTGCTGTATCCTACACCCACAGGTGTTTATATTTGTGTGTGTGTCCTGTTCTTCTGCACAGTTGTTTGTGTGTGTTCTAGTCTTTTAAAATTGTATTTGACATCCAACAAGCTCTCACATTCTCACTGCAGAAATAGACGTATTTGCACTTTTCTCCAAAGGTCAAATTTCGAAGTTACTCCAAAGGTCAAATTTCGAAGTTAAGTTTACGGGTTAAGGTTTTGAATAGGGTTAAAACATTAAGTTTAGGCATTCATTCTGAATGGTTAAGTTAAGGGTTAAGGTTTGTGATCGGACTTAAAGCGAGTGTCTACCACTGCGATTGAACACGCAACCTTTGGATCAGGAGTCATGGGATTGGACCCATCTTCCAACCCTGTCCACAACACCCTAGTAAACCCCAAGCCTACTTGATGGTAATAGCAGTCACAGTTGCCCCTAGTGGCATGTTTTGAAGGAATTTTCTCATGTCCTTAGGACGTGGACAGACGTCCAATTTCAAAGTCAATCTTGATCTATCTTGCTGTAACATCAGTCCTTTCCCTCAGGGCTCACTGACGCCTACCTCTTCATTCAGGCCTCTACTGTTTAAAGGTGCTAAGTGGGTTCCCATTCTCACCCAAATCCCTTCAAATCTTCCCCTCAGTACCCAGCAGGCTTGGAGAGTGCCAGGCCAATCCCCACAGGTGCAGCCTGGAGAATATGACAGGCTCTCTTCAGCCGGGCTTAACTCCTCCTGTGTGCCTTTCACTGTGGATGAGCCTCCTCTGTCTCCCCCTGGGGCTAAAACTGTAGTTACACCATCACCTCAGGTACTTACCTCTTTTCCTTCTCTGTTTAAAGCCACTGAAACAAAAGCTAAAGTGATGTGTTAATGTCTGCAGTGGCGCCCATATTTGGGCTTCGCACGGCAGAAACACCACTACAGCGACTCCATTCATAACTACCTCATCTGTTAACACAGACACGTTCTCTCCATTGATAGGTTGGGCACACCGAGGCGTTTTGGGAGCGATCAAAGGTAATTTGGCAAGTTGTCAGTCTGAGGTTTTCTACAGGTGCGTTCTGACACGAGGGAATTGGGGAGGTATTGATGGTTGGTGTTGGTGTTGAGTGCAGTGGTGATCTAAACTTGTCTGAGGCATGATGACAGTTGTTTCCCAGACAAGTTGATATTTCAAACACTTCAGGAATGGAATAAACTCTATTCCTTAGCCTGAATTCCACCCAGGCTCATAGCTTGCGGCTCATAGCTTGCTGTTGAACCAGAGTAACAGCAGATGGTGGGTTGAAGAAGATGGCTGGTGGACTCCATTAATAGAAGTTATGTCTGCATGTACTGTACGTTCATTATGCAAAAGTGACAAGAGGAATGCAGTCGTCTAACAAACAGCGTTCTCCTTCCCGTGGCGTAAATGAGTGAAAGTGTGAGAAGTTACGTATGTTGTTGTTAGGGGATTTTAAGAGTAAGCGGTTGTTGTGTTTGCCATGGCTGTTTTCCGTAGGAAAGGAAAGTGCTCTGTGTCAATAGTGAGTCGTGAGCTTTCGGCAGTTCCCACTCCAGAGCTTTTGTACTGAAATGATCAGTTTCTCATCCATCTAGACTAGACCTGAAGTCTGAGAAAGTTATCAACAATGCATTCTCTCTACTGCCAGACAGGAAGTGTGCGTGATTGACATCCTGCCAGCCTCAGATAATCTAGAATATCTGAAAAGGGACTCAAACTAATAGACAATTGTAAGAGCGTATTCCGCCAATGATTACCCAAGGCCTATAGCTATTTATTATTTTGTGAGGAGTATCACTAGCCGGAATTCAATCATTGTGTCTAAGAATAATGAACCAGAATTTATTCCAACATTACTCAATGTCCGGGATATTTTATTTCATTTGACAATTAAAAATACAGAAAGAAGCCACACCAGGCAGCAAATACATGTATCAAAATTGACAAGGCTTATATACACAAACAGTTGCAAGACTTGTTTCCATTGTTGTCTTCTATAGAGACCAATATTTATGGTGACTTTTTGTAGTCACTAACTTTGATGGTTCGCTGGACAATATCAATAGGAAAATGAATGGAGTTTTTGGAGGGTTTTTGGATAAACGCCAAAAATAAGGTCCGTGGTAAACACAGGCGTAGGAAGTCTTATATGTTTTGTTCTATGAGATAATCTTCATCAGCTAATGTCACTTTGGTGAATATTTAAGCATTTATATAATTTTAAAAAACACATAAAGGCTTCATAATTCATAAAGGTCATGTTAACTGCCTGGTATTATCTCATAGACATAAATGTATAAGATCTACTAAGCCAGTGTATTTTCGGCATTTATCCCAAAACCCTATTCTTTCCACACTAATATTTCCCATAGGAATGGATGAATGAACCAGAGGTAACTACTTTCCTGGTTTTAGTACTACAAGCTGGGGAGCTCTATTGGTAGGCAAATGGCTGCAGGGCAAAACAAATGACATGGGCACTCTGTGCCATACCTTCAATCATACGCAATGTCCACATATTTACATATCATTTACAAATGAGTCTTACCAGTCTGGGTTTAAATTGCCTTTCTCTACAATTCTCCCTCCCAAAATAACATTTAAAGAAGATGTATTAGCATACAAAGTGTTCCATTGCTCTTTATTAATACTCTCTCTCTCTCTCTCTCTCTCTCTCTCTCTCTCTCTCTCTCTCTCTCTCGCTCTCTCTCTCTCTCTCGTTCCTTTTAATTTTCTCTCTCACTCCAGTCCTCTGGGAGAGCTGCTGATGACATCATCTGACGGGGTCAGCTGTAATCTGGGGCTGTTCTGTGTGGACGGCACGGTGTCAGACTTGAACCTAGGCCGCCCCACCATGGAGCTGGATCGTGGCTGTTCGTTCTGGCGCTGCCAGACCAGGGCCCAACTATTTGTGGAGCCAGACTGGAGATTAGACTGACTGCTGCACTTCTCTGGGTTTCCACTTGTTTTTTCTTCTTTCAACTTGTCTGTTGCACCCCCCCCCTCCCCTCCCTCTCTTTATCCTCTCCTCCTCTCTCGCAGCTCGCTCTCCGTGATTTCCAGGCGGGCACCCGTCCGCCTTTTTTTGGGTTCTCTTATCGAAGAGCTGGAAGCTGAAGTAACGTCATCATCTACAGTGGGGGGGTTGGGGACGTGCACACGTGTGTATGTGTGCGCAGGGGACTTGAAAGGGCACACAATCCCAGATATGGCTGTCGCCAGTGTTGTCATTTCTTGGAAACTCCATCACAACACTACTGCAACCTTATCACGACATTACTATAATGTACAGTAATGGTCTAGAAACATATTGCGCCAGCAGAAAAAAATACTTTTTTTAAAGAAGAAGAAATGGTATGTGTGTGTGTTCCTGTGCATATGTGATAAGGAGAGGGGAGGTGATGCCATGTTGATCCTCTACTCAGCAGGACTATGTTCCCATGACGGCCACATGTTTTCTATGAGCCTGTTGTGTAAGTGTGTGTGTATTTGTATGCATTTGTGCATATGGATGGGTGTGAGCGTGTATAACGGTTGTTGTCGGAAGGACCAAGGCTCAGCGTTCCTTGAGTTCCACATAATATTTATTGTTGAAGTGAAACTTTAGACAAAACAATAAAGAAAACAACGACCGAACAGCTTCCTTCTGCAAACTAACTGCACACAAACGAAGAACAAGATCCCACACAGAAGGAGGGAAAAAAAGCTACCTAAGTATGATTCCCAATCAGAGACAACGATAGACAGCTGTCCCTGATTGAGAACCATACCTGGCCAAACACAAAGAAATAGAAAACATAGAAACATGAACATAGAATGCCCACCCAAATCACACCCTGACCAAACCAAAAATAGAGACATAAAAAGCTCTCTACGGTCAGGGCGTGACAGTACCCCCCCCAAAGGTGCGGACTCCGGCCGCAAAACCTGAACCTATAGGGGAAGGTCTGGGTGGGCATTACTCCGCGGTGGCGGCTCTGGTGGGGGACCCTCACCGCCAACCCCGGACTGAAGGGCGCCTCTGGACTGAAGGGCGCCTCTGGACTGAAGGGCTGCACTGTAGGCTCCGGACTGAAGAGCACCTCTGGACTGAAGGGTGCCTCTGGACTGAAGGGCTGCACTGTAGGCTCTGGACTGAAGGGCTGCACTGTAGGCTCTGGACTGAAGGCCACCTCTGGACTGAAGAGCGCCTCTGGACTGAAGGGCTGCACTGTAGGCTCTGGACTGAAGGCCACCTCTGGACTGAAGGGCGCCTCTGGACTGAAGGGCTGCACTGTAGGCTCTGGACTGAAGGCCACCTCTGGACTGAAGGGCGCCTCTGGACTGAAGGGCTGCACTGTAGGCTCTGGACTGAAGAGCACCTCTGGACTGAAGGGCTGCACTGCAGGCTCCGGACAGGAGGGCGACTCTGGCAACTCCAGACAGGAGGGCGACTCTGGCAGCTCCGGAGGCCTGGTGCGTGGAGGAGGCACCGGATGAACCGGGCTGTGGGGGAGCACTGGAGCTCTGGTGCACAGCCTTGGCACCACTCCTCCAGGCTGGATGACTACTTTAGCCCGGCCCCTCCAGAGTGCTGGCACAGGTCGAACCGGGCTGTGGGGGAGCACTAGAGTTAATGGTGCTTACCAATCGTACCTCTCCCTTAGGCTCAATGCCCACATTTGCCCGGGACGGGCGGAGCGCAGGCATAGGGCGAACTGAACCCTCCCAACGCCCCGGAGTCACAGTACGCAGAGCCGGCACAGGATACCCTGGACCGAAACGGCGCACCGGAGACCAAACGCACTGAGCTGGCACAATCCGCCCTGGCTGGATGCCCACTCTCACATGGCACTTGCGGTGGGTTGGCCTATAGCACTCCGGGCTATGGGCGCGCACTGGAGACACCATGCGTTTTACCGCATAACACGGTGCCTGACCAGTACAATTTATTTTGGGGGGGGCTGCCTCTCATGCCTGTTGCGCTGCCTTGCCTCATATCGCCGCCTCTCCGCTTTAGCTGCCTCCAGCTCTTCCTTGGGGCGGCGATATTCCCCAGCCTGTCTCCAGGGTCCTTGTCCGTCTAAAATCTCCTCCCATGTCCAGGAGTCCAGGAAACGCTGCCTGGTCTCTTTGTGGTGGGATCTTCTGCAACGGCTGTCATCGGAAGGATGAGACCAAGGCGCAGCGTTCCTTGAGTTCCACATAATATTTATTGTTGAAGTGAAACTTTAGACAAAACAAAACAATAAAGAAAACAACGACCGAACAGCTTCCTTAGCGATAAGGCACCTTGGAAGTTTGTGGTATATGGCCAATTAAGGGCTGTATCAAGGCACTCTGTTGCGTTGTGCATAAAAACAGCCCTTAGCTGTGGTATACTGGCCATATACCACACCCCCTCGGGCCTTATTGCTTAAGTGTGTGTGTGTGTGTGTGTGTGTGTGTGTGTGTGTGTGTGTGTGTGTGTGTGTGTGTATACGGGTGTATGTGTGTGTGTAGGGTTAGGACGTTGGTCCCTTGAGAGGGACATCCTGATGTTATTGTTAGTGAAATCTAATCTGTCTGTGTGTGTCCTATTGGGGCAGCATTGTGCTGAGCTCTGGGCTTCAGCAACCTCTTTCTCCATTAATGCTACATTAGCCAAATTAGAGCCCTAATTGGGGAGGCGAGGAGAGCTCAGCGCTCTTAAAGGGACGCAGGCGCTGGGATCTAAGTGGAGAGGCTGACTTAAAGGGGAGGTTTTGGTGTGGGGTGGGCCTTACCTTGAGGGTGATTAATGCATGGGTGGTTCTGATAGTTCGGATGGAGGTGCAATGTTTTGGTTGATGAAACAACTATTCCATTATTGAAAATTGTGAGAAATGTATGTGTGTGTGAGAGAACATTGAAATTCCCCAGAACTGACCTCTTTGTATGAAGTGTTCTAAAGTAGCTAGCAGAAAGGGAGGGCCCTGGTTGATAAGCTGTAAATGACTGAAAGCTAGCTTAGCCTAATCCCCATTTGTAGGGGCTGCGATCGTTGCTCTAGCAATCTCATAGACTCTGTGTCCTGAGATCTCTACACCTCTGTACCCGTGGAGGCTGCTGAGGGGAGGACAGCTCATAATAATGGCCGGAGCGGAGGTAATGGAATGGCATAAACACATGGAAACCATGTTTTAGATACCATACCATCTATTCCGCTCCAGCCATTACCACAAGCCAGTCCTCCCCAATTAAGCTGCCAACAACCTCTTGTGCTAGGTATTTACTGTAGTGTCATAATTCATAAAGGATGTGGTAGAGGTGGAATACACACACAGACACGCAGATGCACACACACACCCAACACACCCACACACCCAACCGCACACACGCGCGAACACACACACACACACACACACACACACACACACACACACACACACACACCCTAGTGGCTTCCTGACAGACTAATTTCCGCGGGTCCTTCCTGTGTGGTACAGGACGGCCATGGTGGGGGTGTGGTCTGGGGCATTCTTCTGAAACATTCCCAATACGTCCTCCTCCAGCCAGACGGGCCCAAGTCAGCTAAATATAGACTGTTTAGGACACCCAGTATGGACCTCCACTACTGAGGCCAAGCCTCCTACTACTAGCCTTTACTGCTGGACTGTTTTCTGTCCAAACAGTGGGGCATCCAGGTATTGTGCAGTGGGACAGCAGCAGGGTGAGTTAGTAGCTATTGGTGGATGCTGTGTTCCTGGAGAGGGCTGCAGAGACAGTCAATCACCATGTGTGGTCATGCTCTCTGGTAGTAACAGGAATGATCCAGTCAGCTGTTTATTTGTTTAGTGGCTGTTGTCCTATTGGTGATTCTAATGAGAAAGAGCAGTCTATTATTTAACATGTCTATGACTATGTTATAGGGTTGCTAAGGTATCTGCATCCGCCCTCACGCTAGTCCTAACATACACTACCGTTCAAAAGTTTGGGGTCACTGAGAAATGTCCTTGTTTTTGAAAGAAAAGCACATTTTTTGTCCATTAAAATAACATCAAATTGATCAGAAATACAGTGTAGACATTGTTAATTTTGTAAATGACTATTGTAGCTGGAAACAGCGGATTTTTATGGAATATCTACATAGGCGTACAGAGGCCCATTATCAGCAATCATCACTCCTGTGTTCCCATGGCACATTGTGTTAGCTAATCCAAGTTTATAATTTTAAAAGGCTAATTGATCATTAGAAAACCATTTTGTAATTATGTTAGTACAGCTGAAAACTGTTGTCCCGATTAAAGAAGCAATGAAACTGGCTTTCTTTAGACTAAGATCTTGTACAACTCTGTGTACTACTCCCTTCACAGAACAACGCAAACTGGCTCTAACCAGAATAGATAGAGGAATGGGAGGCCCCGGTGCAGAACTGAGCAAGAGGACAAGTACATTAGAGTGTCTAGTTTGAGAAACAGACACCTCACAAGTCCTCAACTGGCAGCTTCATGAAATAGTACCCACAAAACACCAGTCTCAACGTCAAAAGTGAAAAGGTGACTCCGGGATGCTGGGCTTCTAGGTAAAGTTGCAAAGAAAAAGCCATATCTCAGACGGGCCAATAAAAATAAAATATTAAGATGTGTAAAAGAACACAGACACTGGACAGAGGAACTCTGCCTAGAAGGCCAGCATCCCGGAGTCGCAGCTTCACTGTTGACGTTGAGACTGGTGTTTTGCGGGTACTATTTCATGAAGCTGCCAGTTGAGGACTTGTGAGTCGTCTGTTTCTCAAACTAGGCCAGTCGTATTGCTTCTTTAATCAGAACAACAGTTTTCAGCTGTGCTAACATAATTGCAAAAAGGATATCTAATGATCAATTAGGCTTTTAAAATGATAAACTTGGATTAGCTAACACAACGTACCATTGGAACACAGGAGGAATGGTTGCTGATAATGGGCCTCTTTACGCCTATTTAGATATTCCATAGCAAATGAGCTGTTTCCAGCTACAATAGTAATTTATAACATTAACAATGTCTACACTGTATTTCTGATCAATTTGATGTTATTTTAATGGACAAAAAATGTACTTTTCTTTCAAAAACAAGGACATTTCTAAGTGACCCAAACTTTTGAACGGTAGTGTATCTCCATACATTATCAGTACATCTGCGCTCTGGTCCTGAGCAAAACCATCATGACAGCCATTGATGAGAGGCTAAAGGGATTATGGGAGCATAGGGCTAGTCATATTAAGATTGACGCCCATCCCCTCCCCACTGGCCTGTAGAATGGGGAGGTGTTAACTCCCAATGTGGTTCAATAGGCACTCCATTAGATCAATTCGCGGTCCCCTAGCACTTCCGCAAGGGATATTATCTATGGGATATTATCTCCAGGCACGTCCCCCTGTTGTGGGACAAGGTTTTGGCTTGTGGCTGATTGATCGATAATTGTGATGAGCATTCTGACTTTATCTGGAGCTCTCTCAGGGAGCTGACACAAAATGATCCATGATCAGACAATATTGATGCAAGAGTGTAAGAGGCTGATCTCTCACAGTGTAAGGTAAGGATGAGAATTCGATGTTCATCATTGATTGGTAATGCCTGACCTGTGTTTGTAAATGCCTCTGTCACGTGAACTGATTGAGATGGTGGGTGGTCTAGAGAATAAAGACACGTTTTCCATCGCTCCTGCATGCTGCCTCTGTCTGGTCTTAACTTTCCTATACTTGACGTTCCATTCACTTTCCGAACAATCCAAATGCCGCGTTACAGTATCATCATATATCATTGATGTCATATCAATGGATGTTTGAGATCCACCTGTGCTTAAGAATATAGCGTTTTCCGAACCATGTGACCTGAGCAGAATTTTTTTGGGGGACCCTAGTTAAGCCTATAACCCGAGCCCAGAAATGGTCAGATCACATGGTCAGGAAAAAAAGCCAGACCCTGGTCATATGACATTTATATCCATAGATACAGTAAAGGGCGTATCTACTGGCCCTACTCGGTTAAGTCTCTCTTAGAGGCCCGATGGTGGCTGGACTGTGGTTTGCCCTTGGCTGAAATGATGTCCCCTGAAACCCTGCAGATTTCCAGAAGAACCATAAAGCCTCACTGCATAAGTGGGTTACAGAGCCTGTAATTTGTAAGCAATAGAAGTTGTCCTGGATAAGGGCACATATATATTGTCCAGTAATGTTTTTAAATGGGGAGGGAGGAGGAATCGAGAGAAGCCTCCCCACTTCAATCCTGGTAAACGAGGACAAACAGGATTATCTCCAAGAGTTAGTGGGCTGGGGAGGGCTCAAGAGTGGTGAGGTGGGGAGGGTTGGTGGGCGAGTTGGGACTTTCAACAGCTCTCTCATCATGGGACTTGATGTTGCCAAAGAACAGAGAAGGAGTGGTTAGACTAGAGTAACTGTTTTCCTAGTAGGTAATATGGTACGTCCCCATTGGTGGATGGGAATAGCAAGATGAACACTGTTGGTGGTTCAGGAGAGTAAAGAGTTGCATGTATTCAGGGGGCACTGCAGCGAGACTAGAGGCTAGAGCAGGGCTGCCCAAACTGGGGCTCACGGGCCAAACTTGGCCCACTCTTAATTAAAAAATGTTTACTTCGTCAGGGTCAATTTACTGCTGAGAGTTAGAATAGTAGAATACACAAGGTGCAATTTTGAAATTTGTAAGTGCATTAGCAGTTTTCCACCTGTTATTTCAGTCACTGACAGTCACTCATTTATCCCAGGCAAACAAATCTCGCTTAGGGCCCCCAAAAAGGAAGTGTCTGTGCCACAACGGTACATTTTTTGTTGTTTTATTCTGGTAATCAGAAAGTGTTGTTTGGTGTCAAGTTATGTGACTACAATTTGACTACTGTTTAAAGTGTGATTTTATGATAGCTTACTAAAAAGCTATTGTTTCAAGACCCTAAAAATATATTGTATGTTTCTATTTCTAAATAGTTTTCCCCGTGGCACACCACTCATATTATATTTTCTCCCAACAAACCCAAAGGTTTGGGCACCCCTGGGCTGGAGGGTAGAGTAGGCTATATTGGTCTAATGGAGAGAGAGACTAGAGTTGGGTACTGTGTACTATCAATAGTGGAAAACACATCACTGATTATAGACCTATTTCATCAATGAACGTACCAATGAAGACATTGCTTATTGTCAGAAACGCATTGTTGCACTTCCATTTAATCCAGATTGTAATATCCATGTGTGCTGTACCAGTTACTACGTGCTAATAATTTCACTAACAATTCTCCTCCTGCACACTGAACATGCGAGCTATCACTTGTTTATTTATTTGCGAACGTCTCTGCATCACAGTCTTCACCAGACCTAGCTTGCTCCATTGGACATGATTTCTCTGATATCACTGTCTTCATCTGCCATGTTTTCTGCCTCCTCTTCCCACACACACACTCATCCCCTGACATTCCTGGTGTTCTCGCTCAATTCCGAAAGGTTGCGAAAATGGCTTAGCTCTTCATGTCCAGCCGCGGTAAAGGTAGAGCTACATTTCACTCACGGGGCTTGTAATCGAATAACTCAATCCCTATAAAAGCAATTGTAAGGTTATTATCTTCTCAGGGCCCCATTTGTGCGGAGTGGCACTTAGGAGAGGGGAGTCGGGAGACTAATCTCATATTTGGAGGTCTTAGTCATCAGATTGGCCCTCATGCTGCTCATGGCCAATGTCATTGTACTACTCTGCCATTGCTGGTTTTACCCAGTGTGATGATGATGATAGGGGTCGCACTGACCTCTCCCACACTGGTGTTTGTGTGCGTGTTTGAGAAAGGAAGTGCAGCTCATCAATGAGGTCACTATTGAGTTTGTGGCGGTGCTGCTGGTGTGTCAAATCAAATCAAATCAAATGTTATATGTCACATGGTTAGCAGATGTTAATGCGAGCGTAGCCAAATGCTTGTGCTTCTAGTTCTGACAGTACAGTATTATCTAACAAGTAATCTAACAATTCAACAATTCCCCAACAACAACCTAATACACAAGAATCTAAAGGGGTGAATGAGAATATGTACATATAAGTATACGGATGAGCGATGGCCGAGCGGCATAGGCAAGGTGGAATAGATGTTATAAAATACAGTATATACATGTGATATAAGTAATATAAGATATGTAAACATTAATAAAGTAGCATTATTTAGAGTGGCATTGTATAAAGTGACTCGTGATCCATTTATTAAAGTGGCCAGTGATTGGGTCTCCATGTAGGCAGCAGCCTCTCTGAGTTAGGGATTGCTGTTTAGCAGTCTGATGGCCTTGAGATAGAGCTGTTTTTCAGTCTCTCTGTCCCAGCTTTGATGCACCTGTACTGACCCCACCTTCTGGATGGTAACGGTGTGAAGAGGCAGTGGCTCGGGTGGTTGACGTCCTTGATGGTCTTTTTGGCCTTCCTGTGACATTGGTGCTGTAGGTGTCATGGAGATCGGGTAGTTTGCCCCCCTGATGATGCGTTGTGCAGACCGCACTACCCTCTGTAGAACCTTGCGGTTGAGGGTGGTGCAGTTGCCGTACCAGGCTGTGATACAGCCCGACAGGATGCTCTTGATTGTGTATCTGTAAAAGTTTGTCAGGGTTTTGAGTAACAAGCCAAATTTCTTCAGCCTCCTGAGGTTGAAGAGGCGCTGCTGCGCTGCCTTCACCACACTAGTTTGTCCGTGATGTGTACGCAGAGGAACTTAAAACATTCCACCTTCTCCACTGCTGTCCCGTCGATGTGAATAGGGGGGTGCTCTCTCTGCTGTTTCCTGAAATCCATGATCATCTCCTTTGTTTTGTTGACGTTGAGTGAGAGTTTTTTTTCCTGACACCACACTCAGAGTGCCCTCACCTCCTCCCTGTAGGCTGTCTCATCGTTGTTGGTAATCAAGCCCACTACTGTTGTGTCGTCTGCAAACTTGATGATTGAGTTGGTGGCGTGCATGGCCATGGAGTCATGGGTGAACAGGGAGTACAGGAGGGGGCTGAGCATGCACCCTTGTGGGGCCCCTGCGTTGAGGGTCAGTGAAGTGGAGATGTTATTTCCTACCTTCACCACCTGGGGGCGGCCCGTCAGAAAGTCCAGGACCAAATTACACAGGGCGGGTTTGAGACCCAGGGCCTCCAGCTTGATGATGAGCTTGGAGGGTACTATGGTGTTGAATGCTGAGCTGTAGTCAATGAACAGCATTCTTACATAGGTATTCCTTATGTCCAGATGGGATAGGGCAGTGTGCAGTGTGATGGTGATTGCGTTGTCTTTGGACCTGTTGGGGCTGTATACAAACTGAAGTGGGTCTAGGGTGGCCAGTAAAGTGGAGGTAATATGATCCTTGACTAGTCTCTCAAAGCACTTCATGATGACAGAAGTGAGTGCTACAGGGCGGTAGTCATTTAGTTCAATTATTTTTGCCTTCTTGGGTACAGGAACAATGGTAGCCATCTTGAAACATGTGGGGACAACAGACTGGGATAGAGAGTGATTGAATATGTCTGTAAACAAACCAGCCAACTGGTCTGCTCATGCTCTGAGGACGCGGCCAGGGATGCCGTCTAGGACAGCTGCCTTGCGAGGGTTAACATGTTTAAATGTTTTACTCACGTTAGCCACGGAGAAGGAGAGGGGGGGGGGGCGCTGTCCTTGTTAGTGGGCTGCGACGGTGCATTGTATTATTCTCAAAGCGGGCAAAGAAGGTTTGTAGTTTGTCTGGAAGCAAGACGTCGGTGTCCATGACGTGGCTGTTTTTCTTTGATTTCCTGTAGACCCTGCCACCTACATCTCGTGTCTGAGCTGTTGAATTGCGACTCCACCTTGTCCCTGTACCAGCATTTCGCTTGTTTGATTGCCTTGCAGAGGGAATAACTACATTGTTTATATCCAGTTATATTCCCAGACCTCTTTCCATGGTTAAATGCGGTGGATCGCGCTTTCAATTTTGCGCGAATGCCGCCATCCATCTACGGTTTCTGGTTAGGTAGGTTTTAATAGTCACAGTGGGTACGACATCTCCAATGCACTTCTTTATAAATGCACTCACCGAGTCAGCGTATAGGTCTATGTTGTTCTCTGAGGCTGACCAGAACATATTCCATTCCGCGTGATCAAAATAATCTTGAAGCGTGGCTTCCAAGTGGTCGGACCTGTGTTGAATGGTTCTTGTCACTGTTTTGAGAAAAATTGCGTTTTGGTCAGATTTGCCAAAGGGAGGGCGGGGGAGGGCTTTGTACGCATCGCGGAAGTTAGAGTAGCAGTGGTCGAGGGTATTGTCCATGCGCGTAATGCAATAAATATGCTGGTGGAATTTAGGAAGCCTTGTTCTTAAATTTTCTTTGTTAAAATTTCCAGCTACAATAAATGCAGACTCAGGATATATGGTTTCCAGTTTGCATAGAGCAGTGAAGATCCTTGATAGCCGTCTTGGTGTCTGCTTGAGGGTGAATGTACACAGCTGTGAAATATAACTGATGAGAATTCTCTTGGTAGGTAAAATGGCCAGTATGTGATTGTATGGAATTCTAGGTCGGGTGAGCAGAAGGACTTGGATGATGTTATGATTACACCATGAGTCGTTAATCATGAAGCGTACACCCCCGCCCTTCCTCTTCCCAGAGAGGTGATCATCTCTGTCGGCGCAATGCATGGAGAAGCCCGGTAGCTGAACCGATTTCAACAACATATCCCGAGAGTGCCCTTTTTCCATGAAACAGAGAATGTTACCATCTCTGATGTCTCTCCGGAAGGCAGCCCTTGCTCAAATTTTGTCTACCTTGTGGTCAAGAGACTGGACATTGGCTAGTGGAATACTAGGGAGCGGTGGGCGATGTGCACATCTACGGAGCCTGACCAGGTGGCCGCTTCGTCTGCCCCTTCTTCAGCGCCGTTGTTTTGGGCCGGCTACTGGAATTAGATACATTGTCCTGGGTGGTGGTCCAAACAGAGGATCTGCTTCGGGAAAGTCGTAATCCTGGTCGTAATGTTGGTAAGTTAATGTTGCTCTTATGTCCAAAAGTTCTTCCCTGCTGTATGTAATAAGGCTTTAGATTTATTGGGGTAACAATGCAATAAAAAAAAAAAATACTGCATAGTTTCCTAAGAACTCGAATCGAGGCGACCATCTTGCTGTGAGGTAATTTAGCAGTTTTTGGAGCAATGTACCGTGTGCAGCAGAGCGGGAGAAGGGAATATAAATGATCTGTTGGGTCTGTTCAATCAAGCCAAATCCATCAAACTAGTTTAGTAACCACATTAATAATATCTCCTGTAAGTCCCTTATTTAACGTCAGTCATTAACCTGTCTACGATACTGGTTCCCAATTGGGAATCAACCCTCCCACGTTCAGCTGAAACGGTGGCGCATGGAACGCAAAAATATTCTTAAAAATATTTAACCTCCACACATTAACAAGTCCAATAGCTCAAATGAAAGATAAACACCTTGTTCATCTAGCCAGCAAGTCAGATTTCTAAAATGTTTTACGGCGAAAACATAGCACATATATATGTAAAACCACCACCAGACACAGCTCATTTCAATAGCCAAAACATGCAATCAACAAACGCAGGATTAAAAAATAAATCGCTCACTAACCTTTTGAAAATCTTCATCAGATGACAGTAATATGACATATTACACAGTACATATTTTTTTTTTCAATAATATGCCATTTATATCCATAAATGTCCATTTACAGGGAGTTCACCTTCAGAAATTACTCAAAAATGCCCGCAGGAAATCTATGTAGCGCGGCAAGATAACGTAAATAGACATCATAAACTTTGACTAAATATACATGTTCTACATATAGTTAGAAATATACACTGCTTCTTTATGCAACCGCTGTGTTAGATTTATTTTTAACGTTACAGAAATCGCACACTATTCCATATGCTGAGACAGCGCTCAGTTCCAAGCTACATTTCCACGTAATGTTGGAGTCAACAGAAACACAGATTTAAGCATAAATATTCCCTTACCTTCGATGGTCTTCGTTCAGAATGTTCTGGAAGGCTTCATACTTACCCAATACATCGTTTGGTTTCAAGTCTTGCGTCTTTGTATTAGCTACTGCTAATAACATCAGCTGAAATGCACCCAAAACGTCCTCTGGTCCGGAAAAGTTGCGCATCAAAACTTCAAAATTACATATTATATGTCGACTAAACAGGTCAAACTAAGTGCAGAAGCAAGCTTTATGATGTTTTAGACACCCAAAACAAACTTCAATTCAATCGGCCATCGTCTGCTCTTCTCTTGAGTGCTGGAACAAAGGAATGGCTGGGACCAATTCGCGCCCATACGCACAGCCTATTCTCTCGTGGCACGCACTAATTTCACTCCCATAGGGTCAATTCTCGCGGGATTTGAACGATTCAAAGCTCTAATGAAAGAGGACATCTAGCGGAAGAGATAGAAAGTGTCCCCAGAATCATAACTGGTTGGGAAGGGTGGGGGCCATGACGTCAAAGTTGCTCCAACTTTCATGGCCACAAAAACTAGTTTGGAAGAATGCCTGCCCTGTGAGTTCTGCTATACTTACAGACATAATTCCAACGGTTTTAGAATCTTTAGAGTGTTTTCTATCCAATAATAATTTTTATTTGCATATATTAGCAATTTTTGACAGATTTTTTTTCCAGTTTACTAGGGGTACCCAATCTCTCCAAAGGGGGCGTATGTCTGCCATATCCTTAACAGGTTTTAATGATCCAATAAACTAATTACGCAAAATTAAAAGGGGAAAATAAACTACCCAGGAAATAATTAGTTGGATCCTAAAAATCCTGCAAAAATGTTTTCTGCAAATGGCTTCAAATGTTCTCTGCACATAATTGCTCATACCTGTCAAGGTTGTGCTCTACTGGTGAAGTCAGGTGCAGGAGAGCGGAGATTGTGAACAGGAGCACACGTTATCTAGGCAGAGGCAATAAAACAGACAGTCGCCACTGCATCAAAACCTCCAGCCAAAGGAAAAAAGGGAAAGGCAAAAATAAGCAAATGTTTAACAATTAAACACCCTTCATGAAATACCATGGAATACAGGGGAAAAACCAACCTGGTGCGTAACATGAAACACGTAACAAAAACAATTCCACACAAATACATGGGGGAAATAAATACATGCAGTGTGATTAGGGAATGTAAACCAGGTGTGCAGGGAACATGACAAAACAAATGGAACAATGGAAAAATGGAGCGGCGATGACTAGAAAGCCGGTGACGTCGACCGCCGAACTCCGCCCGAACAAGGAGAGGAGCCGACTTCGGCGGAAGTCGTGACAATACCATCATATTGAGTAATATTTTTTGTGCAACGCTACCAACGTTTTGGGAAACATTCTTGCCTGCTTTAAACCATTCTTAATAAAAATAGTTCTGCAACATTTACTACAACATAATCTAAGGAGAACCTCAAGAGAACATTGCCCAATGTTCCTCAAACATGCTTAGTTGATTGGGACGCCTGAGTTCCATTGAGTCTTTAGTTTCTGCTTCCTGCTGTAAACAGGGCAGTGTTGGGTTGGTTTGGTGGCAGTAGTTCCAGGAGCGTCTGCTCTGCTCTTCCCAAGATCAGGCTGTCAGAAGGCTGCTCAGACGATGGATGTCAATAGTGTCAGACTAAATAAACGTGGGGCAGCCAGGCTTGTTTGTGTGGTGTTAACAGGCCAGCGAAACCCCAAAGATCCCTCGCAAGGGCCAGGCCCGCCACCCAACATGCAGGTAAAACCCAGGGATGGCCAATTCCCACACTGAAGAATTTGCTGGAAAAATATACACTCTGGACAAACACACATATATACACAACCACGAGCTTGCGTGTGTGCGCGCACGCACGCACGCACGCACACACACACACACACACACACACACACACACACACACACACACACACACACACACACACACACACACACACACACACACACACAAAAAGAGCCACTGGAAAAAGCTCATGAGTGGTCCAGCCAGTATTGATCTTTGAACATAGGATTATACAGTCTGGCTCTATAGGCTTACCCGCTTTTAATTCCCTCACAGAATAGATAGACTGACTTTGGCTCTATACATATCTGGATCAATGCAAATCTACTTATGCTCAAGCAGTTCAATTTTAAACGAATTCCATTAGCCATAAGTAAAAGTTTTCTTGGGTAATGTGATTAGGGGCTCCTCACCGATGGAGCTTCTCTGCAAGCGGTGAAACGTCCCCTCTCCCTCTCTTTCTCTTTTACAGCATCCCTTCTGCCATCTCCTCTTGCCAGTGATCTGCGATGGACAAGGAAGTGACGATAACGTCGAGAGAGAGAGTAACAGCCACACACACCCGCACACACACTTTTATATACTCCCCTTCTCAAACCACACGCTGTATTTTATCACATGTCAACTCTGTCGTTGCTCTGGCATCATAGAAGCTCATCACAGACACCAATGGTTAATGTATGAAACCCTTGTCATTAAATGACCTGTTTCGGTTTTGTTTTGCATATTTGTTACATCTTAGTACATCATGCAATGGGAGTATCCTGTTGTATAAACTGTCCTGATGTAGCGCAGAGGTCAGATAATGCCAGTTCTCCCAGTGGTCTCTGTTTCAGATGGTTCTTTAAGTTCAGATTTCCAGTTAACATTTCATCTCACTTTGTGCTTCAGTGTGTCCTGTAAAGGTAATGAGATTGTCTTTGTGCTTTGCTTTACAGTAATTTGGTTGACTGGATCAGTGTGTTATTGTCATGCACTGAGGCTGGGTGATGTTTTGGGGTGTTAGCGATCTCATCTGTAGCACCAGCTGGCTAACTGGACTCCTCTCTATGCTCGGCTCTTTGTTGTACTGACAGTCAGACAAGGCGGGTCACTTATTTCAGCAGTGCCACTTTTTTTGTGGAGCCCTTTCAGTATGTCAATTATAAGGGAATTGAATTTGATCAGCTTTGTGTGCAGATTATTGTTATTTTTCAGTCTCATCACAAAACAGGCTGTCAGCCCACGAGACACCATAATTTGCCATATGAACATATGGGCCTATTGAATTATTGCTCTGAGAATTTACAACTGCACATCAGTATATCTATGTGTAGTTACACTGAACAAAAATATAAATGCAACATGTAAAGTGTTGGTCCCAGTGTTGGTCCCAAAACAGAAATACCTTATTTATAGAAGTTTTCAGACCCTTTGATATGAGACTCGAAATTGAGCTTATGTGCACCCTGTGTCAATTGAGCATCCTTGGGATGTTTCTACAACTTGATTGGAGACCACCTGTGGTAAATGCAATTGATTGGACATGATTTGGAAAGGCACACACCTGTCTATATAAGGTCCCACAGTTGACAGTGCATGTCAGAGCAAAACCAATCGGCAGCATTGAAGGTCCCCAAGAACACAGTGGCCTCCATCATTCTTAAATGGAAGAACCATCGATACTCTTCCTAGAGCTGGCCATCTGGCCAAACTGAGCAATCTGGGGAGAATGGCCTTGGTCAGGGAGGTGACCAAGAACCCGATGGTCTCTCTGATAGAGCTCTAGAGTTCCTCTGTGGAGATGGGAAGAACCTTCTAGAAGGACAACCATCTTTGCAGCCCCCCACCAATCAGGCCTTTACGGTAGAGTTGCCAGGTGGAAGCCACTCCTCTGTAAAAGGCACATGACAGCCCACTTAGAGTTAGCCAAAAGGCACCTAAAGGGCTCTCAGACCATGAGACAAATTTGTTTACATACCTTCCTGTTAGTGAGCCTTTATCTGTTTCCAAGATAATCTATCCACCTGACAGGTGTGGCATATCAAGAAGCTGATTAAACAGCATGATCATTACACAGGTGCACCTTGTAATGAGGACAATAAAAAGCCACTTTAAAATGTGCCGTTTAGTCACACAACACCATGCACCAAGTTTTGAGGGAGCGTGCAATTGGCATGCTGACTGCAAGTGTCACGACCTAGAGGGCTCTCTATGGTCAGGGCGTGACAGCAAGAACGTTAATTTCTCTACCATAAGCCACCTCTAATGCCGCTTTAGAGAATTTGGCAGTATGTCTAACCGGCCTAACAACCACAGACCACGTGTAACCACGCCAGCCCAGGATCTCCACATCCGGCTTCTTCAACTGTGGGATCAAAGGGGGGTGAGGGGTGCTGAGGAGTATTTCTGTCTGTAATAAAGCCCTTTTGTGGGGAAAAACTCATTCTGATTGGCTGGGCCTGGCTCCCCTGTGGGTGGGCCTAGCTGCCAAGTGGGTGGGCCTATGCCCTCCAAGGCCCACCCATGGCTGCACCCCTGCACAGTCATGTAAAATCCATAGATTAGGGCCTAATGATTTTATTTAAATTGACTGATTTCCTTATATGAACAGTAAGTCAGTAAAATCTTTGAGATTGTTGCATGTTGCGTCTATATTTTTGTTCAGTATAAATAAATAATATAGGGTGTCTGTCATGACAAACAGTGGCACACACACACACACACGTTGGTTTTACTATCCAATAGGATTTTAATGTATTACCATTCCAATCCTATTTTCCCTAACCTCTAGCTAACCATAAAACTAACACCTAACCCTAATTGTAACCCTAAACTTAACCCCTGAGCCTAAAATAGCCCTTTGGGAACTTTCTAGGCCCGGATGCAATCAAATGAGCACTATGGGGCTCGCCCTCAGGCACTGCCATGACATGGACAAACTAGAGATGCCAAGGGATACAATCAACCAGTGAGCGTTGTCCCGACAACAGGTCGAATGAAAACAAACATGGACTGGCCTTCGGAAACAGCCAAACAGCCATCCAGCCACATCAGCCTGGAGAGGGAGAAAGAGGGGGAGAGAGAGAGGGAAAGAGAGATTGTTGTGGTAGTCATGACAGCTGATGTCAATCCACTATACAACTATCGTTACACACAGCATCATTTACAGTAGAGAGCTGGTTGGCTACGGTTATACACCTATCTATTCTAAGTAGAGACAATTTAAAGTGTCTGACACTTTTAATCTGACACTATCTGTCACCTTCAGCGCCTTGGGTGTGAAAAATACACTTTACAAATTAAATATATTATTATTATTATTATTAATACATATTATGCCATTACAATGATAGTGTATAGCAGGCCTTAAGACAAAGGGTTCATGCATAGTATAACTGTTTTACAGTAAAACTGCTGGTTGTCAGTTCTCCACAGGGCCTCTCTCTCACTGTGTACTGGGCTGACGGGAGCTCATAGCAGAGCTCTGAAATACCGCAGTAAAACTTTAACAAGCTGCTGACAGGCCGCTGAATCAGAGGCAGAATCAAGAAAAATGTGGAGATGGATTTAAGTATGCCTCTCGTCATTATCCTCAACATAATCAAATCATTTTACTCATTCAGAACTTCTCAGGCTGCTGCGATGATGATGACGAACGCTGTGGAGAATGGTTGACTTTGGCTCTCTCCGTGCCAGGAGAGCAGGCTATTTAAGAATATGTTCACTTAAATAGCTCTTAATTGAAGTTATCTGCTGTTAAAAACTCACTAATATGTTGGCAGATACTTGGAAAATCCTACGGTTTAATGTCTCTAAATTCAATTTCAATACATGTCACTCAAATAATTGAAACAGTGTAAAGGAAGCAGATACATTAGTAGCCATTAAAGAAGCACTAACAACAACATGTGAGTGTTTCTTATATATCTGGTAATTGTCACTCATAGCCCTAAGCCACACTGAGGTAACCATGTGCTAAAGTGATAGTTCATTCCAATATCAATGACTCTTAGACATTTTCAGACCTCTAAAGTGGTCTACTGTCAAGACACATCCATGTCCATCGCCATCGATAGCATGGGACATCCACTCATCTTGACATAAGACCTCTTTAGAAATATGTTCAGACCTTTTGATCTGTACATAACAAGAGGTTTTTCTTCCTCTTACAACCTTTGAGTTTTCCCTGCCATTCTACTCTCTGCGTATCCTATGGTCGCCCCCTAGAGTTCAAAGTCCAATGTTGCAACTGCTGTACAGAGGTAGACAACAATATGTGCTGCTGTGTTACACATACGTTGTAAAACAGTATAAATGTCTGTGCAACAATGCCTATAGGTTTGGATAACCAGAGGGGAATGAGTGTGGGAATGTAGACGTTGCGAAAGGTGAGACAGAGATGTGTGTGTGAGAGAGAGTATGACTGTACATATGCTAGAGAGAAGTTTGTGTGTGGACAGTAGGTGTACTATACAGTGTTAACTGTCCATGTTTTGAGTGTGTGTGTGTGTGTGTGTGTGTGTGTGTGTGTGTGTGTGTACGTGAGAGAGTGAGAGAGTGAGTAGGGTTGAGTCTCTGGTCCAGCTGCGTGTGTTTGTTTGTCTTTGGTCTGAGGGCTCAAGGACCGGCCCAGCCCAGTGACAGACATGTGCAGTCCTAGCTCTCTCCCGCCTTGGGCTCTGAGAGAAATATGGTTCCGTGGAACTACCAGTTCCCATGAATCCAAGCTGTGTGTCCCAGGCTGGCAAGGGAAGCACACCCAAGCCCAGCGCATCAATTCATCAACGCCACCGCACTCCCAATCACATGTGACTATCTCCTTCCAGTGTACCAGTGGTGTGTGTGTGCATGTGTGTGTGTGTGAAAGCTGAAAACACAGCCCCTTTGTCTGTCTGTGTCATTATTACAGTGGTGAAAGTGACGGCCGAGTGTTTAGGTGTTGTCTGTTTATTTCTATTTTTCTACAGTGCTTTTACAGGGTTGCAGAGACAGTGACAGTTTCATGGGGTTATTTTCTACTGCTCGTGGAATTGGTGGATGGTGTTGTGTGCTACATTGCTACACACTGATAGTGCCAATATAAATGTAATGATGGTTTTCTCATTGCATTTTATTGCAATCCCACTGTCAGTGATGGAGTAAATTGATGTGACACCACACCTTGTGGTTTATTTATTTGAGGCTGGGAGAGAAGGTGTGTTCACTATGGCAGGTATGAAACGAACTGTATAGTGTTTTGTACTCCAGACTCCATGTTATGTTTATGCTGTTGTACAGACCCTTGTGTGATGGATATGACTAAAATAAAATAAAGATTGTGTAAGATGAGGCGACGGAATAGCTGCGGTTTGAGGTAGTCTTTTGTGATTTTAGTAGTGTAGGGGACCGGCATAGAAATCCTATTAAATTACTATAATAATACATAATACAGTATTCTACTTCCTAATTCTATGGGGACAGGTGATGAAGTGAGGAACAGCTGCACTGAAAAGGTTGCATCTACACAGTAGTAGCTTCCTTTAAAGGGCCCCTACTAAGTTAATTTCTTGTAATTATATTTTGCACTTTAGATGTCCATTTTCCAACTACCCAATATATTTTGTAAACGGTCAACTCTGCACTATTTCGATTTGAAACACTTTCCAGATTAAACTCAGAACTATAGGGAAAGAGTTGATTGGTTTTCCTTTTGATAAATGTAGGCCCTGCTCCTTTAGGAATGTTTGTATTGACTGTTTTTCTCCTCAGTTTAAGTCCTCATAATTTGTACTAATTAACTCTGAATTAATTGTCAGCATCACCGCTAACCACATAAATTACATTTGTGTTAGATGGAAGCAGAAATCCCATTTTTTCTCTTTATGGTGTAGGGACATTTTTATTTATTGGACTGTGTTGGGCACTTGTAGGCCTTGCATTTTTGGTAGGCTAACAATTATTTGTGCCAATAACATCAAACCAAATGATTAATACATTTATTTTATTTTTATTTTTATCTATGACATTGAAATAAATTATTTATTTAACTCTTTTTCTTCTTTATTTTAGAACAACAAACTAAGATTTTATGGCATTAATGATTGATCTATCTTCATTTACAAGTACAGTAAAACTACCTCCACAATTCTTAAAGCCTGTCTAAAATAAGTTTTTCAGTCGCTTTCTCTGTCTGCTTACACTCAAAACAATCATCAGTATGATAAATATGCGCGGTGAATAGCTATCGTAAAATTGCCTAGGTTCCGGGAATGGCAAGCAAACATAATCCGTTCCGCTTCATCATCCGTCCAAAATGACAACGCTAACCACCAGGCGAGGGTCGAACAGGGGAAAGTCTCATTTGGCGGGCTGAATGCGGCTCGTGCACCCCGGCTGCTTGGGGCTCGTGCCTTGCCGTGGGACTGCTGGCCGGCTTCAGACAGCGAAACTAAATAAAGATGTTTACTGACAGGCTAATGAACGGATGGGCCCTCTTGATTTAACCTTGATGAATGGTTGGCCCAGGTGTTTTCAATAACGACAATAAGCACTGCAAGCCACAGACCCACTGATACTAGTATAATGCATTATTAGACCATTAGAGGCAGGGGAAGGGAGACCACTTATGCACTAGCCTATCAATAATGCTGTGTCCCAGTCTGCATTTAGGCCTGGGGAATTAGTCATACTGATATTCTATTTAATAAAAAATCACAAGAAGAGGCATAAAGAATCTCATTACATTTTAACAGGGTTACAGTAACCCAGGAGGACCGCAAGTTTAATTTTCATAAGAGCATCCATTCCTCAATTATGTCAAGCAGAGAAAATGTAAATGGTAAATGGAATGCTAACAATATCTCTACCAGCGCATTGGCAGAGAGGCGAGCCGGGGTCTGGAGAGCCACACAGGGAGGGGAGTAAAAGTGTGAGTGTGTGTTTGTGCGTGTGTGTGAGTGTGAGAGTGAATGAGCATGCATGTGTGCGAGAGAAAGACTGATTTAGCCAATACTGTCTTCCCTCTCTCCCACTCTGACACAGACCGTCAGAGACAGTGATATCTCTGGTTATTTCTACTCTACTGTATGTAGCCCTCTAATCAGAGAACATCCCAAACACCTGCAGCCTGACAGTATCTACATGTGCTAGTTATAGAACAGATTGTAACACCAATACAAGTGTTGATGTAAGCAAGAGCACCGAAATGAATACCATTACTTGTTCACCATCCTTTCAACTTTAAAGATAGGATAGATAGGATAGTTTTACACTTTAGAGACTCAATATGATACTACATGCTACGTGCCCCACTCCACTGTGTGACACACTGGTACCTCTATCAGGAACACAGACTGATGTACTAACGTGTAGGAACTGTACTGCATAGAAACATGTTTACCTAAATACCTCCACCTCTGATATGAGTGAAAGGTGTCACTCTTCACTTTCGCCCAGCACACACACACACACACACTCACGCACCCATGCAGGAACACGCACGTATATGCAACCACACACACACACACACACACACACACACACACACACACTCCAAAGTGTCAGCAGCAGTATTGGCATGTGGCTATCAGCGCCTTGTGCTGGGGCCTCTGTAATAATAAACTGCTAATTGAACGGCTGCTCTGAGCGGCCTGTTAGCAGGGAGCCTGGCTGCCGCTGAAAGATTACTGCAGCACACAGCCAGCCCGCCAACGTGCTGAAAGAGGCTATTAGACCTCGCCTCTGTACCTGGGTGGAGTGTTAATAGAAACTCTCTCTCTTTCACACTCATACACATACACTGGTTCTCAGAGAATACATGGGTAAACAGGCCCACTGTGAGTCACAGCAAACATGCATAGAATAACCTGTAGGATAGACACTTGCTTGACAAAACACACTCCAGAGTAAGCCTATCTTGTAAACAAACTTGAGTGTAATGCACGGAAAGTACATTTTGCATAAAAAAAATATAGCAGAAATTAACACAACTGACTGAAAAACTCTTTCAGATCCAAGTCTGCGTGAAAATGTCTGGCATGCATCACCTGTGGAAGAAACAGTAAAAATCTCTCTCCCCTAGCCTGCGCCCTAGATCTTACATCAAACCCCCTCTGGAGGAAAGGGGGCCCCTGGAGAACAGGCCCTTATGCGGCGGCATGAAGCCATGCAGAAACCTCATAATCTTTTTATATGTGCACAGGCAAGAAAGATTAAAACATTAGGGTGTTGACAAGTGACAGAGAAACCTCCTCGAGTGTGTAAGCTGCTCTGAAGAAGTCACACTCCATGGGGTCTCAGCGATCAGCCAGGACTCTTCACCTTAATTAAACTAATTGGCTTTCCAGATTGCTTTCCCAATAGTCGATCAGGTACGTCTTTATGAGTAAGAGGCTTAGTGGAAATATTTTTGGTAATGAGAGGGAGAGGGCACAGCCCGGGCGGAAGAGGGTAGGGTTGGGTCAGGTGTTTGAGAGAGACAGAGGGAGACAGAGACAGTGTAGTGTGTGCGAGTGTGTATGCACGGGTTAAATCTATGACTTGTCCTGGAATCCATACCTTTTCGACACCACAATGTTGCTAAATAAAATTGATGAACATGTTGATGTATGCTTCGTTATCCAGCACCTACTAGAGCCATTGAATGTGCATATGTTTAACCCTCTCACATACTATAGCTACCGCAAAGCCAGGCTCTCTTTTGACACTGTCTCTATTTGACAGACAGATAGACCCAGAGTGCTGGCTGATTGTGTCTCCATTAGCTAGCAGAGCCCAGCTGGGTCAGTGGGGAGAGAGGGGGGAATACAGAGGGGAGGCAGGGGCCCCTTGGTATTGTGTAGAGTCTAAAAGAGAGGTCAATGTATTGTGCTAATTATATTACAGCCCCTACTCAATGCCAGTTAAGTCTGTGCGCATGTGTGTGTGTACCTACCTACATAGTATAAATGATACATGTGTAACTACTAGCTCCTATCTCAATGGATGGATTCTATAGGTCTACAATTGCATCAAACAGAAGCGTCATCATCTGTTTATAACAGAGCTATGCTAGCACTGGGGGGCTCAGGGCCAGTGTTAATATGTAGAACATAAGTTATGTGCTTTTTCTCCGGGGCTCTCAAAAGCTAATCCTGTAGGCTGCCCTGCTCTGCTCCGCTTCATTTCTCTCCACGCCCTGCCCAGGCCCGGCCCAGTGGTGTAAGCCTATCATATGACTGCATGCTCTGCACATCGGCCTAATCATATGGAAGAGATGATCACAGGGCAGGAAATCGCAGTGCAGGGCCAAAGGAAACAATCTTTCTGCACAGGCTTTAGCCAATCATGTTCTTTCTCTCAACTTGAAGCTGCTGACCTTCTCTTACCCTTTCTCTTTCTTTCTTTCTCTCCTTCTCGCTCCAGGATTCAATCTATGTGATTCTTGGTCTTCCCTATACTTTTTGTTCTTCCCCATTTGAATTAGCTCTCTGTCTGTTTGTTGATCATGTAGACCCGGGGCTTCAAACTTTTCTTTCCCAGGGAGCCCCTCCTACGCAAACCGGCGACCCAGGGACATGTTAGCAAAAAACGTGTTTTTTTTTTCAAGTCTTGTCTTATGTCTTAAGTGCTCTCATGATAATGGCTAAAGAGAATAAATCAACATTTTAAAATGATTTGGTATATTGTTTTTCATTAAATCCCCACATTATAATTGGAAGAGGAAGTGTAAATGCAAACCCAGCCTATTAGCTTGAAAGGTAACTCCAAAAACATTTTCACTAAGAGCAACTGTTTTGCTGGTTGAACAAATACATTTTCACTAAGAGCAACTGTTTTGCTGGTTGAACAAATGTTAGCCATGTGTTGGCAACAATTCATGTCTAAGTCAAGAAAGCCAGCGGCACTTGCTGCACTGGTAGCCTATTTGCTGGTGGTTTTTCAAAGTGTATGTCTGATACTCTAGTGTAATTGTGTAATTGTCTCCGATGAGTATAATCTGCTCAATATTAGGAGTTGAGAAATAAAGTTGACATCATTAGAAAGAAGATTTTCTCCTCTTTTCTACTGCAGGTATGTAATTCTAAATGTGTCTATTCTGTTGTTGCTAATGATATTCATGATTATTTAAAAATAAATGAATATATACATATATCTTCGCTGACCACTGCAGTACCTCCATGGACCCAAGGGGGCCGCGGACCCCCGGTTGAATACCCCTGATCTAGACAAATATGGTTTATTGTATGTATACTGTATGTGCGCCACTGTAAAATAATTACCAACCAAAATTGTACATGTCTCCCATGTCCTTTCCGTGATACCAGGAACAAGGCCAACATGAAAGAAACCTCACATTTAATCCTCTCAGTTTAACAGCCTTGTTTTGTAGACCTTCACATAGAGTAACATAGACCTTCACAATGACATAGGACTTCACAATGACTGTCCTATAGACTTTCCATGTGGCCTCAGGTGCTCATGAGAGCACAATGACCTTAATGTTCCTCAGGGCTAAAGGCTGATACCTCTCCTTTTAGGCTGATATACAGTATGCCCTTTATTATCACTCTGTTATCTCTCCATCAGCAACCATGCAGGTGAGGCAGGCTTGCGCTTTGTCCCAGGAAGAGAGGAATACGAAACATGGAGGTTGACGCTTGCCGGTAATCTGCCAGTGGTATTACCAGGATTAAGACGAGGGCAAGGGACGCGTAGTTAACCTGAACAGGTGTGCCTGTTACCATGCCAAAAGCTGACATGACAACCACAGGACCTGCTGAGCTCTTGTAACCGACTGGCATCAAACCTGGATTGTCAGCTTTACTCTAAAGTCGGGTTTTGTTCACATGCAGTAAGAGACAGAGATCAGGACTGGAAAGTTGTGAAGACTGGAGTGGACTGCAGTGGTTGAAGCTGTCAAAAGTGGTCAACAAAGTGGGCAACATCACAAAAGCCGAGCAATAACAAAACACTTTTCTTCAGGGTAACATAGACCTACACACCGTCCCTCTGTCCTGAAGACCACTCTTCACCCTAAACCCCCACACTTTCTCCCTCCCCTTGAGTGAGTGACAGAGTTCTGTGACGATAAACCCCCATGACACCCCCACCTCTACACACACGCACACACACACACCCTTGCACTGATTTGACAGCCGCTCTCCCTCTCATTCAGATTGATGCTGTGTTGTGGCCCCAGGCCCCTGGAGAGCCCTAATTGAATTGGTTTCCAGAGAATACTAATGAGGCGTAATGTTGAGATAACTGATACCCAAAGAATAAGTGATCATTGACAGCATGTGTTTCTTGTCAGTAATAAACATGTCACAGAAATAGGGAGCCAGTTGGTGCATAATGAATTTCCCCTGGCACTCCCCCTTTGTCTCACGCACACGCACAGCATGCAGTAAATTGTATGGTTAAGTACTGTAACTAGTGACTAAGTAAACGGGTTGCGAACTTGCACTGCTGAAATTACATTAGTTGGGCCAGTAACCGAAAGGTTGCTGGATCAAATCCTGAAGCTGACAAGGTAGAAATCTGTCGTTCTGCCCCTGAACAAGGCAGTAGGCTGTTATTGTAAATAAGAATTTGTTCTTAACTGACTTGCCTATTTAAAAAAAAAAAAAAGTACATTTATTTCATAATTTGACTATCAAGGTGTCATTATAAAAACCTCTAAAAGCGAGAAAAACAATTGAGATGCCACAGACAGACACACGCACACACTGCTTGTGATCACAGATCTCTTCCCACTGTCCCGTGGTTACTTTGGCACCCATTGGCTGCCCTGGCCCAGATGCCTCCCTCAGTTCTCTGGCTGCTCCATATGGGAGATGTTTGTGTAGTGGAGACTTGGGAGAGCTTCAGTGCTCTGAAAGCTCAGTACATAAACACTGGTCCCTGATTCACACTCACACTGCCGACTGTGTGCTTACCTACTGGACCAACCAAAACCAGCCCTGCTATCTTTTAATCCAGGGAGACGGACTGTTGCGGAGAAGGGAAATAGCAAAAAATATGACATGGTAGCATGGAACTCTAAAATTACGTATGACAATCTCATGATGGACTCCAATAGGACAATTATTTGTAAAACCAAGATGGCCAACAATTATGTTCCCCTTTCATATGAGACAGACAAAATCTCAAGGGTTGGAGTGTGCAGGACTGCGCAACTTCCAAGAAACGAAGACCCAAACGCCCTTCCTCTTCCCAGAATGCTATTTAGCTTCGGCATGGGGCGGCTGGGCTGGGGCGGCTGGCTTCAATTACCCCGGGGCAGTTAACAGGAGGTGTCATCAGCCACACTACAGTGCGTCGAGCAGTCCTGCCCGTACCGCTAAAATGCCTGCTCCCTGTCCGCCTCTACCCACGCTTGCCCTCCTTCCAGCCAACCCAGGCAAGCGGGCGCTGCTGCAGCGCTCTGTTTGGTGAAAAAACAAATTCCAGTGTGGCCGCAAGCTGAGCTAACAGCAGAGCAGTTTTCAATGGCTCGCCCCCTCAACCCAGTCCCCCCACCCACAACCCACGCCCCTGTTTCTGACAGTCCTGACGGGCACTCTGTTGCGTTATTGTATTTAGGCTCAGTCTGGCACCCATGAATCAGTCAGGGGCCCAAGAAATGCCACCCTGAGCTTGGCATTGGGATAGGGGATGGGGAGACGGGATTAGGGTGCAATGTTGAAAGCTTGGCATGTAGGGGCCTTAGTTAGGGTATCATGTGATATATACATGTGTCTGTGAAGGCAAGGGAGAGAACTGGGGCGGACTGGTTGTGTAAGAAACTGAGGTGCTCCAAAGAAAACTGATCCAGGGTGGAGTATCAAGAAGCATCCTGTCACGTGTATGTGGAGGTCAGTGACAGGGTGTTGGAATGGGGTCGTGCCGTTATCTCTTATCTAAATATATCTATTAGCCTATGTGTATTCAATGTTATTGTGGTGATATTGTTATCCAGAGCTTATTCAGTTGTTCCATGGGTCAATAAGGCAAAACCCTAAAAGGTACATTTCATGCCATTTAGGTCCACATAGTCCATGTACTCTTGTTTAATCTTTCTAAATTCAAATCAAATCAAATTTTATTTGTCACATATACATGGTTAGCAGATGTTAATGTGAGTGTAGCAAAATGCTTGTGCTTCTAGTTCCCGACAATGCAGCAATATCCAATGAGTAATCTAACCTAACAATTTCACAACAACTACCTTATACACACAAGTGTAAAGGAATGAATAAGACTATGTACATAAAAAAAAAAAATATATATATATATATATATATATATACGAATGAGTGATGGTATAGAACGGCACAGGCAGGATGCACTAGATGATATAGACTACAGCATAAACATTTGAGATGAGTAATGTAGGGTATGTAAACATATAAAAGTGCATTGTTTAAAGTGGCTAGAGATACATTACATCAAGATGGCAAGATGCAGTAGATGGTATAGAGTACAGTATATACAGTGGGGCAAAAAAGTATTTAGTCAGCCACCAATTGTGCAAGTTCTCCCACTTAAAAAGATGAGAGAGGCCTGTAATTTTCATCATAGGTACACTTCAACTATGACAGACAAAATGAAGAAAAAAAAATCCAGAAAATCACATTGTAGGATTTTTAATGAATTTCTTTGCAAATTATGGTGGGAAATAAGTATTTGGTCAATAACAAAAGTTTATCTCAATACTTTGTTATATACCCTTTGTTGGCAATGACAGAGGTCAAACGTTTTCTGTAAGTCTTCACAAGGTTTTCACACACTGTTGCTGGTATTTTGGCCCATTCCTCCATGCAGATCTCCTCTAGAGCAGTGATGTTTTGGGGCTGTTGCTGGGCAACACGGACTTTCAACTCCCTCCAAAGATTTTCTATGGGGTAGAGATCTGGAGACTGGCTAGGCCACTCCAGGACCTTGAAATGCTTCTTACAAAGCCACTCCTTCGTTGCCCGGGCGGTGTGTTTGGGATCATTGTCACGTTTCATCTTCAATGCCCTTGCTGATGGTTTTCACTCAAAATCTAACGATACATGACCCCATTCATTCTTTCCTTTACACGAAGCAGTCGTCCTGGTCCCTTTGCAGAAAAACAGCCCCAAAGCATGATGTTTCCACCCCCATGCCTCACAGTAGGTATGGTGTTCTTTGGATGCAACTCAGCATTCTTTGTCCTCCAAACACGACGAGTTGAGCTTTTACCAAAAAGTTATATTTTGGTTTAATCTGACCATATGACATTCTTCCCATCTTCTTCTGGATCATCCAAATGCTCTCTAGCAAACTTCAGACGGGCCTGGACATGTACGGGCTTAAGCAGGGGGACATGTCTGGCACTGCAGGATTTGAGTCCCTGGCGGCGTAGTGTGTTACTGATGGTAGGTTTTGTTACTTTGGTCCCAGCTCTCTGCAGGTCATTCACTAGGTCCCCCGTGTGGTTCTGGGATTTTTGCTCACCGTTCTTGTGATCATTTTGACCCCACGGGGTGAGATCTTGCGTGGAGCCCCAGATCGAGGGAGATTATCAGTGGTCTTGTATGTCTTCCATTTCCTACTAATTGCTCCCACAGTTGATTTCTTCAAACCAAGCTGCTTACCTATTGCAGATTCAGTCTTCCCAGCCTGGTGCAGGTCTACAATTTTGTTTCTGGTGTCCTTTGACAGCTCTTTGGTCTTGGTCATAGTGGAGTTTGGAGTGTGACTGTTTGAAGTTGTGGACAGGTGTCTTTTATACTGATAACAAGTTCAAACAGGTGCCATTAATACAGGTAACGAGTTGAGGACAGAGGAGCCTCTTAAAAAAATAAGTTACAGGTCTGTGAGAGCCAGAACTCTTGCTTGTTTGTAGGTGACCAAATACTTATTTTCCACCATAATTTGCAAATAAATTCATTAAAAATCCTACAATGTGATTTTCTCATTTTGCCTGTCATAGTTGAAGTGTACCTTCAACTATGATACATTACATCAAGATGCAGTAGATGGTATAGACTACAGTATATACATATGAGATGAGTAATGTAGGGTATGTAAACATATAAAAGTGCATTGTTTAAAGTGGCTAGAGATACATTTATTACATCAATTTTTCCATTATTAAAGTGGCTGGAGTTGAGTTAGTATGTTGGCAGCAGCCACTCAATGTTAGTGATGCCTGTTTAACAGTCTGATGGCCTTGAGAAAGAAGCTGTTTTTCAGTCTCTTGGTCCCTGCCTTGATGCACCTGTACTGATCTCACCTTCTGGATGATAGCGGGGTGAACAGGCCAAGTTGTCCTTGATGATCTTTTTGGCCTTCCTGTGACTACGGGTGGTGTAGGTGTCCTGGAGGGCAGGTAGTTTCCCCCCCGATGATGCGTTGTGCAGACCTCACTACCCTCTGGAGAGCCTTACGGTTATGGGTGGAGCAGTTGCCGTACCAAGCGGTGATACAGCCCAACAGGATGCTCTCGATTGTGCATCTGTAAAAGTTTGTGAGTGTTTTTTGGTGACAAGCCAAATTTCTTCAGCCTCCTGAGGTTGAAGAGGCGCTGCTGCGCCTTCTTTACCACGCTGTCTGTGTGGTTGGACCATTTCAGTTTGTCCGTGATATGTATGCAGAGGAACTTAAAACGTTCTACCCTCTCCACTACTGTCCCGTCGATGTTCCCTCTGCTGTTTCCTGAAGTCCACGATCATCTCCTTTGTTTTGTTTACGTTGAGTGTGAGGTTATTTTCCTGACACCACACTCGGAGGGCACTCACCTCCTCCCTGTAGGCCGTCTCGTCGTTGTTGGTAATCAAGCCTACCACTGTAGTGTTGTCTGTAAACTTGATGATTGAGTTGGAGGCGTGCATGGCCACGCAGTCGTGGGTGAACAAAGAGCACAGCAGAGGGCTGAGAACGCACCCTTGTGGGGCCGCAGTGTTGAGGATCAACGGGGTGGAGATGTTGTTACCTACCCTCAACACCTGGGGGTGGCCCGCCAGGAAGTCCAGGGTCCAGTTGCACAGGGCGGGGTCGAGACCCAGGGTCTCAAGCTGATGACGAGTTTGGAGGGTACTATGGTATTAAATGCCGATGCACTTGCTAATAAATCCGCTCACCGAATCAGCGTATTAATCAATGTTGTTGTTCGCCGCAATGCGGAACGTATATACCAGTCCACGTGATCGAAGCAATCTTGAAGCGTGGAATCCGATTGGTCGGACCAGCGTTGAACTGACCTGAGCGCGGGAGCTTCCTGTTTTAGTTTCTGTGTCACGCCCTGACCTTGGAGATCCTTTTTATGTCTCTATTTTGGTTTGGTCAGGGCGTGAGTTGGGGTGGGCATTTCTATGTGTTGTTATTCTATGATTTTCTATCTCTATGTTTTGGCCGGGAATGGTTTTCAATCAGGGACAGCTGTCTATCGTTGTCTCTGATTGGGAACCATACGTAGGTGCCTTTTTCCCCACCTGTCCTGGTGGGAAGTTTACTTTCTTTATGGCACTTTGCCTTTGAGCTTCACGGTTTGTTTTTATATTGTTTATTGTTTTGTTGGTGTCATTTTGATCATTAAAAGATAGTGTACGCTCACCACGCTGCACCTTGGTCCTCTCCTTCAAACAGCCGTGACATTCTGTCTATGGGCTGGAAGCAACAAAATGTAGTCGTGGTCAGCTTTTCCAAAAGGAGGGCTGGGGAGGGCCTTATATGCGTCGCAAAGTTAGAATAACAATGATCTAGGGTTTTTACAGCCCTGGTTGCACAATCGATATGCTGATAGAATTTAGGGAGCCTTGGGAGCCTTGTTTTCATAAATGCAGCCTCAGGTTGTGGTTTCCAGTTTACAAAGTCAAATGAAGTTCGTTCGATGTGTCTACTTGGGGGGGATATATGCTGCTGTGATTATAATCGAAGAGAATTCTCTAGGTAGATAATGCAGTCGGCATTTGATTGTGAGGAATTCTAAGTCAGGTGAACAGAAGGACTTGAGTTCCTGTATGTTGTTATGATCACACCACGTCTCGTTAATCATAAGGTGTACACCCCCGCCCTTCTTCTTACCAGAAAGATGCTTGTTTCTGTCGGCACGATGCGTGAAGAAACCAGCTGGCTGTACCGACTCTGATAGCGTGTCGCAAGTGAGCCATGTTTCCATGAAACCAAGAACATTACAGTCTCTGATGTCTCTCTGGAAGGCTACCCTAGCACGGATTCCGTTTACCTTGTTGTCAAGAGACTAGACATTGGCGAGTAGTATGCCCGGGAGCGGTGCGCAATGTGCCCGTCTACGGAGCCTGACCAGAAGACCGCTCCGTCTGCCCCTTCTATGGCGTCGTTGTTTTGGGTCGCCGGCTGGGATCCGATCCATTGTCCTGGGTGGTGGGCAAAACAGAGGATCCGCATCGGGAAAGTCATATTCCTGGTCGTAATGTTGGTGAGTTGACTTGCTCTTATATCCAATAGTTCCTCCCGACTGTATGTAATAAAACCTAAGATTACCTAGGGTAACAATGTAAGAAATAACACATAAAAAAAACAAAATACTGCATAGTTTCCTAGGAACGCGAAGCGAGGCAGCCATCTCTGTCGGCGCCGGAACTACTGATTCATAATTTGCTCTCTTGAGAGTTCTAAGAACCCTTTTGGAACCCTTTGTTCTAAGAATGGAGGACAACATTCTGAGGGTTGCTTCCATTGAAGGACATTAGAGCACCCTGATAGCCTGTCAGCATCAGAACATTCCCTTATTCTGCACCCGTACCAGGCAGGCCTCCGTGTGGGCCGGTAGTGGCCCTCGCTCCTCCTCAGCCGTGTTTCCCAGAGAAAGCAGGAGGCTCCCTCCCGGGTCACAGGGACAACACGACGGAGAACACCAGGGAAAATAAACAGAGCGCTTCCCTCCTGCCCCTCATCCTCTTGTCCCACTCACCCCCCCACCAAGAAAAAGCACACCAAGGCGATATGTTTGTTTGTGGAGATGGTGAGAAGCTGTCAGGATGTCATCACTAGAAGGCAGCTTTTCCTCTAGTGCTCTCTGTCCCTTTCCAAGCCAAACAGATGAGATCAGATCATCTTTCCTGATGTTCCTGTCTGTGTGACCAGCCACCAATATTCCACTCCGATGCAGCTTTGGCAATCATGTCTCTGTCCTCGAGGGTTGCAGCGGCCGCAGAGTGGCTCTAAAGATACACAGTTAATCTGGTCACCTGGCATAAAGGTAGTATCTCTGGTATGACAGCAAATATAGTTCTGCACATTATTGGTCAGTTATTTTCTCTGATAACCTTCAACCAAGAACATTTTGTATCTAGAGGAAGACATCTTGATCAGTCCAAGATTAATCTGAAGACTTATAATGAAATACATTTAATAACCATAATTGAACCATTGTGACCACTACAGATTTATTCAAATGAAAAAACTAGAAAGAGCGATAACCAAAAGTAGCACAAATGATTTAATACTACATGTGTCCAATAAACTCTCATAAAGTAGTAGTGTTTATAGTTTTGTAGTCTTTTGTGAGATACAGAGGCCATTAGGAATAAATTATCAGGTCAAACAGTACATGTGTAGTAAATGGAATGCCATTTTGCCTGGTTTTGTAGCAAACTTGAATGTTCTCGATTCATACCCGAAACTGTAGTGACATCTAGTGGTTAAAACCAAGACAAGCGTAAACCAGCAAGCATTGTCTGCTGGTCAACGGATACCATTACTGTAGTTTGTCAATTTCTGGAAAATGTAGTGGCATTAGTAATGCAAATGTAAACCTGTGCTTAGCATTCATAATTCACAGGGATATATCCTGGGGCTCTTTTCACAAACACAAATAGACCCCACAGAGCCCCAGGACAGCAACACAATTAGACAAAAAAAAAAACATGAGAAAACAAAAAGATAATTACTTGACACATAGGAAAGAATTAACATAAAAACCAAGCAAACTAGAATGATATTTGGCCAAAAACAGAGTACACAGTGGCAGAATACCTGACCCTGTGACTGATCCAAACTTAAGGAAAGCTTGAATATGTACAGACTCTGTGAGCATAGCCTTGCTATTGAGTAAGGCCACCGTAGGCTGACCTGGCTCTCAAGAGAAGAGATGCTATGTGCACACTTCCCACAAAATAAGGTGGAAACTGAGCTGCACTTCCTAACCTCCTGCCAAATGTATGACTATTAGAGACACATATTTCCCTCAGATTAGACAGATCCACAAAGAATTATAAAACAAACCCAAATTTGATAAACTCCGATATCTACTGGGTGAAATACCACAATGTGTCATCACAGCAGCAAGATTTGTGACCTGTTGCCACAGAAAAGGGCAACCAGTGAAGAACAAACACCATTGTAAATACAACCCATATTTATGTTTATTAATTTTCCCTTTTGTACTTTAGCTATTTTGCACATCGTTAAAACACCGCATATAGACATAATATGACATTTGAAATGTCTTTATTATTTTGGAACTTCTGTGAGTGTAATGTTTACTGTTCATTTATATTATTTATTTAACTTTTGTTAATTATCTACTTCACTTACCTTGGCAATGTTAACATATGTTTCCCATGACAATAAACCCCTTAAATTGAATTGAAAGCCTTTCAATTGAATTGAAATTGACAGAGCGAGAGACCGAGGGATGGGGGGATGCTACTGACATGTGCCACTGTCGTATTAGTTTTATATTTACGTTAGAAAAACAACATTTTGAACTGAAGCGTTCTAGCTACCAACTGACATATCTGTGTTACCATGGCTACTAACGCATGCAGTCTGTATTAACTCCAGTTGGGGGCGAACATTTCAAAGATTTGTGCAGTGAACACATCATCACTCAGGTAGCTAGCAAAAGGTGTAGACCCTGAGCGGTGGATAGAAGGTACCCTTCTCAGTTACTTCTACAAAACGTATTTCACAGCCGAAGATTTACGATTATGAAAACATGGTCGTAAAAACTAGAAAACAAAACGTGAAGGATCAACCGCCGCAGCCCAACGTCGACGACAGAGACAGGAGTCCGTTTGTATCGCCAGGCACCGGGAAAAGTAGACGAGCAGGCAAAGGCACCCCTTTCAACAGCTTGCTTCACAATAGGAATGGACTATTTCCTGGGTTTTCATTCATCAGAAGTAAGCTTGGCCTTACTCCGTCTGCTTTTGTGAAACTCGGAATCACTCTGGTTCTTGGTAAGTGTCACACAACACATATACAGTACTTAGCTAGCTACCAGTACTGTAACTATGTTGCTAACGTATCTAGTTAGCTTACGTTAGCTAGCCAACGCTAGCTCAAACAGCACAACCTCAACGACAGCTAACGTTACTGAGGTTTCTATCCCAGGCTGTGCCTCGGTCATTGGTGGCTAACAACTTTAACATTACTGTAACTACAGTAGTTAGCTAACGGAAGTTATATTATTAAAACTAACGCTAGCTAGCTAACGTTAGCTAACTAATAATAGAACAATGATTAAACCCCACAACTTTCCCCAAACTATCATTAACTAGGTATATTTATGTTTCTCTGTATTTTCTTAGCTGCTCTGGCTGGGTATTTACATTGGTAAGTTAAGTAGCCAACCTCTAACATTTCAGGTCATTGACATGCACTTCAATGTCTTGCACGTTTCCTGTGTACATTGATTGTAGATAACTAAGGTTAGCTAGATATCCCTAAAGCCTATTTGTTGTTTCTGTAGGTACCATCTCTCACGCCTCTTTGAAAATGACAGACACTTCTCACATCTGTCAGGACTAGAAAAAGAAATGGCATTTCGGACAGAAATGGTAAGTCTTGTGGTGTTGAAAGATGACAGAAGAAGAAACGAATGAAATCATGATGACCTATTCTATATGATTGTGTGTGATACTGTGTCTTGCAAAATCTTAGAGCTGTGTTTCTGTAGCAGGCCATGAGCCAATACCTGATAAGGGCTTTTCTGTGGGAATTTAATCCATTTGTTATATGATCCTGTTCTAGGGTTTATACTACTCCTACTTCAAGACCATCATTGAGGCCCCAACCTTTATCAACGGCCTGTATCTGGTCATGAACGATCGGCTTACAGAGTACCCACTGGTTATAAACACACTGAAGAGGTTCAATCTCTATCCAGAGGTAACATTTGTGGAAATGGACATCCTTAGAATTTGATTGGACAACAGACTTTGTTGAAGGTCTTCATGCTGAAATCCTTCCTCCACTGCTCTTTAGGTGGTCCTGGCCAGCTGGTACAGAATCTACACAGATATAATGGAATTCTTTGGACTCCCCACCAAGATGTGTTGGTCTATCAATAGAGGAGAGGGTATGGCTCCGGTGGATGGCTGTGAAGGTACCAATGCACTCTTGTTTGACCTGAACAGACACACACAACTCTCTAGGCCAGATGCAATCAAACCAGAAGTATGGGAAATAATACAGCAAATGAGTGTTATTCCTGTGCCAGCCCGCTGCAGTGGTTCATCTGAAATATTAGTTGTAAAAAAAAAAATTTTTTAAATCGTTATTGCTGCATATGAAATTGAAAGTTGGCGTAACGCCAGTGTTCCACTCCGTAAGGAGAATGATGACACAAAGCCAAACTGTTTGATTTTAATTTCAACATATATATTCCACTGCACTGGATCAATGTTCTTTTTCTGAATTGTGGATTTTCAAATGTGCAAGTTTGACTGAATATCAGTTAATTTCAGGAAAATGGAGATCTGTGTTTCCCACAGGAAGGCCATGCAGTTGCTTAGCTTATGAATAATTGCAATCCATGAGGCTATTTCTTGCTTTCGTTGCATTTTTATTGAGCTGCTGCACAAAGGAAAAGCTTTCTTATTTCACTTAACACATTTCACATGTATCTGTGCCAACTTCAATGAAATCTATGAATAAGGGGTAGGTGTTTTGTGAGGGGTGGTTGTTCCCCTTTTCTACTTGTTGAACTGTTCTCTTGACTTGTCATTAGCACTCCATAGCATGTTATATGCGTGGTACTTCAGTGTTATGTAGTCATATAGTTAAGACTGGAGCAAGTTACACTTCTTTCTAATTAAAGGTGTGAATTATGTGAAAGCACACACAATGTAGTTTGAAGGTGCTGCTGTACATGTAAGTGCCGCCTGCCTTTTGTTCCTGTTTCCACTAGCTGAGTGCACAGCAAATTAGAGCAGACTCAAAATGGCCCTTTATCCTCATCAGTTCTATGTTAGTGAAATGAGAAAGCCTCCCACTTCAGGAAAGCATTAAGACGCCGACTGAAGGCTTCAATGTTTCCTTTAGGCCTATGTCTTTCACTATGAGCGAGTCAGGTGTCAATCATTATTCCATCATGCTTTCAAACATCTTGTTTTGAGCCATTCCATCAGTCGACTTAGCATTTTCTAAAAGGAAGGTAATTTGTTTGGTACAGTAATACAACAAGCAAACGATATTCTCACTCATTTTTGTCCAGGGCTTCAGGTCATGACCATAGAATAACATATATAGTAATTTTAATAGAATCTCTGGTCATGAGAATCAGTGCTTTGAAGTTATGGCCTTTGGCTATTTGAGGTCCTTGCCATTACCAGTCTCAATCCTAATAGCCTCTGTTTGTGTGTGTCAGGTATGGGTGACCCCGCATACTTCTACGTGACCTTTGTGTTCCTCCTCAATGGTCTGATGATGAGTCTGTTCTTCATCTACGGGACCTACCTCAGGTAACTTAACCATTACCCTCCTTTGATTTTGTATCGGTTGGGCTCAGATTTTAAAGTAATTTAGTGACTAATGTTCTAACAAAGACTGCTAAAATAAGAAAAGTTTCATCTCCCTCCCTTCCTCTCTCTAGTGGCAGTCGGCTCGGGGGTATGGTCACGGTGCTGTGTTTCTTCTTTAACCATGGAGAGGTGAGTGTGTAGCGTACAGGACCGTGAAGGTGGCGATGGGGGATGAATACAATGCAGGCAGCCATCAAAAGGATCTCTGTCTCAGACAGGCTGAGTGGTTGCTCTATTGTATTCTTCACACCAATCGATACTGACATTTCAATCATACTCTCAGCTCTCCTGTCTCCTCTCCTCAGTTGCCACCCACTTGTCTCCTTGACCTTCTCTGTCTGTGCTGGTTTCAACGCAGAAGTGTGAATGTATCTGCATCATTATTATAGGAGCATTGGTGCAGTGTGGGTTGTAGGATGATGACTCAATGTACTGGATGAGATTACTGGTTGCGTCTTTATGTACAAATAGCTCTTCGCAGTTGTCATTGATTGATTGCGTAGCGGTACAGAAAATCCCCTCCTACGCAGCAATGTGTTGTTGCAAAATAAAGTAGGATTGTGTTTGTTTCTGTGTGTTTCTGTGTCAGAGCACCCGGGTCATGTGGACTCCGCCCCTGAGGGAGAGCTTCTCCTATCCCTTCCTGGTCCTGCAGATGTTACTCCTCACCCACATCCTCCGGTAACTCACCATCTCTCCTTTCTCCTTCCTTTCTCTCCTTCTCTTTTCAATACCCTCTGGCTGCCTCTTCATGTGCTAGTCATATGTAATGTAGAGCAGCGATTCTCAACTGGTGGGTTGCGACCAAGGTTTTTGATGGTTCACGGGTGTCTGAGTAAATTGTATTTTTTTATAAAAAAATACTCCAGTCTAAATTTAAACCAGATAGAAAGTGTGAATAAATAATAATGCACTTACGTGTTTTTATAATTTAATCCCTGAACACTTTTTCTTAAATCAAAGTATTTTCAATATACAGCTATTAACAGCACTATTTTGGTTGATTTTTGTGTTCTCAAGCCAGTGAGGTGACTTTATTATCATTCTTCATCAAGAATATGGGCAAAATGTAATTATTGACAATGAGAGTTGGCTGGGAATATAATTGCTACATTAGCTATCAATATAACATTCCTTTTTTTTTCTTTTTTCCAAGATTGGATTTTGTCAATTCTTTTTCACGATGCGGATGTCGGGACTGAGACAACCTAGTTCAATTTGGATCCCGAGGCAAAACCAGTTGAGAACACTGATGTAGATTATATTGAGAGCTCTGCAATTGTTATGATCTCAATTCATTGTGGTTCAGATATCTGGTTTGTTAAGCTTGGTGTTTGCAATACCAAGGTTGTTGGCATTAGTGTGTTCCTGTGTTAATGGGTTTCCTTAACTCTCACCTCCTGCTCTTTTCCACATCTATCTCCCCAAAGGACACACAACCCCAGCAGAAAGACCATGTGGGCGCTGGGCATTTCCAATTTGTGCTTCATGCTGCCCTGGCAGTTTGCCCAGTTTGTGCTGCTTACCCAGGTAAGAGGAAAAAAAGAGACATAAAGAAGGGTGGAGGGAAAGGTAGAGGGGTGAGGAAGAGATGGGGATAGAGAGAAGGGAGGCTGTGAGAGATAGATGGAGAGAGAGAGAGAGAGGGAGAAGAGTAAACTGGTAAAAGGATGTACAAGGATAACAAAAAAGTGGACAGACAGTGAAAAAGGAGGGAGGGTGTGAGACGGATGGAGAATAAGACTGGAGGAGGAGCGGAGGCAGACAAAAGTGTCGAAGGTTAGTCATTCACACAGATCTGCTGGCATCTTTGATAGCAAAGCTGTTGCTACGCAGTCTGGCTAGATTATAATAGCAAATGTCCCTAAGCTAGCTACAGTTCCCTATCCTAATCAGATTCTTATATATGGGGATTTTACAACATACTGTAATCTAAGTACTTATAACATAAATGTGTTGTGCTCAAAATAAGCATGCACCCTTTATTGCAATCATTTCACAGTTGTTGTATACACTACTTATTGCTTGTGTTTACACATTTGACTACTTGTTTCAGGTGGCCTCTCTCTTTGCCTCGTACATCCTGGGATACATCAGCCCCACCAAAATTCAGTCCCTCCTAGTGACACACATGGTAAATGTATTTTATGGTTCCTATCTAACCTGCACTTGTGGACGTGCATCGTAAAACAGAACTGTACGTTTTGCTACGGAGTGTGTTTGTGTGTGAGATTCGGTCTGTAGCTACATTACTCCTCTCCACCTCAGTTCCAGCTCTCCTAATCCTCTCAGCAACACAGGCTGTTCGTGTGGCTAGCGTAGCGGGCTGGGGCCAGTGTGCTGGAGAGATAAGAGAAGAGGCCCTTTATATTAAGATGATGCTGGAGATTTGTGTCGTCGGAGGAGGAGGAGAGAAGAGAGGACATATGGCTATGAATAATTCATTCGCCTGGCAAGAAGTGGCAGCGTCAAGAAAACGGGACACTCACAGGCTTGTGTCCTTGACGACCTACAGCATTGTTAAGCCCACTTTGGCTGTAACAAGTTTGGTGTGCGTGTCTGTGTGCCATGACAACAATAAAATAGTCCCAGTCAGTATTAGATTGAATGTCGTGGCCCTGCCCACCTGTGGGGGAAAACAACCTGTGGTTGCCTAGGTTACCCTATTGGCAAACAGCTGAAACGTAAATGCTATTTCCTTGTTGTTTACCTGTTTTAGTCAATCACAACAACAACAAAAAAGTATGTCTAAAGATTACTTTTCAAAATTGCCTGCTCCAATGTGTTCTCACTACTTAGAAAAACATCATATTGTAGAGCTTCCCTCATGCCCGTTGTCATGACGGTGCTACCAGCCACGTGAGTGACTATAAAGGACTATACAGCTAGTAGTGAGTCGAGTTACAAACGGACTATACAGCTACTAGTAGTGAGTGGAGTTACAAACAGACTATACAGCTACTAGTAGTGAGTGGAGTTACAAACGGACTATACAGCTACTAGTAGTGAGTGGAGTTACAAACGGACTATACAGCTACTAGTAGTGAGTGGAGTTACAAACGGACTATATAGCTACTAGTAGTGAGTGGAGTTACAAACGGACTATATAGCTACTAGTAGTGAGTGGAGTTACAAACGGATCATATCAAACATCTCCAATCTAAAATCAAATCTAGAGTCGGCTTTCTATTCCGCAACAAAGCCTCCTTCACTCACGCCACCAAACTTACCCTAGTAAAACTGACTATCCTACCGATCCTCGACTTCGGCGATGTCATCTACAAAATAGCTTCCAACACTCTACTCAGCAAACTGGATGCAGTTTATCACAGTGCCATCCGTTTTGTTACTAAAGCACCTTATACCACCCACCACTGCGACCTGTATGCTCTAGTCGGCTGGCCCTCGCTACATATTCGTCGCCAGACCCACTGGCTCCAGGTCATCTACAAGTCCATGCTAGGTAAAGCTCCGCCTTATCTCAGTTCATTGGTCACGATGGCAACACCCACCCGTAGCACTCGCTCCAGCAGGTGTATCTCACTGATCATCTCACTGATCATTGGAGACTTTTATCTCCCTCACCAACTTCAAACATCTGCTATCTGAGCAGCTAACCGATCACTGCAGCTGTACATAGTCTATCGGTAAATAGCCCAACCAATTTTACCTACCTCATCCCCATACTGTTTATATTTGTTTAATTTTCTGCTCTTTTGCACACCAATATCTCTACCTGTACATGACCATCTGATCATTTATCACTCCAGTGTTAATCTGCAAAATTGTAATTATTCGCCTACCTCCTCATGCCTTTTGCACATAATGTATAAAGACTCTCTTTTTTTTCTACTGTGTTATTGACTTGTTAATTGTTTACTCCATATGTAACTCTGTGTTGTTGTCTGTTCACACTGCTATGCTTTATCTTGGCCAGGTCGCAGTTGCAAATGAGAACTTGTTCTCAACTAGCCTACCTGGTTAAATAAAAAAACTTGGACACTGGGTCTCCATATTTCCCACTTTCCCACACCGAATAGCCTGAAGTCATAGGGCTCATCTCGCAGGCTCTATTTCCCTACGTGGAAGTATTGCGAACCGTAGGTTGGGATTTTTGACCTGGTTACATGTACGTTGAACAACACAGCAGCTTTTTCCTTTTCTGTATACCATCAAATCTATGATGAAGTTGTCTCTTTTACACTGGGGGTCAATGGGAACGAATGTTTGTTTTCCCCAATTTGTGGGTGTGGTCAAGGGGATTTCCTTATTATTAGGTGAATATCGACTCGACTATGTCACCAAACTTCTTTCCACCCCACTCCATCTCCAGATCACACTTGCCGTGTGCTTTGTTCTGATGTTTGGAAACTCCATGCTGCTGACATCATTCTATGCATCCTCGCTGGTCTCCATTTGGGTGAGCTGGACTAACTCTCCTCGTGCTTTCAATGTGTAGAGGATGTATTTTATGTTAAGCATGGTGTGATGTTGAAAACGGTATGGTGTTGAAATCAGTTCCTTCCTGGTTGCAGGGAATAATTGCCCTGCGGGACAAATTTGCAGAAGTCTTCAAACCTGGCCTCATCACATGGGTAAGAGGACATAAGTGTGTGGACATGTTTAACTATACCTGTGATACTTGTGTGGACAATCAAAAACTGTGGACATTTTGCTGGTCCCCACAAGGAAAAAGTATATTTCTAGGGGGGGGGTGTAGAATTTGTGTTTTGGGGTTGGGTTAGGGAAAATAGGATTTTGAATGGGAATCAATTGTGTGTCTCCACAATGTTAGTAAAACAAGATTGCTTGAGTGTGTGCGGGCACGTGTGTGTGTTTGTGTGTCTTCTGGTTGACCTGTGTCTGCTCTCAGGTCATGCAGGGCCTGGTATGGGTTGTCTCCACTGTCATTCTCAAGTTCATGCTGTCAGCCATCTTTGGAGCCTCTGATGATGTAAGTCTTTGAAAATAGCCCTGAGCATTTGAAACAAGCTAGCTATATTGCCTTACATGTTCCTTTTCTGGAAGAATCACTGCATTTTGAAACGGCCATCACTCAATAGTATGATAGTAATAAAAGTAAACAGGAATATGTATTTGAAATTGCAGCTATTTTTACTACAACTTTCTCTCTCCCAGGCTCACATCAGTAGCTTAATAAAGTCCAAGTTTACCAGCTACAAGGACTTTGACACCATGATGTATACCTGTGCTGCGGAGTTTGACTTCATGGAAATTGAGGTATGAAAGACACTTGGCCCTATTTGGCATAGCAACACAGCACTAGTGTTAGAAGGGATCCTTTCGTAGTATTTGGCAGTTCATTTTGTAAAGGTAATGTGTGTGGTGTGTCAGAAATAAATGTTTTTCTCCAGTCGATCTGACGTGTGTAACATTGCTCTTCTCTTCTCAGACCCCACTGCGCTACATCAAGACACTGCTGCTCCCCATCAACATGCTGGTGGTTGCTGTCGTAGCAGGACGGGTAAGACTTCATTTGTGTGCCATACACAAGGCACTCCACACAGTCCACTGTTAGTGAACAAGGCAGGCATCCTTTAAATGTAATTTCTCCCATTCTGCACTGGACTTGCCTGTTGAGCTCAATTTGTCATATTTGAGGCAGGCTTGAAGAAACGGCAAGAGAATTATGTTCCAAAATTATTCAAGAATCTCCTCGAGCATGTCCAAATGTGTCAGTTTGATCTAATTGTGTGTCAAATGCAGAATCAATAAGACAAGTCCGGGTCTCCCGAGTGGCGCAGCGGTCTAAGGCACTGAAGTGCTTGAGGCATCACTACAGATCCGGGTTCGATCCAGGTCTGTCGCAGCCGGCCGCAACTGGGAGGCGCGTGAAGCGACGCACAATTGGCACAGCGTCGTCCGGCCTGGATGTCCTTGTCCCATCGTGCTCTAGTGACTCCTGTGGCGGGCCAGAAGCCTGCACACTGACACGGTCTCCAGTTTTACCGTGTTTCCTCTGACACATTGGCGTTAAGCAAAGCAGTGCGGCTTGGCAGGGTTGTGTTTCGGAGGACGCATGGCTCTCAACCTTCGCCTCTCCCTAGACTGTATGGGAGTTGCGGCGATGGGATAAGACTGTAACTACCAATTGGATATCACGAAATTGGGGAGAAAAGGGGGCATTCTGTTTGATCACTTTGCTAATAAAGAAATGTAGGGCTTCTTAATAGTGACACTGGTGAAAATGGTTAATTATTTAATATTTGCTGTGAGTATGCTCACTGTTAGCATATAATAGAAGGCGGAGTCATCCTGGTCAACGTTATATCCCTTCTGAGGTTGGTATTTTTATTTGTGACACTGTTTGTCCCTTCTCCTACTCTGTACAGACCATCCAGGATGTTGTGAGGTTCCTGAGGGAAGGAGAGAAGTATTCTGTCAAACCTGAAGACGATGACGACGATGAAGAGTGAGTATATTTCCCTCTGTCCTCTCTGTAAAACTCACCCTCTTAACAGCACAAGTCAAAAGGTAAACTTCTGTGTGTATTTTGCCCATTCATTCTTATAAAGACCACACAACTTGACATTTTGACATCTCATAACTTTTTCAAATCTTTCACAGGCCAGAAATGTTGGCAAAAGGAGAGGTAAGCAAGCATCCTGATTTCCCTGAATGTTACTGCTGTATACACCAGAGTCTCTTCACGTTATATGATTCAAGCCTTCTGTTTTCTTAAATGCGGTAATGTTTATCTGCTTCAGCTACAATAATGATCATCATTGCCTGCATACAGAGGCAATCTTCACCTGCCAGATAAATTGCTAGCTTTATTATCAGTTCTAACCATTTCTTTCTCTCGCTTCCTCCATCCATCCTTCCCCCAATCTTGTTCTCTCCCTGTGTCCTTCAACCCTCATTCTCTACCTGGGCTCTCTGTCATGGTGTCAGCTGGTGTACCATAGCCTACAGTTGATAGCGTTTGCAGTGCTGGCGATGCTCATCATGCGTCTCAAGCTCTTCCTCACGCCCCACATGTGCATCATGGCCTCCTTGATCTGCTCCAAACAGGTCAGTCCCTGACACGACGCAAGAGATTAACACACCACAACACAATTAGCACTGACACCACACATATACCGCAGAGTTTTTTAAATTTGACCTTTTATTTAACTAGGCAAGTCAGTTAAGAACAAATTCTTATTTTCAATGACGGCCTAGGAACAGTGGGTTTAACTGCCTTGTTCAGGGGCAGAATGACAGATTTTTACCTTTTCAGCTCGGGGATTCGATCTTGTAACCTTTCGGTTACTAGTCCAACGCGATAACCACTAGGCTACCTGCCGCCCCTGCATAACGTTACCAAAGATGGATCACAACACCACCAAAGACCTTCATCACAGACACACTACAGACCTGTGTTCTCTGTGATGCTCATGTGTTGTCTGTCTGTGTCAGTTGTTTGGCTGGATAGGGGAGAAGTTCAAGCTCCACATGATGGTGTTTGGCATCCTGTCCATCATGGCCATGCAGGGCGCGGCCAACCTGCAGGCCCAGTGGGGCATCATGGGAGAATTCAGCAACCTGCCCCAGGAGCAGCTGCTGGACTGGATCAAAGACAACACCCGGCCCAGTGAGTGATGTCTTCATCCTACGTCTGAAACCAACCCCCTGGCAAACTTGTTTTTTAAAATCATGCTAAATGGCATCCTTCGTTATGGAATTGACTAATCTGACTAGGTTGGATTGGTGAAAGCAATTGGCTGGTAACCTCACTTTCAGGTATCCAGTCCCTCTCAGATCACCCATGCCTGTGTGGACTCTTCCCTTAGATGTGCTGTTTTGTTTTGTGTGCGGTGCAGACGCTGTGTTTGCTGGAGCCATGCCCACCATGGCCAGTGTGAAGCTGTCAGCCGGCCGGCCCATCGTCAATCACCCACACTACGAGGATGCTGGACTGAGGTGTGGACAGAACATTGATTCTACTGTACTAGCTATGTGCTAGGCTAACACCAATTGAGCGTTGTCTAAACGTTATGGTCTGTTCCACTCAGGGAGAGGACCAAGCTGGTGTATGCCATGTACAGCCGCAAGTCTGCCGAGGTGGTGAAGAGGAACCTGATGCAGATGGAGGTGGACTACTTTGTCCTGGAGGACTCGTGGTGCACCCGGCGCTCCAGGTAACCCTGGGTGGCCTTCCCGTCAGTAATCCACTGCTGTTTACACTGTCATATGTTCTTGTGACATTGTCAACCAGTCATTCCAGTCAGTACAGGGTACTTTTCCAACTCACTCTGAAATGACTCTGAATTGAACTGAACCCAATTCTGCTGCCAAGTGACCTTTTGAACAATCTGTTTCGCGGTCAGTTAATCACAATGTTTTTGTTTAGTATGTTTCTTTGCTGAAATATTTTATCTTTCTCTGCCCCTCTCTTTCCCCCCCTTCTTGGCTTTCTCTGTGCTCTCCCCAGGCCTGGCTGCAGTATGCCTGAGATCTGGGATGTGGAGGACCCTCAGAACGCTGGGAAAGTCCCCCTCTGTACGCTCATGTCCAGGGACTCCAGGCCCCACTTTGCCACTGTTTTTTACAACAACGTTTACAAAGTTCTAAGAGTTCCCAAAGCAGCTAAAGAGCTCAGATAACAGCAGAGTCGGCCTGTTTTTGGTGCTACCGTCTAGTATTTCCACCGACCTGGTGCGTGTTTTTATATAGTTCCTTTTCCTGTTGGTCTGTCTCCCTTTGGAGTTACCACTGCCACAGCTGCGTTTTACGTCTCCCTGTTTTGAGGCTCTGTTAGAGCAGTGGACTGACGTGATGGGCTAGATAAGAGTCCCCACTCGTGTTGTATAAGCATTTTATTTTATGCGAGCTTATACTAAAGTTGTTCTTAATGACTGAATTAGTTTTATTTTAGTGTGTATTAGTACATTTTGGATGTCAGGCATATTTAGTTTTTGTACTTTTGTGCCCTTTTTTTGCGTATTAAGAATTGTCATTTATTTAGACGGTGTTATTTTTTGATTCAGTGGTGTGTGTAATACTTTTGTTATTTGCCAAAGCAAAGTGTAGTTAGTATAACTACTAGTGTTACAGCTGCAAGTGTCAGGTTAATGTAGCACACCTGAAAAGTCATTTTTTAAGAGAAGCAGAATATGATAATCTGCAAAAATATTTTTCCCAACAACCCATTGCAACTTGTAGCAGTGCATTATTTTAAGCATTAGCGTAATGACCTACCACCAAATATCAGTGGTTTAGGACCCTGTATTGACACACAGAAAACACTTAGGCATCTTTTGGAGTTGTTAGTCATGCCAATTTAGCGTCATTGCTTTGTACTCCACCACAGGAAGTTACGTCATGAATTTGTAGCATTTTTTGCACCTCAAAAAGTGGCCTTTGCACATGTCATGAGAGCAACATATTAGAATTCAATGTATTATCACCCAACATTTTCAATTTTTTTGCTTGCGGTTACTTCCCCATTTAATTTTAAGGACATAGCTGTGAAAGACTACACCACTCTGTGGACTCCACTTTACACTCGATAGCACTGGTGTGCTCTACCCACTTAAAACCACTGTCCCCTTTTGTTCATGCAGCTGTGAAAGTCCCTTTGTCACTCTGAGGTCAAGGGTCAAACAGGAGAGTACTCCACTTAACCGGAGTGTCCTTCTCATTATCCCCGTCACTCACTCTGCCTTTTACCAGTGTGGCATTGAAGTTACTTAAAACAACCCCAGTGTAATCATTCCAGTGTAAAAGCTACAGTATTGTTGGGTACAAATCATCTCACCAATACAGGTGAGGCTTTTTAGCAATAAGCATAGTTAGTTACTCATAAAGACTGTTTAAGGTTTATACATTTTATACAACATTCATCAATTGTAATAGTATCAAGCGGCGGTTTCAATTAAATGCAAGGTGGAAGCTAGAAGTTTATTTCAATGTATTCTACTATTTCTGTAACCGTTCATGAATAGCACAGCAGGTGCTTATGGTGTTTTATGCTAAGTTTATTTTTGGTTATGTCCCAGATATACAGTAAGGTACTGAAGTGATCTTGAAAGCAAAGTTCCCATTTTTAGTGGTGGGGCGGTGACCACCCAACCTGAAATATCTCAAATTTGAGTGACAGACCTTGCTTTGTCTAATGCTTGTCTATTTAATCTGTATTTTGAAAATAAAATGTTAATCAGCGTCTTTTATTTTTAACAGTGAAACTAATGAGTTAAAGTTTGTGCTGGTTGATCATTTGAGAGAATTGGATATTTCATTTATTAAATGGTTTCTGGATTCACAGTAATAAGCCTTTATTACTAGAATACACAATTGAATACAAATGTGACTGTTAGAGGTGGCCGTCGCACTATGAAACCAAAGAAAAACATTTGAGGTTCCACTGGGTATGACAAGAAATAGTGAGTGACTTTCAGAAATATCTCGACATAAGTGTTCAAACCCTTGAGTCAATATTTTGTAGAAGCACCTTTGGCAGCGATTACAACAGTCAGTCTTTCTCGGTAAGTCTTTAAGACCGAGATCATCAATTATATTCACCTGCGGGATGATTTTTACTTGAGCGGATGTTCAGGGACATAATTACAAATCATTTGTGAACTGTAAATTGACTGCAAGAAGTACAAACATATATTTTATTAAAACATTTTAAAACCATGCTTTCATTTGTATATGGTCACAAATATCTCTGGATGTGGGAATACTTTGGAACAGATTTCCAAAACTAAAATCACTTGGAGCTGATTTGCTGGTGTTTTTACAGTATTTTATGTCCACAATTTTTTAAATAATATATACAGCACCAATCAAAAGTTTGGACACACCTACTCATTCAAGGATTTTTCTTAATTTTTTAAAACTATTTTCTACATTGTAGAATAATAGTGAAGACATCAACACTATGAAATAACACTTATGAAGTCATGTAACCAACAAAGTGTTTAACAAATCAAAATATATTTTATATTTGAGATTCTTCAGCCACCCTTTGCCTTGATGACAGCTCTGCACACCCTTGGCATTCTCTCAACCAGCTTCATGAGGTAATGACCTAGAATGCATTTCAATTAACAGGTGTGCCTTGTTAAAAGTTCATTTGCGGAATTTCTTTCCTTCTTAATGCGTTTGAGCCAATCAGTTGGGGTGGTATACAGAAGGTGGCCCTATTTTGTAAAAGACCAAGTCCATATTATGGCAAGAACAGCTCAAATAAGCAAAGAGAAATGACAGTCCATCATTACTTTAAGACATGAAGGTCAGTCAATGTGGAACATTCAAGTGCAGTCGCAAATACCATCAAGCACTATGATGAAACTGGCTCTCATGAGGACCGCCACAGGAAAGGAAGACCCAGAGTTACCTCTGCTGCAGAGGATAAGTTCATTACAGTTAACTGCACCTCAGATTGCATCCCAAATAAGTGCTTCACAGAGTTCAAGTAACAGACACATCTCAACAACTTTTCAGGTGAGACTGCATGAATCAGGCCTTCATGGTCGAATTGCTGCAAAGAAACCACTACTAAAGGACACCAATAAGAAGAAGAGACTTGCTTGGGCCAAGAAACATGAGCAGTGGAAATCGGTGGAAATCTTGCCATTTGGTCTGATGAGTTCAAATTTGATATTTTTGGAACCAACTGCTGTGTCTTTGTGAGACCCAGAGTAGGTGAACGGATGATCTCCACATGCTTGGTTCCCACCGTGAACCATAGAGGAGGTGTGATGGTGAGGGTGTTTTGCTGGTGACACTGACGGGGATTTATTTAGAATTCATGTTTTTTTGTGACTGCACTTGAAGAAACTTTCAATGTTCTTGAAATTTTCCGGATTGACTGACCGTCGTTTCTCTTTGCTTATTTGAGTTGTTCTTGCCATAATATGGACTTTAGTCTTTTAATAATATAACCCTCGGGTCAAATTTGTGGAATATTATCTGCGGGCCACCAGTCGGGGAACCCTGCTCTAAATTTGGCCATTATTATTTTCAAAATTCTTCAAGCTCTTTCAAATTGGTTGTTGATCATTGCTAGACAACCATGTTCAATTCTTGACATATTTGTCTTGCCGTAGATTTAATTCAAAACTTTAGCCGGGCCACTCAGGAACATTTACTGTCTTCTTGGTAAGCAACTCCAGTGTATATTTGTCCTTGTGTTTCAGGTTGCTGTCCTGCTGAACACAACATCTCCCGGTGTCTGGTGGAAAGCAGAATTAACCAGGTTTTCTTTTAGAATTAGGTCCATTCCATTCATTTTTTATTCACTCCCCAGCCCTTAACCATTACAAGCACACCCATAACATACTGCAGCCACAACTATGCTTGAAAATATGGACAGTGGTACTCAGTAATGTATTGGATTTCCCCCAAACATAACATTTTGTATTCAGGACAAAAAGTGAATTGCTTTGCCACATTGTTTGCAGTATTACTTTAGTGCTTTGTTGCAAACAGAATGCATATTTTTAAATATATTTGTATTCTGTACAGGCTTCCTTCTTTTCACTCTGTCAATTAGGTAAGTATTGTGGAGTAACTACAATGTTGTTGATCCATTCTCAGTTTTCTTCTTCCACAGCCGTTAAACTCTGTAACTGTTTTAAAGTCTCCATTGGCTTCATGGATAAATCCCTGAGTGGTTTCCTTCCTTTCCGGCAACTGAGTTTGTATTGAGTGGGTGTCTTGATACACCATCCAAAGTATAATTAATAACTTCACCGTGTTCAAAGGGGCAACTTGTTAAGCAAATGTTTACTCCTAAACTTATTTAGGCTTGCCATAACAAAGGGGTTGTATACTTATTGACTCAAGACATTTCAGCTTGTCATTTGTTACTAATTTGGTTAAAAAAAATGAAAAACATAATTCCACTTTGACGTTATGGGATATTGTGCCAGTGACATTTTTTAAATGTTTAAATTTAAATTCAGGCTGTAACACAACAACATGTGTAAAAAGTCAAAGGGGTGTGAATACTTTCTGAAGGCACTGTAAGTGTAATAGGCTGCATTTACAAAGGCATCCAGATTCTAATCTTTTTCCCAGTAATTTGTCTTTTGACCAATCACATCAGATATTTTCACATCGGCTCATAATCAGAGCTAATCTGATTAGTCAAAAGACAAATTAGTGACAAAATGATCAGAAGTGACCTGCCTATGTAAACAGCCATAGTGACACACAACAAATGCAAAAGGGTTTGCTTGCAGTTTGCAGACTATGTGGGCAACTTACCATGCACTGTATCAACTGGATATTGTGTCTCAAATGATATTTTCTCATGGTCAAACGTCTCTTCGTCTGTACTGTTTTGATTATACAGTGCCTTGCGAAAGTATTCGGCCCCCTTGAACTTTGCAAACTTTTGCCACATTTCAGGCTTCAAACATAAAGATATAAAACTGTATTTTTTTGTGAAGAATCAACAACAAGTGGGTCACAATCATGAAGTGGAACGACATTTATTGGATATTTCAAACTTTTTTAACAAATCAAAAACTGAAAAATTGGGCGTGCAAAATTATTCAGCCCCCTTAAATTAATACTTTGTAGCGCCACCTTTTGCTGTGATTACAGCTGTAAGTCGCTTGGGGTATGTCTCTATCAGTTTTGCACATCGAGAGACTGACATTTTTTCCCATTCCTCCTTGCAAAACAGCTCGAGCTCAGTGAGGTTGGATGGAGAGCATTTGTGAACAGCAGTTTTCAGTTCTTTCCACAGATTCTCGATTGGATTCAGGTCTGGACTTTGACTTGGCCATTCTAACACCTGGATATGTTTATTTTTGAACCATTCCATTGTAGATTTTGCTTTATGTTTTGGATCATTGTCTTGTTGGAAGACAAATCTCCGTCCCAGTCTCAGGTCTTTTGCAGACTCCATCAGGTTTTCTTCCAGAATGGTCCTGTATTTGGCTCCATCCATCTTCCCATCAATTTGAACCATCTTCCCTGTCCCTGATGAAGAAAAGCAGGCCCAAACCATGATGCTGCCACCACCATGTTTGACAGTGGGGATGGTGTGTTCAGCTGTGTTGCTTTTACGCCAAACATAACGTTTTGCATTGTTGCCAAAAAGTTCAATTTTGGTTTCATCTGACCAGAGCACCTTCTTCCACATGTTTGGTGTGTCTCCCAGGTGGCTTGTGGCAAACTTTAAACGACACTTTTTATGGATATCTTTAAGAAATGGCTTTCTTCTTGCCACTCTTCCATAAAGGCCAGATTTGTGCAATATACGACTGATTGTTGTCCTATGGACAGAGTCTCCCACCTCAGCTGTAGATCTCTGCAGTTCATCCAGAGTGATCATGGGCCTCTTGGCTGCATCTCTGATCAGTCTTCTCCTTGTATGAGCTGAAAGTTTAGAGGGACGGCCAGGTCTTGGTAGATTTGCAGTGGTCTGATACTCCTTCCATTTCAATATTATCGCTTGCACAGTGCTCCTTGGGATGTTTAAAGCTTGGGAAATCGTTTTGTATCCAAATCCGGCTTTAAACTTCTTCACAACAGTATCTCGGACCTGCCTGGTGTGTTCCTTGTTCTTCATGATGCTCTCTGCGCTTTTAACGGACCTCTGAGACTATCACAGTGCAGGTGCATTTATACGGAGACTTGATTACACACAGGTGGATTGTATTTATCATCATTAGTCATTTGGGTCAACATTGGATCATTCAGAGATCCTCACTGAACTTCTGGAGAGAGTTTGCGCCACTGAAAGTAAAGGGGCTGAATAATTTTGCACGGCCAATTTTTCAGTTTTTGATTTGTTAAAAAAGTTTGAAATATCCAATAAATGTCGTTCCACTTCATGATTGTGTCCCACTTGTTGTTGATTCTTCACAAAAAAATATAGTTTTATATCTTTATGTTTGAAGCCTGAAATGTGGCAAAAGGTCGCAAAGTTCAAGGGGGCCGAATACTTTCGCAAGGCACTGTAGGTCTCTTCGTCAGTGGAGAAATAGAAGACGAGAAGTGAGGGAAATCAATTCAAAATCAGGGTTGAAACTACCACATGTCAACTCATTTCAGGCTTAATCCTAATGCATGAAACTTGAGGTAAATACATCGATTTGAAGTTAGGATTCGGCCTTCCGTGAATCAACTGTGTTGAAATGTAATTGACCCATTGAGTTGGTTAGAGGGAGCATGTGTCCCAAAACCTGTTTCAGCATGTGCATTGAGGATTTTCACCATTTTGAATTAGTCAAATGGGTAGGACTTGCAATGGGTTAAGGAAGGATCACAGTAGGTCAGTAGGAGGATTCAGCCAATTAATTACCTGTATACACCTGAGGAAACATTCCATAATTGCAGGTGGCAGTAAATCTATCTGTTCAAACTATACACACTCCAGCAAAGTAGGTAATGGTATGCACCTTTTCAGTTTATTTTGGTACTGCCAATACACTCGTAGAAGAAGAAATGGACAACTTTAAAATGGGGACAGCCCTCAATGGTGCTGCCCATGCTCTCACAGAAGTGGCCATTGCAAAGATAGGGGATGAGCTCTCTAGTACATCTCTATGAATTTACCCCAATTCTAATCCATCATATACCCACCAAGCACTGGTTGAAGCAGCCCAGGCGAATGATGTCCCTCCATCCCGTGGCACTGGAAGGTGACAGAGTCCCTAGCCGCTATGGAAAGATCACAGCACACCTGCCAGGTGGATTAGGAGTCATTCATACAATAGCCTACAGGATTTATATTATGTATCCTTTATTTAGGTGATCCCATTGGTTCTGAAATAGTACTGCTACAGTAACTACACAGTAGCAGTGTGGCAATTATAGTAGTACTTTAGTACTGTGTTAGTAGTACTCTTTGGTTGCATTGTGCTTTTCATGTACTAGTACTTTAGTAGAACTGAGTTGTGAGTAGTTTATTGTAAACATATTTGCTCAGCCTACTCACTGAGGGTTACTGTTGCCGTTGTTCTTCAGGGAGTTTCCGATGAGAATCTCTGCCGCGTCCTGCCTCCAGGGGCAGCAGTCCTCTCTGTTAGTGACGGTAATGGAGGTGACTTTGTGAACAGCCAGCAGGTACACCCTCCACCAGGGGTCGCTCTGAAGCTGGGTGTGGGCACAGGAGCCAGAGAGGCACTCTGCATCCAGGCGACCATCGATGGCGTTCTCGGCATGGGTCAGACGGCTTAGCTTGGACAACTGGGTCACTCTTCCCATCATTGCCAAGTTGCCTTCTTTCAAACAAGAGGGATGGGGTTTGCTCAGAAAAATTACAAGCCTCTGGTTAAGAATTTCTGATTTCTGGTCCCAATTTTAGCCTGGAGGGTACTGTATCATTGGATGTAGGAGTAGCAGATCTTTCCGAATGGCAAGTCTTCTGAGGGATCTCAGAAGATCCCACAGCCAGGCCAGGTTTAGGTTTGGAGCTGTAACAGCTGTCTCAGTGACAGTTGAAGGCAGGGCTGGAAAAAGGAGGAGAGGCACAGGGAGAAAGGGAGTGGAGTAAAAAAAATTGTATCCATAAACAATAATAAAAAAAGGTATCTGCTGGAGAAGGTGTACATTCTGAATGTTGGAGCCCATACCTGCCTGAAAGGTGCTTGCGTGCAGTTCCACCTCACAAAAAGTCAGGCACTTCTCTTTTCCTGGGAGGAGAATGTTGACATCGCGCCCCGATATCCCACTGCACGGAAATGTCCTGGTTTGCCCAGCAGGGATGTATGGAATCCCGTCACACCTACAGGTATAGGAATCTTGAGCATTGTTATATTTTATAAGAAGATTGCGGGACAAACAGTATTTGATCAAAATAAGGGATCAGGGATGAATTTCCTGAAGCTTAAAAGGGCAATCTGTAGTGGCTAAATACATTTTGGGATGTATAAATTAATGATGGATTCTTGAAGAATATACTGTAACTTAGAAATGCCTTATGAGCTTAGTTCAACTGTCGTAGCCCATCAGAACATGTATGTAATGTTCTTAAACAAAGTAAATGTAAACAAACTATATAGCCTCAAAACATGGTTTCAACTATAATTTTAATTTCACAGATGGTCAGTCCTTGCATCCATAGCTATGTCTATGAATTTAAGAGTGGTTACATTTCTCCAGACCCATCCCTAGGGCGGGAGAACCGTTTGTTATTGTTTCATCTCCGGATTGCCCCTTTAAGTCTGGTTAAATTCTCATAGTTGATGATGATGAGTTATGGAGATGGCTGTGTTGTTTAAGGGAGAGTTGTGTTACTGGGATGACACATAGTGGGCTGTGTAGCCAGCCAGAAGTTGTGTTACGAAGATAAGTCACAGTGGGTTGCTATTGCCTTTGTTGAACAGTGAGTCCCCAACGTGGATCTCTGCTCCACTGATCCTGTCGGAGCAGCAGTCCCCTCTGTTGGTAATGGTGACGTAAGTGACGTTGTGGGTCTTGCTCATGTCCACCCGCCACCAGGGGTCGATATCTTTCGTGTGGCTGCAGGACCCCTCCAGATACCGATTGGTCCAGTTCAGATCAATGGCATTGTTGGCATCTCCAAACTTGTCCCACTGCGACGACTGACTGGCTATCCCGCCAGTGGCTGCATTCTCTTCACAGAACAAACAAGATTAAAAACATTGGGTTTACAAATGGATCATTGTCAGTTCAAGATGCAGTACATAGCTGTACTAATTAATGATCTCAATGAAAACGTTCTCAAACAGTGGTTGTATTCTCTATAGAACAACAAAAGTAAAAAATATTGTATATTGTGTTACCATATTGAGTCTTATGATATAGGCATAGAATGTTTTGCACTCTTCATATCCTGCACCCTCCTCTCTACAGTAAACAGTACACTACATAAGGGTTTGAGTCACAGGCTTAAAAGACAGTTAGCCATGGCTTCAAGTCATCTAATAGCTACCATGTTGGCAAGTTAATGTCCAACAATAACACATCAGAGAAATAGTAACTAAAACCCTGTAGATACCAGAGGAAAGATGTTTGTCCATATCTGTAAAAGGACCAATGAATTGGATGTAATTTAGAGGAATAGGTCAAGTTTGACCAGATGTCATGATTTTGTCACCCTAACAAGCTTATAAACTTAGATGAAGTGAACATGTATTGCCCCTTCTGTTAATTGATGACAATACCATATAATGTCTGCTCCTCACCAGGACGCCTGCCCACATTCACCTCCGCCTCACACAGTGACAGGTGTTTATTTGAGCCCGACAAGAAGATGTTCACATAGCGACCCTTGATCCCTCTGCACTGAAAGGCCATGACCTCCCTCGCGGGATATGAGGACATCACAGCGCACCGAAAGAAGGAAATCGTATAATCAGGTTTTTGATCTCAAATCATAAACATCAAATGCACTGTGTGTTTTAGTGTTTTAAATAAGTCAATATTTTCTGACGAGCTTCCTCACAATGGATTGTTGTTGCCGTTAATCTGCAGTTTTCAAAGTGGATTTCAGCCCCATCGATCATCTCTGGATCAACATCCCGTGACATTGAAATGTAGTGGAGCCCCCTGCTGGGATGTAGGATCTCAACGCACAACTGGATGAAACATTAAGATGTATTAGGAGGAGGTGGATTCCTCGTATTCTCTATCGTCACCTCCTTTTGAAGCCCAGTTGTGAAAAAAGTACCCAACTGTCATACTTGAGTAAAAGTAAATATACGGCAGTACAAAAAGATAGAAGTAAAAGAGTAAGTTACCCAGTAATATTATCTTTACAAGTGCATGAATTGGACCATTTTGCTGTCCTGCCTGAGTACTTTTGGGTGTCAGTGAAAATATATGGGAGTGAAAAGTAAACATAAAATAGGAATCTAGTGGAGTAAAAGTTGTCAAAGGCATTTTTACTAAGCTAAAATGTAGGATGAAAGGGCAGTGACATACCTGGGGTTACTGTTACCATCGTTCTCCAGGGAGTTTCCAATGCGGATCTCAGCCCCGTTGATCCTCTCTGCTGAAGTATCTCTGTTGGTGATGGTGACGGAGGGGACTTGGTAAGTCTCCGGCAGGTCCACCCTCCACCAGGGGTTGGTCTCTCCCAAAGTGTGGCTGCAGGAGTGATCTTCGTAAGTCGAGTTCCATATTCCATCAAGGGATCTTTTTGCAGTGCCTCCATAGAATGTGGAGGATTGGGCTGCTTTGCCCCCCAGAGCAACATACACTGTGGGCCAGAAGGAGAATAATGAGGATAGCTCAGAGCAAAATTCACTGTGGGCCAGAAGAAGAAGAATGAGGATAGCTCAGAGCAACATACACTGTGGGCCAGAAGAAGAGGAATGAGGATAGCTCAGAGCAACATTCACTGTGGGCCAGAAGGAGAATACTGAGGATAGCTCAGAGCAACATTCACTGTGGGCCAGAAGAAGAAGAATGAGGATAGCTCAGAGCAACATTCACTGTGGGCCAGAAGAAGAGGAATGAGGATAGCTCAGAGCAACATTCACTGTGGGCCAGAAGGAGAATACTGAGGATAGCTCAGAGCAACATACACTGTGGGCCAGAAGAAGAAGAATGAGGATAGCTCAGAGCAACATTCACTGTGGTCCAGAAGAAGAAGAATGAGGATAGATCAGAGCAACATTCACTGTGGTCAAGAAGAAGAGGAATGAGGATAGCTCAGAGCAACATTCACTGTGGGCCAGAAGAAGAATAATGAGGAAAGCTCAGAGCAACATTCACTGTGGGCCAGAAGGAGAATACTGAGGATAGCTATTCAGCACACAGATCAACCATAAATCATGTTACCATCTGATAATCTTCTTATATGTTATAAAATCGTTTTTAAAGACTATATTTAAAGATCCACTTTTGAAATAATGACACTATCTCTATGCGTTAACTTTACATACAGAACAATAGAAAATAGATTCCCATGGGACCCAACAAGGTAAGGGGGTTTACCAACCTAATTCATCTTTAGTTCCCCTTCCCATTCCCAGAATCCCCAGTAGGGACAGTATAATAACTTCTTTCATCTTGCTGATTGAAACGAATAGGACAGGGTCACAGATAAACATCGACAGGTTCAGATGTTCTGCTCAACAGACAGTTCTTTGAAAATGTCACAGATCAGATAAAACATGTGACTGACACATTTTGCAATAGGCTTCTCAAAATGAAGTTACCATATACATTTGGGAACTTACTGTGTATGTAATGTGTTTGCATGCTCTGCATTAAAGGGGTTTCTTTAAGCCCTTAGAGACTGGCAAAAATGGATTGAACATAGGAAGGGACCACTGACCTCTGAGTCACTATGTTCGCAATGTACAAAGATCTGTTTACTTTTCAAAAGTGGCCAACAAGACTGTGCTATGGAGCATGACATATACAGAGCCCTGACACAGGCATGTACAAAGATCTGTTTACTTTTCAAAAGTGGCCAACAAGACTGTGCTATGGAGCATGACATATACAGAGCCCTGACACAGGCATGTACAAAGATCTGTTTACTTTTCAAAAGTGGCCAACAAGACTGTGCTATGGAGCATGACATATACAGAGCCCTGACACAGGCATGTACAAAGATCTGTTTACTTTTCAAAAGTGGCCAACAAGACTGTGCTATGGAGCATGACATGTACAGAGCCCTGACACAGGCATGTCACATTTAGTCATCTTATTCCAATCTGTACTTTTTGTGTGAACTGCACTTTTTGTATTCCTTGTACAGTATGCTCATAAGTATGTTCATAAGACATGATGAAGCTTCACAGACACACTAAGACGGCCTTGAGTGTTGGGAAGACTCAGTGGAACAACCTGGTGACGTCAACCTGGCCATTGCCCTATAATCATGCTATAGCATACAGTACACATGAGTATAGTCCAAAACCACCTCTAAGTCAGTCCTAAATGGTCATTTAAAACGAATTGTATGTTTTGCTAATCATTTTACCAGGCTGAATAAATATAGCAGCATTGCAGAATCACGGTTTGCTGTGTCCAAGTGGAAGAAATGTTTCCAATACAACAGCACCGTCAGATGGTTCAAAAGAGGAGCTTCATTTCATCTCAAATATTGGAAGTAAAACAAACCAAATATCAAGAATACAGTATGATTTAATCACTGTGTGTGTGTGTTTTGTGTGTGGGGGGGGGGGGGGGGGGGGGGGGGTTTACTATCCTCATGGGGACCAGAAATCTTAGGATAGTAAAACGAGGAAAATCCAGAGAAGTGGGGTTCCCACAAGGAAAAACCTATTTTAGGTTTAGTGGTTAGGTTCAGGGACACAGTTAGGATTAGAATTAGTGTTATAGGTTAGATTTAGGAGTTTAGGGAAAGTGGGAGTTTGAATGGGAATAAATTGTTTGGTCCCCACAAGGATAGTGAAACAAACGTGTGTGTGTGCACCCATGTTTGTGCATGCACACGTGTGTAGATGACCAAGATTGGGGCTCTGCTTGGCATGTCCACCGCCTACATTGTCCCACTGAAGAACTACTCATCTGAGCTGGACATGGAGGAGAACACGGACATCCTTCTGCTCAGTGCAGTGGACCACATCTTGCAATATGTGAACCTGTACTTCCAGGAGAGTGCAGCAACAGAGCCTAAAATGGTTTCTTTAAAACAAAGCTGTAAAATGCAGTATAACATAAATATGCATTACATATGCTTATCATGTTTTATTCATTGTTTTAACTATTGTTACCTTGTTAGTCATTGACAGCAGTCTTGCATTGAGAAAAACTAATATGTAGGAGATATTTCAGGCCTGTGTATATGCTGTCTAATAAGGTTTAACCTGTTTTGTCTACTAGAAGTACTCTCACGGTGTTATGGGTCACTGGCCACATGCACACTGAGTGGACAAACTAGGAACACCTTCCCAATAATGAGTTTCACCCCCTTTCCCCCTCAAAACAGCCTCAATTCGTTGGGGCATGGACTCTCCAATCATTTCATATGTTTATGGTTCTTCAAACCTTGTTCGCAATGTGCTACGATATGAGGCCGGTAAGTTATAAAGTTGCATGCAATAAAATAATCTTCAGTAATCCCAACCATAACTTCGGGCCCTAATAGAAGATAGGGTTACAACTTCAGAGGGAACAGACTGTGGCAAAGGGAGGATTGTTGTTCAAAGGATGAAGGCATAATGCCCGATTATTGACCTATTACATACCAGAAACACAAACAACCAAATACACAAATACACAATGGAACAATTCCAGATGTATTAATTAAGTTTATTCATGAATTTGGTCCCACTTTAAATGACGTGCAGCTTATAAAGGCTTCCTAAAACCTTCATAAACACTACATAAATGTGTTACACATCATCTATAACCGTATGCCATGCTTTATAAAGGGTTCATAAATGTGGCATCACTGTTCTCCATAACCACCAATGTCTAAGGGGACAAAACCCACTATGTCAAAAATGATACAAACCTGTGCTTTATAAAGGGTGGCATGAGCACCGCTTAATAAAGAGCTTATAAATCATATTCAATTGTGGCTTCACAAAGCATTTATAACCCTGTCATACATCTTGGTAGAGCATTGCAACGACAGGATATTGGGTTCGATTCGATTCAACACCCTATAATACGTAAAAATGTATTCACGTATGACTGACTGTAAGTCGCTTTGGATAAAAGTGTCATTTCTAGATTGGCCCAACACCTTTCCCCTTTCCCTCTTGGGTGCATAGTCAATATTGGACTTGACTTCAGCTTCCCCCAAAATGCTGTGCTGCAGGAGAACACAGACTCTAAAGTGCAGTCATGCAAAGCAAAAAACCTTGGTAGGGCCTTTTACAATCGTTAGTCTGTTTGTTGTAGTTGCCTACTTCTTTTTCCCCACCAAATTCTGTTTTCTTGGTTTTGTTTTTCCGGGTTTCAGATTTTCCCCATTCTTTCTGGTTTCCCCCAGTGTTTTCGCACTTTCTTAATAGAAAAACAACATTTCATTTTCTGTGTTCACAACAATTCTTAAACCACATCAGACTTTTGAGGTCTGTGAAAAATCTAAGAAACGTATATTTGTAAGTGTAGTTGCTCTTTAATTCACTGAGCATGCTCTGCACTGTTGTTTTGTTAGCAGGTTTTCTTTCTGTAGTGCAGTAAGCACTCATGATGTGATCTGGCCGCCAATAGAATGGGTAGAGTAAAAGGCCGGCCACATTCCAAAATTATTTTGAGCCCCATGAAATGACAACGTATATATACAGTTTTCTGATGTATCAAATACTTATGTCATGCAATAAGATGCAAATTAATTACTTAAAAATCATACAATGTGATTTTCTGGATTTTTGTTTTAGATTCCATCTCTCACAGTTGAAGTGTACCTATGATAAAAAAAAAATACAGACCTCTACATGCTTTGTAAGTAGGAAAACCTGCAAAATCGGCAGTGTATCAAATACTTGTTCTCCCCACTGTACATTCATTCTACAGACCCTATTGAGTATTCCCTGCAATACTTGTACTGCTGCACCCAGAATAGTTATTGCTCTAAGCCAATATGTATTCTATATATGGTGATTTGCATTGGGAGCACTTATTTGACCTTGGAACATGTTTTAAAACCCACATTTAATGCAAATGTCACTTAAAAATATGTTTAATATTTAGACAATTATTTTTCATATATCATGAATGGTTTTTGAGACTTTTCTGTTATTACGTGGGGGACTTTATTTGGAACATTTCCAAAATTCTAGGAGTTTGAATGGGAATAATGCCCAAAACAAGTAAGTTAACCTTTATTTATTGTGATTTAAATGTGTTGGTAGTAGTTAAGTGTTGAGTTAGATTACATACTGTAGCTACCTCAATCATTATTTCAAATCATTTCGGTGACTTCACAGCAATTACTAGCTAGACAAAATGTAGTTAGCTAGCAGGCTCAGCTAAATACATATCCCCTACATACATACATGTCTCATAGCTGTATTGTAACAATACATTTTTAATGGAGTTTCCCCATCTTCCCGTTTAGAGTTTCTTGTGCAGCACAGAAATGCCCTTATCTAGATGGTGTGACAAACGACCTTTCCTAACAGACCTGCTAACTTTGTTGTTCATTTAGGTTGGAACCAACACCCAGTACCTCCAGCAAGAAGGGAGTCAAGAACCGTTCTCCTGCCAGCTCAGGGACAAGCTGGACTATTCACAGCCCTGTGTAATGTTCAATGTAATGGCATTGCTGGACTTTTTGAAATGTCATGTATTTGTATTGTTTTAAAAATGTATAAATAAAATAAATGTACTGTATGGTTTAAACATTTCTTTAATGTTTTCTTGTTTTATCATTTAATGCCAATTCCCTATGTGTTAATACAGTTGTGTTAACATCATTAAGCCATTATGCATGTGTTAGGAATGACCAAAGGTGTCTGACCTTATATTAAGTACAGCGTCATATAATATAAGGCATTTATGCATGTGTCATAAATGACCAAAGTAGACAGACTTGATTACAACATTTTGTGGCTGATCTTTCAGCGGGGAAATGGGTGAATGTGTCAAAGACTTCACAGGGCCCAGCACTGTGTGGTATGGCTCGTTTTTGTTGTTTTCATGTTTGTGTACTGAGGAACATGTAACTTGGTTCCAGAAGAAAGACACTTTCAATGTCTTTAGATTGGGGACTTTCACCAAGGTAAGTGTTTCTTGGTGTAATGTTGCTCTCAGGCTATTGCTCACACAGCACATTGACGCCTGGGATATCAACCATTCAAAATTGGGCATAGTGGGAGTGACTATAGAATTCTATAGCAGTGACCTTACTGAGTAAAGTATTTGTCATCGTCACTACTTAACAAACAAAAAAGTCATAATTTTGGCTAAACCCTGCCCATTTCCACACTTTATCTTGTTAAAATGTGATTTGAAACCTAACCCTGACTAATGAAGGCCAAGTTTGATGCATTGGTCCATCAGACCTTCTGAGCATTTGGGCGGAAGTGTCTGGGAACGAGATTAGGTGTAATGTGACTAAGATGACATCCCTTTAGAGCGTTTTCCATCCTTCAGCACGTCACCCTTTATAAAGCACATGTTTATATCATATTTGACTTAGTGGGTTATATCACATTTGATATAGGTGATTATGTCACACAGTTATGCCACATTTATGAACCTTTTATAAAGCATGACATATGGTTATAGATGCTTTGTAAACATTTATGTACTGCTTATGAAGGCATTATTAAGGCTTTATGAAGCCTTTATAATCTGAACGTCATTTAAAGCGGGACCATTCATTCTAACATAATAGCATTACTTCACAGCATTACATGCATTTCAAGGTATGAATGATAACTGTCTAACCAATAATTAGGCTACATAATAATTCATGAAAGTTGTTCTTAAAAAGTGTTACAAAAAGTGTTCGTCAATTTATACCCAAACATCCAAAAACAGTGTGCAAGACGAACTTACAGAATAGTGATAGTATACTGAAAAGTTGAATTGTTTTCGTAAGACAATACATTCCCCAAACATTGCAGGGTGCTGTTAAGAGTTAACGATCTGATTTAGTTACATGTAGGCCCAGTCCCATCCAGGGGTGATCCGTACACCTCCACCTCACACAAGGTCAGGTACTCCTTCCTCCCTGGAATGACCACGATGACATATCGACCCTCCATGCCCGGACACTGGAAGGTGCTTGAATTGCCAGCTGGGATAGAGGAGATCACAGCACACCTGCAGGATAAAACAGAAACAAACTACTATAGCAACTTCTGATCAATTTCAAATTGATATCTAGCCACTATCTCTAGTCACCCGTCTGCAGTTCAAACAATAAAAAAGTGGCCACCCCGCCATTGTTTTGGTAAAAAGCTGAGGGATGAGGCTGCATTAATCTGACCTCTTTCAAATTCCTATGGATGCAAGGACTGACCAACCATGACATCAAAAGGACAGTTTTAACAATGTTTTGAGACAACACAGCATTTATTTCAATCTACATTGTTTACAAATATTGGAGTAAAACAAGTTTATATTTTGGGTTCTGATGAATGTTGAACTAAGTCCATGAGGTATTTATGAGCTACATACTTCAAGAATCAATTGGTATAAAATCGTTAATTTAAAAGTCCAAAAATGGATGTCCCAAAAGCAAATTACCCCTTTAAGGTACCCGGTAAGTAAAGTAGGCAGGATAAATGTACTAATATGGTCATAGCTCCACCTAGCCTTCTGATAGGTTAGGTTGGTTTTCCATCGATTTTTTGCTTCAACTAATCTTGAAAACGTATAAAAAGGACCTCAACTCTCCTACAGTAATTCACCTAGGATTATTGATGCCGTTGTCTTTCAGGGAATCTCCAATGCGAATCTCAGCTCCATTGAGTCTGCTGGGAACACTGTCGACTGTGTTGGTGATGATGATGGAGAACACTTTGTAGGTCTTCAGAAGGTCCACCCTCCACCAGGCGTTGATGTCCTGTAGAGTGTGGGTGCAGGACCCTCCTATCCAAATAGCGTTGCGATTCCCGTCAATAGCATTGCCTGGAATGCCAAACTCATTCAAAGACGACTGGGTGGCCTTTCCATATAGAGCCACATTCTCTCCTGGACAAAATAGAGCATAACGCACATTAACTATCATCTTATCAAACAATTGTTGGAACTTGTGTAAACATATTAATGCGCTGTAATCGTAGAGATTAATGTTGAGACTACCATTACAGAGAATATAACAAAAGTTGTACTTATAACACACTGTTCATAATCTATATATACATATATATATATACACTACTAGTCAAAAGTTTGGACACACCTACTCATTCAAGGGTTTTTCTTTATTTTTTTTACTATTTTCTACATTGTAGAATAATAGTGAAGACATCAAACTATGAAATAACACATATGGAATCATGTAGTAACCAAAAAAGTGTTAAATAAATCAAAATATATTTTAGATTTTAGATTCTTCAAAGTAGCCACCTTTTGCCTTGATGACAGCTTTGCATTCTCTCAACCAGCTACATGGCGTAATCACCTGGAATTATTTTCCACCCGTCTTGAAGGAGTTCCCACATATGCTGAGCACTTGATATCTGCTTTTCCTTCACTCTGTGGTCCAACTCATCTCAAACCATCTCAATTGGGTCTAGGTCGGGTGATTGTGGAGGCCAGGTCATCTCATGCAGCACTCTGTCACTCTCCTTCTTGGTCAAATAGCCCTCACACAGCCTGGAGGTGTGTTTTTGGGTCATTGTCCTGTTGAAAAACAAATGATAGTCCCACAAGAGCAAACCAGATGGGATGGCGTATCGCTGCAGAATGCTGTGGTAGACATGCTGGTTAAGTGTGCCTTGAATTCTAAATAAATCACAGACAGTGTCACCAGAAAAGCACCCCCACACCATCACACCTCCTTCTCCATGCTTCACGGTGGGAACTACACATGCAGAGATGATCCGTTCACCTACTATGCGTCTCACAAAGACACAGCGGTTGGAACCAAAAATCTCACATTTGGACTCACCAGACCAAAGGACAGATTTCCACCGGTCTAATGTCCATTGCTCGTGTTTCTTGGCCAAGCAAGTCTCTTCTTCTCATTGGTGTCCTTTAGTAGTGGTTTCTTTGCAGCAATTCGACCATGAAGGCCTGATTCACTCAGTCTCCTCTGAACAGTTGATGTTGAGATGTGTCTGTTACTTGAACTCTATGAAGCATTTAATTAAGCTGCAATTTCTGAGGTAACTCTAATGAACTTGTCCTCTGCAACAGAGTTAACTCTGGGTCTTCCTTTCCTGTAGCGGTCCTCATGAGAGCCAGTTTCATCATAGCGCTTGATGGTTGTTGTGACTCCCTTTGAAAAAATATTTTCCGTATTGACTGACCTTCATGTCTTAAAAGTAATGATGGATTGTCGTTTCTCTTTACTTATTTGAGCTGTTATTGCCATAATATGGACTTGGTCTTTTACCAAATAGGGCTATGTTCTGTATACCCCCCCCAACCTTGTCACAACACAACTGATCGGCTCAAACGCATTAAGAAGGAAAGAAATTCCACAAAATAACTTTTAGCAAGGCACACCTTGCTGGTTGAGAGAATGCCAAGAGTGTGCAAAGCTGTCATCAAGGCAAACGATTGCTACTTTGAAGAATACCAAATATAAAATCTATTTTTGTTTAACACCTTTTTGGTTACTACATGATTCCATATGTTGTTTCATAGTTTTGATGTCTTCTCTATTATTCTACAATGGAGAAAATAGTACAAATAAAGAAAAACCCTGGAATGAGTAGGTGTGTCATGAGCTGGCGAACACCCAGAGAAATTATTGTATGTAGAGGTGCTGACTAACGGCGAATAAACTATAAGCTCTAAAAAATAATAAAGAGAGTCACACACTGTTTGTAGCATATTGAATATATTAGGCAATTGTTATCATACGTGTTGAGCCACTGAGGTATCAGGCAGCAGCGGTGAGAGAGGCACTGATTTAGGTGAAGGATCTAACCAAAGACCCTATGATAAAGATTGAGGCCCAGTCCTTGTCAGAGGAGCTGGGATCATACCGCTTCAGCATCTGTACAGTGATGTGGTATGACATCTTGAGACAGATCCAACATGTGAGCAAGCTGATCCCAGTATGCATGTGGATGTTGCAGTCATTCTTCTCAGAAAGACAGAGGTCTCAGCAACTGCAGGGCAACAGGCTTTATGACTGCACAAACGTCAGCCAAGGATATTTGCGAGGGTATGAATGGATATTTGCGAGGGTATGGCTGTTCTACAACAAAAAAGGCTGAGGTCCACAAAGCGGCACTTTTCATACGAATCATTTGATGAGCCCTGAAGAAGCTGGTGGTGACATTTTTCAATGTTGTTGTTGATGCTGGAACCTCAGTCCTTCAGGAAAGATTTTCCACATTAGAAAATGTGGGAGAGAAGTTTGGAGTGTGGTCATCCTTCCAAGTCTCTCAAATGAGGAGTTGACATAGCAATGTGAGGCCCTTAGTATGACACTGCACTATAACGAACACTCAGACTTGGATGGCAGAGAGCTTGCACAGGAACTGAAGAACTTGCCTGACTTCCCATCGAAGACCATGACCCTGTTTAAGCTGCTGATATTTATACACGAAAGGGAGCTCTCAGAAACGTATCCACATTTTTGGACTGCTCTCATATTTTGTCTTACTCTTCCAGTGACCGTAGCTGAAGCAGAGAGGATCTTTTCAAAGCAGAAGCTCATCGACTCCTACCTGAGGTCCACCATGCCACAGCAACACCTTAGTGGCCTTCATGTCAACATTATTAACCATGCAATTGTTGGGCAGATTTCTTATAAGGATGTAATGAATGACTTTGCATCAAGGAAGGCAAGAAAGGTCAGGGTTTAGATGGCAGTTGTGCAATTTAGTTTGTGTGTTTCTTGTTTGAAGTGCAATAGTGTAATAATCAGGTTCTCTTCTTTATAAGTGTATAATTATATTTGTATATTTGTATGATATAGGATTTGTGCAATTTAGTTTTATTTGTGTGTTTTTTGTTAGCAATAGGGTAATAGTGTAATAATTCGATTATCTTTTTATTTATTTATTTATATACTACAATTTGTTTATATTTGTCTTTGTTGCCTCTTTTTGATATTATTGAGTCTTATTTTTGTAAATAGTTTAATATTTATATAGTTTTAAATTGTATGATTATGTATTTGTGTTGTTCCAAATGTCTGAATAAAAATGACAGTTAAGGGGCGCTGAAGGGAAGGTTCGCCCAGGGAACCATACAAGCTAGAACCGCCACTGTTGGTACAGTATATATAAAATATATGAATATAAGTTCTGACCAGTTGGGGCAAGGTATCCGTAAACCTCCACTTCACAGAGTGTCAGAAGTCTATGCTGGCCTGGTAGAACCACAATCACATAACGTCCTTCGAAACTTGGGTCAAAAGCAAGGGTGAGAGAACTGCCGGCTGGAACAGAGGGAATTGTTTTAACCCTGGAGAGAGAAATGGGTTTTACTGACCACTGTCAAGATACTGCATCATATGCTATCTAACTTTATTTAAACTAAATAAACAAGACACAGGAGATGATATGCTGATATCTATAACTGTGCCTGTGGTCTGGTGGTAACCTGTGAGGGGGGTTGAAACTTTTCACCATCATTGCTTGTTTCTATCTGTCCTGCCTGCATGGGTTTTTATGTACAGTATGTCCACTATGTATATTCTGGTCACTCTAATTGAGTTCTTCATGGACATAAACAGTGACAATACAGTAACAACACATTGTAAATACAATTTCAAAAACCACAGTATCTTGACTCACAGAGGGTTATGAATGCCATTGTCCACTAAAGAATTTCCTATTCGTATCTCAGCCCCGTTAAGCCTCTCAGGAACAGCATCCCCTCTGTTGGTGATGGTGATGGAGGTGACTATGTAGGTGTCAAGCAGGTCCACTCTCCACCAAGGGTTAGTGGATTCGTCAGTGGCAGTACAGGACCCATGATGGAAATGTGAATCGCGGTTCCCATCAATGGCATTGGAGGCATGACTCAAACCGTGCCATGGGCTCTCGATGAGGTCTGACTGTGTAGCTTTTCCACGCAAGGCAAGATTTCCTGCAGGTGAACACATCATTGAGTGAGTATAGAGGAGCAATTTGAAGATGCAGTCAAAACAGAATAAACATGTGTTCTAATCTGCTGATAGTCCTCTTTAGCAAAAAAACCCCAAATGTTTGTATATACTGTTAATTTAGTAACCAGATTGTTAGCTAACTAGCTAATGAGGTTACATGACTGAACAAGGTGTAAACAAATGCCTGACAGTATGCTCGGTAATATGAGTCATATATTTTTTATCTGTTTGTGCTAGAAACAATCCGTTTTCACTGTAGTAATGGTTCAACCATGACAGTAATGAATTTGTGCTCACTTATTTCTCCAGGTCACTTGAAAACATCGGAACATTGAAGCCTAATAATTACAGTTTTTATCTGGGTGATTATTTTCCTATGCGCAGAATGCAAAATAAAATGGCAGGTCGCAAAGCAACATATTTAGGAGCATATGTGACCAAAATAGCAGCATCCACATGAATGTAGAAGTGTTTAGAAATGTATTCTATTCTTATTTGCATTAAAAGAGACTCCAAAATGACACAATGGATTTACCAATTAATTTTTATTGGCCACAAAATAATCTGAAACGCAACCAAAACAAACTGCAAATGCATCCAACAAGTTTGTATTGTTACAAGTTTGATGTAGTCATTGTGTGCTCGGAATGTAGGGCCAAATTCTAAACTTTATTTCCAAGAATGTTTAGGGTTGTCAATAACTTTGACCCTTACTTTTGAGAGAAAAAAACATTAATTTTTCTCTGAGCAATTGTAGTAGTATAAAATTATATAATTTGTGCTTATCCAAAACCAGAAGGTCTGGACATGTATCTAGGAATTGAATCCCCATGCTTGTGTTGCACAGCTGGTTACTTGTTTTTTGAATGTTTGCTGAGGTGATGAACTTTGCTTGTGTTGAAGATTTTGTTTTAAAATGGCCCAGGTCCTGCTACCATCCATGTCTGTCAGACCAATGTCTCCCCCTGTTCCTTTTTTACCAGCTAATTGTTCTGTTCATGGGCTTGGTCAACTGGCATGCATTAGATCTTTTTTTTGTTGTTTTTGGCAGGATTCAGAAGTCAGAGAATTTTTTTCTGATGTTAGCTGGTAGCTTTAATGTCTCGGATGTGAATAGGAATCCACCTAGCGTAGTTTATTCTGTCCAGTGCAAAGAACCAGGGTGCCAAGGCATCTTATGTTTCAATATAAAGACCAAAATGTCTAGTTCTGTGTGCACAGTCTTTCAAATTCAATAACAATGTTCCAGAACTGGAAGGTTGGATACCTACTTTCTGCGTGTTAAAAGAAGAGCATGTGGACTAGAACAACCAAGCATCTTTCAGGAGTTTTGACAATGAAAGCAGAGTAACTTGATGACCGTGCCAGGTTTTGGTCAAGCGTGCTGCCTTCAAGAATGAGTCTGCTGTTTCTGAAGTTGGCAACCCCAGCATTGGCAGCATGGGCATACTGTACCCACTGTACCCAGCACCCTGTTGGTCCCTTACCATTTTTCCTCAGGACATCTTTTTTTATCTGAATAACTAGATATAATTAATATTGAATGTAGGCTGTTGTACATAGCCGCGGGAAGTAGGGGTCCTGAGGGTGCTTCAGCAGCCCCTAAAACATCTGAATAAAAAATATATAAAGACGTATTTTTTTCACAAAGTAGTGCACTGGGCCTTTACAACTCTTGAATTTAATATTGCAGCAACACAAAACTAAAATTGTCCTAGTAATCAAAATAACATTAAAAAGATGTCTAAAATACATATTTAAATTTTAGGTTAAATTTAGGTTCTGAATGAAAGGTGGAAATATGTATTTTCCGGACAATGAAATCAGGTTAATTTTTAGTTCTAAATTAAAGTTGAAAATATGTAGTTTATAGACTATGTTTGGACCAAGTCAAGGCTGGTCCAGACTGGACAAAATCTGAACCAAACAGTAATCTATGATTGGTTTAGATTTAGTCCGGACCAGACCAAAAATCTATGTCCATGGATGTTGAAATCAAAGCTGGCCTGTACCAAAAAAAGGCTGCCGTCCTGTATTTAGGAAATGTTGTTTGTTGTGGCGTACAAGCAGGTCAGCCACAAAGGGGAGAATTGTCGAGAACTGGTGACAACTCCCTCTGCTGGACATGCCAGGTCTCTACGGGCTCACTGGCCAGGACTAATTGGTGCTGATTGTACTTTGTGAGTAATCAAGGGGCTGATTGCTCACCAGCTGGACGAGTCCCATAAAGTTGCCAGAAGAGAAACACATGGGGAAGGGGACTGGGGGAAGAGAGGTTACCTCCGTATAGTCGTGAGCAGTCCTAGAGGTAATGGAGGGAGCTCAGTTTTGTTCCCCCCAGGATACAGCAAGACCCCAGCGCCCAGAAAATGAAATCAAACTTTATTTGTTACATGCGCCGAATACAAGTGTAGACCTTACCATGAAATTCTTACTTACAACCCCTTAACAAACAGTGCAGTTCAAGAAGTGTTAAGAAAATATTTACCAAATAAACTAAAGTAAAAAATAATAAAAGTAACACAATAATATAACAATAACAAGGCTTTATGCAGGTGGTACCGCTACCGAGTCAGTGTGCGGGGGTACAGGTTAGAGGTCTTCTACATCTGCATTGCTTGCTGTTTGTGGTTTTAGGCTGGGTTTCTATATAGCACTTTGTGACATTGGCTGATGTAAAAAGGGCTGTATGATACGTTTCATTGAGGTCACATGATTGAGGTCTTTTGAACATGTCAGTAGGGGTGAAGTGACTGTTCACAGATAATAAACAGCGAGTAGCTGCAGTGTAGGCCATTTGATTAGTTGTTCAGCAGTCTTATGGCTTGAGGGTAGAAGCTGTTAAGGAGCCTTTTGGTCCTAGACTTGGTGCTCCGGTACCACAGTCTATGACTTGGGTGACTGGAGTCTCTGATAATTTTATGGGCTTTCCTCTGACACTGCCTATTATATAGGTCCTGGATTGCAGGAAGCTTGGCCCCAGTGATGCACTGGGCCGTACGCATTACCCTCTGTAGCGCCTTATGGTCAGATGGTGAGCAGGAGCCATACCAGGCGAGATGCTCTCGATGGTGCAGCTGTAGAACTTTTGCCCAGCGCGGATGTGATGTAATCGACGGCTTCTGGTTGGGATATGTACGCACGGTCACAGTGGGGACGACGTCGTCAATGCACTTATTGATCAAGCCGATGACTGAGGTGGTATACTCCTCAATGCCATTGGATGAATCCCGGAACATATTCCAGTCTGTGCTAGCAAAACAGTCCTGTAGTGTAGCATTTGTGTCATCTGACCACTTCCGTATTGAGCGAGTCTATGGTGCTTCCTGCTTGAGTTTTTGCTTGTAAGCAGGAATCAGGAGGATAGAATTATGGTCAGATTTGCCAAATGGAGCGTGGGGGAGAGCTTTGTATGCATCTCTGTGTGGAGTAAAGGTGGTCTAGAGTTTTTTTCCTCTGGTTGCACATGTGACATGCTGGTAAAAAGTTGGTAAAACTGATTTAAGTTTGCCTGCATTAATTAAAGTCCCAGGCCACTAAGAGCACCGCTTCTGGATGAGCATTTTCTTGTTTGCTTATGGTCTTATAGAGTTGGTTGAGTGCGGTCTTAGTGCCAGCATCGGTCCGTGGTGGTAAATAGGCGGATAAGAAAAACAGAGTTGAGAACTCTCTTGGTAGATAGTGGGGTCTACAGCTTATCATAAGGTACTCAGGCGAGCAATACCTCGAGACTTCTTTAATGTTAGACATCACTCACCAGCTGTTATTGACAAAAAAGATGCACACCCCCACCCCTTGTCTTACCAGACGTAGCTTCTCTGTTCTGCCGGTATATTGAAAATGACAGCCACATATATTATCCGTGTCGTCGTTCAGCCTCGACTCGGTGAAACATAAGATATTACAGTTTTTAATGTCCCGTTGGTAGGATAATCGTAATCGGAGATCATCAATTTTATTTTCCAATGATTACATGTTAGCAAGTAGAATTGATGGCAGTGGGAGTTCACTCGCTCGCCTATGGATTCTCAAAAGGCAGCCCGATCTGTGGCATCTCTTCCAAGGCTGCTGGCCCAGACGGCATCCCTGGCCGCGTCCTCAGCGCATGCGCAGACCAGCTGAGGGTGTGTTTACGGACATATTCAATCACTCCCTTTCCCAGTCTGCTGTCCCCACATGCTTCAAGATTGCCACCATTGTTCCTGTACCAAAGAAGGCAAAGATAAGTGAACTAAATGACTACCGCCCCGTAGCACTCACTTCTGTCATCATGAAGTGCTTTGAAAGACTAGTCAAGGATCATATCACCTCCACCTTAGCGGCCACCCTAGACCTACTTCAGTTTGCATACCGCCCTAACAGGTCCACAGACGATGCAATCGCCATCACACTTCACACTGCCCTATCCCATCTGGACAAGAGGTTATACCTATGTAAGAATGCTGTTCATTGACTACAGCTCAGCATTCAACAACATAGTACCCTCCAAGCTCATCATCAAGCTGAAGGCCCTGGGCCTCAACCCCACCCTATGCAATTTGGTCCGGGACTTTCTGACGGGGCACCCCTAGGTGGTGAAGGTAGAAAACAACATCTCCACCTCGCTGACCATCAACACTGGAGCCCCACAAGGGTGTGTGCTCAGCCGCCTCATGTACTCCCTGTTCACCCACGACTGCGTGGCCATGCACGCCACCAACTCAATCATCAAGTTTGCAGATCACACAACAGTAGTGGGCTTGATTACCAACAACAACGAGACAACCTACAGGGAGGAGGTGAGGGCACTCGGAATGTAGTGTCAGGAAAACAACCTCTTCCTCATTGTCAACAAAACAAAGGAGATGATCATGTACTTCAGGAAACAGCAGAGGGAGCACCCCCCCCACCTCCTATCCACATCGAAGGGGCAGCAGTGGAGAAAGTGGAATGTTTTAAGTTCCTCGGTGTACACATCAACAACAAACTGAAATGGTCCACCCACACAGAGAGTGTGGGGATGTTTTTCAGAGGCAGGGACTGGAAGACCACTCAGGATCGAGGAAAAGATTAACGGAGCGAAGTACAGAGAGATCATTGATGAAAACCTGCTCCAGAGCGCTCAGGCCCTCAGACTGGGGTGAAGGTTCACTTCAGGACAAGGACCCTAAGCACACAGCCAAGACAATACAGGAGTTGCTTCGGTGTGCAGCGACGCTGTGCAGCGACGCTCCCCATCCAACCTGACAGAGCTTGAGAGGATCTGCAGAGAAGAATGGGAGAAACTCCCCAAATATAGGTGTGCCAAATTTGTACTGTACAAGTGCCAAATGTGCTTCAACAAAGTACAGAGTAAACGGTCTGAATACTTATGTAATTGTAATGTTTCAGTTTCTTAAGTTTAAAACATTTACACAAATGTCTAAAAACCTGTTTTTGCTTTGTCATTATGGGGTATTGTGTGTAGATGAATTTAATAAATTTTAGAACGAGGCTGTAATGTAACAAATGTGGAAAATGTCAAGGGGTCTGAATACTTTCCGAAGGCACTGTAAATTTGCCTGTTGGTGCCATAAATACATTGAGATATAATATAGCCTCACTTTTCATAGTAAGAGATCTAGCCCTGTTAATCTAAAGGACATAATATCTAAACATACTCTCAGAGCATTTCGTATTATTCTGGATGTAAATTCGTGACAATTAGTTTAGTATGATATGTTACGTATGGTATGTATTAATTTGTGGATGTCCATCACCCATTTTATATGATATGTTACAATTCGTATTATATGTTACGGATTTTCAAAACGTACAATACGTTACAAATTTGCAAAACGTATTATATGTTACAAATTTGAAAAATGTATGTGATATGTTACGAATTTGCAAAATGTATGATATGTTACGAATTTGCAAAATGTATGATATGTTACGAATTTGCAAAACATGTATTACGTTTAAAAATTCTAGCTAGGTGGCTAACATTAGCTAGCTCGCTGACATTAGCTAGACTAGGGGTTAGGGTTAAGGGTAAAGTTTAGGAGTTAGGTTAAAGGGTTAAGGTTAGGGTTACGGGTTGGGTTAGCTAAAAGGTTAGGGTTTGGAGAAAGGTTAGCTAATGTGCCAAGTATTTGCAAAGTTGCTAAAAAGTAGTAAGTTGAAAAGTTGCTAATTAGCTAAAATGCTAGAGTTGTCCATTAAGAGATTCGAACGCGCAAGCTTTGGCTTGTTAGACGTTCATGTTATACACCCATCCATCCACCACAACCAGCCACCCTACTTTCGTTTTTGTGATACATAACTGTGTCTTATGCAACCATACCAAACATAACATATCATACTAAATGGAGTGTCTCAGATTTATGTACAGAATAATACGAAATGCTCTGAGACCAGCTCTGTATCTATCTAGTTAACAGGAGGAAAGGGAATTAAAAATGTGATTACTTGGAACTGTAGGGCCAATAGAGCATGCCAATCCCAGGAGAGTCAACAAGAGGAACATCGTGGTCGATCTCATCATCCTGGAGGAAGAGCCCAGAGCAAGTCAACAGGTCTGATAGGAACTAGTCCACAGAAACATTGACACAAACACTGAAACAATCTGATAGGCTGCAATTCAATCACAATTTATATTTTTTATCTATTCAGCTCACATGAACAAAGAAAAACATTTCAAATATTGTTTTACTCACTTCGTAAGAAGAACAATAAACACGAAGAGAGTGCATTTTGGGTAGTATCATTAAAAAAATGTTTTACTCTTCTTTTAAACTCATTTTAACACTGTTATAAAGAGCAAATGTTCAACTTCAAAATTTATATAATATTTTTACTTTTCTAGCCTGTCATCCATGTGTAACAGGGCTGATGTGTTTTGCTCAACCCTCTCAGTTTTCCGCCATGTTTTTATTAATAAAAAAGTAATCACCATATTAAAACGAAATGGCGCCGGAGCAGAAGGCAGATGTTTTACGTGCCCCCAACGGATTGTTCTTTGTTTGCTTATCTGCGTTGTTTGTAACTTATTGTTTTACTATTTTTGTACATAATGTAGCCGCTCCCCTCTCGTTTGACCGAAAATAACTTCTAGATATCAGGACTGCGATAACTCACCACGGACTAGCAGGATCCTTTTTTTTCTTTCATGATATACGGCTCCCTCGGGAACAGGCCCCAACCCCAGTGATCTGCGTGAAGAGGAGGCGGAGAAAGAGAGGCCGGAGGGCGGGCTGCCTTCTGAGGAGTAGGAGGCGATCGCATAAGCCCCCACTCCCCTCAATTCTGCTTGCAAACATGCAATCTTTGGACAATAAAATGGGCGAGTTATTGGGAAGATTAAACTACCAACGGGACATTAAAACCTGTAACATCTTATGCTTCACGGAGTCGTGGCTGAACGACTACAATATCGACGTACAGCTGGCTGGTTACGCGATGTACCGGCAGGAAAGAACAGCGTCGTCTGGTAAGACAAGGGGCGGCGGTCTATGTATTTTTGTAAACAACAGCTGGCACATGATATCTAAGGAAGTCTTGAGCCATTGCTCACCTGAGGTAGAGTTTCTCATGATAAGCTGCAGACTACATTACCTACCGAGAGAGTTCTCATCTATATTCTTTGTAGCTGTTTACATACAACCACAGTCAGAAACTGGCACCAAGATAGCATTGAATGAGCTGTATTCTGCCATAAGCAAACAAGAAAACGCTCACCCAGAGACGGCGCCGGCGACTTTAATGCAGGGAAACGTAAATATTTTTTTTAATGTTTTTTTTTACCTCCTTTTTCTCCCCAATTTCGTAGTATCCAATTGTCAGTAGTTAACTGTCTTGTCTCATCGCTACAACTCCCGTACGGGCTCGGGAGAGACGAAGGTCGAGAGCTATGCGTCCTCCGAAACACAACCCAACCCAACCAAGCCGCACTGCTTCTTAACACAGCGCTCATCCAACCCAGAAGCCAGCCGCACCAATGTGTCGGAGGAAACACCTTGCACCTAGTGTCCTGGTCAGCATGCACTGCGCACGGCCCGCCACAGGAGTCACTAGTGCGCGATGAGACAAGGATATCCCTACCGGCCAAACCCTCCCTAACTCGGACGATGCAAGGCCAATTGTACGTCACCCCATGGACCTCCCGGTCGTGGCCGGCCGCGACAGAGCCTGGGCTCGTGCCCAGAGTCTCTGGTGACACAGCTAGCACTGCGATGCAGTGCCTTAGACCACTGCAACTTAAATCAGTTTTACCTCATTTCTATCAACATGCTAAATGTGCAACCAGTGGGAAAATAACTCTGGACCACCTATACTCCACACACAGAGACGCATACAAAGCTCTCCATCGCCCTCCATTTGTCAAATCTGACCATAATTCTATCCTCCTGATTCCTGCTTACAAACACAAATTAAAGCAGGAAGCACCAGCAACTAGATCAATAAAAAGTGGTCAGATGAAGCAGATGCTAAGCTACAGGACTGTTTTGCTAGCACAGCCTCAAGTATGTTCCTGGATTCCTCCAATGGCATCTGTCATTGGCTTCATCAATAAGTGCATCGATGATGTCGTCCCCACAGTGAGTGTACGTACATACCCAAACCAGAAACCATGGATTACAGGCAGCATCCGCATTGAGCTAAAGGCTAGAGCTGCCGCTTTCAAGGAGCAGGACTCTAACCCGGAAGCTTATAAGAAATCCCGCTATGCCCACCGACGAACCATCAAACAGGCAAAGGGTCAATACAGGACTAAGATCGAGTTGTGCTACACCGGCTCTGACGCTCTTCGGATGTGGCAGGGCCTGCAAACCATTACAGACTACTAAGGGGAGCACAGCCGAGAGCTGCCCAGTGACACAAGCCTACCGGACAAGCTAAACTACTTCTATGCTCGCTTCGAGGCAAATAACACTGAAACATGCATGAGAGCACCAGCTGTACTGGAAGACTGTGTGATCACGCTCTCCGCAGCCAATGTGAGTAAGACCTTTAGACAGGTCAACATTCAGGCCGCAGAGCCAGACGGATTACCAGGACATGTACTGCGAGCATGTGCTGACCAACTGGTTGGCCAGCAGCATACCACCCTGCATACCATTGCTGGCTTGCTTCAGTAGCTAAGCAGGGTTGGACCTGGTCAGTCCCTGGATAGGAGACCAGATGCTGCTGGAAGTGGTGTTGGAGGGCCAGTAGGAGGTACTCTTTCCTCTGGTCTAAAACAATAATAATCCCAATGCCCCAGGGTGGTGATTGGGGACACTGCCCTGTGTAGGGTGCCGTCTTTTGTATTGGACGGGTGTCCTGACTCTCTGAGGTAATTAAAGATCCCATGGCACTTATCGTAAGAGTAGGGGTGTTAACCCCGGTGTCCTGGCTAAATTCCCAAGCTGTCCCTCATACCATCATGGTCACCTAATCATTCCCAGCTTACAATTGGCTCATTCATCCCCTTCCTCTCGCCTATAACTATTCCCCAGGTCGTTGCTGTAAATGAGAACGTGTTCTCAGTCAACTTACCTGGTAAAATAACGGTAAATAAAAATAAACTAAAAACTAGCAAGTGTCTTCAATTATATTTTCAACCTCTCCCTGTCCGAGTCTGTAATACCAACATGTTTTAAGCAGACCACCATAGTGCCTGTGCCCAAGAACACTAAGATAACCTGCCTAAAGGACTACCGACCCGTAGCACTCACATCTGTAGCCATGAAGTACTTTGAAAGGCTGGTCATGGTTCACATCAACACCATCATCCCAGAAACCCTAGTCCCTCTCCAATTTGCGTACCGCCCCAACAGATCCACAGATGATGCAGTCTCTATTGCACTCCACACTGCCCTTTCCCACCTGGACAAAAGGAACACCTATATGAGAATGCTATTCATTGACTATAGCTCAGCGTTCAACAACATAGTGCCCTCAAAGCTCATCAATAAGCTAAAGACCCTGGGACTAAACACCTCTCTCTGCAACTGGATCCTGGACTTCCTGACGGGCAGCCCCCATGTGGTAAGGGTAGGTAACAACACATCCGCCACGCTGATCCTTAACACTGGAGCCCCTCAGGGGTGCGTGCTCAGCCCCCTCCTGTACTCCCTGGGCACGACAGAACCTATTCCCCCTCAGGAGACTGAACATATTTGGCATGGCTCCTCAGATCCTCAAAAGGTTCTACAGCTGCACCACCGAGAGCTTCCTGACTGGTTGCCTGGTATGGCAACTGCTCGTCCTCCGACCACAAGGCACTACAGAAGGTAGTGCGAACGGCCCAGTACATCACTGGGGCCAAGCTTCCTGCCATCCAGGACCTCTATACCAGGCGGTGTCAGAGGAAGGTCCTGAAAATTGTCAAAGACTCCAGCAACCCTAGCCATAGACTGTTCTCTCTGCTACCACACGGCAAGCGGTACCGTAGCGCCAAGTCTAGGTCCAAGAGGCATCTATACAGCTTCTACCCCCAAGCCATAAGACTCCTGAACATCTAGTCAAATGTCTACCCAGACTATCCACACTGCCCCCCCCCCCTACACATCATTGCCGTTCTCTTTTGTCATCTATTCATAGTCACTTTAATTTACTCTACCTACATGTACATACTACCTCAACTAACCGATGCCCCCATACATTGACTCTGTACCGCCACCCCCCTGTATATATTATATTTTACTGCTCCTCTTTAATTACTTGTTACTTTTATCTCTTATTCTTATCCAGATTTTTTAAAACTGCTCTGTCGGTTAGGGGCTCGTAAGTGAGCGTTTCACTGTAAGGTCTACTACACCTGTTGTATTCGGCGCATGTGACTAATAAAATTGGATTTGATTTGAAAGTTCAGTTCCCTTAACAGGGTTGACCTTGAAAATGAGAGTCAAACGTAAATGAATCATTATTCTCGTGAAATTAATAATAGTCTTCGAAAATTATATTGTCAAAGCAGCAAAGTAACAAGAGCTTTACAATGATAGCGAAAACTGGAACGTTTTCAGGTTAAAATCTTCCTCAGAAAAGGGACATGTCAAAATGCTGATTTTAGACTGCTTAGAAATAATTTATTCATATATTGAATTTTCCATGCAATCTTTAAAGGGCACTTATTTTATTATAACAGTCTTTTACATTTCTGCACAATTTCTACTTAATAAGGAACGCAATTCAAGAGAGTATAGTATTAGCGGAGAGAACAATGAGAGGTGCTGCGTTACTCTTAGCATTATCCTTTCGTGACCTTGCTACTTTTTAAAAATAGAACACAAGTATAAAATACAGTCCAGCTTGCTGTCTCTTTGCAATCACAGCCTCCTTGCAAACACAGTAGCATACATTTAAGTAAAGGATTGGATTATGGGAACATCACGCCCATCTGAATTCAACCCACTGCTGAATTAAGACATTATTATTATGAAATAACTGTTATCTAAATCAACAGTTAATGTGTGGTTGTGTAAGGCAGAACATATAACGTAATAGAAGACAATTCCAAATAGTATTAGATTGTAATATCCTCTTACCTTAAAAAAAACAAGGTCACTGTTGATGCTGATGTAGGTAAAAGCTCTGTAGACAACTGAATCTGACTGATTCATTTATACACCAGTCACAAAGTCAGTGACCCTGCCCACCCCCCTCGTCTCCAAGGACATCCTCCTAACAATTTACCATACCATGATAACTAGTCACCTGCACTACTGTTCCATAGTTTGACTTCCAGCCCCACATCGGTGCGATAAAACAGATCTCAACCAGCTCCAGTTAATCATCAACAGGGCTGCTTGTATCATGACCGGGCATTCATGGAGGGAACACAAGAGATACTTCTGTAATATGCTGGAATCTAACCACTGACGGACAGGATCCTTTTCAACATCCTAGTGACGTTTCTTTGGGACTATTATAGACATCCTGACAACTGATACACTGAATGTCCTGAGAACGTCCTAAATACTAATCTAGTCCTCATTGACGTCCCAGGACCATAGAGGGAACTAGACAAAAGCAGACTACAAGAACTAGAAGACTTCAAAAACGGCTCTGGCTGCACAAGGACACCATGTGGGAGAGCTTCTGGCAGGTATTGGAGGACTTTATGCTCAAGGGGACTTTGTTGTTTGCTATGAGTGGGTTTATTTATTTTTGTGTGAAACATTTGCTTTCGGTGGATCCTTGCTGCAACCTGCCTGCTGGCCTACGGTGACGACTGTAAACCATGACGTATTAATATACATGTTAAAAATATACTTTTCCCCTCTGCTTCACTCTGCCTGCTCAACTCACTTTTCCACCCTGTGACATAATCATTGAGATAAATAACAAAAACATGATTCCAACTTATGGCGAAATACAGACAGTATAACTGAATGATCAGGATATCGTGATATGGAAGGGAATAACAGGAAACATCTACACATGTTTAACGTGTTACAGAGTAGTTGTATACTTTGCTACTTATAGACTCTCAAGAGCATGTACAAAAGCAGGCAACATATTGCTTGTATACTTACTCCACATCAGATATTTTACTGCAGTTGATGACTACATTCAATTAGATAAAAGGAAACTAAAAGTGTCTTATTATAAAATTACTTCAATGTTTACTTATGGTCCTGGTACAATTACAATCCACACTCTTATACATGACCAAGTGAATGTGTATACAGTATGTGTGTGTGTGTGTGTGTGTGTGTGCATGCTTGTGTGCGTGCGCAGGTGACTTAGCCAAATGTCTTGGTTTTGAGAATTTAAAAACATAGGGTTAGGCCATAATATTCCAATCCAAATATCTTTGATAACTGCATTCTAGGTGAAACCAAGAAATGCTTCCGAAAGGTTGGTGCTGTGTTACACTTTATCTTCTCCAAATACATTAACATACAATACAGTACAATGATAGGAGACATTACAGTAAGTACGGTTTCAATAAAACAGATATAAATTAATGTACTCAATATAACAACATTTACAGTGTGACAGAATGCTAAACTGTTAATGAATTTTAACATGGATTTATCCTACACATACACTCTTAGATGAAAAGGAGCTATCTAGAACCTTAAAGGGTTCTTCGGCTGTCCCCGTAGGAGAACACATTGAAGAACCCTTTTTGTTTCCAGGTAGAACCGTTTTGGGTTCAATGTGAACCCTTTTGGGTTCCATGTAGAACCCTGCTCCACATGGAACCCAAATGGTTTCTACCAGGAACTTAAAAGGGTTCTCCTATGGGTACAGCTGAAGAACCCTTTTGGAACCCTTTTTTTCTAAGAGTGTGGAGAATGTTACCTACAATATAACTTAGGGTGGCAGGTAGCCTAGTGGTTAGAGCGTTGTGCCAGTAACCAAAGGGTTGCTGAACCGAATCTCTGAGCTGACAAGCTAAAAATCTGTCATTCTACCCCTGAACAAGGCAGTTAACCCACTGTTCCCCGGTAGGCCGTCATTGTAAATATGAATTTGTTCTTAACTGGCTTGCCTAGTTCAATCATTAAAAAATATATAAGTTGCAGTCTACTGCAGAGATAGCCTGCAAAGTAATGTCATACTTTCCAGGTCCATACCCAAACAGTTCGAACTACTAATTTAAAAAATGACTCTCCAAAAATACAGTGGAGCAAAAAAGTATTTAGTCAGCCACCGATTGTGCAAGTTCTCCCACTTAAAAAGATGAGAGAGGTCTGTAATTTTCATCACAGGTACACTTCAACTATGACAGACAAAATGAAAAAAAAAATAAACCAGAAAATCACATTGTAGGTTTTTTAATGAATTTATTTGCAAATTATGGTGGAAAATAAGTATTTGGTCAATAACAAAAGTTTATCTCAATACTTTGTTATATACCCTTTGTTGGCAATGACAGAGGTCAAACATTTTCTGTAAGTCTTCACAAGGTTTTCACACACGGTTGCTGGTATTTTGGCCCATTCCTCCATGCAGATCTCCTCTAGAGCAGTGATGTTTTGTGGCTGTTGCTGGGCAACACGGACTTTCAACTCCCTCCAAAGATTTTCTATGGGGTAGAGATCTGGAGACTGGCTAGGCCACTCCAGGACCTTGAAATGCTTCTTATGAAGCCACTCTTTCGATGCCAGGGCGGTGTGTTTGGGATCATTGTCATGCTGAAAGACCCAGCCATGTTTCATCTTCAATGCCCTTGCTGATGGAAGGAGGTTTTCACTCAAAATCTCACGATACATGGCCCCATTCATTCTTTTCCCAAAGCATGATGTTTCCACCCCCATGCATCACAGTAGGTATGGTGTTCTTTGGATGCAACTCAGCATTCTTTGTCCTCCAAACACGACGAGTTGAGTTTTTACTAAAAAGTTAGATTTTGGTTTCATGTGACCATATGACATTCTCCCAATCTTCTTCTGGATCATCCAAATGCTCTCTAGCAAACTTCAGACGGGCCTGGACATGTACTGGCTTAAGCAGGGGAACACGTCTGGCACTGCAGGATTTGAGTCCCTGGCGGCGTAGTGTGTTACTGATGGTAGGCTTCAATCTCACACAAATCATCAAGGAACCCACCAGGTACAACCCTATATCTGTAAACAAGGGCACCCTCATAGACGTTATCCTGACCAACTGGCCCTCCAAATACACCTCCGCTGTCTTCAACCAGGATCTCAGCGATCACTGCCTCATTGCCTGTATCCGCTATGGGTCCGCAGTCAAACGACCACCCCTCATCACTGTCAAACGCTCCCTAAAACACTTATTGACCTCATCCCGTCAGTTGAGGATGTCTGGTCATTCTTTAAAAGTAACTTCCTCACCATCTTAGATAAGCATGCTTCGTTCAACAAATGCAGAACCAAGAACAGATGTAGCCCTTGGTTCACTACAGACCTGACTGCCCTCGACCAGCACAAAAACGTCCTGTGGTGGACTGCAATAGCATCGAATAGTCCCCGCGATATGCAACTGTTCAGGGAAGTCAGGAACCAATACATTCAGTCAGTCAGGAAAGCAAAGGCCAGCTTTTTCAAGCAGAAATTTGCATCCTGTAGCTCTAACTCCAAAAAGTTCTGGGACACTGTAAAGTCCATGGAGAACAAGAGCACCTCCTCCCAGCTGCCCACTGCACTGGTGGTAACACGGTCACCACCGATAAATCCATGATAATTGAAAACTTCAACTTCAAGCATTTCTCAACGGCTGGCCATGCCTTCCTCCTTGCTACTCCAACTTCGGCGATGTCATCTACAAAATAGCTTCCAATACTCTACTCAGCAAACTGGATGCAGTTTATCACAGGCCATCCGTTTTCTTACTAAAGCACCTTATACCACCCACCACTGCTACCTGTATGCTCTAGTCGGCTGGCCCTCGCTACATATTCGTCACCAGACCCACTGGCTCCAGGTCACCTACAAGTCCATGCTAGGTAAAGCTCCGCCTTATCTCAGTTCACTGGTCACGATGGCAACACCCACCCGTAGCACGCGCTCCAGCAGGTGTATCTCACTGATCATCCCTAAAGCCAACACCTAATTTGGCCGCCTTTCCTTCTAGTTCTCTGCTGCCTGTGACTGGAATGAATTGCAAAAATCGCTGAAGTTGGAGACTTTTATCTCCCTCACCAACTTTAAACATCTGCCATCTGAGCAGCTAACCGATCGCTGCAGCTGTACATAGTACATCGGTATATAGCCCACCCAATTTACCTACCTCATCCCCATACTGTTTTTATTTATTTACTTTTCTGCTCTTTTGCACACCAGTATCCCTACCTGCACATGACCATCTGATCATTTATCACTCCAGCGTTAATCTGCAAAATTGTAATTATTCACCTACCTCCTCATGCCTTTTGCACACAATGTATATAGACTCTTTTTTTCTTTTTTTCTACTGTGTTATTGACTTGTTTATTGTTTACTCCATATGTAACTCTGTGTTGTTGTCTGTTCACACTGCTATGCTTTATCTTGGCCAGGTCGCAGTTGTAAATGAGAACTTGTTCTCAACTAGCCTACCTGGTTAAATAAAAAATAAAAAATCTATCACGTCCAGAAAACAGTGTGTGCTCCAGATTACATTTTGGTAATAAATGCTCTGGATCTATCAGTGCAGTGGTGACCCATAGACCTCCACCTCCCACAGGGTCAGGTGTTCACTTCTTCCTGGAATGACCACGTTGATGTATCGACCCTCCATCCCGTTACATTGGTAGGTGCTGGAGAAGCCAGCTGGAAGAAGAGATCACAGCACACCTGCAGGAGGAAATCGAAACTGCTTCAGAACAATAACTATGAAACAAGCAGCTCCATGTTAACTCATCAGACTCATATAGTGAACCACTCAATAATGTTGACAATTCAACACATTTCCTGGTGTTGTAAGTCAGGCTGCACCATAGAGATAGATAGAGGACTCAAGTGACTAAAAGCCTGTTTTAGTATATGGAGTGCCATTGAGGACTTCCACCATTTTGAAGTACTCAACTGGGTGGGACTTTCTATGGGTTAAGGAAGGATCACATAATTCCAGGAGGGATCAGCCAATGAATTATACTCGTGAGCAAATATTCTGTAACTACAGGTGGCAGTAAATATTCAACCTTGGCTTTATACCCTTTCAGTTTGTTTACCAACTCATAGAAGTAGTAGAAAATAAAAGAGACGGCCTCAATGGCACTGCTCATGCTCTCAGAGACGCCATAATGGGACAGATAGGATATTGTGTCCTCTAACCATCTCTACAGCCTGTACACAGTTATGCTAACCAACTTTTTGTCAAATACACTTTATGAGTCCACAGAAGGTCCAACTGCCATCAAGGGTTAACTTTAACTTTGGTGTTGGTAGGAGGAGGAACCATCTTCCCAAATAGTGTTGTGATTCCCATCAATGGCATTGTAAGCAAAACCAAACCCACACAATGATGACTGGGTGGGTTTTCCCTGTAAAGCTGCATTATTTCCTGGACAAGACAATTGTTAGCACTTGCATTAGTATGCTGATATCCATGTAATCCCCCTTGTAATTGAAGGAGTATATATTTTTAGTTATTTATTCATTTATTTCACCTTTATATAACCAGGTAGGCCAGTTGAGAACGGGTTCTCATTTACAACTACGACCTAGCCAAGATAAAGCAAGCAGTGCGACACAAACAACAACACAGAGTTACACATAAACAAACGTACAGTCACTAACACAATAGAAAAGTATATATACAGTGTGTGCAAATGAGGTAAGATTAGGGAGGTAAGGCAATAAATAGGCCGTAGTGGCGAACTAATTACAATTTAGCAAATAAACACTGGAGTGATATTTGTGCAGAAGATGAATGTGCAAGTAGAGATACTGGGGTGCAATGGAGCAAAACAAAAAATAACAATATGGGGATGAGGTAGTTATAGGGGATATTTACAGATGGGGTATGTACGGGTGCAATGATCTGTAAGCTGCTCTGACAGCTGATGCTTAAAGTTAGTGAGGGAGATATGAGTCACCAGCTTCAGTGATTTTTGCAATTCGTTCCAGTCATTGGCAGCAGAGAACTGGAAGGAAAGGCGGCCAAAGGAGGAATTAGCTTTCGGGGATGACCAGTGAAATATACCTGCTGGAGCAGAAAAAACGTGAATAGTTGTCAAAGTATATTATTTTCATGGTATGTTGATGGAAGAGGAACAATGGTGGACTTGGGCCCTGGCTTGTCCTTTTGAGTAAAAACTAGCTGGGTAGGTGCTGCTATGGTGACCAGTGAGCTGAGATAAGGCGGGGCTTTACCTAGCAAAGACTTTGTTTGGCAACTAATTTGAAGCGAGGACCAGCCAATGAGAGCATACAGGTCAGGGTGGTGGGTAGTATATGGGGCTTTGGTGACAAAATGGATAGCACTGTGATAGACTGCATCCAATTTGCTGAGTAGAGTATTGGAGGCTATCTACAGCTTCACATTTTACAGATTCGACAATGTGTAACTACTGTTGAGGCAACGATACATGATTTATAATGTATCGTATCATACAGTGTGTATATCCAAGACATCACTTGAATATTTGTCTGCATAAAATGAGTCAGTAGAAGACATGATTGCTCTGAGTTAGTTACTTTACTTTACTAGGCAAGTCAGTTAAGAACAAATTCTTATTTTCAATGACAGCCTAGGAACAGTGGGTTAACTGCCTGTTCAGGGGCAGAATGACAGATTTGTACCTTTTCAGCTCGGGTGTTTGAACTTGCAACCTTCCGGTTACTAGTCTAGTCCACCGCTCTAACCACTAGGCTACCCTGCCGCCACTTCAATAATATTCACATGGAATTAAATGTGATGGGGCTTATCCTTACCAGTTGGGGAGAGGTACCCATAAACCTCCACCTCACAGAACTGTGAAGAAGTCTGTTCTGACCTGGAAGAACCACAGTCACATAACTTCCTCAGAGTGAAAGATCATATGACAAAGTGAAAACACATTTTTAGAAATATTTGCAAATGTATTGAAAATTAAATGCAGAAATATCGAATTTACATAAGTATTCACATCCCTGAGTCAATACTTCGTAGAAGCACCTTTTGCAGCGATTACAGTCTTTCTGGGTAAGTCTCTAAGAGCTTTCCACACCTGGATTGAGCAACATTTGCCCATTATTCTTTTCAAAGTTGTTCAAGGTCTGTCAACTTGGTTGTTGATCATTACTAGACAACCAGGTATTGCCTTTGATTTTTAAGTAGGTTTAATTCAAAACTGTAACTCGGACACTCAGGAGCATTCACTGTCTTCTTGGTAAACAACTCCAGTGTAGATTTGGCCTTATGTTTTACGTTATTCTCCTGATGAAAGGTGAATTAATCTCATAGTATCTGGTGGAAAACAGACTGAATCAGGTTTTCCTCTAGGATTTTGCCTGTGCTTAGCTGCCTTCCGTTTCCTATTTATCCTGAAAACCTCCCCAGACCTTAACAATTACACGAATATCCATAACATTATGCAGCAATCACAGTGTTTGAAAATATGGAGAGTGGTTCTCAGTGATGTGTTGTATTGGATTTGCCCTAAACATAACACTTTGTATTCAGGACAAACAGTTAGTTGCTTTGCCACATTTGTTGCCGCATTACTTTAGCACCGTGTGGCTAACTGCATGCATGTTTTGAAATAGTTTTATTCTGTACAGGCTTCATTATTTTCACTCTGTCAATTAGGTTAGTATTGTGGCATAACTACAATGTTGTTGATCCATCCTCAGTTTTCTCCTGTCACAGCCATTAAACTCTGTAATTGGAGGCCTGTATCATTGTAATGAGTGGGTGTATTGATACACCATCCAAAGTGTAATTAATAACTTCACCATGCTTGAAGGGATATTCAATGTATGATTTTTTATTTTTTACCCATCTACCAATAAGTTCCTTTCTTTGTGAGGCAATGGAAAAACTCCCTGGTCTTTGCAGTTGAATCTCTGTTTGAAATTCACTGCTCGACTGAGGGACCTTACAGATAGTTGTATGAGTGATGTACAGAGCTGAGGTAGCCATTAATATGTTTTGTTAAACACTATTATTGCACACAGTGAATCCATGCAACTTATTATGTGACATTTTTACTACTGAACTTATGTGGGCTTGCCAAGCTTACTTTTGTATTTATTTTACTTAACCTTTATTAAACTAGGCAAGTCAGTTAAGAACAAATTATTATTTACAATGACAGCCTACCCCGGCCAAACCCTAAACCTGACGACGCTGGGCCAATTGTGCGCCGCCCTATGGGACTCCCAATCAATAACACATTATTGACTCAAGCCACTGACATTTTGGGGTTTATACAAGCTAGTGACGAAAACATATACATTTCTGTACATTTTCAATTCAGGCTGTAACACAACAAAATGTGGAAAACGTACTTTCAAAGGCGCTGTATTCCTTCTCATGGCCACTGTTAATAACCCCATGGTGTTGCCTAGTAGTATTACTTTCAAGGTAGTTTGGTAGTATTCACTTCAAGCCTACTTTCAAGTGCTGATTTTTCATCTTTGACATCTTGTTTTATTAAGTACAATTAAAATTACCATTACGTAAACAAATTAGCATCACTAGTATTATGTCCAAATAAGGTTAAAGGCATTCAAATCAAATCAAATTTTATTTGTCACATACACAATCCCAGGCGGACTAGTGGTGGATTCTGTCATATTCTCTAACCTAAAGTCCAGTGGAGTTTAAACGTATATTGATGTATGCTTGATTTGGTCTGGTCCTCGTCTGGTCATCTGAGTAGCATTCAGCCGTATATTAATGTAGCTGGTAAATATTTGCTTATGTTTATGGTCTTTCAAACTTTGTTCACCATGTTTTATGATATGAGGGCAGCAAGCAATAAAGTCATCTGCAGTAATTCCGACCACAATAGAATAATTTAGAGTAGAAGATAGGGATACAACTTTAGAGGGAACAGGCTATGGCAAAGAGTGGATTATTGTACAGAGCCCAAAATGGACCTATTTACAGACTACGAGCACAAACAACCAAATACATCATGGAAACATTCCAGATCCAAGATTTCACCTTTAATTCATTTTAGCATAATAGCAATAGTATTAAAGCATTATATGTATTTCTAAGTATCAATGTGAACCATCTAACCAATAATTAGGCTACAAGAAATGTATGAATATTTTTGTGTTACACAAAAAGTTGGCCAATTTATACCCAAACTTCCAAAAACAGTGTGCAAGAAGAACTTCCAGAACAGGGGACCAAATTTGTTTTTGTATACTGAAAGTAAATACACATTTTTGATCATTAACATACTGGAAGTATACTAAAAAACATTCATTGTTTTTCGTAAGACAATACATTCCCCAAACATTGCAGGGTGCTGTTAAGAGTTAACGATCTGATTTAGTTACATGTAGGCCCAGTCCCATCCAGGGGTGATCCGTACACCTCCACCTCACACAAGGTCAGGTACTCCTTCCTCCCTGGAATGACCACGATGACATATCGACCCTCCATGCCCGGACACTGGAAGGTGCTAGAAGTGCCAGCTGGGATAGAGGAGATCACAGCACACCTGCAGGATAAAACAGAAACAAACTACTATAGTACCTACTGATAGCCACTTCTGTTCAATTCCAAATGGATATTAAGCCCCTATCTCAGGGTACTTAAAGTACTTCAATAAAGGTGAAATAAAAATAAGAAAGTGCCCTTCTGCCGGACACCCAACAATTGTTTTGGTAAAAAGCTGAGGATGCAAGGACTGACCATTCATAATATCAAAATTAGAGTTTTAACAATGTTTTGAGGCTATAAAGTGTTTGTTTAAATCTAAATTGTTTACAAACATTGGAGAAAAAATATTTTATGTTTTGGGATCTTATGGGGTATGACAGTTGAACTAAGCTTATGAGGTATTTATGAGTTATATACTTTTAAAAAATCAGCATTACTTTGGGTATGAATCGTTCATTTAAAAGTATAAAAATGTATGTCCCAATCATGGATTGCCCCTTTAACATAACCATTAAGTAAATTAGGCAGGATATAGTGCCTTCGGAAAGTATTCAGACTCCTTGACTTTTTCCACATTTTGGTGGGTTACAGCCTTATTTTAAAATGGATTCAATAGTTTTTTCCCTCATCAATCTACACACTCAATACCACATAGTGACAAAGCAAAAACAGTATTTTAGAAATGTTAGCAAATGTATACAAATTAAACTGAAATATCACATTTACTTAATAAGTATTCCAACCCTTTACTTTGTTGAAGCACCTTTGGCAACGATTACAGCCTTGAATCTTCTTGGGTATGATGCTACAAGCTTGGCACACCTGTATTTTGTGAGTTTCTCCCACAACTCTCTGCAGATCCTCTCAATCAGGTTGGATGAGCAGCGTTGCTGCACAGCTATTTTCAGGTCTCTCCAGAGATGTTCGGTCGGCTTCACGTCCGGGCTCTGGCTGGGCCACACAAGGACATTCAGAGACTTGTCCCAAAGGCACTCCTGTGTTGTCTTGGTTGTGTGTTTAGGGTTGTTGTCCTGTTGGAAGGTGAACATTCACCCCAGTCTGAGGCCCCGAGCACTCTGGAGCAGGTTTTAATCAAGGATCTCTGTACTTTGCTCCGTTCATCTTTACCTCGATCCTGACTACTCTTCCAGTTCCTTCCACTGAAAATCATCCCCACAGCACGGCTGCTGCCACCACAATGCTCCACCGTAGAGGTGGTACCAGGTTTCCTCCAGAAGTGATGCTTGACCAGAGAGTCTTGTTTCCCATGGTCTGAGAGTCTTTAGTTGCCTTTTGGCAAGCTCCAAGTGGGCTGTCATGTGCCTTTTACTGAGGAGTGGCTTCCGTCTGGCCACTCTACCATAAATGCCTGATTGGTGGAGTGCTGCAGAGATGGTTGTCCTTCTGGAAGGTTCTCATATCTCCACTCTGTTAGAGTGACCATCAGGTTCTTGGTCACCTCCCTCTGTCTCGGAGCTCTACAGACAACTCTTTCGACCTCATGTAAATAAGGTATTTCTGTTTTTATTTGTATTAAATTAGCAAACATTTCTAAAAAACAGTTTTTGATTTGTCATTATGGGGTATTGTGTGTAGATTGCTGAGGATGTTTTTTTATTTAATACATTTTAGAATAAGGCGGGGAATTTTTTTGGGAAAAAGTCAAGGTGTCTGAATACATTCCGATGGCACTGTATTTATTTATATGGTTATAGCTCCACCTTGCCTGCTGATAGGCTTGGTTGGTTTTCCAAGCCTCATTGCTTCAACTAATCTTCAAAACATATATGACGCCAGATTAAAAACGTATCATTTTTCAATTTAAATTATTATACAAGTTATTGCAACCAAAATAATGTTATATACAGTATATACAACTGTCATGACGTGGCCCTCTTTGGGTATAGCGAGTGCCTTCCCCTCTCTCCTCTCCTACACCCAGGTTCTGTTATCTCAGGTCATACATTCCTGGAGGAGACTCTCTCCTCCTGGCCATGCAGAAAGAGACACATAACGAGAACAAAGTAACTTCTTCTACATCACAGAATTTGAGAACTGAACAATATCCATGTCTTGGAGAATGTGTAAACGGTCAGTGGAGAAGCCAGCTACAACCCAATCCATTTTGTTTCATGTTTGTGACCTCATGAAAGACAATACAGTCACATTACCACAACTCTATTTATACAGGTGCCTTCGTTATGAGGTGTCGGTCTAATTATTGTATAAAATGAATGAGTAAAGATGAAACTATTTGTGAAATGATGTAAGGTGATGTTGAACCGTTGATGTGAGAGAATTGTATTCCCTTTAAAGTTGAACTAAGTCATTGGCCTGCCCCCACGAGCACAGACATGATCTGGCTCATGGGACAGCCCTTTTCTACTGTTACGAATAAAACCCCCACCTGAAGAAATCCTCTTCAGACCACGCATACCTCGGTCAGCTGAGGGGGCGAAGGTTGAGTATAGACCACAGAAACCTCAGTATAAGCTAAGGTTGTAATGGTTGTTGAATTCCTAACCATACCACGTGGAGCATTGGCTACAAGGGTGGAAATGGTTAAACTCTGAGACTATCGATCCCGAAAGAATAAGAGCAACTCTTCGATACTAATTACTAGTCTGCAGCTTGAAATTATGTCAACCTGACATGCGAAGACCGACAACCGCCAAAACATCTATTCTATTAGAACATTTCTGATTAGTACTCTGAAGTATCCATTCTAACCACGAAAGACTTCAGGGAAGCAGAGAGAGAGACGCTCGGATGAACTTTCCAACAGAAAGACAGACAATTCCAACAGAGATCACGACGACACACTGAGCGTAAATATATATTGATTACAATTATTCCCGAATGAGTGAGAAAAGGATTAGAATTTCAATTAATATAATTATCAACTTTGTTGCGACAGCCTTTTCGATTTTCCCGCCCTTCTCAGTCCATACCCACTTCCCTTTGTCCACCAAGCCGTCATATCGGCGTAGCTCACTAGGGAACCTCCCTTATTTCCTTGTAACCATAACTGTTGTTTGTTTATGCATTTCTGTGATTATTTAGATAGTTAGTAAATAAATGAATAACACAATTGATGTATGGATGATTCATAGTAAAGGCTGGGTTCGTGCAGATAACCAACAATTTACGACGTTTGGAATGAGACTAACGTGAGGTAAAGAATTATTAATTAATTAGAAGACTAATTGATTAGATATTAAAATATCTGAAGAGTTATATTAGGAAAAGTATAACTTTGAAATCTGAAGATTTTCCTTTGTGCCCCGAATTCCTAGTTATTTACATTTACATGATTAGTTTAATCACGTAATAATAATTACAGAGAATAGATTTGATAAAATAACAGTCTTCACTTTAATGATGCCAAAGACACGACACAACCATAGCAGCAATGCATATTTTGCTGCGAAGAGACAGAATCGTTAGAGTTTTGGGACACTGTAAAGTCCATGGAGAATAAGAGCACCTCCTCCCAGCAGCCCTACGATAATCAATCATTTCAATAAGCATTTTTCTACGGCTGGCCATGCTTTCCACCTGGCTAGCCCTACCCCGGCCAACAGCTCAGCACCCCTGCCAACAGCTCTGCAACCCTACCCCAGTATCTCTACTTGCACATCATCATCTACACATCTATCACTCCAGTGTTAATGCTAAATTGTAATTATTTCGCCTCAATGGCCTTTTTATTGCCTTACCTCTGTACTCTTCTACTTTTGCGCACACTGTACATCGATTTTTCTATTGTGTTGTTGACTGTACGTTTGTTTGTGTGTAACTCTGTGTTGTTTTTGTCGCACTGCTTTACTTTATCTTGACCAGGTTGCAATTGAAAATGAGAACTTGTTCTCAACTGGTCTACCTGGTTAAATAAAGGTGAAATAAAAAATAAAAAAATACTATTTGTTTTGGTACTTTCCATATGTAGCTTTTTTTTGGTAGCAGGTCTAGAAATGGCTGAATAATTGCTACATATACCTGGATCTAACTCTGCAGATAGCACTACAGGGTGATTTGAAAAGTCATAGTCAATCGATCAATAATAAACTCAGCAAAATAAGAAACGTCCCTTTTTCAGGACCCTGTCTTTCAAAGATAATTCATAAAAATCCAAATAAGTTCACAGATCTTCATTGTAAAGCTTTTATACAGTGTTTCCCATGATTGTTCATAGATCAATAAACAATTAATGAACATGCACCTGTGGAACGGTCGTTAAGACATTAACAGCTTACAGACGGTAGGCAAGAGGCCTTTCTACTGACTCTGAAAAACACCAAAAGAAAGATGCCCAGGGTTCCTGCTCATCTGCGTGAACGTGCCTTAGGTATGTTGCAAGGAGGCATGAGGACTACAGATGTGGCCAGGGCAATAAATTCCAATGTCCATACTGTGAGATGCCTAAGACAGCGCTACAGGGAGACGGGACGGACAGCTGATCGTCCTCGCAGTGGCAGACCACGTGTAACAACACCTGCACAGGATCGGTACATCCGAACATCACACCTGCGGGACAGGAACAGGATGGCAACAACAACTGCCCGAGTTACACCAGGAACACACAATCCCTCGATCAGTGCTCAGACTGTCCGCAAAAGGCTGAGAAAGACTGGACTGGGGGCTTGTAGGCCTGTTGTAAAAGCAGGTCCTCACCAGACATCACCGGCAACAACGTTGCCTTTTGTCCCAAACCCACCATCGCTGGACCAGACAGGACTGGCAAAAAGTGCTCTGACAAGTCACGGTTTTGTTTCACCAGCGGTGATGGTCAGATTCGCGTTTATCGTTGAAGGAATGAGCATTACACCGAGGCCTGTACTCTGGAGCGGGATCGATTTGGAGGTGGAGGGTCCGTCATGGTCTGGGGCGGTGTGTCACAGCATCATCGGACTGAGCTTGTTGTTATTGCAGGCCATCTCAACGCTGTGCGTTACAGGGAAGACATCCACCTTCCTCATGTGGTACCCTTCCTGCAGGTTAATCCTGACATGACCCTCCAGCATGACAATGCCACCAGTCAAACTGCTCATTCTGTGTGTGATTTCTTGCAGACAAGAATGTCAGTGTTCTGCCATTGCCAGCGAAGAGACCGGATCTCAGGTCTGGGACCTGTTGGATCGGAGGGTTAAGGCTAGGGCCATTCCCCCCAGAAATATCCGGGAACTTGCAGATGCCTTGGTGGAAGAGTGGGGTAACATCTCACAGCAAGAACTGCCAAATCTGATGCAGTCCACGAGGAGAAGATGCAGTGCAGTACTTAATGCAGTTGGTGGCCACACCATATACTGAATGTTACTTTTGATTTTGACCCCCCCCCCCCCCCCCTTTGTTCAGGGACACATTATTCTATTTCTGTTTGTCACGTCTGTGGAACTTGTTCAGTTTATGTCTCAGTTGTTGAATCTTGTTATGTTCATACAAATACCCTTGAATGAGTAGGTGTGTCAAGACTTTTGACTTTAATCTTTAAAACTTAAAGTTAAATGGACCTCAACTCTCCTACAGTAATTCACCTAGGATTGTCGATGCCGTTGTTTTCCAGGGAGTCTCCAATGAGTATCTCAGCTCCATTGAGTCTGCTGGGAACACTGTCGACTGTGTTGGTGATGATGATGGAGAACACTTTGTAGGTCTTCAGAAGGTCCACCCTCCACCAGGCGTTGATGTCCTGTAGAGTGTGGGTGCAGGACCCTCCTATCCAAATAGCGTTGCGATTCCCGTCAATAGCATTGCCTGGAATGCCAAACCCATACAAAGACGACTGGGTGGCCTTTCCATATAGAGCCACATTCTCTCCTGGACAAAATAGAGCATAATGCACATTAACTATCATCTTATCAAACAATTGTTGGAACTTGTGTAAGCATATTAATGCGCTGTAATCGTAGAGATTAATATTTAGACTACCATTACAGAGAATATAACAAAAGTTGTACTTATAACACACTGTTCATTATATATATACTGTATATGAATATAAGTTCTGACCGGTTGGGGCAAGGTAGCCATAAACCTCCACTTCACAGAGTGTCAGAAGTCTTTTCTGGCCTGGTAGAACCACAGTCACATAGCGTCCTTTGAAGCCTGGGTCAAAGGCAAGGGTGAGAGAACTGCCAACTGGAACGGAGGGAATTGTTTTAACCCTGGAGAGAGAAATGGGTTTTACTGGAAAATACTGCCTCATGAACTATATAACTTTATTTAAACTAAATTAACAAGGCACGGGAGATGATATGCTGATATCTATAACTGTGCCTGTGGTCTGGTGGTAACCTGTGAGTGGGGTTGAAACTTTTCACCATCATTGCTTGATTCTATCTGTCCTGCCTGCATGGGTTTTTATGTACAGTATGTCCACTATGTATATTCTGGTCACTCTAATTGAGTTCTTCATGGACATAAACAGTAACAATACAGTAACAACACATTGTAAATACAATTGCAAAAACCACAGTATCTTGACTCACAGAGGGTTATGAATGCCATTGTCCACTAAAGAATTTCCTATTCGTATCTCAGCCCCGTTAAGCCTCTCAGGAACAGCATCCCCTCTGTTGGTGACGGTGATGGAGGTGACTATGTAGGTATCAAGCAGGTCCACTCTCCACCAGGGGTTAGTGGATTCGTCAGTGGCAGTGCAGGACCCATGATGGAAATGTGAATCGCGGTTCCCATCAATGGCATTGGAGGCATGACTCAAACCGTGCCATGGGTTCTCGATGAGGTCTGACTGTGTTGCTTTTCCACGCAAGGCAAGATTTCCTGCAGGGTGAGTATAGAGCAGCAATTTAAAGATGCAGTCAAAACAGAATAACAAGGTTTTCTAATCTGTTGAAAGTCAGGGGCCTTAGCGAAAAAAATATGTTACATGGTAGATAAAATCATGACATTTAGTACAAACATGAATTCAGATGATATGAAAACATCCGAGAAGGGATGCTCATTGCAAACTTAACGTGGATGCGCAAGACTAAATGGCCGCCGATGTAGATGATAATTTATTCATAGTCATGTATAAAATAAGTTATTAAGCAACATTTTAATAAAATAACATGACATTAAGTAATACTATATTAAATGTATTCCTTAAGTTCTGATACGTGGAGAAAATAAAATACTCAAGGTTCTGGTTCACATGTGCCAGCACAATGGCATAATGGCACAATGCAGTGCATGATAATCCAGCACCCAGCCATCAACACTTCTGAGAACAGAGGGGCTCACTTTTGCAGCCACTATTGAAACATGAAAAATGGTTTGGTAATAGAAATGTGGTACTTTTGGTACTTCTATTAAATTTGTCTCACATTTGGAAATCAACTAAATGTATTTAACTTATTATAAAATTATTACATTTGATCTGTGTGTGCGGTGCGGTATGCTTTCCTAAAAACTTTTTAAATTAAAAGTAACCTAAAAAGTAATCCATGCCTACCTGGCAGAATCATTATTATTTACATCAATCCAGTGGCCATGTGTTTTGCAAACTCCATCACATGTGCGTGTATGCTACAGAAATGCTCTAACCAAACAAAAGTGTTAAGTGCATACACACTTGAATTAAAGAGTAACAACACTCAAAATACTATTTTTGCCGTTGTATGGTTTTGGCATCGAATATCATGATACTTAACCTGGTATCGGTATCGAAGTAAACTTTTCTGTATCGTGACAACACTAGCTTCTTAGGGCTGAGATCCCGGTAAAGGGATCGATATGACAACAGCCAGTGAAAGTGCAGAGCGCCAAATTCAAACAACAGAAATCTCACAATTAAAAGTCAAAGATAGGAGTCACAAAAAGCACAAATGGAGATAAAATGAATCACTAACCTTTGATGATCTTCATCAGATGACACTCATAGGACTTCATGTTACACAATACATGTATGTTTTGTTCGATAAAGTGCATATTTATATCCAAAAATCTCAGTTTACATTGGCATGTTATGTTCAGTAGTTCCAAAGCATGTGGTGATTTTGCAGAGAGCCACATCAATTCACAGAAATACTCATAATAAACATTGATAAAAGATACAACTATTATACATGGAACTTTAGATAAACTTCTCCTTAACTTCTTGGTGACAGGAAGTATTTTCACTTCCGGATGAAATGCATGCCCAAATTCAACTGCCTGCTACTCATCCCCAGAAGATAAGATATGCATATTATTGGTATTTGGATAGAAAACACTCTGAAGTTTCTAAAACTGTTTGAATCATGTCTGTGAGTATAACATAACTTATTTAGCAGGCGAAACCCAGAGGACAAACTATTCTGATTATTTTTTGAGGTCCCTCTCTTTTCAATAGTTGTCATTGGGAATCCAGATTTCTAAGGGACCTTAGTTCCTATCGCTTCCACTGGATGTCAACAGTCTTTAGAAATTGGTTGAGGTTATTCCTTTGTGTAATGAAGAAGTACGGCCATCTTGAACGAGGGTCACTTGAAGTGTACTGTTAGATAGAGGCGCGTGACCAGAAAGCTAGTTACAGTTTGTTTTCTTCCTGTATTGAACACAGATCATGCCGTCTTCAATTTGATCGATTATTTACCTTTAAAAATTCCATAAAGTTCTATTACAAAAGTAGTTTGAAATGTTTTGGCAAAGTTTACAGGTAACTTTTGAGATATTTTGTAGTCACGTTGAGCAAGTTGCAACCAGTGTTTTTCTGGATCAAACGTGCCAAATAAATTGACATTTTGGATATATATCGATGGAATTAATCGAACAAAAGGACCATTTGTGATGTTTATGGGACATATTGGAGTGCCAACAAAAGAAGTTCGTCAAAGGTAAGGCATGAATTATATTTTTATTTCTGCGTTGTGTCGTGCCTGCAGGGTTGAAATATGGTTTCTCTCTTTGTTTACAGAGGTGCTATCCTCAGATAATAGCATTGATTGCTTTCACCGAAAAGCCTTTTTGAAATCTGACATGTTGGCTGGATTCACAACAATAAATATTCACTTACCATTGATGATCTTCATCAGAATGCGCTCCCAAGAATCCCAGTTCCACAATAAATGTTTGTTTTGTTCGATAATGTCCATCATTTATGTCCAAATTCCTCCTTGTTGTTAGCATGTTCAGCCCAGTAATCCAAATTCATGACGGGCGAGCAGACGAGCAGACGAAAAGTCGAAAAGTTCCGTTACAGTCCGTAGAAACATGTCAAACGATGTATAGAATCAATCTTTAGGATGTTTTTAACATAAATCATCAATCATTTTCCAACCGGAGAATTCCATTGTCTGTAGAAAAGCAATGGAAAGCAAGCTAACTTTCACGTGACCGCACATGGTCAGCTCGTGGGACTCAGGCAGACCTCTGACTCATTCCCTTCTCATTCAGCCCCACTTCACACTAGAAGCATCAAACAAGGTTCTAAAGACGGTTGACATCTAGTGGAAGCCTTAGGAAGTGCAAGATGACCAATATCCCACTGTATCTTCAATAGCGGCTGAGTTGAAAAACTACAAGCCTCAGATTTCTCATTTCCTGTTTGGATTTTTTCTAATTTTTTCTGCCATATGAGTTCTGTTATACTCACAGACATGCAAAAAAAAAAGAGATGCATATATTAGCAACTGGGACTGGGGAGCAGGCAGTTTACTCTGGGCACCTCTGGGCACCTTATTCATCCAAGCTACTCAATACTGCCCCAAGCCATAAGAAGCTAGCAGGCAGTTTGGCAGCCTCTGGTAAAAGCGTCCACAAAGTTGTAATGGCGCCGTTTTATGGTCCGCTAACCAATTGTGCTAATGTGTGTGTTTTTTGGAGTTATTTGTAACTTATTTTGTACGTAATGTTTCTGCCACCGTCTCTTATGACTGAAAAGAGCTTCTAGATATCAGAGCTTCTAGATATCAGCGATTACTCATCCTGTACTGGAAGAAGATTTTTTCATTAACGAGTCGGACACAAAGGATTTACTCCAGACACCCGACAAGGCCCTCATCCCAGTCATTCGCTGGAGAAAGAGAGGGACATTTCTGGGACGTAGGTCTGGGTGCCTTGTAAGTATTCAACGGCGAGTGGGTAATCTGCCTTTACCATTGGTCCCATTAGCCAACGTACAATCATTGGATAATAGAATAGACAAGCTATGAGTATGTATATCCTACCCACTGGACATTAAAAACTGTAATATCTTATGTTTCACCGATTCGTGGCTGAACGACGACATGAATAACATACAGCTGGCGGGTTTTACACTTTTTAACCAGGATATTACATCTTGTAAGACAAAGGGTGGCAGTCTATGTATATTTGTAAACAACAGCTGGTGCATGAAATCTAAGGAAGTCTCGAGGTTTTGCTTGTCTGAGGTAGAGTATCTCATGATAAGCTGTAGACCACACTATTTACCAAGAGAGTCTATTTAACACCACAAACCGATGCTGACACTAAGACCGCAATCAATGAGCTGTATATGGCCATAAGCAAACAAGAGGCGGCGCTCCTAGTGGCCAGAGACTTTAATGCAGGGAAACTTAAATCTGTTTTACCTAAAAAGTTCTCTAGACCACCTTTACTCCACACACAGAGACGTGTACAAAGCTCTCGCCCGCCCTCCATTTGAAGCAGATGAAGGAGATTCTAAGCTACAGGACTGTTTTGCTAACACAGACTGGAATAAGTTCCAAGATTCTTTCGATGGCTTTGAGGAGTACACCACATCAGTCACTGGCTTCATCGATGATGTCATCCCAACAGTGAATGTATGTAAATACCCCAACCGGAAGTCATGGATTATAGGAACTTATTCCACCACTGAGCTAAAGGGTAGAGCTGCCGCTTTCAAGGAGCGGGACTCCAACCCGGGAGTTTTTAAGAAATCCCACTATGCTCTCTGACTAACCATCAAACAGGCAAAGCATCAATACAGGACTAAGATTGAATCATACTACACCGGCTGCGATGCTTGTCAGATGTGGCAGGGCTTGCAAACTTTTACAAACTACAAAGGGAAGCACAGCCGCAAGCAGCCCAGTGACACGAGCCTACCAGACAAGCTAAATCACATGCTTGAGAGCATCAGCTGTTCCGGACGACTGTGTGATCTTGCTCTCCGTAGCCGATGTGAGTAAGACCTTTAAACAGGTCAACATTCACAAGGCCGCAGGGCCAGACGGATTACCAGGATGTGTACTCCGAGCATGCACTGACCACCTTGCAAGTGTCTTCACTGACATTTTCAACCTGTCCCTGACTGAGTCTGTAATAACAACATGTTTCTAGCAGACCCCCAAAGTCCCTGTGCTTAAGAACAGTAAGGTAACCTTCCTAAATGACTACCGACTCGTGGTACTCACGTCTGTAGCCATGAAGTGCTTTGAAAGGCTGGCCATGGCTCACATCAACACCATTATACCAGAAACCCTAGACCCACTCCAATTGGCATACCGCCCCAACAGATCTGCAGATGATGCAATCTCTATTGCACTCCACACTACCCTTTCCCACGTGGACAAAAGGAACACCTACGTGAGAATGCTATTCATTGACTAGAGCTCAGCGTTCAACACCATAGTGCCCTCAAAGCTCATCCCTAAGCTAAGGGCCCTGTGACTAAACACCTCCCTCTGCAACTGGATCCTGGACTTCCTGACGGGCTGCCCCCAGGTGGTAAGAGTAGGTGACAACACATCCGCCACCTCAACACAGGGGCCCCTCAGGGGTGCGTGCCTCCTGTACTCCCTGTTCACTCATGACTGCATGGCCAGGCATGACTCCAACACCATCATTAAGTTTCCCGATGACACAACAGTGGTAGGCCTGATCACCGACAATGATGAGACAGCCTATAGGGAAGAGGTCAGAGACCTGGCTGTGTGGTGCCAGTGTAGGAGAGTTAAAATGGTTATTACATCAAACTAGTGCACAACGCAGAACAGAACCTCCAGGTTAAGGGTCAATGGCCCAAGCCCGCAAAAAGGAATATTCCAAGTTCAGATAGAAGGGGGGAGTCAGATCGCTATGATCGCCAGGAACTTAACCTTTGGTTTCTAGTTTCAATTGTTGCGCTACTAGTACTGCCTGTTAATGTTAAGTGGGCAGCTACAGTAGCTGGATGATATTTACATCTTCAGTTTTTATTAAATGAAATGTATTTTATTTAATCTGGGTGCTTACGTCACCTACTAACACTCTGGTACTAACCGTAGCTCCCGTTCTCCTCAGTCCAAGAAAACACTGCGAGAGAAAGGTATGTGTCGCAGATTACTCCGGTGTAGAAGTCCGTAATGTTAAATAAAGCATCCCAAGGTTAATGCTATAGGTATTGTTATAAGGGAATGTGAGACTATTAAAACAAGTATGTTTCAGAGTTGTATCATTGCTATTGATATAGTTTTATAGAGTGCTAAAAAGTATTGCTGTTGCTAGCTTTCTGTGATGCAGATGGTTAGCTGAGCTGACGATTTAGCTGGCTTTGCATTATGGGAGTTTTTTCACTTCGGACTGAATGGGATAAATGTGATTTCACATTGTAGATTGTTTGTATTACAGTGTTTTTTTACATGAGTTGTTGTATTTTAATACTGTCAACACTGAAAGCACCTAGCAATCCATTAGAGATGTGAGACAGGGTTTCATCTTTCTTCATGCTCCTCTATAGAAAAACTTGTCAGATGGTGCATTGGAGATTGATGTATTCCTGTCCTGTCTTTTCATGATATAATTACAGGTATGGTTCTACTGTCTAAGAATTACTATTATACATTCTTTGTACTTATTTTATTCTATACATTGTGACTTTATGTATGAATGTGATTGTGGGAGTCTGAGAAAGCACAGAGAGAAAGAACAATTTGTCAGATGGTGCATTGGAGACTGATGTATTCCTGTCCTGTCTTTTCATAATATTATCGACATAAAAGCCCCTAAAGACATCCGTGGTGTCGCTCTTCATTTCTTGGTTCTTCTGTGGTACATATAAAGACCGCTACAGACTGGTGCAACGACCCGGATCAACAGATCAACTGCAACGGATCGCCGGGGGACCCCTACACAGAACTGGGTCGACTTAACACGTCTAGAACATTTGAGGGCAAGGTTAACTTTGTACAATATGTTGTGTACACCACAGTTGTTGAGATTACAGAACAGGAGAGAAGATGTATCAGTTGTTGGTGATAACAATGTACATGTTACTCCGGTTAGTGTTACTGTGAGAGGTCCACAAGTTATTACCACTGGGGTGGGGCGGGGGGCTCAGTTGGCCAGTATGGTGGAACATAGTGCTAGAGCCAGTCCTGTTAGATACTCAGCAGTCAATACTAGAAGGCCAAGCTACCAAGCAGTAGCCAACCATAGCATGATAACAGTAGCCAACCAGGCAATGATAATAGTGAAAAGTCCCAGATGCCCATAGGGGGTGAAAATGAAAACCGAACCCAATTGCAAGCCCTGGCAGAGTTAGTCAAACAACTGCAGTGAATTAGGAAATCAAGTTGCCGCTAGTCTAGCAGGGGCTGATCCAAGCACTCCCCAAACCATAGTACAAATACCTGATTGGTCAAAGGTCAACCTCATTCTGAAGTCAGACATCAGAGAACAGACCGGTGCACAGTGACTGAATGACAAGAAATGAAGCAAGCTGACTTGAAACAGAAGGGATGCAGTATATCAGCACAGGGGCAAGAGATACAGGACAGACTGATGGGGCACGCTGAAGACATAGTCAGAATTGGGCTCTGTGGAAACCCCCTCATTAGCACAAGCAGAGACCCTGAATCCATATTCAATATCCTGAGGCAGCACTTTGGAGAGGCAATCTCATCCACAATTCCATTAGGATACTTCTTGGATTATTGGGTCAGACTGAACAAAGCAATTGACCTTGCCAATGAGTGCTTGCAAAGACAGGGAAAAAGAGTGGATGATCCAGGTCATGAGGTGACCATGATGTTTGTTAAACACTGCCCTGACCCAGCATTATATGCCGCTCTTAAATGCAAGCCTTTTGAAAAGGAGAAAAAGGAAAACCTCATGGCGGTGCACTAAAACGTCTGTAACCTCAAGACTGGACTTCTGAATGTGAGGAAGCACTGGAGAAGCTAAAAGTTGCAGTCTACCAAACAGCCATGATGGATCACCCAGACTTTAGCAGACCATTTATTCTATTAATAGATACATCAATGGATGGCTTAAGTGCAGGACTTAGCCAGACACTTGAGGGTGAGAGTAGGCCCAGACCAGTAGCCTTTGCAAGCAAAACTCTGTTGAGGTCCCAGTCCCGTTACCCAGCACACAGATAAGAAGTTCTTCGCTCTTAAGTGGGATGCGATAAGTTTACCCATTGGCTGAAGGGAAATAGATCCACAGTCCTAACAGGTAACAACCCCCTGACATATATAATGACGAAACCAAAGCTAGATGCCCGTGAGCAACGGTGGGTCTCTAAACTGATCTGTTTCACCTGATCGCGCGCTTTAAGGACAATGCCACCAACACAGCCCGCTACCACAGACTGTGGGCTCTCCTTCTCCATGGCCGACGTAAGTAAAACATTTAAACGTGTTAACCCAAGCAAGGCTTCCGGCCCAGACAGCAGCGTCCTCAGAGCATGCGCAGACCAGCTGGCTGGTGTGTTAACGGACATATTTAATCAATCCCTATCCCAGTCTGCTGTCCCCACATGCTTCAAGATGGCCACAATTGTTCCTCTTCCCAAGAAAGCTAAGGTAACTGAAATAAATTACTATCGCCCCGTAGGTATTCCTCTTGTCCAGATGGGATAGGGCAGTGTGCAGTGCAATGGCGATTGCATCATCTGTGGATCTTTTGGGGCGGTAAGCAAATTTAAGTGGGTCTAGGGTGTCAGGTAAGGAAGAGGTGATATGATCCTTAACTAGCCCCTCAGAGCACTTCAGGATGACAGAAGTGAGCGCTACGGGGTGATCGTCATTTAGTTCAGTTACCTTTGCTTTCTTGGGTACAGGAACAATGGTGGACATCTTGAAGCAAGTAGGGACAGCAGACTGGGATAGTGAGAGATTGAATTTGTCCGTAAACACTCCACCCAGCTGGTCTGCGCATGCTCTGAGGACGCGGCTAGGGATGCCGGCAGCCTTGCGAGCGTTTACACGCTTAAATGTCTTGGCTGGTTATCCCTTTGTAGTTCATGATTGTCTGTAGACACTGCCAAATACATCTTGTGTCTGAGCCGTTGAATCACGACTCCACTTTGTCACTGTACAGAGGAAACAACTTCACTGTTTGTATTCAACCATATTCGCAGTCACCTTGCCGTGGTTAAATACGGTGACTTGCGCTTTCAGTTTAGCGTGAATGCTGCCATCTATCCACGGTTTCTGGTTTGGGTAGGTTTTAATAGTCACAGTGGGAACAGCATCCCCTATACACTTCCCGAAGAATTCAGTGAAGCATGGATTCTGATTGGTTAGACCAGCATTGAATAGACCTGAGCACAGGTATTTCCTGCTTGAGTTTCTGCCTATAGGAAGGGAGGAGCAAAATGGGGTCGTGATCTGATTTGCAGAAGCGGGGGAGGGCCTTGTAGGCATCCCGGAAGAGAGAATAGCAGTGGTCGCGTTTTTTTCTCAGCGCGACTACTACAGTTAATTTGTTGATGGAACTTTGGTCAGGATATGTGGTTTCCAGTTTGCATCAAGTCCAGTGTAATTCCTTGAGGGCCGTCATGGTATTGGCTTGAGGGGGAATATACACGGCTGTGACTATAACCAAAGAGAATTCTCATGGGAGGTAATACTGTCGGCATTTGATTGTGAGGTGTTCTAGGACGGGTGAACAAAAGGTCTTGAGTTTCTGAATGTTATCGCAATTACACCATGAGTGGTTAATCATGAAACATACACCACCGCCCTTCTTCCCGTAGAGTTCTTTATTCCTGTCTGCACAATGTACTGAGAACCCAACTGTCTGTATGAACGGGGAGTGTATATCTGGAGAGAGCCATGATTCCGTGAAACAGAGTATGTTACAGTCCTTTATGTCTCTCTGGAAGGAGATCCTCGCCCTGAGCTCGTCTACTTTTTTGTCCAGAGTCGGAACTTTAGCAAGTAATATACTCTGAAGCGGTGGATGGTTTGCCCGCCTCCTGAGTTGGACTAGAAGTCCACTCAGAATACCTCTTCTCTGCCGGCGTCATCTTGGAGCAGCCTCTGGGATAAGTTAAATTGCCTTGGGTGGTGCGAACAACGCAACCAATTGAGGAAAGTCGTAATCCTGGTCGTAATGCTGGTGAGTTACCGCCACTCTGATATGCAAAAGTTATTTCCTGCTGTATGTAATAACGCGAAAACGTTATGGGCTAATAATGTTAGAAATACCATACACAAAAAACAAATACTGCAAAGCTGCTTAGGAGCTGGAAGCAGAGCTGCCAGGTCTCTCGGCTCCATCTTTCAGCCATTACTTTTTAACGCCAAGGCCCCGGATATGATCCTAGTACATAAATCAGCAAGTTGTGTCATAAATGCATTGAGATATAATATTTCCTCACATTTCATAGTAAGAGACCTTGCCCTGTTAATTTAAAGGGCATTATATCTCAACCTGGTCTCAGAGCACTTCGTATTATTCTGTATGTAAATGCATAACACACCATTTAGCATGATATGTTATGTTTCGTATGGTATGTACTAATTTGTAGCTGTTCATCACCCATTTCGTATGATATGTTAAGAATTACAATTCAGTATTATATATTACAATTTGCTAAACGTTTTATATGTTACGTATTTGCAAACTTATGAAATCTTATGAATTCGCTAAATGTATGATGATACGAATTTGGAAAAGTATGATAAGTTACAAATGCTAGCTAGGTGACTAACATTAGCTAGCTCGCTAAAGTCAGCTAGGCCAGGTGTTAGGGTTAATGTTAGGGTTACTTTTAGGAGTTAGGTTCAAGGGTTAAGGTTAGGGTTGGGGTTAGGGTTAATGTTAGGGTTACTTTAAGGAGTTAGGTTCAAGGGTTCGGGTTTGGGGAAGTGTTGGTCGAGAAAGGTTGAAGTTAGGTTAGCTAATTTGCTAAGTAGTTTTGTTGGGGCTTGTTTCCTTGTTCCTTGTCAATCATTGGCTCATTGGTGAAATTAGCATTGTGACAATGTCTTTAATTAAATCATTCAAAAAGCTTTATTAATGCAATTGCAGACAGAAGTTGACCCCAGGAACATAGCACACATGTTTCTGAGTAAGTTCTGCAAAATATAAAAGCTTCCAAGTTATTTTATTAAACCCGAAGTCCAACCCTAGTGATGTCACTGCCTACATCATTATCTTCTACTCCTGATACCAAAACCATGCCTACTCAACACTAAAACTCTTGTTTATATAGCTATCTAAAAGCTTAGCAGTAAATGTCCAAGTTGATTTAGAGTGGAATGTCTAACTAATCTCTTATCTCTTACACTCCCCTGCAGAGTTCTGTCTTCACAGTCACACATTTGTCAGACAGTTTCTTCACAAGAGCCTAGAAAAGTACTGTGGAACAATATTACACCTTATAATGTGTATGTATATTGTTAATTTGTAGTCTAGGACCCTATAAATGTAAGGAGGGAGAGGTCTTATAACCCCTCCCCTTCTATTAATACAACATAAGCATAATTATTATAATACATCAAACATTTGGTACAGCCTCTATCATGAGCCCTAGGTGAACCCCTTTCATTTTCGATGTAGCTCAAATGTAGTAAGTAGTCAAAAAGTTGCCATTTAGCTAAAGTTGTCCATGATAGGATTCGAACTCCCGACTTTAGGATTGCTAGAGGTTCGCGTTATAAGTCCGCCCATCTATCTATCCAACTAACCACCCTACTATAGTTTTCGCCTTAAGTAACCATCTGTCTTATGTAACCATATCAAACGTAACATATCATATCAAATGGAGAGTCTTGGATTTACGTACAGAATGATACGAAATGCTCTGAGACCAGGTTGACTATCTAAGTTAATAACAGGAGGAAAGGAATTAAAGATGTGATTACTTGGGACGGTCGCGCCAATAGAGCCTGCCAGTCCCAGGAGATTCAACAAGAGGAACATCATGGCTGATCTCACCATCCTGGAGGAAAAGCCCAGAGCAAGTCAACAATGGGTCTAATAGGAACCAATCCACAGAAACATTCAATTCAATCACAATTTATCATTTTTATAAATTCAGCTCACTTGAACAAAGACATTTTAAATATTGTTTTTACTCACCTCTCAAGAAGAAGAATAAACACCAAGAGAATTTTGGGTAGTGTAATTTTTAAATGTTTTGTACTATTCATTTGAACTCATTTTATCATTCTGTCATAAAGAGCACATGTTGAAGTTCATTTAAAAAATGTTTTAAACATTTCTAGTCATCTACGTGTAACATGGTTGAAGTGTTATTCTTGACCCGCTCAGTTTTCTACCATATTATAATTGAAAACATTATTTAAAAAGTAATCACCATATGAAAACCCGTAGCATGGTTGTTCTTGAAAATGAGGGACAAATGTAAATGTATCACTAATCTGGGGAAATTAGTAATAATCTTCGGAAATGACATTGTCAAAGCAACAAAATAACAAGGGCTATTACTATTATGGTGAAGACTTCGGGACATTTTTGGGTTAAAATCTTCCTCAGAAAAGGGACATGTCAAAAGGCAGATTTTGGGCTATTTAGAAATACTTTATTCATTAAAAAAATCTGATGTATTTGATTTTTTTTAAAGGGCACTTATTTTAATATAACAGGCATACATTTCTGTATAAGTTCTACTTAATAAAGAACGTAATTCAAGAGAGTATGATATTAGCAGAAAGGACCATGAGAGGTGCTGCATTACTCTTGGCACTATTCTCTCCTTTCGTGAACTTGCTACTTTTTTAAATAGAATACAAGTCTTTCTCCTTGCAAACACATCAGCATGCATTTTAGTAAAGGATTGGATTATGGGAACATCACGCCCATCTGAATTCAACCCACTGCTGAATTAAGACATTATTATTATGCCATAACTGTTATGAAAATCAACATTTAACGTGTGGTTGTGTAAGGCAGAACATATAACATAATAGAAGACAATTCCAAACAGTATTAGATGTTAATATCCTCTTACCTTCACACTCAACAAAATAAGGTCACTGTTGATGTTGATGTAGGTAAAAAGCTCTGTAGACAGCTGAATCTGACTGATTCATTTATACACCAGTCACAAAGTCAAACACGCCCCCACCCCTCGTCTCCAAGGACATCCTCCTAACAATTTACCATACCATGATAACTAGTCACCTGCACTACTGTTCCATAGATTGACTTCCAGCCCCACATCGGTGCGATAAAACAGATCTCAACCAGCTCCAGTTAATCATCAACAGGGCTGCTTGTATCATGACCGGGCATTTATGGAGGGAACACAAGAGATACTTCTGTAATATGCTGGAATCTAACCACTGACGGACAGGATCCTTTTCAACATCCTAGTGACGTTTCTTTGGGACTATTATAGACATCCTGACAACTGATACACTGAATGTCCTGAGAACGTCCTAAAAACATCCTTATCTGGTCCTCAATGACATCCCAGGACCATCCTGGGATCTAGACAAAACACTCCTAGAGAATGTTCTCTTGTGACCATCACACATTCGTCCCGATGACAGGAACAATAATGTGTTGACTTTTGTCTTGTAGACGGCTACAAGAATGGCTCTGGCTGCACAAGGACACCATGTGGGAGAGCTGCTAGCAGGTATTGGAGGACTTCATGCTCAAGGGGACTTTGGTTTTTGCTATGAGTAAATATGGGTGTTTATTTATTTTTGTGTGAAACATTTGCTTCGGTGGATCCTTTTTGTAACCTGCCTGCTGGCCTGCGCTGCTTAATGGGCTCCTTTGTTTCTTTGGTTTGGATTATATGTTTGTCTGATGATTTGAAGTAACATGGTTTTTAAATAAAAAATAAAGAGAGCATTTTATTCGGAGATGAGGCATTCTCACTGAATTGTGAAAAAACAAATTGAGAATGTATTGAAACTTGATTACTGAAACGATGACAACTGAAAACCACGCCGTATGAAAATAAAAAATGTACTTTTTGTTGTTTGCCTCTGCTTCACTCTGCCGGCTCAACTCAGAACTTAGAACATGTCACTGTTCCACCCTGTGACAGAATCATTGAGACAAATAACTAAAACATGATTCCAATTCATTGCAAGATAGAGACAGTATAATTGAATGATCAGGATATAGCGATATGGAAGGGAATAACAGGAAACATGTTCAATGTGTTACAGAGTTGTTAACATTGCTACTTATAGAATCTCAAAAGCATACAGGAACCAGGCAACATATTGCATGTATTCTTATTCCACATTAAATAGTCTACTGCAGTTGATGAATACGTTCAATTAGATAACAGTAGATTAAAAGTGTCTAATTATAAAATTGCTTCAATGTTTCCTTACGGTCCTGGTGCAATTGCAATCCAAATTAAATCAAATTCATTGTCACATACACATGGTTAGCAGATGTTAATGCGAATCCAGCAAAATGCTTGTGCTTCTAGTTCCGACAATGCAGTAATAACCAACGAGTAATCTAACCTAACAATTCCAAAACTACTACCGTATACACCCAAGTGTAAAGGGATAAAGAATAGGTACATAAAGATATATGAATGAGTGATGGTACAGAGCGGCATAGGCAAGATGCAGTAGATGGTATCGAATACAGTATATACATATGAGATGAGTAATGTAGGGTATGTGTCACGCCCTGGTCTTAGTATTTTGTGTTTTCTTTATTAATTTGGTCAGGCCAGGGTGTGACATGGGTTTTGTATGTGGTGTGTTTTGTCTTGGGGTTTTTGTTAGGTATTGGGTTTGTATTATAGTAGGGGTTTCTAGCATAGTCTATGGCTGTCTGGAGTGGTTCTCAATCAGAGGCAGGTGTTTATCGTTGTCTCTGATTGGTAACCATATTTAGGCAGCCATATTCTTTGAGTGTTTTGTGGGTGATTGTTCCTGTCTTTGTTGTCACCAGATAGGCTGTATAGGTTTTCATGTTACGTTTGTTGTTTTTGTATTGTTCGTGTTTATTCTTTATTAAACATGTATCAAGAATACCACGCTGCATTTTGGTCCGACTCTCCTTCACCTAAAGAAAACCGTTACAGAATCACCCACCACAACAGGACCAAGCGGCGTGGTAACGGGCAGCAGCAGGAGCAGCGTAATAAGGACTTCTGGACTTGGGAAGAAATCATTGATGGGAGAGGACCCTGGGCAAAGCCAGGGGAGTGTCGCCGCCCCAAGGTGCAGCAGGAGAAACGGCAGCAGGAGCAGCGAGAGGAATGGACATGGGAGGACGAATTGGACGGAGAAGGACCCTGGGCTCAGCCTGGAGAATATCGCCGCCCCAAAGAAGAACTGGAGGCGGCGAAAGCGGAGAGGCGCTGGTATGAGGAGGCAGCACGGTGACGCGGATGGAAGCCTGAGAGTCAGCCCCCAAAATTTATTGGGGGGGGGCTCACAGGGAGTATGGCGAGGCCAGGTAGGAGATCTACGCCAACTTCCTGTGCTTACCGGGGGGCTAGAGAGACCGGGCAGGCACCGTGCTATGCTGTGGAGCGCACGGTGTCCCCAGTGCGGGTGCATAGCCCAGTGCGGTACATTCCAGCTCCGGGTATCGGCCGGGCTAGAGTGAGCATTGAGCCAAGTGCCATGAAGCCGGCTCTACGCAGCTGGTCTCCAGTGCGTCTCCTTGGGCCGGCTTACATGGCACCAGCCTTGCGCATGGTGTCCCTGGCTCGCCTGCATAGCCCAGTGCGGGCTATTCCATCTCGCCGCACTGGCAGGGCGACCGGGAGCATTCAACCAGGTAAGGTTGGGCAGGCTCGGTGCTCAAGAGCTCCAGTGCGCCTGCACGGTCCGGTCTACCCCCAGTACCACCTCCACGCACCAGCCCTCCGGTGGCAGCTCCCCGCACCAGGCTTCCTGTGCGAGTTCTCGGCCCAATACCACCAGTGCCAGCACCACGCATCAGGCCTACAGTGCGCCTTGCCTGTCCAGCGCTGCCAGAGCTTTCCTCCTCTCCAGCGCTGCCGGAGTCTCCCGCCTATCTAGCGCTGCCAGAGCCTTCCTCCTCTACAGCGCTGCCGGAGTCTCCCGCCTGTTCAGCGCAGTCAGAGCCTTCCTCCTCTACAGCGCTGCCGGAGTCTCCCACCTGTTTAGCGCAGTCAGAGCCTTCCTCCTCTACAGTGCTGCTGGAGTCTCCCGCCTGTTTAGCGCTGCCAGAGCCTTCCGCGTCTACAGCGCTGCCGGAGTCTCCCGCCTGTTCAGAGCTGCCAGTCTGCAAGGAGCAGCCAGAGCCGCCAGTCTGCAAGGAGCAGCCAGAGCCGCCAGTCAGCATGGAGCAGCCAGAGCCGCCAGTCAGCATGGAGCAGCCAGAGCCGCCAGTCAGCATGGAGCAGCCAGAGCCGCCAGTCAGCATGGAGCAGCCAGAGCCGCCAGTCAGCATGGAGCAGCCAGAGCCGCCAGTCAGCATGGAGCAGCCAGAGCAGCCAGCCAGCATGGAGCAGCCAGAGCAGCCAGCCAGCATGGAGCAGCCAGAGCAGCCAGCCAGCATGGAGCAACCAGAGCCGCCAGTCAGCATGGAGCAGCCAGAGCCGCCAGTCAGCATGGAGAAGCCAGAGTCGCCAGTCAGCATGGAGCTGCCAGTCAGCATGGAGCAGCCAGTCAGCATGGAGCAGCCAGAGCTGCCAGTCAGCCAGGATCTTCCAGATCCGCCAGTCAGCCAGGATCCGCTATTCAGCCAGGATCCACCATTCAGCCAGGATCTTCCAGATCCGCCAGTCAGCCAGGAACCGCCATTCAGCCAGGATCCGCCAGTCAGCCAGGATCTGCCAGAACTGCCAGTCAGCCAGGATCTGCCAGAACTGCCAGCCAGCCAGGATCTGCCAGAGCCAACTACCTGCCTGAGCTTCCTCTCAGTGCTGAGCTACCCCTCAGTCCCGAGCTACCCCTCAGTCCCGAGCTACCCCTCAGTCCCGAGCTGCCCCTCAGTCCAGTGGGGCCCTTGGTGAGGACTACTAGGCCAAGGTCGGCGGCGAGGATCACCTATCTAAGGACGCAAGGCAAAGGGACTAAGACTTTGTTGGAGTGGGGTCCACGTCCCACGCCGGAGCCGCCACCATGGACAGACGCCCACCCGGACCCTCCCCTATGGGTTTAGTTGTGCGGTCGGGAGTCCGCACCTTGGGGTTCTGTCACGCCCTGGTCTTAGTATTTTGTGTTTTCTTTATTAATTTGGTCAGGCCAGGGTGTGACATGGGTTTTGTATGTGATGTGTTTTGTCTTGGGGTTTTTGTTAGGTATTGGGTTTGTATTATAGTAGGGGTTTCTAGCAAAGTCTATGGCTGTCTGGAGTGGTTCTCAATCAGAGGCAGGTGTTTATCGTTGTCTCTGATTGGGAACCATATTTAGGCAGCCATATTCTTTGAGTGTTTTGTGGGTGATTGTTCCTGTCTTTGTGTTTGTTGTCATCAGATAGGCTGTATAGGTTTTCACGTTACGTTTGTTGTTTTTGTATTGTTCGTGTTTATTCTTTATTAAACATGTATCAAGAATACCACGCTGCATTTTGGTCCGACTTGCCTTCACCTAAAGAAAACCGTTACAGTATGTAAACATAAAAGTGGCATAGTTTAAAGTGGCTAGTGATACATGTATTACATAAAGATGGCAAGATGCAGTAGATGATAGAGTACAGTATATACATATGAGATGAGTCATGTAGGGTATGTAAACATTATATTAAGTGGCGTTGTTTAAAGTGGCTAGTGATACATTTTTTACATCAATTTCCATCAATTTCCATTATTAAAGTGAGCTGGAGTTGAGTCAGTATGTTGGCAGCAGCCACTCAATGTTGGTGATGGCTGTTTAACAGTCTGATGGCCTTGAGATAGAAGCTGTTTTTCAGTCTATCGTTCTCTGCTTTGATGCACCTGTACTGACCTCGCCTTATGGATGATAGCGGGGTGAACAGGCAGTGGCTCGGGTGGTTGTTGTCTTTGATGATCTTTATGGCCTTCCTGTGACATCGGGTGGTGTAGGTGTCCTGGAGGGCAGGTAGTTTGCCCCCGGTGATGCGTTGTGCAGACCTCACTACCCTCTGGAGAGCCTTACGGTTGTGGGCGGAACAGTTGCCGTACCAGGCGGGGATACATCTGTAGAAGTTTGTGAGTGCTTTTGGTGACAAGCCGAATTTCTTCAGCCTCCTGAGGTTGAAGAGGCGCTTCTGCGCCTTCTTCACAATGCTGTCTGTGTGGGTGGACCAATTCAGTTTGTCCGTGATGTGTACGCCGAGGAACTTAAAACTTACTACCCTCTCCACTACTGTCCAGTCGATGTGGATAGGGGGGTGCTCCCTCTGCTGTTTCCTGAAGTCCACAATCATCTCCTTTGTTTTGTTGACGTTGAGTGTGAGGTTACTTTCCTGACACCACACTCAGAGGGCCCTCACCTCCTCCCTGCAGGCCGTCTTGTCGTTGTTGGTAATCAAGCCTACCACTGTAGTGTCGTCCGCAAACTTGAGGATTGAGTTGGAGGCGTGCATGGCCACGTAGTCGTGGGTGAACAGGGAGTACAGGAGAGGGCTCAGAACGCATCCTTGTGGGGCCCCAGTGTTGAGAATCAGCGGGGTGGAGATGTTGTTACCTACCCTCACCACCTGGGGGCGGTCCCACAGGAAGTCCAGTACCCAGTTGCACTGGGCGGGGTCGAGACCCAGGGTCTCGAGCTTGATGACAATCCACACTCTTCTACATGACCAAGTGAGTGTGCATACAGTATGTGTGTCCATGCATGTGTGAGTGCGTAGACAGGTGACTAAGCTAAATAACTTGGTTTTGAGAATTTAAAAAACATAGGGCCTTTGACTGTGATATTCCTATCAAAATATCTTTGATAATTGCATTCTAGGTGACACCATGAAATGCTTTTGAAACATAGGTGATGTGTTGCACTTTATCTTCTCCAAGTACATGAGCATTTAAAAAAAATGTATTTCACCTTTATTTAACCAGGTAGGCAAGTTGAGAACAAGTTCACAGCATAAAATACAGAACAATGATAGGAGCCTTTACAGAATGTACATTTTCAATAAAACATATCTAAATACGTGTACTCAATATACAGTGCCTTGCAAAAGTATTCGGCCCCCTTGAACTTTGCGACCTTTTGCCACATTTCAGGCTTCAAACATAAAGATATAAAACTGTATTTTTTTGTGAAGAATCAACAACAAGTGGGACACAATCATGAAGTGGAATGACATTTATTGAATATTTCAAACTTTTTTAACAAACAAAATTATTCAGCCCCCTTAAGTTAATACTTTGTAGCGCCACCTTTTGCTTCGATTACAGCTGTAAGTCGCTTGAGGTATGTCTCTATCAGTTTTGCACATCGAGAGACTGAAATTGTTTCCCATTCCTCCTTGCAAAACAGCTCGAGCTCAGTGAGGTTGGATGGAGAGCATTTGTGAACAGCAGTTTTCAGTTCTTTCCACAGATTCTCGATTGGATTCAGGTCTGGACTTTGACTTGGCCATTCTAACACCTGGATATGTTTATTTTTGAACCATTCCATTGTAGATTTTGCTTTATGTTTTGGATCATTGTCTTATTGGAAGACAAATCTCCATCCCAGTCTCAGGTCTTTTGCAGACTCCATCAGGTTTTCTTCCAGAATGGTCCTGTATTTGGCTCCATCCATCTTCCCATCAATTTTAACCATCTTCCCTGTCCCTGCTGAAGAAAAGCAGGCCCAAACCATGATGCTTCCACCACCATGTTTGACAGTGGGGATGGTGTGTTCAGGGTGATGAGCTGTGTTGCTTTTACGCCAAACATAACGTTTTGCATTGTTGCCAAAAAGTTCAATTTTGGTTTCATCTGACCAGAGCACCTTCTTCCACATGTTTGGTGTGTCTCCCTGGTGGCTTGTGGCAAACTTTAAACGACACTTTTTGTGGATATCTTTAAGAAATGGCTTTCTTCTTGCCACTCTTCCATAAAGGCCAGATTTGTGCAATATATGACTGATTGTTGTCCTATGGACAGAGTCTCCCACCTCAGCTGTAGATCTCTGCAGTTCATCCAGAGTGATCATGGGCCTCTTGGCTGCATCTCTGATCAGTCTTCTCCTTGTATGAGCTGAAAGTTTAGAAGGACGGCCAGGTCTTGGTAGATTTGCAGTGGTCTGATACTCCTTCCATTTCAATATTATCGCTTGCACAGTGCTCCTTGGGATGTTTAAAGCTTGGGAAATCTTTTAGTATCCAAATCCGGCTTTAAACTTCTTCACAACAGTATCTCGGACCTGCCTGGTGTGTTCCTTGTTCTTCATGATGCTCTCTGCGCTTTTAACGGACCTCCGAGACTATCACAGTGCAGGTGCATTTATACGGAGACTTGATTACACACAAGTGGATTGTATTTATCATCATTAGTAATTTAGGTCAACATTGGATCATTCAGAGATCCTCACTGAACTTCTGGAGAGAGTTTGCTGCACTGAAAGTAAAGGGGCTGAATAATTTTGCACGCCCAATTTTTCAGTTTTTGATTTGTTAAAAAAGTTTGAAATATCCAATAAATGTCGTTCCACTTCATGATTGTGTCCCACTTGTTGTTGATTCTTCACAAAAAAATACAGTTTTATATCTTTATGTTTGAAGCCTGAAATGTGGCAAAAGGTCGCAAAGTTCAAGGGGGCCGAATACTTTCGCAAGGCACTGTAACTATGTTTACAGTGTGAAATAAAAAATACTCAACTGTTAATACATTTAAACATAGACTTTCCATACACAGAGAGAATGTTACCTACAATGTAAGTTATCTAATTACAGTGCCTTCAGAAAGTATTCACATCCCCTGTGTCACGCCCTGACCGTAGAGAGCTTAATATGTCTCTATTTTGGTTTAGTCAGGGTGTGATTTGGGTGGGCATTCTATGTCCCTTTTCTATGATTTGCATTTCTGTGTGTTTGGCCGGGTGTGGTTCTCAATCAGAGGCAGCTGTCTATCATTGTCTGTGATTGAGAACCATACTTAGGTAGCCTTTTTTTCCCACCTGTATTTGTGGGTAGTTGTCCATGTATAGTTGCCTGTGAGTACTACGTTGGCTGCATGTTTTCGGTTTGATGTTTTGTTGGCGACATCTTATAATAAAGAAGTATGTACGCTCACAACGCTGCGCTTTGGTCCGCTGTTTCCACCTTAGACGATCGTGACACCTTAACTTAAAAAAATATATTGTTGTGTTACAGCCTGAATTTAAAATGGATTATATTGAGATTGTTTGTCACTGGCCTACAAACAATACCCCATATGTTTTCGTCCCCCGAAATGTTTACAAATGAATGACAAATAACAAGCTGAAATGTCTTGAGTCAATAAGTATTCAACCCCTTTGTTATGGCAAGCTTAAATAAGTTCAGGAGGAAATATTTGCTTAACAAGTCACATAATAAGTTGCATGGACTCACTCTGTGTCAATAATAGTTTACAAATATTTTTGAATGATTACTTCATCTCTGTACCCCACACATACAATTATATGTAAGGTCCCTCAGTCGAGCAGTGAATTTCAAACACAGATTTAACCACGAAGACCAGGGAGTTTTTCCAATGCCTCGCAGAGAAGGGCACCGATTGGTAGATGTGTAAAAAAAAAAAAAAAGCAGACATTGATTATCTCTTTGAGCATGGGGAACTTATTAATTACACTTTGGATGGTGTATCAATACACCCAGTCATAAAGATACAGGCGTCCTTTCTAACTCAGTTGCCGGAAAGGAAAGAAACATAATTGACAGAGTGAAAAGGAGGAAAAAACCCAAACCATACATTCTGTTTGCAACAAGGCATACAGTAATACTGCAAATAAATGTGGCAAAGCAATTAACAATTAACAATTAGCATTCGCCCAGGGTATCTACGATGCAGATCTCAGCTCCATTGAGTCTGCTGTAATAATTAATGTTCTTTATACACTTTGTAGTTATTAAACAGGTCCACTTGTCACCAGTGGTTATGGTCATGGTCAGTGAACATGCAGAATCTATGTGCCAAATCACTGTTCCCATTAATGGTGTTTTGAGAGTAATAAAATTCCCACATTGACGACTAGGTGGCTTTCCCCGTGAAGCCACATTCTTTCGGCACAAGATAGTAAAAAAATATTTTCGAGAAACAACCTAATTGTGGTTACACATTTTAATGAGTCGGTCGAAGAGATGATTGCTCTGAATAAGTTAATAATAACCTTTATGATTCCTTACTCCAATAATACTAAAATGGAATTAAAAGTGATGGCGCTTACCCTTACCAGTTGGGGCAAGATACACATAAACCTCCACTTCACAGAGTTTTAGGAGTCTGTTCTGTGAATCTGTTCAATGATCTGTTCAATGATTCTCAACCAAATTTCCTGAGCTTGAGCAATTTTGACAAATACAGTGAATACACAGTATGTTGCCTTACGAGTTGTGCTAGGCTGGTGGAATCTTATTCCAAATGATTCACAGCTGTAATGGCTGCCAAAGGGGCTTCCACCAAGTGTTAACTCTAGGGTGTGAAGACATACACAATCAACACATCTTAATTTTTGATTCATTTGAAAAATGTTCTAGAATGTTTCTTTCACTTTGATGTGGAGTAGGTTGTGTAGATCGTTAGGGGAGAAAATGTAATTGAATCCCTTTTTAGATGTAATTTTAATACAGCAAAATGTGAAGGCTGCAAGGGGTGTATCCCAAACAGCAAGCAACGCAGGTGAAGAAGCACGGTGGCTAGGAAAAACTCCCTAGAAAGGCCAGAACCTAGGAAGAAACCTAGAGAGGAACCAAACTATGAGGGGTGGCCACCTCTTCTGGCTGTGCCGGGTGGAGATTATAACAGAACTTGGCCAAGATGAATTAGAGAGAGCATACTTAAATTCACACAGGACACCGGATAAGACAGGAGAAGTACTCCAGATATACCAGACTGACCCTAGCCCCCGACACATAAACTACTGCAGCATAAATACTGGAGGCTGAGACAGGAGGGGTCGGGAGACACTGTGGCCCCATCCGACGATACCCCCGGACAGGGCCAAACAGGCAGGATATAACCCCACCCACTTTGCCAAAGCAAAGCTCCCACGCCACTAGAGGGATATCTTCGACCACCAACTTACCATCCTGATACAAGGCCGAGTATAGCCCACAAAGATCTCTGCTTCTTGGGACCTAGAACAAGCATCTCTGTTTTGTCCGAGTTTAAAAGTAGAACATTTGCAGCCATCCACTTCCTTATGTCTGAAACACAGGCTTCCAGCGAGGGCAATTTTGGGGCTTCACCATGTTTCATCAAAATGTACAGCTGTGTGTCATCCGCATAGCAGTGAAAGTTAATATTATGTTTCCGAATGACATCACCAAGAGGTAAAATATATAGTGAAAACAATAGTGGTCCTAAAACAGAACCTTGAGGAACACCAAAATGTACAGTTGTTTTGTCAAAGGACAAACCATCCACAGAGACAAACTGATATCTTTCCGACAGATAAGATCTAAACCAGGCCAGAACTTGTCCGTGTAGACCAATTTGGGTTTCCAATCTCTCCAAAAGAATGTGGTGATCGATGGTATCAAAAGCAGCACTAAGGTCTAGGAGCACGAGGACAGATGCAAAGCCTTGGTCTGACGCCATTAAAAGGTAATTTACCACCTTCACAAGTGCAGTCTCAGTGCTATGATGGGGTCTAAAACCAGACTGAAGCGTTTAGTATACATTGTTTGTCTTCAGGAAGGCAGTGAGTTGCTGCGCAACAGCTTTCTCTGAGAGATTCGATATAGGCCGATAGTTTTTGATATTTTCTGGGTCAAGGTTTGGCTTTTTCAAGAGAGGCTTTATTACTGCCACTTTTAGTGAGTTTGGTACACATCCGGTGGATAGAGAGCCGTTTATTATGTTCAACATAGGAGGGCCAAGCACGGGAAGCAGCTCTTTCAGTAGTTTAGTTGGAATAGGGTCCAGTATGCAGCTTGAAGGTTTAGAGGCCATTATTATTTTCATCATTGTGTCAAGAGAGAAAGTACTAAAACACGTGTGTCTCCCTTGATTCTAGGTCCTGGCAGAAAAGGACAACTGAGCTTTGGAGGAATACGCAGATTTAAAGAGGAGTGTAATGGCAGATTTCCTCCTCTTCTTCTGAAGAGGTGTAGCAATGATCGGACCAATAGGCAGCGGGTAAGTGTCCATGTTTTAATAGGAAAGACTGAACACTATGAAATACAAAAAACAATAAAGTGACTATAAACAAACTAAAACAGTCCTGTGTGGCACAAACACTGACACAGGAAACCAACACCCACAAACCAACAGTGAAACCCAGGCTACCTAAGTATGATTCTCAATCAGAGACAACTAACGACACCTGCCTCTGATTGAGAACCATACTAGGCCAAAACAGAAACCAAACATAGAAACACAAACATAGACTGCCCACCCCAACTCACGCCCTGACCATATTAAATAAAGACAAAACAAAGGAAATAAATAAAGGTCAGAACATGACAAGGAGTCCGTAATTTGATTTCTAATGATCATGATCTTTTCCTCAAAGAAGTGAATGAATTTATCCTCAAAGAAGTTAATGAATTTATCACTGCTAAAGTAAAAGCCATCCTCTCTTGGAGAATTCTGCTTTTTAGTTAGCTTTGCGACAGTATCAAAAATAAATGTTGGATTGTTCTTATTTTCCTCAATTAAGTTGGAAAAATAGGATGATCGAGCAGCAGTGAGGGCTCTTCGATACTGCATGGCACTGTCTTTCCAAGCTAGCCAGAAGACTTCCAGTTTGGTGTGGCGCCATTTCCGTTCCAATTTTCTGGAAGCTTGATTCAGTGCTCGGGCATTTTCTGTATACCAGGGAGCTAGTTTCTTATGACAAATGTTTTTTATGCTCAGTGTATTTACATTACATGCTCACTTATATCACTTCACATATTTAAATGTAACCTTTACAGATTTGTTAGCTTCCCTTTACACTTTGAAATTATATGAAGTAGTGTTGTTTTAAACTTGTTATAATTGTTAACGTAACTATTATTCAAGGTGCACTAGTGTTGATGTTGATTAATCACAGATCACAATCCTGCAATAAATAGGAGAAGGGAATCTTCCTCTAATTTGTCTGTTTCTGTGTTGTATTCTCAAATGAACATTACCTTTTTGTTCAGTCATAAGCTCTCCAATGAGCTTTATTTGATTGTCACTCATTTTTCAGAATATCTGCCATGTGAACCCATTTTGAAGCTGGTAATGGCATGCAATGCCAACGCAGCCATAGGCCTGCCCTACAGTATGATGGCATTAGCTTTATGGACATTTCGAATGTGCATCTGAAGCAGAGAATAGCTTAACTCACACATTGTTGACATATTGTTCAATTTAAAAACAATACCAGTATAAAATGTAGATGAGGCTAATTATTTTAGTAGATTTTTAAAATGCCTTGTGCTGACATTAAATGTTTTAGTGCTAATCCAACCCTTGCAATATAGGTGGTGACATATCTGGAAGCAGTAGATCCTTAGCTTAAAACATACACACAACAACTACTACCAAGTTCAATACCAGATACTTTTCTCCGAGAAGGCCTGAGTGACACTTGGCGATGCCACTGTGATCATGAAGATGGTTTGTCTAAGACTACCACAACAATGACATTGTCTATGCTAAATATGTTTCAATTGTAAAGAAACAAAATAGTTGGGATAAAATAAATACTTTTTATTCAATGGGGCTCAGCAAAATACTTTTCATTTCACCCAAACAACAATATAGCCTACTATTAAAGTACAGTATGTTTACAATGTCATAAACAATAGTCTTTTACACGTTCCAAATGATATATGATCATCCTGTCCAGTTTTGCGCTCCCTCAGGCTCGGGCGGTGGGGAAGATCTTTGTGGGCTATACTCAGCCTTTTCTGTTGGTAGTAAATTGGAGGTCTGTTGATATCCCTCTAGTAGTGTGGGCGCTGTGCTTTGGCAACGTGGGTGGGGTTATATCCTGCCTGTTTGGCCAGGTCCGGGGGTATCGTTGGACAGGGCCACAGTGTCCCCCGATCCCCAGTCTCAGTCTCCAGTATCTATGCTGCAGTAGTCTGTTCTGGAGAAAAGGGTCAGTCTGTCTTATCTGGTGTAATTCTCCTGTCTTATTAGGTGCTCCCTCTAATTCTACCATCTCTCTCTCCCTCTCCCCTCCTGCAGGACCTGAGCCCTAGGGACTATAACTGCAGTTACACTGCATTACACTACAGTTATTATGCATTTCCTGCGTCCAAAATACCACAGTCGACTGCAGTTACTGCACGTTTCAAAACTGTCATCTTTTTTTGTAAGGGTGTCCACGTCCCCAGTCCACCTGGTCTTGCTGCTTATCCACTTTCTACTGTATTGCCTGTGGAACCCTAATTTATTTATTTATGATTATTTTTCATTTATTTTTTATTGCAGAAAAAACAGTATACATACAAGAAGTATACAAACAGACGATAACATATGCTAGGGTGTACAACAAATTACCGATTATACAAAGACCTTAAAAGATGCACACATTGATTGATTTAACAGCTTTCTTATTAGAAGAATGTTGAATGGTCTTAATGTACTGCTCGAATTCCTTATAGAAAACACGGAAGAGTGTTTTTTTATTCGTGAATTTACATTTATGAATATTAAATTTTGCCATTAGCACAATTAGATTTATGAGGTAAAATTGTTTTTAAAAATCATTTTTATAGTTAAGGAAACCCGAGCAGCACATTCTCACATAAAAACAAAAGTCATGAAGAATATTAACAATTATAAAACTATGAATACCTTTCTATAATTTCTTTACAAGTAGACAATGCCAAAATAAATGCAAAACTGTTTCTGGATGCTCAACACAAAAAGCACAGTTAATGTTAATGTATTTTTTTGAGTTTCTTCAGGTAATGATTCGCATTCTGAAAGATACCTCTTTGACCTTTGACCAGGTAATTGTGTGGTAATAACGAGTCTTTTTTCCAACTGAAATTATTGACAAATGTATTCCAGTAAATTGTGACATAAGGAATGGATGCAATATCCATTTGAAATAAAGCACGTATAGATCTTTTGTTCTGAGGGAGCAAGGAGAAAAAATGTTTTCCTATTGGAGAGTCAACTGGATTAAGCAAGGGTAGGTCAAGAAGGTGAGGTCTGGTCTACACCTCTAAACAACATGAGAGTTCCAGATGGAATAGCATCAAAGACTATGGCGACCTCTCTAGATGTAACATGGATATTGTAACGAGATAAAAATGCATCATAATTGAGTAACATACTTTCTGCATTAAAAAGTTGACTCACCAGCAGGATATGATTATGAAACCAGTTCTTAAAAAATAAAGACTTGTTTCTATACAAAATATCCTTATTGTTCCAAATAGAATACCAATGCGGGAAAAATGATGTTTATATATTAACGGCCACGCTAAGAATACTTGTCTATGAAAAGCAGATCACCCATATGAACCCTCTTTATCGCGAGATTAAATAACTTTACGTTATTTACTAATATGCGCATGCGCACCCCCCCCCCCTCCCCGAAAACTCGCTTGGTGAGTGACGCGGTTGAGAAGCGAAATAGCAGCGGACAGGACAAGAAACAATGGCGACAGCGGCAACTGCAGCGGGTGGAACGGGTTCAGGGGGACCTGCAGCCGGCCCTGTGGGCGTTGGTACTGCGGTGGGCCGTAAGAAAGATGGAGGTCCTTCGTCGAAATACTGGGAGAGCGTAGAAACGGTCTCTCAGATCGATTCGGTGCGCCAATGGATCGGGAAACACTACAAAAAGGTTAGCGAGCGGTGGTTTTAACCTCCATTGATTTCCAACGTTAAGGCACGCGTCTCTAACACAATGGAAGTGCTATCTAGATATCTCAATATATCGCTCCTATTAAGTACTTGTGGCAAACTAGATATTACTAGATAGCTAGCTTCATGCATCTAAAGATATCCATCACAACATTACCCAACAACATAAACATTACATGTCAAGCGATAGTTAGGCTAGCTAACATTAGCTGCTAACTGAATAGCTATCGTACCGGCCGTTTGATTTGTTGCACGGCCAACACTAGCTGAAGAGTTGTCTGTTTGTGTAACCTACCAATCTAGGGTAGCAAGGTAGCTAACATAATTACTCCTGTTTTCATCTGACTCTATCTGAGCGTAGCTGGCTATCTAACGTAACGAAAACTAGTTTAAGAAGGTAAGATAACTAGTTAGTTAACATGTCTTGAAACGGTATCATTGATGTAAACATTGTTGCGGTGAACAGGTGTTGTACCGAACATCTCCCCCTTCTAATTTCCTTAATTTTGTGGCTAGAGTCAAATACTTTCTATATAACACACTTCGTAAGGATAGGCAACCGTAATGTATGTATGTGTGTTATATTAAACATAGAGGGAGTAAAATGTTGGCAAGCAATAGATTATTTCTGAGCAACTATAGCTGAATTATTATCCTTACACTTTCAAAAATACTAGTCAAAGACATGGGAGGGGTGACGAATTTTGGCAACGAGATTTATTTATAGACTAATACAAATCAGTAGCGGATGTAGGTACGGGCGGCATGGGGGGCGGTCGGCCGCTGAAGGGGGGGTTCGCTCAGGGCGCCATACAAGCTAGAACCGCTTCATATACTTGAAGCAAATAGCAAAACCGAAAACTGCAGACAAAAATGCTTCATGCTACTAAGATGAGTGAAGTGCAGAAATCTCAACTAGCAACCAAGTCTCCGCAATGAACGCTAAGGGGGGAGAATTCTGGCAGGGGGAGATTTTCGGCACAATGCTGGCAAGGCACGGTACTTGATGTAATTAACAACATTAGTTAGCTACAGTAACGTTTGATAACATTGTGATTGACCAGAGAATAGCAGACAGGTCGATTGGTCCATTGATGACTTACATTTATGTCTAAGTAATTAGCTGAATCGTCTTGATGGGAAACCTCAATAACCTCGTACTGAACTACTTTGCACTGGAGACAAAATGTTCCACACACAACCAAGCAATGGCTGCCTTTGCTGACTGCAGCAAAACATCTCAGCATGGATGTGGATTTCCCAAAACGGTTGAAAAGAAGTAGCTAACTACTGTAAACTATTTTCTACTGTATTTATTTTCTTGAAACTAGGGAGCCACTCTTTTCAGTGACCAGGGAAGGGGCCTCACTGAAAGAAAAAGTGATGTCATATCTCCCCACATTTACCTTAAGGCTGCTGTTTTGCTCTTATAGTATGAGCTATCTACTCATGAGATCTTATGTGTGCCTGCATTGGCCATGTGTTTGTCTGACCAATGTAGCCTAACACTTCTGTGGTCTCACAATATTCAATCCCTCCTTTGTCACACATGAGTGTGCCGCCCTGACTAACACAGTGGCCTTGTGGTGTCTCAGTATGTACAGGCAGACTCTCCCTCCAATAAGTCCCTGGCAGGGCTGGTGGTGCAGCTGCTTCAGTTCCAGGAAGATGCTTTCGGACGGAGGGTCAACAACCCTGCCCTCACCAAGTTACCTGTGAGTATCTCCTCCACACACATCTTTACACCTGACCAGGTCGGGACAGGGACGGGACCTACACACACAGTGATATTTTTGGGGCAAGGGAAGAGTGGGCTGTAGAGTGTTTTAGGGCTTCCCAATCACTTCTGCACATTTTGTGTCACAGTAGTTTGCCATGTCTTTATTTATCTGAGCTAGCTTGCGTGAATGTCCCTCGCCTTTTCTTCTGTATTGCCTCATCAGACCAAGAGCTTCCTGGACTTCAAGGCAGGGGGTGCTCTGTGTCATATCCTGGGCTCAACCTACAAGTTCAAGAGCGAGCAGGGCTGGTGAGTAGGGTCTTGATTTGAATACTTTTAAAAAAAATGCATCATTCCCACCTTGGACTAATCACCGATATGATTTGTAGAAAGGATAGTTGAAATGTTCTTTCTCCTATGGAATCACCGTAGAAGGTAGTGGTTGCTCCAATAGAGGGAGGGGGAAAAAGATGCCCTGTGGAGTTGAGACTGTACCTAACAACAACAATGTTCTATCCCTCCTATCTGTGCAGGCGTAGGTTTGACCTGCAGAACCCCTCCAGGATGGACAGGAATGTGGAGATGTTCTTGAATGTAGAGAAGACCCTGGTTCAGAATAACTGCCTGACTCGACCAACCGTGTTCCTGGTGCCTGACATGGAGCAGAAGCAGGCCAATAAGCTGAAGGACATCATCAAAAGACACCAGGTAAGACACGCCCACCCAAATCCTACCAACCAATTGTTTCACCACTCACCAGAAATTCAAATGGCATCATAAAGCTACTCTCCTTCCTTTCCTTTAGGGCTCCATCACTGAGGACAAGTCTAAGGCCACCCATCATATCTATCCCTCTCTAACCCAGCAGGAGGATGGTAAGTGATGTGCTCTGCTGAGAAAGGAAATAAAGCTCCCCCTTGCAATGTATATATCATATACTTTGTTCCATGAGGCTCAGTTGGTAGAGCGTCTGCTAAATTGATGAAATGTAAAAAAATATATATATATATTTATATAAAATATTTTATCAAATATTTTTTATATACTAAATTCTGGTGTAGTCTGGATTGTGCTGTATTCTTTGAATCTAATTCCTTGTGGTCACCTTACAGAGGCTTACTCTACTCTCATATCACATTTCAAAGAAAGTTAAATGTGTGTATACAGTAATATACTATTATTAATACAGTAGTCTGTATTACTCGAGTATGTGTGTGTATACGCTGATAAAAAAGTGTGTGTGTGTCTTGCAGAGGAGTGGCTGCGTCCGGTCATGCGTAAGGACAAGCAGGTGCTGGTGCACTGGGGCATGTACCCAGACAGGTGAGAGACTGGCACTGTTAGACTACAGCTTTGCTGGTCCACTCTGCCCTCTTACACGTCCACCCACTGTGACCTGTTACTGACCTTTAACCCCTTTTCTCTGTGTGGTCAGTTATGACACCTGGGTGTCCACCAGTGACGTGGAGGGGGATGTGGAGGACCCACCCACCTCTGAGAAGCCCTGGAAGGTGAGGATGGAGCATCCAGTCATGTTAATGTTTTATATAGGCCAAATCAACCTCCGCTACCAGCCTGAAAAGTACTGAAAAGTATCCCTTGAGTAGTGGATTGACTGCTCTCTCCCTCTCCTCCTCTCCCAGGTGCATGCCAAGTGGGTCCTGGACACCGATGCCTTCAACGAGTGGATGAATGAGGAAGACTATGAGGTGGACGAGAACAAGAAGACTGTGAGCTTCCGCCAGAGGATCTTCCCAAAGGAGGAGGAGGTAGGCCAAACTCTGGGGTGTGTGTTATGGATTCTTAGGAAGTGTGTGTTTAAGTGAGTTGCTGCACTCTGTGGATTGTTGTCTTGTTTGTCTGTGTCGTGTCACCCGTCCTTTCAAACTCTTCCTTCCTCTCCTCACCACCACATCCTCCCTCTTATCCTCCTCCCCCGCTCCCCTCTGTGTGAGACTGTTCCATCCTCTCATTCTCTCTCTCTCTCATCTGGCCATCCCTCGTGGTTCTGATCAGTCTTCCCGTACACCCGATCGCAAGGAGCGCAAGGCCAACGCCGCCGGGAAGAAGAGGAGGCGCTCGCCATCTCCCCCGACCACCCCAGCCGAGTCCCGCAAGAAGGGTGGCAAGAAGGGGTGAGTCCCCCTATAGCCACAGATCTATGACCAGCTTAACCTTCCCAAATCCTAACCTTAGTCATTAGGGAGAAAAACATTAAACTGACCATGGATCTGTGTCTTGGGAAAACTCCACCGACCCATGACCTCTTCTCCTGTCCCCAGGAACCCTGGGTCTCACTGGAAGCGTCGTGGCCACCGTGGCGAGGACGAGGAGGAGGAAGAGGACCTGACCAAGGACATGGAGGACCCCTCGCCTGTTCCCAGCATGGAGGAGGTCACTTTGCCCAAGAACGGTCAGTTGATTGTCCAACTCGTCCCTCTCATTGTCTCCCCCTCCCACATCTGCTCTCCTCGCTCTTGATCCTTCACTCTGTCTTCTTTCTCACCCCTACCTCTCCTCCTCCTCGTGGTCCCCTCCTCTCTTCTCCTTCATTGGCTCAGTCACTCTAAATCACATGTTGTAAGTCTCCCATTCTCTCTCTCATGGTCATGTTTCTTTCTCTCAATGCATCAATCTTATGCTTGTCACCATGTTGACTTGCAGTTTATTCATCTCTGTAGTAACTGCAGTTTTTTCCTCTGAATGAGTTATTTTCTAACTGTGCGCTCTGTCCTTGCCAAGATGGCATGGAATTGCCTGGGGGGACTTTCTTCAGTGGTGCATTGAATGGAGTGCTATTCCAGCTGAACGTGCTCTAAGCCAAACGCACTTAACTAAAAATTGCCTTTTTGACCCAGTCCCATCTGCAATGTCCCACTTCTGCAAACCCCTCCCCCTCTGTATCTATTTCCGTGGTTGCTTTTGAAAAGAGAGCTTACAAGAGAAAAGAGAGCCAATAGCCTCTGTCAGTGCATTTCACCCCTACTATACTCTGGCTATTCTTCAGCCTTTTTTCCCCTTCTCTGTCCTCAGTGAACTCTAAGAAAGACAGCGAGAACACCCCAGTGAAGGGAGGGGCAGTGGCTGATTTGGGTGAGTGTGTATGTGTAGAACTATTTCAGTGTTTTTAAGTATCTGCCTGTCCCAGTACTAAACAGTCAATCACCGAGATGTATTGTGTCAAGCAATGGATAGAGTGACGTCCTAATGCCCTCTCGGTCTTCTAGATGATCTGGAGGATGACTCTGTGGTCTCTGGAGGCAAGGTAACACCAGCTTTTCCTGAAAAACCTTTAATGATTGCCTCTCAATGCTGTCTCTTCTCCATCTTCATCGTAAACCTTTCCCTATTCACCCACAACTATAGTTGTCATTGATAGATCCACGGTCAGATTATCCTAACCCCCACTTCTTAGCAAATCCAGAAGGGAGATGGAAAAAATCTCACCTGGTTTCTGTTTTAGAGGCAATGTCTACCCATTTGTAGATTTGGGCCCGGTTTCCCGATAGCGATGGAACTTAGGCCTACGGCTGTTTTTAACCATGCATATTTCCTACAACTGCCGAAGGCGTAACATGCATTTCCAAAAACACCACGCTGAGAGAACGTTGGAACATGTCCATACTGATAGGATCGAAAGAGAGTGCTGGTCTCAAGCTTTCTCCATTCAAATATTTTCTTAAAATTATAATTATTTCACAATACTGATGACTGATCAGCTCCTATTACCACCTACGGCCTATTACCACCTACAATAGGCTACACATCATGAAATATATTGAGACAAATTAGACAGTAGCCTACAATTAGCAAAGATATTGGCAACTTTTGTATTTGTAGTCAACTTTGTTCTGATGTTATCAGCAGTCACTTACTGATAAACCATGTGATTCTATGTTTAGTGGAGGTCTACTGTGTATCAAGTGACGCGGGAGGGCAAAAAAGCAGCTAACAATGCACTTAGCTGTTCTACGAGTGGTTTGAGGCATGCGTTAGATTACGAGCATTTTCCAGTGCAGCGCTAACTCATTCAGATCCAGTTTTTCGCCATTTGGTGTGGGATTATTCCTGATTTAATCTGGAAATCCTGCTTTTCTAATATTTTATCCTCCGTTCATATATAATAGAAACTGACCAAGCAAGCACGAGCCAAAATTCTGCTCTCCTTTCTTGCCTATGTTGATCTGATCCAATCCGTGTGACTGTCTCCCCCTGCAGGAGGAGGAGGAGCAGGGCAAGGCCGAGGTCAACCGCCTCATCGACTCCAGCGAGGACAATGTGACCGAGCAGACCCACCACATCATCATTCCCAGCTACGCCGCCTGGTTCGACTACAACTGGTGAGGATGGCCCCACTGTTCTTAGTGTGTGGGGGGTGTAGCATGGGGGTGTTGGGCTGTATTTTATGTTTGTGTTTTGAGTTTACCCCCCCCCGCCCCCCTTCTCTTTCAGTATCCACGAGATTGAGAGGCGTGCACTGCCAGAGTTCTTCAATGGCAAGAACAAGTCCAAGTCCCCAGAAATGTGAGTCGGTGGAGAATACTGCCCAACACATCAACTCACTCAACCCATTAAAGAACTGCAGACGCACGCTTTCACTAAGAATCTTTCATTGTACAAACACACATCCATTGCTGTCTAACACATGACGTCCTTATTTGTTCAGACCCTTCTGTGTTTTTTTGTAAAATGTGTTTGTCCCCGTCAGATACCTGGCCTACCGTAACTTCATGATCGACACGTACCGGCTCAACCCCCAGGAGTACCTGACCTCCACCTCCTGCCGCAGGAACCTGACGGGAGACGTGTGTGCCGTCATGAGGTGAAGGGTCAAGGGGTTACCGTGAAATGGATTCCCTAGGGCAAAAGTTAGGACATTGTTCATCAGGGCGCACCGTATGCAAGACACTTTGTAATATGTGTTGTTTTTTTATAGGACACGTTTAGGTTGTCCCTTACTGTTCCAGTTCGTTTTTTCTTTCTACTAGGGTCCATGCGTTCCTGGAGCAGTGGGGGCTGGTGAACTACCAGGTGGATGCTGAGAGCCGCCCCCTCCCCATGGGCCCCCCGCCCACCCCCCACTTCAACGTGCTGGCTGACACCCCCTCTGGCCTGACGCCAATGCACCACCGCCCCCCACAGGTTAGATAGACAACTACATGGAGCTATGGTCATATTTCTTTCATCTATCCAGTTCTTTCAGGTCGTTGGATACTGAGGGAGTAGGGGCTAGGGGAAGGGTCTTTAAACTCAAGCAAGTTAGTGCCGATAGCGAATTATATACACATACAGGCGTTGTGTGTCTGTAACCGTTGAGTTTGATTATTTAATCGGTCATAAATGTTGTGAAAGTATTCACTGCATCCTCTGACCACAGTGTGATTCCTTTCAACCTCCCCCTGTCTCTCCGTCCATTCTTCTAGATCCCCTCTGGCCAGCAGATGCTCAACTTCCCAGAGAAGGGCAAAGACAAGCCCTCTGACATGCAGAACTTTGGCCTGCGTAATGACCTCTACTCCAAGAAGAACCCCAAGAGTAAAGGAACCAGCGGTGGGCGGGAGTGGACCGAGCAGGAGACTCTGCTCCTATTGGAGGTACATCAGTCACAACAGACCAGCTGACCAATCACACACACAATCTAAAACTTACCAGCCTATCAGAACCCTTCTCATTCCTCTATCACCTCCCTACCAGGCTCTGGAGATGTACAAGGACGACTGGAACAAGGTGTCGGAGCACGTGGGCTCGCGCACCCAGGACGAGTGTATCCTGCACTTCCTGCGTCTGCCCATCGAGGACCCCTACCTGGAGAACTCTGAGTCGTCCCTGGGCCCCCTGGCCTACCAGCCCGTACCCTTCAGCCAGTCAGGCAACCCTGTCATGAGCACCGTGGCCTTCCTGGCCTCCGTGGTGGACCCCCGTGTGGCCTCCGCCGCCGCCAAGGCAGCCCTGGGTACGTGTTGTGGGGACTGGGTACGTGTTGCGGGGACTGGGTACGTGTTGCGGGGACTGGTTGCGGGGACTGGGTGCGTGTTGCGGGGACTGGGTGCGTGTTGCGGGGACTGGGTGCGTGTTGCGGGGACTGGGTGCGTGTTGCGGGGACTGGGTGCGTGTTGCGGGGACTGGGTGCGTGTTGCGGGGACTGGGTGCGTGTTGCGGGGACTGGGTGCGTGTTGCGGGGACTGGGTGCGTGTTGCGGGGACTGGGTGCGTGTTGCGGGGACTGGGTGCGTGTTGCGGGGACTGGGTACGTGTTGCGGGGACTGGGTACGTGTTGCGGGGACTGGGTACGTGTTGCGGGGACTGGGTACGTGTTGCGGGGACTGGGTACGTGTTGCGGGGACTGGGTACGTGTTGCGGGGACTGGGTACGTGGGTCATTTGCAAGGGTGTTTTATCACAATGGGTTTATTCACAATATAAAATGTTTTTAATTTGTATGTAATATCACTTTGCATGTAGTGTGTCGTAATGACATGGTTGTGCGTGTAATATCGCTGTGTGTGTGTAGCTAACTACAGTGTCTCCCTCTCTCTCCAGAGGAGTTTAGCCGTGTGCGTGAGGAGGTGCCAGCAGAGCTGGTGGAGGCCCATGTGAAGAAGGTGCAGGAGGCGGCCCGCAGCACGGGCAAGGTAGACCCCGCCTATGGCCTGGAGAGCAGCGGCATCGCAGGAACCGCCCCCGAGGAGCCCGAGAAGACCGGTAACACACACACTCGGAGCAGAACACATGCATTCAGATACACAGTCACACAGTCGCACATTTGCAAAGATAAAAAATAGTATTGTGCGTACACAAACATAAAAACGATCACACGGTATACAACATTGATCGGGGGGGAGAACAATAGTAATCTATTGGGATATCGTTTTTCGTACCGTTTTGTCAATATCAGTATATTATTTTTGCGCTAGTTGGTTGTACCTGCACCAAAACTCCAGTATTTTTCCTTCATAGCTCGTTCTCCATCTTTTTAAATAAGGAGCCAATTTGATATCAATCAAGTTTATTTCAATGACTGATCAAGATTCTTTTTCATGGCTCTCTTGTCTCTCTGCAGAAGACCTCTGGTGAGCAATTTGTTTGGAACAGCGAATCTCAATAAAGTCACAGTATCGAATAGCAATACCTATAGAATCGTGTAAACACACAGGCCTTCATATAAACACACAAAAGCATTCTCTCATCACATACATCCAACATACTGATGCATGCAATACTCACTCACACAAAATACCCACCCATATACATCCCCCCACATTTAGACGGAGTACTGAGTGTTACCAGTGGAGGGCAGCAAATGGCCAAGACACAGACAGACCACAGCTAACAGGTTAGGACGAGGCTGCTCGTAGCCAGCTGTTCGCAGGTCACCTAGACCTTACCTCCTGTGCGTGTGTGTGCTCGCGTGGGTAAAGCCATTCTCACCAATACATTTTGAGGTGCCAGTTGAAATCAGGATGGCCAGTGGGGGGCGACGTAGATGTTTCAGGTTTCTTCAGAGTGTGTTATGTCTGTGTCCGGCTGTCGTGGTAACCAGTGGATTAGAACAGCAGATGGGGCGTGGGGGAAGGGGTTGAAACTGGGTCAACACACTATGCCACGGCCTCAATGCCTGGTACACACACAGCAATCGCTCAATCAGCAATTACACATGAATAAATGCATGTAACACATACACGCATCAACAACCAATAAATGGCCTAAATGCATTCAATACCCTCCCCAAAGCAGTCTACCATCTCTCATACAGGTCAATACTCGCATAGTAAAAAATGCGTCCAAATGCACATGCGGACATGTTTTTTTTTTTTAAAACACACACATTCAAGCACTCTCACTCGGCATCGACTCGCTCACTTTCTCCCACATTTGCACATGCGCTCGCTCGCACACACACATACTGTCATTCCTAACCACAGTAATGTCTTAATCATGGTGAGGTTCAACTTAGGATGCGTCATCTGTTTGTGATCATTTTCTCTGAGAGACGTCTTGTTCTTTGTCTAGCCCTCTTCTCAAAGCCCCCCCCCCTCTCTCTCTCTCTCTCTCTCTCTCTCTGTCTCTCGCTCTGTCTCTCTGTCTCTGTCTGTCACTGTAGAGCCAGCAGAAACAGAGAAGATGGACACAGACTCCGACTCCCAGCAGCCTGACAAGGTGAGACGGCCCAGGGGTGAGAGGTCTTTAGTTTATTAATTCAACCATTTAAAACAAAACAGCACACATAAAACTTGAAAAAGCCATACATGCACATGAGTTAAATCGTGGAGGATAACATACAATAAAGTCTGGGACTTATTTCCATTGTTAAATCGTGGAGGATAACACACAAAGTCTGGGACTTATTTCCATTGTTAAATCGTGGAGGATAACACAAAGTCTGGGACTTATTTACATTGTGATCCTCTTGAAACAAGATGGCAAGGCAAGATCGAACACGGTTGAACACAGTATGACAGCGAGATAATGTAACAAAGAAGAACAACATCTCATTGCAGTTACGTCGTAGGGGACATTCATATGTGCACAGAAGACATCAAACCGTTTTTAACTTTATTTTTAAAGCTGGCAGTCGTACAGTCTGCCCCTCCATTTACTACTCTCCGTCTTTCGCTTACTCTATTCTCTCCATCCATCCTATTTCTCTGTGTTTAGGATGGCCACGGGGCAAATGTAACGCCACAGATAACGTTAGCAGGAGTTAGCCATGCGTGGTTGACCACTGTAGAGGTTGAAATCTTCATTAACCTTCACTAGCCATCGCCGATGCACGCCGGTTCTTGTCCCGATGGCTTTACTGCAGGTTTTTTGAAATGCAGAGCATTAGCTTTTGACCCTTGTTGGGTTTTGTATATTTTCTCCTTTGCTCTCAAGGACCTGTCTAGCTATAATCTTCAGTTGGGTGTTTCTCAGTTCTGACCTGCATATACAGTGTATTCAGAACGCTTGACCTTTTCCCCGTTTTGTTACGTTACAGCCTTATAATTGATTAAATTGCCCCGCCCCCCCCTTATCCACACACACCCATAATGACAAAGCAAAAACAAGTTTTTAGAATTTTTCCAAATGTATTAAAAAAATATATGATAAATTAGCACATTTACATAAGTATTCAGACCCTTTACTCAATACTTTAAAGCACCTTTGGCAGTGATTACAGCCTTCAGTCTTCTTGGGTATGTCGCTACAAGCTTGGTACACCTGTATTTGGGGAGTTCCTGCAGATCCTCTCAAGCGCTGTCAGGTTGGATGGGGAGCTTCGCTGCACAGCTATTTTCAGGTCTCTCCAGAGATGTTTGATCGGGTTCAAGTCTGGGCTCTGGCTGGGCCCCTCAAGGATGTTCAGAGACTTGTGCCGAAGCCACTCCTGTGTTGTCTTGGCGGTGTGCTTAGGGTCATTGTCCTGTTGGAAGGTGATTCTTCACCCCAGTCTGAGCTCCTGAGCACTCTAGAGCAGGATTTCACCAAGGATCTCTCTGTACCCTGCACCGTTCATCTTTGCCTCGATCCTGACTAGTCTCCCTCGCCTTGCCGCTGAAAACCATCCCCACAGCATGACGCTACCACCACCATGCTTCACCGTAGGGATGATGCCAGGTTTCCTCCAGACGTGATGCTTGGCATTCAGGCCAAAGAGTTCAATCTTGGTTTCATCAGACCAGAGAATCTTGTTTCTCATGGTCTGAGAGTCTTTAGTTGCCTTTTGTCAAACTCCAAGCGGGATGATTTGGTGGAGTGCTGCCAAAATGGTTGTCCTTCTGGAATGCTAGAGCTCTGTCAGTGACCATCTGGTTCTTGGTCACCTCCCTGACCAAGGCCCTTCTCCCCCGATTGCTCAGTTTGGCCAGGCGTCCAGCTCTAGGAAGAGACTTGGTGGTTCCAAACTTCTTCCATTTAAGAACGATGGAGGCCACTGTGACCTTGGGGACCTTCAATGCTGCAGCATTTTTTTGGTACCTCGACAAAATCCTGTCTCGGAGCTCTACGGACAATTCCTTCGACCTCATTGCTTGGTTTTTTCTCTGACATGCACTGTCAACTGTGGGACCTTTTTATATAGACAGGTGTGTGCCTTTCCAAATCTTGTTCAATCAATTTAATTTACTGCAGGTGGACTCCCAAGTTGTAGGAACATCTGAAGGATGGTCAATGGAAACAGGATGCACCGGAGCTCAATTTCGAGTCACATAGCAAAGGGTCTGAATACTTATGTAAATAAGCTATTTCTGTGTTATATTTTTTATAACATTTCTATAAACCTGTTTTTGCTTCGTCATAATGGGGTATTGTGTGTAGATTGCTGAGGATGTTTGTAACATATCACAATGTGGAGAAAGTGAAGGGGTCTGAATACTTTCCGTAGGCTCTGCAAATATAATCAGCTGTAACGCCACAGTCTTATCTGTCTCTGTTGTCTCAGGCTGAGTCTAAGGACGAGGCAGAGAAGCCCAGTGAGTCTGCTGAGAAGCTGGCTGAGGGAGAGAAGGTGAAGAGCGAGATGGCCGAGCCGTCGGAGCGGGAGGAGGGGGAGAGTGAGGGAGGAGAGGGCAAGGCTACAGCAGGTAGAGTAGATGGCTATTCTATTCCGCTTCGATTGAATCATCCATTTTTGGGGGAGGATCGTAGAAGTCCAGCATTGACTTGAATGATGTTTATGCAATGTTTTCAGACAAAGACAAGGAGGAGGCCATGGAGATCTCGGAGGAGGACAAGGAGAAGGAGGAGCAGGGAACGATGGAAGAGGAGGAAGAGGAGAGGAAGAAGCTAGAGCCGGACGGAGGGGAGGGTAACATTGCCACTGCTGCCGCTGCTGCCCTCGCCTCAGCTGCCACCAAGGCCAAGGTGAGCTTCTTCCAGAGGTCCAAGGGGATAGCACTTTGTATATCAAACCCTGAAACTACACCGCAAGCATAGCGCTAGCTTTCGGTATGTGCTGTTTTTGGTGTTTGAAACCAGAAGTAGCAAACGGAGGCAGAAATAAAAAGCGAGAGCCGACTTGTCAGTTGGGAAAAGTCAACGAAATGCTTGAAATAGACCTGAGGCCTTAACAGATGCTTCAGCAGCTCCAGCTCCGTTCACTCATGCTATGCTTGCGCTGCTGGTGTAGCATCTCATTGATTGGTGTGTCAGTTTTGCCCACGGCTCAAAAGTGCTTGCGCTAGCTACTCTTACGCTACCTGGCCAGTCTAGTTTGGCGAAGCTTTATATTTCGATTTCTGTTATCTCTTTCCTCTGTGTTTTTCCCTGTAGCACCTGGCGGCGGTGGAGGAGAGGAAGATCAAATCTCTGGTGGCTCTGCTGGTGGAGACTCAAATGAAGAAGCTGGAGATCAAGCTCAGACACTTTGAGGAGCTGGAAACCATCATGGACCGAGAGAAAGAGGCTGTAAGTAGCGTCGCCGAGGTGGATTGTGGGAAATGTAGTTCAGTGGGAGACTGCATGCGGGTTGAAGTCGCTTGTAGTTTCAGACCCCTTTGGGATGTGAAAGGATTGGATATGCATCTTGATTGTAGTGGTATCTAGGCTATATCCGTGTCAGTTGTCATCCATCCAGGTATTTCAGAGATGTGTGTGAGGGAGAGCCAACGGCAGATGGATAACTTGGAAGGACAGCGAGCTGGTTTTGGGAGTGGGCCTATATCTACAACATGAGCAGAGGAAGTGAAAAGTGTCAATATTAAACGTTTGCATTAATAATAGGTGGTAATTATGAGGGGTAGTTGCAGAGTGCACAGAGGATAGTCGAGTAAAAAGCATGCAAGCCCGTGAAGGGAAAGCACTGGGGGGGGGGGGGGGGGATCAGGCATCGTTGCTTTGTCCATTTGGTTACACATGGTTTAAGAGCAGTAAAATAAGATGGTCAACTAACTGCTGGGTAGACAGTGGAAAGTGTTTGTGTAAAACTGTAAAGCGTGGAGCTGCTGTGGACCGCAGCCCAGTTGAACAGCCTGATAAATAGTGCATGAAAAAGCCAGCCAGCCGTTACATAACCCTCTGGAACAGCACCCAGGCTGCCTCCCTCCTACCGTTACCACAGGCTGTAAACACTGGGTTACACACACACACTCTCATACACACACTGTCTCTGTCTTAAACACACACACACTAAATAAGGGCACTCCTCACTGTCTTACTACTCCACACTTTTCCACCACTACAAATGTACTTACCAGGGCACACACAGGGAATAGACTTCCTCTCCCTCACCTCCTTCCATTTCTTTCTCCACCTCTCTCCATCGCTGTGTTTCTGGTAATGGAATTCCCCCGTTGATTCCGTGTCAGAGAGAGTGTTAGTGGTTTATTGCATGCAATCAATCCCTTTATCGACATTTCCAGCCATTGCTCCCTCTCTCCTTCCTGCTTCGAGTGGTCCTGTTTCACTGCCCCCTCTCTTCCTCCCCAGTCTCATTCCATCGCTTTTCCTCTCTCCCCTTTGTCATAATGTCAGCTATTCGGATCAGCTTGTCTTTATAGCTTATACTTCGTTCTTTGATTTATCAATCCATGAAATGAAGCTGTTTCTGTATCACCCTGGTCATATACCACTGTTGACTTGATGTATCGCTCTCTCGCTCTGTGTTCAGTTAAATTAGCTTTATTGACATGATTATCTTTTCAAAGTGATACTATGAGTAATGGTCAAAATCAAATCAAATTTTATTTGTCGCATACACATGGTTAGCAGATGTTAATGCGAGTGTAGCGAAATGCTTGTGCTTCTAGTTCCGACAATGCAGTAATAACCAACAAGTAATCTAGCTAACAATTCCAAAACTACTGTCTTGTACACAGTGTGAGGGGATAAAGAATATGTACATAAAGATATATGAATGAGTGATGGTACAGAGCGGCATAGGCAAGATACAGTAGATGGTATTGAGTACAGTATATACATATGAGATGAGTATGTAAACAAAGTGGCATAGTTTAAAGTGGCTAGTGATACATGTATTACATAAAGATGCAGTAGATGATATAGAGTACAGTATATACGTATACATATGAGATGAATAATGTAGGGTATGTAAACATTATATTAGGTAGCATTGTTTAGTGGCTAGTGATATATATTTTACATTTCCCATCAATTCCCATTGTTAAAGTGGCTGGAGTTGAGTCAGTTGAGTCAACCTTATGTCCTTGTGGACAATGGGCTTTTGAGAATGCTAATCATGATTAATAGTATAAAATTATGACACCCCCTCCAGTTGGAGTTGCAGAGGCAGCAGCTGCTGACGGAGCGCCAGGCCTTCCACATGGAGCAGCTGAAGTATGCTGAGATGAAGGCCCGCCAGCAGATGGAGCAGCAGCAGGCCAGTGCAGCGGCCCAGGGCCCCGCACCCCACCATGGCCCCCCAGGGCCAGGCATGCACCACGGCCCCCCCCACCACGGACCCCCTCCCGCCATGCACTCTGGACACGGCCCCCCCGGCCCCGGGTTCCACCCCATGGGTCCCCACCACCCGCAACAGACAGGTAAGGACACACACACTGGAGCACAAAGACTCTCAGCAAAGAAGCACACAAAGACCCCAACAGTCCTGGAACTATATCCAAGGCAAGGGAATAACACCAAATATCAGCTAGGAAACATTGGCCTGTTTTCAAAAACATGTTCCAGCACACTGATTCTGTGATAGGCCAAGAATCTCACCAAGCCTCTCCTTCTGTTTAGGACCAATGGGAGGGCCCGGTCAGCCCATGCCAGGGCGCATGATGCCTGGTGGCCCCCCCGCTGGCAGCATGCCTCCCATGATGGGTCCCCGCCACCCTGGAGCCCCCAACGGCATGTGTGAGTACACTATCCGTATCCGCCTTCCAGATCCTACTCAGCCGGAAAGTGTGTGTTGGTGTGTCCCATTCTCAAACCAGTGTGTTCTCTGTCCTCAGACCCTGGCCCCTCGCCTGTACAGCCTGATGGTATGCCCCCAGCGTCTGTGGGACCTCAAGCGGCAGCCCCAGCACGAGTTGCTGACAACTAAGATCCCTGACCCCAAACACACACCAACACACACACACACCTCTTGTAAAACCTCAGCTCATTGATGGCCTTGCTACTGGCTGGGTGTTTTCTCAACTCCAAAAACTCTTCCTGGCTTACACACACACACACACACACCTCCCTCTCAGGGCACAGCGTCAAGGGGGTTGTGACTCTGGCCCTCCTAGTAAGAACACTGTTTTCTCCTCAGTCAGTCTGGTGTGGGGCAGATCAGATGGGCTCCTCCCAGTCATTTAAAATAATATATTGTGTTTGTTCTCTATTTAAAAGAATATGAAGCTAATATTTTGGGAGAAAATCGGAGAACTCCCACTTTTCCCTCTTCCTCTCACCTTTTCGAATGACACTAGTCTCTTCCTTTCCTTCAGCGCAACACCAACTCCCCCTCTCTTCCTCCCCCTCCCTCGCGTCTTCCTCCCCCTCCCTCGCGTCTTCCTCCCTCTCCCTCGCGTCCTCCTCCCTCTCCCTTGCGTCCTCCTCCCTCTCCCTCGCGTCCTCCTCCCTCTCCCTCGCGTCCTCCTCCCTCTCCCTCGCGTCCTCCTCCCTCTCCCTCGCGTCCTCCTCCCTCTCCCTCGCGTCCTCCTCCCTCTCCCTCGCGTCCTCCTCCCTCTCCCTCGCGTCTTCCCCCCTCCCTCGCGTCTTCCCCCCCAACACAACACCAGGGGAGCTAGTTGATCATTTAGGGATGTGTGTTGTGTACTGTAATGAATGATATCATGAGGGTTTCCTTCGACACACACAGAGGGGACCAGTAACCCTCCCCTCACACACACTCTTCTTACTGAGAATCTACCTCTCCACTTTGCTCTTCTGAAACTTAAACACTGTAGTCCAAAGTGTGTGTTCAGTTGTTTGTTGTTGGCGTGTCAGTAGAGCAGAATGTGCGTTCAGCAGAGACGGGTGTTTGATGACTGTCTGCTGAGCTACTCTGCCCCCCCCTCATCACCCATAGCCCCCACCAGCCAGGCATAGAACTACTACTCACACACTTCGCTGAACCCTGCTCTAGTACCCTGGGGGCTGTTCACACACAGGCCGAATATCCCACTGACCTTCATCCATCCTTTTAGTGAGCTAGGTATGGTGATATAGTTGTAGTTAAAAACCATGTGCTCTTCCTCAGTGGTGGAGTGGGCTTCTAGCTTTTCTGGTGCTGATAATGTAGCTGCTACTGCTACCTAGCGCTACCTCTCTTCATCCATCTCCATTCATTTCAACACCCCTCTACACCTTTCTGCTACCTCTGCCTCCTCCCCTTCTTTGTCTGTCTGCTACCTCTCTAGAACTGCTCTTGCTCTCTGCTAGCTACCTCTGCTCTACGCACCCCTCTGCTACCTCTAGTACCCCTCTCTCATTCGCTGCCCACGTGACTGCTGCGTTACTGTTACCCCCCCTCAGGTAGAATATCACACACGCATACACACACACAGCATCTCTCTCACGCTCACACACTTCCTCATTCAAGGTCTTTCCAGTCTGTTATATCACAAATGATGAGAACCCCCTTACATCTTGTATCTTTTTTCAGTTTTATGGTCATGTATTTTTAAGAATGAACTTTGTGTAGATTGAGTTATCTTTGTTCTTGGAAGTTTGTAGCATTTTTTGTTTGTTTATTCAGGTCTGTTGGTACTTGGACCTGGACAATGTCTAATAAATTGTTTTTGTATGAAGTGATGTCTGATATTTTCAGTAGTTAATTTATTTTGAACTAAATGTTGGATTTCGTGCTTACTCGTTCGGTTTTTATAGATATTGTATTCAGGGAGTGTAAAATATCTAGAGCACGACGAAATGCTCACATTATCCTAGGAAATAGTTACGAATATTCTCTTTCCTATCTTTTTCTATACATATTTCGGGGTAATAATTTTATGGTTGCAAAAAATAACTAAAGCCATATTTCATTTTGTCTGGTGAGGATTCTAGGACAAAGGCAAGGTGCTACAGGGGAGAGATGGCTCTTTGTGTAGTTGTTTTGCTGCTTAGGCTCTTATGCAGCAGCTGCAAATGCATATGAGGAAAAATTATAACGGCGTCTATTCATCCTGGTGTCATTTAAGCCCTAATCCCAGGCAGCCAGCACTGTAATCTGGCGAGAGGGGGGGGGGCTTTCTCTGCCCATGGAGATTGGCCAGGAGGATGTTATTGAGAGGGATGAGGGACGATTATGTCTTGGGTTGGGAGGGGTGTTTTTATTTTTATCTGAGCAGCCGTAGAGGAGGGAAACAGTGATCACGCAGTACAGATACAGTAATGACAAAGCATCACCCTTTAGAACAGTTAGACAACCCTGGTCCTGGAGGGTCACAAGCACCTCATGTTTTTGATTTAACTGACCTGGAAGACCAGGTGTGTTGAATTTAGGCAATCACTGAACTGATCAATCAGCTCAGATGGTCAGGTGTGGTGCCTGAAAGAGAACAGGGTTGCATACCCCTACTCTGTACGATCTACTTCTCTTCACATAAACAGGCTCAATGTTTTGAACAGCTCCTCTCCAGACCTGAAAGGGCATCTACACGGAACAAAAATATAAACGCGACATGTAAAAATCCCAGAAATGTTACATATTTCTCAAATGTTCTGCACAAATGTGTTTATTTACCTGTTAGCGAGCAATTCTACTTTGCCAAGATAATCTATCCACCTGACAGGTGTGGCATATCAAGAAGCTGATTAAACAGCATGATCATTACACAGGTGCACCTTGTGCTGGGGACACACCACAATGCCACAGATGTCTCAAGTTTTGAGGGAGTGTGCAGTTAGTATGAGAGCTGGTGCCAGACAATTGAATGTTAATTTCTCTACCATAAGCTGCCTCCAACATGGTTTTAGATAATTTGGCAGTACATCCAACCGGCATCACAACTGCAGACCACGTGTATGGCGTCGTGTGGGCGAGCAGTTTTCTGATGTCAACGCTGTGAACAGAGTGCCCGATGGTGGTGGTGGGGTTATGGTATGGGCAGCTACAGTCAACAAACACAATTGGATTTTATCGATCTAAATTTGAATGTACAGAGATACCGTGTTGAGATCCTGAGGCCCGTTGTCGTTCCATTTATCAGCCATCATCACCTCATGTTTTACCATGATATTGCACATCCCCATGTCGCAATGATCTGTACACAATTCCTGGAATCTGAAAATTACCCAGTTCTTCCATGGCCCGCATACTCACCAGGCATGTCACACATTGAGCATGTTGGGGATGCTCTGGATCGACGTGTACGATGGCGTGTTCTGCTAATATCCAGCAACTTTGGACAGCCATTGAAGAGGAGTGGGACAACATTTCACAGGCCTCAATCAACAGCCTGATCAACTCTATGTGAAGGAGATGTCACGCTGCATGAGGTGGTCACACTGAGTGGTTTTCTGATCCACGCCCCTACCATTTCTTTGTAAGGTATCTGTTACCAACAGATTCATATCTGTATTCCCAGTCATGTGAAATCCATAGATTATGGCCTAATGAATTTATCTCAATTGACTGATTTCCATATCTGAACTGTAACTCAGTAAAATCTTTTAAATTGGTATATGTTGAGTTTACATTTTGGTCTAGTATAAAAGACAGGACACCTATCCAGTCCTTGTGTTTACCAGTGGTCACAGAGGAAAGAAGACAAGGGGATCAACCTCCCGGTCCTCCATACATTCTCCCTCCTCTTCCCCAGCTGAGTGAGTGGTAGAGATAGACGCAGCGAGAGAGTGTGCTGCTGATGGGCACGGGGATAGAGACTAGCTGCTCCCTGAATGAGTTGAGATGAGATGTTTCATAATTGACACAGTGTCTCCCTCTGCCCTCCCACAGCTGTGCCGATTCTGCCACTGCCAATGAGCTTTACTCTTCACAACTCAAGCATAGCTCTCCTTCACGCTCCCCTTCTCTCCTCTGATTTCCCCCTTGATGTTCATTCTCCTCATTTTACCTTCACCTTGATTTTCAACATTTTATTTTTCTTCTCTGCTCCCTCTGCAGTCCCATCTTCCTGTTCCTCGCTTTGGTTGCTTAGGCTACTGATCGAGTACCCTTAGTAATTGAAGTAGCCTAACATGCTGCTATTGTGTCAAACTGTTTTTAGCATCAGCCCAGCTGTCTTGCTTACCAGTAATGGCAACAGTGTGTCAATTTCATCCTTCCCTTCGGGCCAATAGTCCAGCCCTATGTGCTTGATTTAGTGGCTGTAAACATAAACAGATGCATAAGTATCATCCATAAACAGATTCATGAATATGAAGTGATTTGTTTTGACAGGCCTTAAACAGGTCTATGAATAGGGCATTGAGAAGAAGAGGATAGAAGTGTCCTCCTTAACCATAATGCATACAAACCTAGGCAAAATGTTCCCAGTTTCTGTGTGTGGCTGCAATAGATGCTCTGTGCCATTGAAAACATATTTCCAGCGCAATGCAAATGTAGGGAGAATGAAGCAAATAATGCCAGCCTGTGTGAGTAACACCATCTGTTTTTTTTTTAGCAGCGTGCGTACGCCTGTGCCTGTGTAACAGGTAGGTTCCATCTCTATCTGACGCACAGAGGGTCCTTGCCCTTTCACGGAGGATGTTGCCATGGCGACATTCTTTCACTGTATAGTACTAGAGCAAGGAGCGCCATGGGCAATCCATCACACAGGTTAGTGTCAAAGAACAGTGGCTTAGTGCTATAATGATAATAATCACGGACTGCATTGAAATAGTGCTTTCACCATGCGTCAAGCACTTCACATTGTGTATGGTTAACTCCATCCACAACTAATACATAGCATCCACTTAGGTGGGTGGTGCACGGCAGCCATTTTATGCCGGAGACTTCACCACACATCAGCTTTTGCAGTAAGACAAGTGTGTGTGTTGTGCTCCTGTCTGACAGGTTGATGTCTCATACTGTAAGCGCTGAGGGGGATGTGAGCGAGGGGTTTATTAAAGATGGAGGATGTTAAAGTAGGGCAGCGGTTCACACTGCCAGAGGGGGTGATGGGGAAAGGAGCGACGTATGCAAACCTCTCCTTAACTCCTCTCCTTCACCCACCAACCCTCTCTCCTCACAGACATTCTCATTGTTTTCATCACTCCAACGCAGGTATCAGACCATATTAATTTATGGTAGTATTGCCCAACGTTTCTCAGTTATTACTCAATATTTACTGTATTTTTGGAGGGAAATGGTCAAGCAAGCTTTTTATTTTACATGTCAGTCTTTGTACTGCAGTCGCCCATCTATCCCTTCTCCCCTATGAAGTGACCTTTGACATGTAAACGGAACTGACGAAAGCCAGTGTGAACTACCTTGAAATGACATTTAGATACCATTCGATTGTACTGTTGCAATGTAAACACTGGCAATGGATGACTCATGCATAAAGTAGCATCACACACACACACACAATCAGCCTCACTTACCATGCTTTTAGTTGTACACAGGGATACCAAATGTTCCTTTCAATTGCTCCGATTCTGTTCTTCCGCTCGACTGATTGAGTGAAAGCTATTGCTGAGCAGTACTTAGCTAATTATCCCAGTCATAGGCTGTAAAAGTGCTGTAGACAAGAGGTTTCAGTGCTTCCTAATGGGCAAAGCAACTCTGGCAGCCCCCGCATGGATTCCTGCAGTTCTGTCATCTTTCTGCTGGGTATTTGATGAGAACGCATTAGCTGTGAACACATGAGGGGACAATGACAATAGAGCTCTCTCTCGTTCTCTCTCCATCTCCTCACACACACACACACACACACACTTGAGCTATTATGACCTGTGTTTCCACGCCTCATTGCGTCTTGGCCGACGGATACATAAACATTCCGTTTCGCTCCATCTCCCTCATTACCTGCATCCATTTTGTCTGTCACTGTCTCAAACTTCAAATTATGCAAGAAGAAATCCCCAGTGGCTCGACAGTAGGCTCCAGTGGCTCGACAGTAGGCTCCAGTGGTTCGACAGTAGGCTCCAGTGGCTGGACAGTAGGCTCCAGTGGCTCGACAGTAGGCTCCAGTGGCTGGACAGTAGGCTCCAGTGGCTGGACAGTAGGCTCCAGTGGCTCAACAGTAGGCTCCAGTGGCTCGACAGTAGGCTCCAGTGGCTCGACAGTAGGCTCCAGTGGCTGGACAGTAGGCCCCAGTGGCTCGACAGTAGGCTCCAGTGGCTGGACAGTAGGCTCCAGTGGTTCGACAGTAGGCTCCAGTGGCTGGACAGTAGGCTCCAGTGGCTGGACAGTAGGCTCCAGTGGCTCGACAGTAGGCTCCAGTGGCTGGACAGTAGGCCCCAGTGGCTCGACAGTAGGCTCCAGTGGCTCGACAGTAGGCTCCAGTGGTTCGACAGTAGGCTTCAGTGGCTGGACAGTAGGCTCCAGTGGCTGGACAGTAGGCTCCAGTGGCTCGACAGTAGGCTCCAGTGGCTCGACAGTAGGCTCCAGTGGCTCGACAGTAGGCTCCAGTGGCTGGACAGTAGGCTCCAGTGGCTGGACAGTAGGCTCCAGTGGCTGGACAGTAGGCTCCAGTGGCTGGACAGTAGGCTCCAGTGGCTCGACAGTAGGCTCCAGTGGCTCGACAGTAGGCTCCAGTGGCTCGACAGTAGGCTCCAGTGGCTGGACAGTAGGCTCCAGTGGCTCGACAGTAGGCTCCAGTGGCTGGACAGTAGGCTCCAGTGGCTGGACAGTAGGCTCCAGTGGCTTGGATTGTCATCTATATCCACGGCCCACGTTGACGATGTGATATAATGAAAGTACAAAAATGCAGCGTGATACTATCAAAGTGTATGTGTCTGCTGTTGATGACACTGTCATGTCTTGTTTATTCATGAACCTTGTATTTACTGACTTACTATGTCATCATGGAGTCTGTAGAATTAGGAATGGTGGAGTCATGAGTCGCCAGTCCCTCTCAACTCTCATATTGGTCATTGGCCTCGGCTAACTGGTTCCTGCCGAGATTAGTCTTGTGCCATTTCCATGAGCCAAACATCCACCAGTCTCATTGGAGCCAATGTTGCTAAATTGATCTCAATGGTTTACTGGAATTGACGTATGAGAGGCGATCAAATATTGACACGTGCCAGGTTGTGCTTTATTTTGACACTGGTAAATTTGCAGAGAGGAAAACTGGTCCAGGAAATGTCTGGTTTACAAAGAAAAAAAGAGAAGTATGTTTGTTAATGTGTGTGTGTGTGTGTGGTGCGTGTGTGTGTGGATGTGGGTTTCCATCTGTGCATTAGACCATTCTTTTATACTCCCATCTTAGTTTCTGGAGCCTGTGAGTGGGTGGTTGCCTTGGCTATGTACATAGTAACAAATGCTTGTGCAAATTACTGAAGCTTTTCTGCCGAAGGAGGGAGGAAGAGAGAGAGAGAGAAGGATGAGGAAGGTGTTGCTGCTGGGTGCAGAGAGGGAGAGGAGGGGGGGGGGGAGGGTGACTGGAACGGGTGAGGCTGAAGCTTACGTACAGTATGTATGGAGGGGGGACGATGGTTTGGATAATTGGTGGCCTGTTGAACGTGCTATGTTTGGGGTTTAAACAAAGAGGGAGGGGTTTTGAGGATGGGAGTTTGTTTTAAAAGGGGGGGGGGGATTTGGGGATGGGAGTTTGTTTTAAAAGGGGGGCACAAACAGTTTAGTTCTGCTCTGGTTAGCAGCACGTCAGCTTGTGTTTCCCAAAGCCCAACCCGGCACTAGGAATAGAAGCACTGCTCAGATGGCGAAGGAGTAGGTGGGAGGAGGAGAACAAAGAGGGATGGAGAAAAAGGGAAGGCTGTGGCAGTATGGGTTTTAACTGGACTGGAAGTGGATCTATACAATAGAATCTGTGTGTGTCTGTCCATCCGAGTATACATGTCTCAACCATGTATTTCATCCAGGAAAAATAACCACTGAGACTCTTCTCCATTCATTGATAAAGACCTCATGCCACACCACACACACAACTACGAGTATGTGCACACACACACACACACACACACAGACACCTCCCACACGAACACTGTCTCTCCCTCTGTCTCAAACTCCCACATGAGCGTTTTCACTGGGCATGTATACAGTAGCTGGAATTCAGAAGCGAAGCAGCCTAAAAGGTCATTGTCTGGCCTCATTAGCACTATCTTCCACACAGCTGTAATAATGAAACCATAATGAGATATTATTAGTAATTATATAAAGTAATGTGGGTCATCTGTTAAACTCTTCTCCAATCTTACTTTATCATGTTCATACCTGAGACAGGATATGTTACCCACACAGCAAACATCTTGCAGTGTTTCTTAGATAAAGGTTAGAGATAACGGTCTGATGTCTGTCAACGGTATAATCTACAATAGCTTTAGAAACATTCTGAGAACATTCCAACAACAGAGCTAAAGGGAGGTGTTCCTAGAACACTGAAGAGAAAGGGAATCAGAGGGGAAAATCCATTATGTCCCAGTCTTTTTTTGATTGTTAGATGGATAGGTATGACCTTTGAACCTCCCACCTTTCCAGTCTGACCTAAGATGACCTCAGTCTTGCCCCAGGGTGTCTGAGAAACTGCCTAATTGTTACATTGTTTGTTTTGTTATTGTGTGCATGCATGCCTGCCTGCACCCAGTACCCCTGTGTCACCAGAACCGGATAATAATTGTTCCCCTGAGGTGGGGGGTCAGACATATTTTTGGGGAGAGGAGAGTGAGGATTATTGTCTAATCCCAACATTGTTGACGGCCCCGTGTTCAAAATTAAACCGATTGGTGAGGCTTTCATAACAACAGTCCTGGTTAGAGCAGACATGATAGCTGTAAGAGGTATTAACCCAAAATGAGTATATGACGCCCAGAGACAGATCTGGGGTGAGGTGGTTTAGGGGGGTCTATTTGGGCATTGGGGAAATCCCCTCATCTAACCCATCAACCTGACTCACACATAGCCAAATGGCTGATTCAGCTCCGGATGGGTGCATTTCTTAAGGGAAAATAAAGGGGGTTGTCGGGTGAGTAGAGAGGGTAGTGAAAGTCAAGTCGCTCTGACTCAATCGATCCCATCTCAAATGTTACTATATACATAGTCACTCAGGACATAGAGGATACTAACAATGTCTCTGTATAATGTTTTTTAAAAGCATGGGGACTGCAGACTTTGAGAACAGTTGGTGAAGGAGAGCTCTGATAGATGATTTCAAGATCTTAGCAAAGTTCATTGAGGGGAGAATGAGTGGCCACCAGCCCTGTGTCTGAAGGTACTGTACTGTATGTCTGTTTGTCTGCTCCCCCAAAGAGGAGTATTGGTAGGCAGGGGGGCTGCAGACTGCTTGAGGCAGTCTGCAGGGCATGACCACACACATATACACACACACAGAGCCCTCACAAGAAAGCAAAGCGATCATCTTCAGGTCAGGTCAGGTGTGTTGGAGAGGTAGGATGTGTGAGTACCATCCTTAATTTAGCCGAACCCTGCCTACGTGAAAACGTTGAAAAGTCTCATTTGAAATAGGACAGTCAATTATTCATTTGTTTCACACTGCATTTCTACTTTAATTACTTTCCACAATTAACACACACACGTGCGCGTGCAGCCAAGCATTCACACGCCCACAAAAACACGCACACACACAACATAAAAGCCTGTTGCCGGGGCTTCTTCCCCTCTTCCTCCATGGTCTTCCTGCATGGTCTTGTGGCCAGCTAGGTCACTCGTGATATAAGTCAGTATTCTAAGTCCATCCATGTCTGAGAACGTTGGGAGATGAAGTGTAAAACGCCCACTAGGGGCAACAGTGAGCATTGTTAAATAGCTTCAAGCATCTGCCTCTGATTCCAAAGATTGCATGTTGGAATCCAGCAATAGAACGTTTTTGATGCTATTGTTTTAAGCCTATTCATTCGGAGTTAATGCCTAATCTTAAGAATTTGGATGTAATGCCTAAACTAAATCCTAACCATAAAAATCCAGAGTTAATGCCTAAACTAAACCTTAAACACCTTGAAATTTCACGTTTGGAAGAACTTCGAAATTTGACATTTGAGAAACATGGATGAACATGTAGCCTAATTCTGACCTGAGGCTGTGAGAGCTGGTAGCTTGTGAAAGAATGTAGGAACCCTACCGTCAGTACCCTGGGCCCTCATGCATTCATCACTGCATCCCAATGTCTCTCACACCCCACCCTGTCTCTGCTGTTTGTTTCTTTATCTTAACACACAATTAACCAAAACATGTTGTTTCTAAAGCATTAAAAACACTACTTTACTTTAAATCTCCCTCTCATCCAACTGTTATGTGGCATGTGGCCCATGCACCGAATAGTTTGACCACAGTGCTTAAAACCCATTATTTATTTTTAACTTTATTTATTCAAACATTTGGCCAAAGCATCAATCTCTTCAGGGAAATGCTTGAAACATTTGACAGTGGAAAATAAGCACACGCCTGCACGCTCACGCAGAAGTATTATCATTTTTATTTTAAGTCTCCGTTTATAAATTGTGTTTAAAAGGCTGCTGAAGCGCGGAGCTGAGTGTGTGCACTGGCAAGATCCAAGTCTCAGTTGAATAGCAAATTGGTCCAAATTATTGAAAGGAAAAAAGCCTTGGGAAGAGGAGGGGTAGGAGTAGGAGACCGGAGGAGGGGGGCAGCAACAATCCTTTTCCCTTCCCAGATGGTGAGAACAGTGCCGATCGCATCACATTCCGCGGAGCGTTCCCAGTCGTCCTATGGTGAAGTGCCATCGCTCTAATCAAAAACAAACGGAGCCGCAGCTTTCGCTTGCGCTCAACTCAGCTCCAGTACGGAACGTCCATCCTTGGCTGTGCGAGGTCTCCGTCTGGCCGATATTCGGTGGCGACGGGGCCTTGAACGATTGAACTGTGGTTAATTGAAGAAGCGGGAGAAGTAAATACAAGCACACCACTCAAGACGAAGTTACTATGGAGAAGCGCAGGGAGGCGGGAGTCTAACGTGGATAGGGGGCACAAATCAAATCAAAAGATTTACTATTCGGATTAATACAATTTTGAACACTTCATTTTGAGAGGGATTTTCATCAGATTTTCTGGCCATTATCTCACGCAAGCATGAACGGAAAGGAAGCGAGGTTTTGCACGGGATGCTGGAGGCTACTGCTGCTGTCAAGCATTCTGGTTCTACACTTGATTCCCCTCTTTGTACATGGTAAGAAATAATTTCATTTTTGACTCACAAGAAAGCATGGGTTGTCTCTTTGTTTTCCCTCGCATGCGTGTGATAGGCTGACCACCGTGAAACCAGTGACAAAACACTTGCATAGAGAGTCAGTCCAACAAAGGGGACCAGTGAGCCTTCTATTGTAGACTAGAGCCGACTGGTCATGCGCTCACTCTCAGAATAGTGTCATTAATTAAGCACTGCACCATAGGTTATCTTTACCCAGGACGCAAACCAATATTTTATTTGGGTTATGATATGACATTCTGGGTGGGTTATTGTCGGGCAATGTGTCAATTCCAAAGAGTGGCAAATGCATGGAGGTTGTATTGGTTTTTGGAGAGCCGGATGGCACAATTGCCTTTCAGCAATGACCCACTCTCTATCGGTGTTACCGGGTAATAGTGGCGAGCCGATGCGCTAGGACTGCTCCCCCTAGGCTGCTGCTGTCACTATGGCAGTGATGGAGCCAGGCGACACAAAGGCAGGATTACGGTCGGAGTCTCTGTTGCATTATTCATCAACCAATTTGAACGGACATTCTGATACAGCGCGCCATGGCTTTTATAGAAAACATGAAAAGACACTGAAAACTCTTTATCCTCATTGTCTCATGCTGAATCACAGCACTTCTTACATATGAATAATGTTGTTGGATATGAATAGCCCAGGGATAGAATCAATATGACATCATGGGGATATAGGGTACCTAATCTAGTTGATTCATTTTATTTCAATTTCCTTACGCGGTCGCCATTACCATTAGATTTGATGTTTGGCCACTTCTGCTTGGATGGGAGGATGATGCCCAGTGATTGTAGGAATGGGGGGAGCGTGAATTGGTACTCTACAGGCAATGTAGTCTGCGGAAGGATGGGATGATAGGCTATATTTATTTATCCATATGTCAGTCTGTGTAGCCTCTGGAGACTGGAATCTCCCTGGCGCGTCTCTGGTCCGGGTTGGTGCACTATTGTCCAACCGGCAAAAAGAGGATCCGTTTATGCCCATCACCGCCCAGCAACAGGGCACTGAAGACGGTACCAATGCGCCAAGACATGCTTAAACAATGTCCGGATTAAATGGGTGAATATATTATATAACGTCAGCCTTGCCAAATATATACAATCATAGCTGCAGGAAAGTAGGTGTGCTGAGGGTGCAGCACCCTCTGATAAAAATACAATTAAAAACATTAGTTCCACAAAATTTGTGAACTAGGCTTTTATTCATTTTCTTGCGTCACCGGTGGGCTGTGGCAGTGGCACCACCTGCTCCTTCTACTGTGAACACTGTGGTGCCCAAAGAATGGTGTCCCTAACAATGCCAGTTGTTAGGGACAGGGCACCTCTTCTTGGTGCCATTTTCAGTCTTCCGAAGTGAAGAGATGGTTAGGGGGTGAGGGACGTAGAGGCATCTCTCCTCCCCCATTCAGAATGATGACTGTGTGAGCGGGTTTGGACATATGTGTGAGCGGGTTTGGACACATTTCCAGGATTTATGTCCCTGGGGCCAGCATGGTGATGGACTCTGGGAATGATGGACTCTGGGAAGGTCGGCCTCCCAGCCCGCCTGCCTGCCTGTCTGCCTCTCCCTCCTGCCTGCCTGCCTGCCTCTCCCTCCTGCCTGCCTCTCCCTCCTTTCCTCTGCTCTCCTCTGGCCTGCTGACACACATCTGCCGCGGACAGATTATCTTTGAAACGCAGTGTGTTAATCTTCAAGCCAAATCCCCCCCAGCCTTTTATATAGCAGTTTAAGAAAAAACACACATTTTGATCATAACAGTCATTTTAAAATCAATATAAAGTAAATTGGAGAAATAGTGCACATCTCTTTCTCCCTCTCTCACTCTACCTCTCTCTCTCTCTACCTCTCTCTCTCTCTCTCTCCCTATCTTGCTCTACCTCGCTCTCTCGCTCTACCCCTCTCTCTCCACCTCTCTTTCTCTCTCTCTCGCTCTACCTCTCTCTCTCTCTACCTCTCTCTCTCCCTCTCTCGCTCTACCTCTCTCTCTCTACCTCTCTCTCTCTCTCTCTCTCTCTCTCTCTACCTCTCTCTCTCTCTCTCTCTCTCTCTCTCTCTCGCTCTACCTCTCTCTCTCGCTCTACCTCTCTCTCTCTCTCTCTCTCTCTCTCCCTACCTCTCTCTCCCTCCCTCTCTCTCTCTCTCTCTCTACCTCTCTCTCTCTCTCTCTCTCTACCTCTCTCTCTCTCTCTCTCTACATCTCTCTCTCTCTCTCTCTCTCCCTACCTCTCTCACTACCTCTCTCTCTCTCCCTCTCTCTCTCTCCCTCCCTATCTCTCTCTACCTCTCTCTCTCTCTACCTCTCTCTCCCTCCCTATCTCTCTCTCCCTATCTCTCTCTCTCTCTCTACCTCTCTCTCTCTCTCTCTCTTCAATCATTAGGAGTACCTCAACCCCGTGTACCTCAACCCCGTGCACCTCACATGCTGCTTGGTAGAACATCTGCAATCCACCTCCCTCCATCTCAAACAATGGCGTGCTCCGCGCAAAGACGCCTCTGCATGTGTAACATGAAACCCGCTTTAGGCAGCTCCTCTCTGTGTTGCTTCAGGGGGATTGTGGAGTGACCTTGCATCTCATCAGAGGAGGAGAAGCACGGGGAGAAGCAGAGAAGACACAATAGTGTTATCCCGTTCTCTCTGTCCTACCACCTTCACCCCCCTGATCCCCCCTGCACCTCCCTGCACCCCCCTGCTCCAAGGTTCTGCCTCCAGTTGCCAGCAGGGGACCATTAACATAGGTGTCGGTTGGCTTGACCTGGCCAGCCGTTTAAACGTGTGTGTGAGCATTCCCATAGGTTGTGATAGTGTTAAGAATAAGTGTGTATCTTTGTGTTCTTGCACGTTCTAGTAGTCTGTGTGCGTGTCAGCGAGTTCATGTCAGTGCACGCGCCTCCTAATGTGTCAGCGCACATCTAGTCTCCTCCACAAAGCGAACCGTGCTCTGCAATGCGAGCGGAGCGTTTTACATCACCGAGACGGGCGTCCATAGTTGAGCCCTGTCCTATTAGTATTCATTCCCCCACCTCCCCCTGTCAAAGAGGTGGTCCTCTGTAGCTCCGTTGGTAGAGCACAGTGCTTGCAACACGAGGACCGTGGGTTCCATTCCCTGGACCACCCATATGTAAAATGTATGCATGCGTTACTGTAAGACACTTTGGATGAACGCATCTGCTAAATGGCATATGTTATTATATATTAATCAAGACATCCACTACACTGACACTGACCTGACCCTTCAGCTGAACCAGCCCAAGAAAGAACTAAAGGAAAAACAAGCATAAAATGGATAATAAGATTACTGATAGCTGGATTAATGTGGACTGTGTGATCCCTGGATGCCTTTGAAAGCTGGGAGTTTATCGAATCCTTGATTTTTAATTAGGCTAATCACTTAAATCAGTGGTTCCCAACCTTGTTTAGTTACTGTATAGCACCAACTGAATTTAGCTCTGCCTGGAGGATCCCTGTGGTACCCCCTCGTGTGCATTTTATGGTATCATGAGTCTCAAGTGCCCCCTATGGATAGGCCAAGTACCTCAGGGTTCCTATTACCTCTGGTTGGGAACCGCTGGCTTAAACCAATCAGGAGGAAGCAGGAAGGTTATGGAGGAGAGTATGGACACCGGAGGGGCATGCTGAGAGAGGACAGGCTCCCTGTTCTGCATTTTGATAACACACATGCATACACACAACCAGGCACACACAAACTTCAAGTGTTATGTAAGCTACACACCTGCACACACACCCTTTGTTCTTACGCAATTAATATTTATGTCTGGAAATGTGAGTATTAGCATTTTGTCCTTGTAGTGTGTGCGTGCATGCGTGTGTTTGTGTGCAGATCTGTTAGGTTAGCAACGCTGCATCAACTCTCTCTCTGCACAGTGAGGGCAAGACCGTTGCCATGGCAACACAGCCCTCCTCCAGCCTGCCACCTGTTGAGCACAGAAATGAAAGGTTTAACGTGATGGAGGGAGGAAGGTATAGAGAGAGAGAAGGAGAGAGAGAGATTGAGAGAGTGGTAGGTGGAAATCAGTGCAGGGGTGTTAGTCTGCTGAGTGCAGACTCATGCATATCCACTTTCATCGATAATAATGAATGGTATTGAGTAAAGAGAAAAAGGTTCATGCATTATTCATAATAGTTAAATAGTGTGTGTGTGTGTTATACGTGCACACATGTGTGTATGTGTGTGTCTATACACAGTATGAAGGTCCTCTCTTGAGGATTGTTTAGAGGGAGCTCACTATAAAATCAATGGAAACGAGTGATCAGTCACACTCACTCTCTCACACACAACCTCACAATCCTTTTCACTTGACTATCATCCTTTGCTGTTCATCTCTCTCTCTCATGCTCACCTAACTGCCATTTCGTCTGCTTATCTTTTTCACCCTTTTCCCTCCCTCTCTTTCCCTCCCATTTTCCCTCCCTCTCGTTCCCTCCCATTTTCCTTCTCTCTTTCCCTCCCTTTTCCCCCTCTCTTTCCCTCCCTCTCTTTCCCTCCCTCTTTCCCTCCCTCCCACTTTCCCTCCATTTTCCCCCTCTCTTTCCCTCCCTCTCTCTCTCTCCCTCCCTCTTTCCCTCCCCCCTTTCCCACTTTATCTCACTGCTCTGGCCACCCTGACCATTGACCCTTCACCCCTATATCCTTCTGTCGGTGTCAACTGTCTGGGAGCTAAAAATCTGTCACAAACAATCACCGTCCTCTTTACTGTCTGTCATAGCCAATCACAATCCCCTGTTTCATTTGGAGGTAGGCAACGCATCCCAACTAACCAGGAAACAAAAGACTTGGCAGATAGCCAACATCAACCCTGTTGCCCCTGGCAATGCCAAATATCTCTCATTACCGCCACCCACGCCCTCCGCAACAGGGGCTGGAACCTACCCCAACCCCTCCATACCCCCCAAACACCTCAGAATACCCTTTAAAGGGTGAGGGGGTTCCTTATGTAACATTGTCTGACTGTCCCGTCTGAAAGTGGAGCACAAAGACCACTTTATCCCCCCCCATCCTCCCAGGCTGCCACACACCGCTCTCCGACAGCCCTAGGCCCGGGGGTCTGCTGTGGCCCCTGTGAGCCTGATTCCATCTGGGCCAGGGGGACAATCAGTGGTGGAGGCCGGGGACGGTGAGAAGACCAGGTCTAAACAGGGACCTGACCCTACCCTGGCAATGCCTTGGCAATCCCCATTCAGGCCATTGTGGCATCATGCCAGGCTGCCACCCTGCTGGACCTGTGGATCTAATGTCCATTTTATTGGGCATCCCGTATACCACAGCCTTGTTAACAGACTCTGTGTCATAGTGGGCACAGTGTATCTTGTTGGCTGGGATTGGGTTGATGTTCAGGATGTATGGTTACTCATACTGAATAGGTAAGTCACCTACCTCTATCTCACACAAGTCTCCCTTTGATATCAATCCATGAGCTACACAATAGTTTTGCCTCTGTAGGCCCACCTCAAGTTAAGCGTTAAATTACATTGCATTTTTGATCACTCGCTTTTTTTAGATAATTACATGCAGGTTTTGTATTCTCTGATCTCCTAAAACTTTGCTTGATCACAAACAGTCTCAAACGCAATATGAAGTATTTTTGGCCTGGTATTAATAGTCTCGCCTTGCAACGGGATAAATCAAATCAGTGTCTTCACATTGTTGAAAGAGAATGAGACTGCTATTTGTCTCTGGTGTGTACAAGTCTTTCAATGGAAACCTCAACTCAAGTAACTCCAACAATGGCGTAAGCAACTTAATGTGTTCTAGTTTGACTTCAGAAACAGCCACACATATACGGGCCGGCCCACTCTCCCTGCATGTGAGCAGAAGTGTCTAGGACTAAACTTCAGTTCTCCTTATTGAATCAAAAGCCTTTATTTGTGGCCTGGTCAGGTGATGAGGAGATAGATAGCTGTGTACTAGTGGGAGATATGGATCTGCTGTTCACAGTGGTTCTCTATCTATGGGTCCTGGCTAAGGCTGCAAAATCCCGTGAACTTTCATTAAATGCCCTGGTTTTCCCGATATTCCGGTTGCAGGATTCCCGGAATCTGGAAATCTCCAACCAGAATTTCTGGAAAACCAGGGAATTTATGAAGAGTTCACGGAATTTTACAACCCTAGTCCTGGCCGGTGGTGCCCAGCGAAATCAGCGACCTGTCAAAAGTCTCCTTGTTAATCCAATTAGGTTAACAAGACTCTATGTGAGGATGCATTTTTAATTGAAACTCACTTTAGAGAATCAGTAATTTCTCCCTGGCAGACAGACACACTGCTGCCTCCAATAGAGTGGCTCTTCAAGAGCACCACTGGTGTCCTCCCTAGAGAGAGCGAGAGACAGAGAGAAACGGAAGGGGTTGAGAGAGTGTGTGTGTGTGTGTGTGTGTCTACGGTGTTAAGTAATTAATAATGCAGTCAAATGAACAAATTGCCCCCTAGTGGCCTCATGGGTGGAATGGTATTCATATTTTTAGTAATTTCATAATTAATTAACGTTATTTATAAAAATCCGGTGTTTCTATGTCAAATGGTTTTGTTATATTTCAGTCTTCTGTGATATATAGTATATACAGTGTTATATTGGTATGCAAACTCAAATGTAATATATTTCAACTCTATATCTGACAGTTTTCAGGTGTTTTCGTTTCTTTAAGCACATAACCGTGAGGTGTATACTTTTTTGAAAGTAGATTTGGTTAAGACTACCAAGAAACACTCTGTGTGACCCTGATTTAGCCCACTGCAGTAAAAGGTTTTAAGAATCCTTTGAAGATGATTTATTTTTACCTTGAAGTAATCACTTGAAGATTCAAATTTTGGACAGCCTATGATTCTCCATGATATGACATTGCTTATATAGTGATTATATGACATTTTAGAAGAGAGAACCACATGTATGGAATGTTTTAATTGATGAAAGAGTTGATGCCCAATGCAGTACAACTCCAGTATTCCTAACTTAATAACCCTGACAAACCCGACATCCCATGAAATCTAGACATTTATACTGCACATAAATGACAGCCATGTATCACAAAAATATTTCTAAGGCTGTTAGGCCACACCACTGACCATACTTTGAATGATACTGTTATAAGCACAGCAAAAAAAGAAACGTCCTCTCACTGTCAACTGCGTTTATGTTCAGCAAACTTAACATGTGTAAATATTTGTATGAACATAACAAGATTCAACAACTGAGACATAAACTGAACAAGTTCCACAGACATGTGACTAACAGAAATGGAACAATGTGTCCCTGAACAAAGGGGGGGTCAAAATCAAAAGAAACAGTCAGTATCTGGCGTGGTCACCAGCTGCATTAAGTACTGCAGTGCATCTCCTCCTTATGGACGGCACCAGATTTGCCAGTTCTTGCTGTGAGATGTTACCCCACTCTTCCACCAAGGCACCTGCAAGTTCCTGGACATTTCTGGGGGGAATGGCCCTAGCCCTCACCCTCCAATCCATCAGGTCCCAGACGTGCTCAATGGGATTGAGATCCGGGCTTTTCACTGGCATGGCAGAATACTGACATTCCTGTCTTGCAGGAAATAATGCACAGAACGAGCAGTATGGCTGGTGGCATTGTCATGCTGGAGGGTCATGTCAGGATGAGCCTGCAGGAAGGGTACCACATGAGGGAGGATGATGTCTTCCCTGTAACGCACAGCGTTGAGATTGCCTGCAATGACAACAAGCTCAGTCCGATGATCCTGTCACATACCGCCCCAGACCATGACCGACCCTCCACCTCCAAATCGATCCAGCTCCAGAGTACAGGCCTCGGTGTAACGCTCATTCCTTCGAAGATCAACGCAAATCTAACCATTACCCCTGGTGAGACAAGACCGCGACTCGTCAGTGAAGAGCACTTTTTGCCAGTCCTGTCTGGTCCAGCGACGGTGGTTTGTGCCCATAGGGGACGTTGTTGCCGGTGATGTCTGGTGAGGACCTGCCTTACAACAGGCCTACAAGCCCTCAGTCCAGCCTCAACCTATTACAGACAGTCTGAGCACTGATGGAGGGATTGTGTGTTCCTGGTGTAACTCGGGCAGTTGTTGTTGCCATCCTGTACCTGTCCCGCAGGTGTGATGTTCGGATGTACCGATCCTGTGCAGATGTTGTTACACGTGGTCTGCCACTGCGAGGACGATCAGCTGCCCATCCTGTCTCCCTGTAGCGCAGTCTTAGGCGTCTCACAGTACGGACATTTCAATTTATTGCCCTGGCCACATCTACATTACTCATGCCTTCTTGCAGCATGCCTAAGGCACGTTCACGCAGATGAGCAGGGACACTGGGCATCTTTCTTTTGGTGTTTTTCAGTCAGCAGAAAGGCCTCTTTAGTGTCCGAAGTTTTAATAACTGTGACCTTAATTGCCTATCGTCTGTAAGCTGTTAGTGTCCTAACGACCGTTCCACAGGTGCATGTTCATTAATTGTTTATGGTTCATTGAACAATCATGGGAAACAGTGTTTAAACCCTTTACAATGAAGATCTGTGAAGACATTTGGATTTTTTAGAAATTATCTTTGAAAGACAGGGTCCTGAAAAAGGGACGTTTAGTTGTTGATTGTGAAAACAACAGGAAACATAGACTCATGTTACTGTTTGGCCATTTTGCCAGAAACAATGAGACAGACCTTGTCTTTGGAACGTTACTTTCTGTCTCTGTTTGTTTTCCAGACGTACAACTATAAAATACACAAACTGACTGAGTAATTGTTAGAGCTGAACAAATACAGAAGTGTGACTAAAGTGTCTCTTTACCGTCAGAGGGAGCTGTCTGTTGAGTAGCCTGCTCCCCTGGGGACTACTCACACAGAGTTAGCTAGCCTGTTCTGTTCTCTGTAGAGTTGATCACTTAATGAGGGAATGACTGTGTGTGTGTGTGTGTGTGTGTGTGTGTGTGTGTGTGTGTGTGTGTGTTTGTCCGTGCGTCTCTGTGTGTGTGTGTATGTGTGTGTGTCCGTGTGTGTGTGCGTCTGTGTGTGTGTGTGTGTGTGTTTGTCCGTGCGTCTCTGTGTGTGTGTGTATGCGTGTGTGTCCGTGTGTGTGTGCGTCTGTGTGTGTGTGCAGTATATTCCTTTAAGTATATTCCCTGATTATGTGTGTAAGTGTGCATGCCATAGTGGTTTTGGCCAAAGCAGCGCTGCTCAGAATGTCAGATGATGTCTTTAACAGCAGTGCGAGTCTATCTGGTGGATGGATTAACTCAAAATTCATCCTCTTTTTGAAAGCCTCTGTTTCTCTGACTACAGCAGTAAAAAGCCCAGGATTCCACCTGGCTGCTACCATAATACTAACATGACGACACCCATTAACAACCTTTATCTGCTTAGTAATGTAATACTCTATAGGCCCACTGTATATTTCCTATTAATAATTCTAGTACAACAGCAACTGGTTTTGTTGAAGCTTTGTGAGTTCTTTGGTTGTCACGCACCACGTTTAATGAAGAAATAGTTCTATTGTTTCATATGAGATAATGGTTCGCGTGGGTGTGAAGGTTCTTCTTCTTTGTTTTCACGGTGAAACCGAGACATCACGTCACAAATGGCATAGCGCTTATTAAATATGATGATGGCATTTCTGAGAAAGAAAACATGTTGGTCTCTCTTACTGACAAGTAAGTCCAACACTTTTTCACTGAACTACATGTGTGTCTGGTTAAAGTAATGTGTCTCCCTGTGTTTCTCTCAGCTCTGCTCTCTGTGAGACTGCAGGCTGAAGATGCCATATGACCGTCTCCCCTCCAGATCACTCCACCTCCCACAGGGAGCCCCGGAGACCCTAAACCCCAAACCATAATCCCTAATCCCAGCTCCTTGCCATTCAAGTACATTAGTCAATTATTACACATAATCCATGGGGTTCGCCAAAGCTGCTTTAGGAGAGGAATAAGGAGCTACACTTGGCTGAAGTCATTTACCAGTGGATAAGTATATGGCAAGTCCATCTTGGTTTAATTTGTTTTGCATTTTAGCTTCAGGGTAATGCTGGACTGTTGAGCCAGTTTGGGAGACAGATACCGCCCAATGACTAGGGACTTGAGTCACGATATGTTCAATCATTCAATAGCTGACACAACTCGTGTGTGGATTTTTGGCTGAAGCCTCAATGCAAGAAAGTCACTGGTCATCTCATAGTTTGTTCAGTTGGTGTTTGTTTACTACAGATGTAGGATGTTCATTTGATCACTCTTTTGTTGCTGAGAATTTTCCTGCACAGCAGGAAATGCAAACGTGTAGTGTATCTGAGATTTAAAAAGGATTCTAAGGTTTGTAATTTCCACTTAAAAAATGTCAGACTTGACTTGCCCTAATGAAAAATGTATCAACTCCTACAAAAAAAGTTGATTCATTCTAATGCACATAATAATTCACATTTCTTGTTGCTGCCGGATTATTTTCATGCCATAGGAAACTGGCTCCAATTGAGATCCTACATCTGTGTCTCTGCCGCTTATATTAGGTCTAGTTCTTGTGTCCGTGTTTTTTATTATGAATGACATTAAGTGGACAGATTGATTAAAGGATATTCACTCATGGCCCTGACAGCATTGTTTTATTGTATGTTTGCAGGGAACACTCTGGGGGCCAATGTCACTGAGTTGGACACCACAGCCAATGTGACATCCCTGCCCAGTAAGGTCGAAGAAGCGGCCAAAGTGAATGATGTCGTTACCAAGGTGACCTGGATCAGCAGCTCAGTCAGCCCCATCGTCACAGTGACCCAGAGGCCCGGCCACATGCCCCGCTCCGAGGAGGAGCAAAGCAGCGGCATGCTGGGAGAAGGGGTGTTGCCAGCCGAGGAGGAGGTGGTGGCCCCGCCCAGGATCAGCCCTGACTCAGCAGAGACAGAGCTCCTGCTGCCTAGCAACCCCCGTGGCACGGAGGATGAAGAGGAGCACACCGACCCACCGTGGCTGAACGCCAGAGACAACGTCTTCGACCTGGACCGCCACTTCCAAGAAGGAGTAGCCGACCTGGCCACCACCACTGCCCCTCCACCCGCCGCTGCTAACCCCTCCCGCCCGGACGTCCTCACGGTGGACTTCTTCGACCCCGCCTCTCGCGGCCGCGGCCTGGACCTAGCCCCGCCCTCTCCCTCCTCTTTGGCCCACGAGCTCCAGGGTGGCGACCCCACTTCCTGGGCCGTGCCACCCAACTACGACTACCTCACGCCGTACGAAGACGGTGCGTCGCCCACCCCTGATGAGTACTCCTACAGCACCACTACTGATACCTTGGATGGGGATGACGACTTGAGGCTAACTGCCGGGCCTCCATCGCGCTCCAGGCCCAGGGCTCCCCCAGGTTCCGGCTCCTTCACCCCAGACAAGAGGCTGCCCAGTGGAGGTGCTGCTGCTGCTCCAGAGGGCCCTGCGGCAGCCCCTCCAGCGTTACCCGTGGATGGCTCAGACGGAGCCGGTGGCTGCCGCCAGGGCTACGTGAAGCAGAATGGAACCTGCCGCTCCCCCTGCGACACACTGCCCAGCTACTGCTTCAACGGAGGCCAGTGCTACCTACTGGATGGCATGGGGGTCTTCTGCAGGTGAGAGATGGAATGAACACACACACACGCACACACACGCACACGCACACACACACGCACACGCACACACACACACACACACACACACACACACACACACACACACACAAACACTCTGGCACACACAGCCATCACGCCCTAACATCATAGGCAAAGCATCCAGATGGAAGAAATCAAATTTACTAACATATCAGAGATAAACATTGAACCCAATAAAACCCATCTATATTACAATAACAGATATCTACACCCTTGACAATGTGTTTAGAAAGTATGAGCTAGCCTGATGAGTGAATGAGATGGAGGATGGAAAACAGTTCCCCATCACAAACACACACAGAGAGAGAGAGAGAGAGAGAGAGAGAGAGAGAGACGGAGCGAGAGAGGGAGGGAGACGGAGCGAGAGAGGGAGGGAGGGAGAGAGAGAGAGGGGAGGGGAGAAAGAGAGATAGAGAGAGAAAACCCTATATCCATGTAAATGAAAGTAGTGCTCCCATATGAAGCAGCTCAGTGATTTAGACTAGAGAATATAAAGCAACACGTGTTCCTGGATGCTTTACAGAGACGTTTATGAGGATACGGCCATTGTTTTGCCAGATCAATTTCAACCATCCGGTTGTAGTGTGGTAGTCACGCGACCCACACGTGCACAATCAATCACGCAATCAAACACACGCACGCACGCACGCACACACACACACACACACACACACACACACACACACACACACAAATTCTATTTCCATATTCTATTCTATCTTCTTGTCCTAATTATATTTCCAAATGTTAGGCATCATGTGAGTATGGTCAACACTGGCCAAAGCTCCACAGCCTATCAGTCTCAACCTCAGACAATGTATAATACTGTTTTTTTCAGTCGCTTTGGTGCACGGCGTAATGATGATATCTTCTCAATGTAGTTATTTTAACAACCAGTTAATCCAATAGCAAAAAAATGCATGATACTGTACATGTTTCAAAATGTTCCTTTGAATGCAATATGCTACAGTATTGTACATTACATAATATTACACTGTTTTCACATTAGGCAATATCAACCAAAAATGGAACATCGAAATCCCATCATTTCTATCCTATGTGTGATCAAAGGTGTGTGATAATTGAAGACATCTTTCACAATCATTGATGCAAAAAATATATTGTTCAGATGTCATTACAATATAGGTGTACTGTAATCAAATGAAAGAAATTCAATGAATGAAAGAAACATAACGTTTAGCAGGCACTAGTTTGCATCAAGCCAGTAGAGCATTTGTCTGTAGGTTCTCATCGACATCACAGTAAATGTCCTCATTGTTCATGCACCTGTGGATTTTTTGGGGGGGATGATGAATCCAAGCTTGACCTACAGTACCAGTCAAAAGTTTGGACACACCTACCCATTCAAGAGTTTTTCTTTATTTTTACTATTTTCTACATTGTAGAATAATAGTGAAGACATCATAACCATGAAATAACACATATGGAATCATGTAGTAACCAAAAAAGTGTTAAACAAATCAAAATATATTTTATATTTGAGATTCTTCAAAGCAGTCACCCTTTGCCTTGATAACAGCTTTGCACTCTGATGTCATTGCTCATGGGGATGACAATCATACACCTTCCACTTGTACTGTAATCATGTATTGTATTTTACAGTATTGTATTGTACGTATGTATTGCAGTGGTCCTGTGTGGGTCAGTTACAGTATTAAGAGCATGGCACTAGCAACACCAGGGTGGTCGGTTTGATTCCCACTGGGGTCACATGCAAAAATGTGTGGACTCACTGTTGTCACCTTGGATAAAAATACCTGCTTCGTAAATTACATATTACAGTACTGTATTGGCCAATGCAATTTTAGTAAAGAAAAATACCCCAGGAACATCATTTTGGATATATGTTCACAGTATAGGGGATGCATTACATACAGTACATACAGTGGGGCAAAAAAGTATTTAGTCAGCCACCAATTGTGCAAGTTCTCCCACTTATAAAGATGCGAGAGGCCTGTAATTTTGATCATAGGTACACTTCAACTATGACAGACAAAATGAGAAAAAAAATCCAGAAAATCACATTGTAGGATTTGTAATGAATTTATTTGCAAATTGTGGTGGAAAATAAGTATTTGGTCACCTACAAACAAGCAAGATTTCTGGCTCTCACAGACCTGTAACTTCTTCTTTAAGAGGCTCCTCTGTCCTCCATTCGTCACCTGTATTAATGGCACCTGTTTGAACTTGTTATCAGTATAAAATACACCTGTCCACAACCTCAAACAGTCACACTCCAAACTCCACTTTGGCCAAGACCAAAGAGCTGTCAAAGGACACCAGAAACAAAACCTTGTGAAGACTTACAGAAAACGTTTGACCTCTGTCATTGCCAACAAAGGGTATATAACAAACTATTGAGATAAACTTTTGTTATTGATCAAATACTTATTTTCCACCACAATTTGCAAATAAATTCATTAAAAATCCTTCAATGTGATTTTCTGGATTTTTTTTTCTCATTTTGTCTGTCATAGTTGAAGTGTACCTATGATGAAAATTACAGGCCTCTCTCATCTTTTTAAGTGGGAGAACTTGCACAATTGGTGGCTGACTAATTAGTTTTTTTCCCCACTGTATCTGATCTTGTCATTGTCTGATTTTTTACATTTACCTTGAAGTAATATCAGAATAGTGGTAATCGTGCAGTACAGTATATATCATACTTCACATGTTTCTACTAAATTAACAAACATACATTTTCATTGTACTTCTCAAAATCTGCAGTAGACCAACCAATATAAAATCTATATGTTTACCAAACGGTTAAGTGATTATCAATTAACAGCGGTCGGATTAAGTAATAGTAAAATGTATTTCAACAAATTAGAAGGGAATCATATCAAAAGTAATGTGAGCATTTCATTGTAAAAGGCAATTACTTTATATGAACATGTATTGCAATGTGAAACATATATTTCTAGATGAAACACTGATTAAGTTTGGTGAAAGGGTTGTTGTGTGATTTTGTGTGTTTTACAAGGTTCCCAATCCTGGTGCATTGATACCAGGTCAACAGATCTTTATAGAGGTCACCATGAGGAGAACGTGTAAGCCAGGTTACATGAGTAGGAAAAACCATGACATGTCATCATGTTAGGTTGAGGATTAATATGGTTACTGGGGGAGGAGGGGCTGGTTGGTTGGAATAAGATGTTAGACAGACAAATCTTGTGGTATTCTGCCTCAACCATCAAACGAGCGGGATTGATTCATCCATTACATCAGGTAACATGGTGTTAGGTTTTAATTATCAGAGTAAGAACTCAACGGACACTATGACAGATAAAACCAAGTTTATTAATCCCAAAGGGTCAAACAGCTGTACAGACAAAAGACATTCACACAAGCACTGATATTTAACCCTTTGTTATAAATTACCCTCTCTCCCTCAGTGAAAGGAAGTATATTTCGTGATTTCATAAGTCAATAAATCAGAACCCAACAGTCCCTCCTTTTGAACAATAGCTTCCTACTGTTTAATTTATATAAACTTGGAAATTACTTATAAATCAACCATCAATGACAACAAAACATGAACACAAAAAACAAAAAAACATGATTAACATTCACAGTGAGGTTTACAAACGCAGAGACTTATGGGCTCTGTTCTATAGTCACACCCAATGCACACTCTTATTTCCATTTCTCATAGAACACTGAAAATAATGTGTCCGCTGGAGCTGTTGACTTCTTTCTTTTCAACTTTCTCCTTCTGGTTCCTAATATAGTGATAGCACAAGACTTGAAAAGCAACGAGAAACACAAAACATAACAGTATTAACAAGCTATGTAAGATATGCATAATTATATATGCATGAAAACCCAACGCCTGATAACATGACAATTCCCACTCTCTCTCGCCTAACAGTGCCTCCAGGGTACTTTTCTGCTGGATTCCACAAACATGAAGGCCCTCCTCATGCTTTCGCCCAGTCTTCCCCTTACCTGCCACAGGCTCCGAGAGGTGTTCCCAAGCCGAGAGGTGTTCCCAAGTATATTACATTTACGCAAATCATCTATATATTTATTACTTTCCTATTAAACTTTATATTTCCATGGAAATACATGGGTAGACGTGTGAAAGACCCCCCCAGTAGTGATCGACTATCGAGGATCGCTATGGGGCGCGATCGTGCACGATGTAGGCTTGTACACAATCGCCCAAACTTAACACACACACACACACACACACACACACACACACACTCTCTCTCTCTCTCTCTCTCTCTCTTTCTCTCTGTGGTTACAGTAGGCTAACGTATGTCAATGGTTTTAGAAACAGCAGTAACATCAGGCAGGATTTAGGCTACCAACTGCCTAGCCAGTTGTAGCTCCATTTTGGGTGCAATGATCACGTTCCCACACTAACTGACTGTGTAGAGGCTCATTGATTTAACGTTACGTTAGCCTACATGATACTAGTAAAGTAATAAATATATAGCTGTCGGTTATATTAGCCACGACTTACCGTTCTTTGTGCAACTTCAAATGTCGAACAAAGTTGGAAATTGTTGCGCCTCCGTCTGTAATTTTCTTCCCACATATTTTGCAAATTAAAATATTTTTTTGTTTGTTGATACAGCGTCGTCTTTATATCCCCCAAAAATAATTTGGGGTATTATCTTTCCAAAGGCTCCATCTGAATTCACCCTCCGACGTTCCTCTGCACTGCCTCGCACAACGTTTTCTCACCTGGTACAATTTGATTGGCTGCTGTCTGATTCTAACTGTAATCCGTTAAATGAAGAGTTGATGCGCTGCCAATCTTTTTTAATAGCATAATTTTTAATATTTGGGCTTGGGGAGGGTATCAAGTCAGGTCGAGTCATAAGGCTCAAGTCCAAGTCAAGTCACGAGTCATTGGTGTTAAAGTCAAAGTCGAGTTGCAAGTCATCATAGTCATGTGACTCGAGTCCACACCTCTGACAATTACCCCAACATCTATCCTTTTATATGATGCATTAACCAATAAAGCAACTAACCCAACCCAACTATGGCGGTTAAAGTAGCTCCCAGACCCAACCCATCTGTATGTCTACAGTAAAGTCTAGTGTTTCTCTCTCTCATTAGCTTCTTTTCCTTTGTCAAGGCGTCTTCACGCTCACCCATTATGCAGCCGGATCTCATTTAACGTGAGAAGTGTGAACTCACCGAGAAGAGACATGACGATCTTTACCGCTGCAGGTGCTGAAAGGAGTACTGTGTGTGGACCAGACCAACGCTGCCTGGTGTATCCTGCCTGGTGTATCTTGATGTACACTCAATCTCCAGAACTCAGCCCGTACCCTTGGTTATCTCCTGCTCCTCATGTGCCGCTTTCACCTGGGAATATACACACTGCAACGCACGGGTCATTTCCTGACAACAGGACAACATAGACTCTCCCCTTATGGCAAGATCACTAATTTGTGACGTGAATAACAGCCCCCCGATACCCTCATCGGTCTCCCAGGTACCAGCTACCAAACCATGTGGCATGAGTCCTCATAAAATTATATCCCAACAATTCTACTAAAGTAACCCCTGCTATTACTGACACTACACTACGCATACCTCAAATTCCCTAATTTGCACTGTAGTCCAATTCCATGCTGTCACTATAGCCTCCTTTAATTACTGCCCCTACAGTGACTGCCGTGAGAATAACTACTGCATGGAATTTGTCAAGTGTTCGCTGGCTGTTATAAAATGGGATAGAGATTAATGACGTTGGAAGAATATTCAACCTAACAAAACTCTGAGACACAGGTTTCTTGAAAGTTGACAATAGTGTCTGAAATGCCAACACTATCTCTACTACTCTCACCATGATCTGGGTATGCGTAACTTTCAACTGAATTTCATAATATATTGTGTACAGTTAGCTGTCCTCCCTATCCTATCTCCTGTAACAAAACACATCTCTGAGAATGATACCACTCTGTCACCACAACCTTTATTTATGAGACCCCACAGGTCTCCACCCCAGTCACATTCCATCCCACTTAACAGCCTTATGTAAACATGATGTCTCATACATAGGCCTCATGTGTACCAGGTTTCTGCTACAGATACATGTGCACATAAGTCATTCAATCTAACTCATAACACAATGGTCACTACTCCTAATGCACTTCTAAAGTTATAACCATACTAAAACAATGTCAAATCAATTAGTCAATATACATCAGTCCCTCCTCTGGAACAATGATCACTCTAATGTTCCACGAAACCTAAAAACATATTGACTTAAGCAGGGAAGAGAAAAAATACAATAATTTCACACCACCCTTGATGCGTCTAAGACTGGGGAAAGAACCGTCTATCCATTACGTTCTATGCCCATGTGATGCTGGTGGTCTCCATACCCATCAGCTTCATTTTCATCCTTGAGTGCTAACACAAGACACAGACTATGGGCCTTGTATGCCATTAATTGTACCGTAACATCCAGCAATCTATATGTATTGATGAGATTTAACATAAAAAGTCTGATGACATGGTAGAACAAAAGAAACAAAAAACCTTAATTGTTGAACGAAGCCATCACCCAGTGAGTTCTCTTAACAACCTCCCTGTCGAAGGTATCCGAATCATAACTAAAACATTTTATAAATTATCCAACCCAAATTTAGAATAATAGTCCTTAGTGCTTTACTTTGAGTCTATCGCTCAAATTCGAGTTTCTCAACCTCGCACACATCATCACGGTTAGAATGTACATTTATAAACGGGACTTTTTATTGCCGGTAATACATCTTCTCATTATCCCTGTGTTCCTGTCGCGAGTGGCATGGTACTGAAAGATCGGTATCTCAATGCGTTCTTATCTAAATTGTTTGTAGAGTGTAGACCTTCCACAATAAACCTGATACCCCAATTAAACAACGGGCACGGTTGACCACCCCCCCCTGTTCTCCAGGCACTTCTAGCGTGTCTTCTTCAGATAGCGTTACAGTTCATCTTCCCAACGGCACATGTAACTCTTGCCTGTCACGTTTGATGGCACTTGATAATGCCCCGATTTCAATGTCCAAATAGATGCATCAGTTTTCCCCACGTACACGAGTCTCTCACCTGAGCCGCTACCACCATTCTGTCTGGTTCCTTTCTCCCACCAGTACACCAGGAGCATGAGAGAAGTTTGTATGTTGTCTCTCTCATCGCTCACTCCACATACGCCGTCTCAGGACTCATTTTTATTTTATTTTTATTTCACCTTATTTCACCAGGTAGCCTAGTTGAGAACAAGTTCTCATTTACAACTGCAACCTGGCCAAGATAAAGCAAAGCAGTGCGACACAAACAACAACACAGAGTTACACATGGAATTAACAAAACAAACAGTCAATAACACAATAGAAAAAAGGATATATACAGTGTGTGCAAATTAGGTAAGATATGTGAGGTAAGGCAATAAATAGGCCATAGTGGCAAAATAATTACAATTTCAATTTAAACACTGGAGTGATAGAGACTGGAGTGATAGATGTGCAGAAGATGAATGTGCAAGTAGAGATACTGGGGTGCAAAGGAGCAAAAATAAATAAATAACAATATGGTGATGAGGTAGTTGGATGGAATATTTACAGATGGGCTATGTACAGGTGCAGTGATCTGTGAGTTGCTCTGACAGCTGGTGCTTAAAGTTAGTGAGGGAGGTATGAGTCTCCAGCTTCAGTGATTTTTTTTTCAGTTTGTTCAAGTCATTGGCAGCAGAGAACTGGAAGGAAAGGCGGCCAAAGGGGGAATTGACTTTGGGGATGACCAGTGAAATGTACCTGCTAGAGCGTGTGCTATGGGTGGGTGATGTTATGGTGACCAGTGAGCTGAGATAAGAGGGCTTTACCTAGCAAAGACTTAAAGATGACCTGGAGCCAGTGGGTTTGGTGATGAATATGAAGCGAGGGCCAGCCAACGAGAGCATTCAGGTCGCAGTGGTGGGTAGTATATGGGGCTTTGGTGACAAAACGGATGGCACTGTGATAGACTACATCCAATTTGCTGAGTATAGTGTTGGAGGCTATTTTGAAAATGACATCGCCGAAGTCAAGGATCGGTAGGATAGTCAGTTTTGCGAGGGTATGTTTGGCAGCATGAGTGAAGGATGCTTTGTTGTGAAATAGGATGCCGATTCTAAATTTAATTTTGGATTGGAGATACTTAATGTGAGTCTGGAAGGAGAGTTTACAGTCTAACCAGACACCTAGATATTTGTAGATGTCCACATATTCTAAGTCAGAACCGTCCAAAGTAGTGATGCTGGACGGGCGTGCAGGTGCTGGTAGCGATCATTTAGTTTTTCTTGCATTTAAGAGCAGTTGGAGGTCGCGGAAGGAGAGTTGTATGGCATTGAAGCTCGTCTGGAGGTTAGGTAACACAGTGTCCAAAGAAGGGCCAGAAGTATACAGAATGGTGTCGTCTGCGTAGAGGTGGATCAGAGAATCACCAGCAGCAAGAGCGACATCATTGATGTATACAGAAAAGAGTCGGCCCGAGAATTGAACCCTGTGGCACCCCCATAGACTGCCAGAGGTGCGGACAACAGGCCCTCCGATTTGACACACTGAACTCTGTCTGAGAAGTAGTTGGTGAACCAGGTTTGAGAGACCAAGGCTGTTGAGTCTGCCGATAAGAATGTTGTGATTGACAGAGTCGAAAGCCTTGGCCAGGTCTATGAATATAGCTGCACAGTATTGTCTCTTATCGATAGAGGTTAGGATATCATTTAGGACCTTGAGCGTGGCTGAGGTGCACCCATGACCAGCTCGGAAACCAGATTGCATAGCGGAGAAGGTACGGTGGGATCTGAAATGGTCGGTGATCTGTTTGTTAACTTGGCTTTTGAAGACCTTAGAAAGGCAGGGTAGGATAGATATAGGTCTGTAGCAGTTTGGGTCTAGAGTGTCTCCCCCTTTGAAGAGGGGGATGACCGCAGCAGCTTTCCAATCTTTGGGGATCTCAGACGATACGAAAGAGAGGTTGAACAGGCTCGTAATAGGGGTTGCAACAATTTTGGCTGATAATTTTAGAAAGAGAGGGTCCAAATTGTCTAGTCCTGCTGATTCGTAAGGGTCCAGATTTTGCAGCTCTTTCAGAACATCAGCTATCTGGATTTGGGTGAAGGAGAAATGGGGGATGCTTGGGCAAGTTGCTGTGGGGTGTGCAGAGCTGTTGACCAGGGTAGGGGTGGCCAGGTGCAAAGCATGGTCCGCCGTAGAAAAATGCAATTTGAAATTCTCAATTATTGTGGATTTATCGGTGGTGACAGTTTTTCCTATCCTCAGTGCAGTGGGCAGCTGGGAGGAGGTTATCTTATTCTCCATGGACTTTACAGTGTCCCAGAGCTTTTTGGAGTTTGTGCTGCAGGAGGCAAATTTATTTTTGAAAAAGCTAGCCTTGCTTTCCTAACTGCCTGTGTATATTGGTTCCTAACTTCCCTGAAAAGTTGCATATTGCGGGGGCTATTCGATTCTAATGCAGTACGCCACAGGATGTTTTTGTGCTGATCAAGGGCAGTCAGGTCTGGAGTGAACCACGGGCTGTATCTGGTCCTTTTTTAAATGAGGCATGCTTATTTAAGATTGTGAGGAAAGCACTTTTAAAGAATAACCAAGCATCTTCTACTGACGGAATGAGGTCAATGTCCTTCCAGGATATCCGGGCCAGGTCGATTATAAAGGCCTGCTTGCTGAAGTGTTTTAGGGAGCGTTTGACAGTGATGAGGGGTGGACATTTGACCGCAGACCCATTGCGGACGCAAGCAATTGGGCAGTGATCGCTGAGATCCTGGTTGAAGACAGCAGAGGGAGGGCAGGTTGGAGGGCAGGTTGGTTAGGATGATATATATGAGGGTGCCTGTGTTTACGGATTTGGGGTTGTACCTGGTAGGTTCATTGATAATTTGTGTGAGATTGAGGGCATCAAGCTTAGATTGTTGGATAGCCGGGGTGTTAAGCATGTCCCAGTTTAGGTCACCTAACAGCACGAGCTCTGAAGATAGATGGGGGGCAATCAATTCACATATGGTGTCCAGGGCACTGCTGGGGGCAGAGGGTGGTCTATAGCAAGCGGCAACAGTGAGAGACTTGCTTCTGGAAAAGTGGATTTTAAAAGTAGAAGCTCAAATTGTTTGAGCACAGACCTGGATAGTAAGACAGAACTCTGCAGGCTACCTTATTTTACTGGCGACCTCTCGGAAGAGTTACCAGATCAGGGAGTTAATCTAACCCATCGGTGAATCCCAACAATCCAGCAGACCCAATCTGGTGAAATTTGTATCGAAACAAAGACAAAAAATTAAATCAGCAGTACAGATATCACAATCCATTTAATGAAATCAGCAATACACATATCACAATCCATTTGGAGCAAATGTCAACCCTCATTAACATTTATTTTTCCTTCTATATGCAGACTGAACAAAATACATTTGTATATTTACCCAAAGACCAGGGCCCCAGGGAACTGGTAATTTCCCCTTTGAACACATGATTCACATCGTGATTCAAGAACAACATGTTAAATAAAAAATAAACTAATTCGAATAACCAATCAACGTAGAATTACAACTCTTGATAACTACATAAGGAAATAATGTTATCCCATAAAGTAACGGTAAAACAGAATAGAGACTAGTGTTTCTCATTCATTTTATAATTAAATCCCACCTGTTTCGATCATTTCTAGTGAGATTGATCAGGCCTCACCAGAAAGTCAGGATAGATACAGGGCATTCAACACCATTAAATATTCACCTTTCCCCTTTCTTTCCATGTCCTTCAGAATCACTTTAAAATATTTCAAACATTTACATCATTCTGCATACCCAATTTAAAACCAAATTGAAAAGACCCCACAAAATTAATCCCACAGTATCAACACCACTAACGCATATTCATAACCGGTAAATTGGGTGTGGGTGCTGGTGTGTGTGTGGTAAACCATAGGTCAAAAACACACATGAACAGGCCTTCCTTATCTGGGAACTCCATTTATGGCCTACTCCAGATACGTGTATACCGAATATCACTAACTGCTCTCCCCAAGACCACAGTCTCAGGGAACATTCCAACAAGAGATACAGTGCCTTGCGAAAGTATTCGGCCCCCTTGAACTTTGCGACCTTTTGCCACATTTCAGGCTTCAAACATAAAGATATAAAACTGTATTTTTTGTGAAGAATCAACAACAAGTGGGACACAATCATAAAGTGGAACGACATTTATTGGATATTTCAAACTTTTTTAACAAATCAAAAACTGAAAAATTGGTCGTGCAAAAATATTCAGCCCCTTCAGTGAGGATCTCTGAATGATCCAATGTTGACCTAAATGACTAATGATGATAAATACAATCCACCTGTGTGTAATCAAGTCTCCGTATAAATGCACCTGCACTGTGATAGACTCAGAGGTCCGTCAAAAGCGCAGAGAGCATCATGAAGAACAAGGAACACACCAGGCAGGTCCGAGATACTGTTGTGAAGAAGTTTAAAGCCGGATTTGGATACTAAAAGATTTCCCAAGCTTTAAACATCCCAAGGAGCACTGTGCAAGCGATAATATTGAAATGGAAGGAGTATCAGACCACTGCAAATCTACCAAGACCTGGCCGTCCTAAACTTTCAGCTCATACAAGGAGAAGACTGATCAGAGATGCAGCCAAGAGGCCCATGATCACTCTGGATGAACTGCAGAGATCTACAGCTGAGGTGGGAGACTCTGTCTATAGGACAACAATCAGTCATATATTGCACAAATCTGGCCTTTATGGAAGAGTGGCAAGAAGAAAGCCATTTCCTAAAAATATCCATAAAAAGTGTCGTTTAAAGTTTGCCACAAGCCACCTGGGAGACACACCAAACATGTGGAAGAAGGTGCTCTGGTCAGATGAAACCAAAATTGAACTTTTTGGCAACAATGCAAAACGTTATGTTTGGCGTAAAAGCAACACAGCTCATCACCCTGAACACACCATCCCCACTGTCAAACATGGTGGTGGAAGCATCATGGTTTGGGCCTGCTTTTCTTCAGCAGGGACAGGGAAGATGGTTAAAATTGATGGGAAGATGGATGAAGCCAAATACAGGACCATTCTGGAAGAAAACCTGATGGAGTCTGCAGAAGACCTGAGACTGGGACGGAGATTTGTCTTCCAACAAGACAATGATCCAAAACATAAAGCAAAATCTACAATGGAACGGTTCAAAAATAAACATATCCAGGTGTTAGAATGGCCAAGTCAAAGTCCAGACCTGAATCCAATCGAGAATCTGTGGAAAGAACTGAAAACTGCTGTTCACAAATGCTCTCCATCCAACCTCACTGAGCTCGAGCTGTTTTGCAAGGAGGAATGGGAAAACATTTCAGTCTCTCGATGTGCAAAACTGATAGAGACATACCGCAAGCGACTTACAGCTGTAATCGAAGCAAAAGGTGGCGCTACAAAGTATTAACTTAAGGGGGCTGAATAATTTTGCACGCCCAATTTTTCAGGTTTTGTTTGTTAAAAAAGTTTGAAATATCCAATAAATGTCATTCCACTTCATGATTGTGTCCCACTTGTTGTTGATTCTTCACAAAAAAATACAGTTTTATATCTTTATGTTTGAAGCCTGAAATGTGGCAAAAGGTCGCAAAGTTCAAGGGGGCCGAATACTTTCGCAAGGCACTGTAATGAAACACCCTCCTCTTCTGGAAAAGAAAGTGTAAATTTCCTTAGCATTCACTATGCTACATAGCAATCCTAAAGTATTAATTATAAACCAAACATGATATTGGAAAATCCACTGTCCTTACTCCAATCATTAAGCGTTTGTTATAATCCACCCCAACTTTTATGTATCCTTTATTTAGCATACTACCCTTAGACACGGCGACTTTATATCACCACGGAGTCCAACGATTCACTGGTCTCTTTTCCCCATGATTCTCCATAACCCCCGCACCACAATGTTCATGAAGTAAAAAAATACTAAGTTAATTTTAGGTTTGGTAACCCCTATGCTTGTTCCTCATGACCCCTCCACCCTTTCGTCCATTCTAGAAATCTATTTCAGAATAAGACGACATGAAATGTAAATATATTTTATAATAAAACAACATAAACTGTCTCATTAGATTAAACCCCCCCAAGGTTTAGAGTTTTTCAAGGAATGTTCAGCCAGATAATTTTTATTTGTTACCTCTTTAGAATCCATCCCCTTGGCAGATTCTTTAACCCAAAATACTTTTTCCTTGGGCAAATGTAGCAAATTTCTCATCATAAAGAATCTGCGATATTTGATCCCTGGCATCTATTAACAAGTTGTGTAAAACGTGATCTCATCCGTCTTCCTTCATATAGAAACTGTAATCTCTATGAACCAATATCGATTGTACCGATATCATACACCGCTATGTGAACGTTTCCTGTCCCACTACTTTCAGAAGGATTTGCCGCTGCTCTTTTGAAAAAGAGGCAAGTCTGCGAAGTAAGCAGAGTTATATTCCACTCTCAAAGCATCCTGTTCTATTTCTTCCACTGCCCCCGCAATTGCCGTCTTGATCACAGGTTTCAACCCTGTCATCAAAGCCGGCGTACAAATTCTATCAATGTACTCACATACCCGGGATTTACCCAGCACATTTACTAATTTCGTTTTCATCTGTTATACTCTTCTGTTGATAAAACGCCGACATCAAAACACATTTATTGAGCTTGTAATTTCTCATTGATGTCATTCTGTCATACCCCAACAAGCATCTCTGAGTTATTTATTTGATTCGAATTTTCCGTCAGCCGGGAAATGTTGCCCAATTTCATCCAGTTTGCTAAATTTTTCCCATATTCGAGCTGAATTGGTAGAATGCTTGTGCGCTTCTTTCAGCGCCTCCGTGGAGTTATTAAAATACTCTAGCTCCGCTTTACAGGGAGAATCGGGGCCGTCTGTCACCATTTCAATAGTTATTATTCCCCAAACTCTCCCGACCGTGTCCAGGGTGTTTAGATTTCTTCACTCCTGTCTCTAATACACACCTTCTAACAACTATTTTGCAAGGTAGCGCTAACCACTTCCCCGGAGAATAGTTATGTTATTTGTGCCTATTAATTGGTCACGGCACTTAATACCTTGTATTTGAACCAATACTATAGCGTCTGCAAATGTATTACTGGAGAATACAGTGCCTTGCGAAAGTATTCGGCCCCCTTGAACTTTGCGACCTTTTGCCACATTTCAGGCTTCAAACATAAAGATATAAAACTGTATTTTTTTGTGAAGAATCAACAACAAGTGGGACACAATCATGAAGTGGAACGACATTTATTGGATATTTCAAACTTTTTTAACAAATCAAAAACTGAAAAATTGGGCGTGCAGAATTATTCAGCCCCCTTAAGTTAATACTTTGTAGCGCCACCTTTTGCTGCGATTACAGCTGTAAGTCACTTGGGGTATGTCTCTATCAGTTTTGCACATCGAGAGACTGACATTTTTTCCCATTCCTCCTTGCAAAACAGCTCGAGCTCAGTGAGGTTGGATGGAGAGCATTTGTGAACAGCAGTTTTCAGTTCTTTCCACAGATTCTCAATTGGATTCAGGTCTGGACTTTGACTTGGCCATTCTAACACCTGGATATGTTTATTTTTGAACCATTCCATTGTAGATTTTGCTTTATGTTTTGGATCATTGTCTTGTTGGAAGACAAATCTCCGTCCCAGTCTCAGGTCTTTTGCAGACTCCATCAGGTTTTCTTCCAGAATGGTCCTGTATTTGGCTCCATCCATCTTCCCATCAATTTTAACCATCTTCCCTGTCCCTGCTGAAGAAAAGCAGGCCCAAACCATGATGCTGCCACCACCATGTTTGACAGTGGGGATGGTGTGTTCAGCTGTGTTGCTTTTACGCCAAACATAACGTTTTGCATTGTTGCCAAAAAGTTCAATTTTGGTTTCATCTGACCAGAGCACCTTCTTCCACATGTTTGGTGTGTCTCCCAGGTGGCTTGTGGCAAACTTTAAACAACACTTTTTATGGATATCTTTAAGAAATGGCTTTCTTCTTGCCACTCTTCCATAAAGGCCAGATTTGTGCCATATACGACTGATTGTTGTCCTATGGACAGAGTCTCCCACCTCAGCTGTAGATCTCTGCAGTTCATCCAGAGTGATCATGGGCCTCTTGGCTGCATCTCTGATCAGTCTTCTCCTTGTATGAGCTGAAAGTTTAGAGGGACGGCCAGGTCTTGGTAGATTTGCAGTGGTCTGATCCTCCTTCTATTTCAATATTATCGCTTGCACAGTGCTCCTTGGGATGTTTAAAGCTTGGGAAATCTTTTTGTATCCAAATCCGGCTTTAAACTTCTTCACAACAGTATCTCGGACCTGCCTGGTGTGTTCCTTGTTCTTCATGATGCTCTCTGCGCTTTTAACGGACCTCTAAGACTATCACAGTGCAGGTGCATTTATACGGAGACTTGATTACACACAGGTGGATTGTATTTATCATCATTAGTCATTTAGGTCAACATTGGATCATTCAGAGATCCTCACTGAACTTCTGGAGAGAGTTTGCTGCACTGAAAGTAAAGGGGCTGAATAATTTTGCACGCCCAATTTTTCAGTTTTTGATTTGTTAAAAAAGTTTGAAATATCCAATAAATGTCGTTCCACTTCATGATTGTGTCCCACTTGTTGTTGATTCTTCACAAAAAATACAGTTTTATATCTTTATGTTTGAAGCCTGAAATGTGGCAAAAGGTCGCAAAGTTCAAGGAGGCCGAATACTTTTGCAAGGCACTGTATATATTACCTAAGGTCTTATTCCAGTCAAATATCACTGTTGTTGATAACACATATTACCAAAATGATTCACACTTGTCTTCCTATTTCCACATAATCTGTCACGGTTCCCCACCCCAACAGGACATGAAACCAACCTCTCTTTCTGCTACTGCTAATACACCCAAATTCAACAGCGTTCAAATATATTTTCTTCTAACCCTGAATGGCAACCTTTTATCCTAGGACACAAGCATGTCGCTTTATCCATCCACACCCACTCTACTGCCGCATGGCCACTGCGTCTGAGACCTTCACCCTCCTTACGGGTCTGGCTGATAAACCGCTACACTAGGGTTTTACCCTGCACGGAAATTACCCTCTCGCTCTATGAGTCTTACCCTCTACATGAACTATCCTGCTCAGGCCTTACTCCCTTTAAATCTACGACCGGGCATAATACAATGGGCCTACGGAATAAACTCAGGCTTTCTAGGTCCGTATCCTATAATTATTCAGCCTACGATTCTCGTCTCCCAAAGATGTCAAAATGAGTGGAAAAAGGTGTAGGAACTGTGCCTACCTTGTTTATTGCCAGCTCCTGCTCCACTGATCTGGACTTTCTGGTTGGACTGCAAATCGTGGTGAACTCTGCTCGCAGCGCCAACTGTTCAACTTGACGAACACTATGAAAGCTCAAACCAAGTTTATTCATCCCAAAGGGTCAAACAGCTGTACAGACAAAAGACATATTCACACAAGCACTGATATTTAACCCTTTCTCCTATGCTGAGTCTCCTACACATCTGAACAGCCAATGCACCTCTGTTGCGTGACTGAACCTTTGTGATACCTGTTCTTCCTCACTTCATCTGACCTGACCTCTGCCCCCAAAGTGCTCACTCCTCCCCAACTCACAGCTGTCATGTTGTCTCGTACCAGACGGTGTCTGTCCTCCTCCCATAGGATCCCTGATGGCTAACAATAACATATCTTGCTTGACATTATGTACATATTATAAATTACCCTCTCTCCCTCAGTGAAAGGAATAAATATATTTCATGATTTCATAAGTCAAGAAATCAGAACCCAACAATGGCATTTGAAATGAAACCTTCCCAATATGTAGATTGGGTTTCAGAAAGGGTTTCAAATCCCATGTCTGATTCAATTTCGGGTATTAGCTTGAGTTTAAATGGTATGGAGCACTAAATCTCTAGATGTCTAAACTGTTGAGGGGCACAGCAGTACCTCTGTCTAAGACCCTTCCTTCAACAAAACCCCCTCCTCCCCAAACTCATCCAACCCATTGTTATAAAAACCCTTCTGCCGGTCATTATGCAGATCTATGCCAAGATATTTATTTCCCATAATCCTGTAACTCACCGAACTAACCAATCAGCAGGGAGAGATCAGAAATTAGCAAACATCTGTGTGGATTAGCATGCAAATGTATGCGCGGTAGTTAGTCCCTGGATGACCATCGCCTCCTGACTAGCGCTGATGGAGATGATGATGGCAATGAGAGCTGGCACAGATGTATCGAACAGTCAGGGTCGCCATGCCAACGGGATGGTGTTCACAGGACAGGAGAGCTCACATAAATGTATGTGTGCACATACACTCGAGTTGAGACACACACACACATGCAGGTACACACACAAACAAACACACACACACACACACACACACACACACACACACACACACACACAAACACACACATATGTTTTGGTTTTACCATGAACCCAATAGAACCTCTCCCAACTCAAGGCCCTAATCATGACATTATGACCCTCTGTTCTCCTCCCCCCGCAGACACAGTTTCTTACCAGTGTGCAGCTACACAGTTCAACTGTTCAGTGATCTTGACCCTGACCTCTTGACTCTGACAGTTTCCTGTGGCAGGTCATCAGTAGGTCATCTCCCAGAAGGCCTAATGGCCAGAGATGAGGTGTGTGATTGAGATGGCAGATGCCCAATCTTTGCAGAGATCGGTCTTATCCTTTATACTGGTTTATAATCATTGGAAAGCCAAGAGCAATATCGCAAATCACTCCCATAAAACTTAACTAGGATATTACAGCAATGTGGCGGCGGGTAGTGGTTAAGAGTGTTGGGCCAATAAACGAAAGATCGCTGGTTCGAAATCCCTCAGCTGATTAGTTGAAAAGTCTGTTAATGTGCCCTTGAGCAAGGCACTTAACCCTAATTGCTTCTGTAAGTCACTCTGCATAAGAGCATCTGATAAAATGACTAAAATGTAAATGGTTATCACTGCACTTATAGAAGACAAGGTCTTTGGTGGGCTTAAAGAGATCATAGTAAACCATAAACAAACAGTAAACAATGCACTAAGTACATTGATTTTGATGTCTGTGAGAAGTCCATGTTAGATGACACTGTCCTACTGTCTGAGGTTGGAGTAAGAAGCAATATGGGTCAGTGGAGCTCTGGCACAATTTTAGCCCAGTTTGTGTGTGTCTGTGTGTAATGGTGAACTGAGGCTGATTCATACACCAGCCCAATTGAATTACAGTGGGATGAATGCAAAGGGCTCTGCCCTCTGTTATAACACACTCCAACAAGTAGTTGGTTGTGTCTGCCCTCTGTTATAACACACTCCAACAAGTAGTTGGTTGTGTCTGCCCTCTGTTATAACACACTCCAACAAGTAGTTGGTTGTGTCTGCCCTCCACATCTCTCTCTGGGGTTTACCGACAAAGCCATGTCCTGCTATGTATGTGTTCACTGTAAGCATTTGCATTCTACACGTGTGTGTGCGCATGTGTGCGTTGGTTTGGATATGAAGTGGTTCTAATTTGAATGTTTGATCTACCTAACGTTGTCAATAGTTTACCTCTCCCTACTGTCCTCACTGACATGGCCTGAGAGCGCTAACATTTGTATAATTACCCCCAAAGCTGGAGGACTGAGGACAACACTCTGTAAAATGGAGTGTAGGAGGGAAAGAGAGAGAGAGATGGATGGAGATAGACATGGCAGAGAAAGAGAGAAAAAGTAGGAGGGACCGAAGGAGAGAAAATGAGTCAGAGCTTGTCCTGCCTGCCAGTATGGAAACAGATCAGGACGAGCCAGGTTAAATTAACTGTGCGTGTGTGTGTGTGTGTGTGTGTGTGTGTGTGTGTGTGTGTGTGTGTGTATATACAGTCATAGCTGTGTTTGTGTTTTAGTGTGTGTGTGTGTCCTGCAGCTTGATATAATTAAAAAGAGGTATTACCACCAGGAGTCCCATGTAATCATGGCGATTTCAAATTTTGGGTCGCATTATGACAAGCATACACACAAATAAACATGCATGCGCACGCGCACACACACACACGCACACACTCACACACAGCAGTTAAATGGAACATGGGGCAGATGTACTACAGGTATTTCAAATTAGGGTTCATGGCATTGTTATCACACTATGGGGAGGACGGTATTTGGTAACACTTTACTTGACATCTAGCGTCAAAACCTGTTATGACACAGTCATAACCTGTAATAATATGGTCATAACACTGTCATGATCCATATATTTACACCTGTGACATTCACTTTATATACATACACATGTATGTGGACACCCCTTGAAATTAGTGGATTTCAGCCACACCAGTTGCTGACAGGTGTATAAATCGAGCACACGGCCATGCAATCTCCATAGACAAACATTTGCAGTAGAATGGCCTTAATGAAGAGCTCATTGACTTTCAACGTGGCACCGTCATAGGATGCCACCTTTCCAACAAGACAGTTCGTCAAATTTCTGCCCTGCTAGAGCTGCCCCAGTCAATTGTAAGTATTGTCATTGTGAAGTGAAAACATCTAGGAGCAACAACGGCTCAGACGCGAAGTGGTAAGCCACACAAGCTCACAGAATGTGACCGTCGAGTGCTGAAGCACGTAGCGCGTAAAAATGATCTGACCTCAGTTGCAACACTCACTACCAAGCTCCAAACTGCTTCTGGAAGCAACGTCAGCGCAAGAACTGTCTGTTGGGAGCTTCATGAAATGGGTTTCCATGGCCGAGCAGCCGCACACAAGCCTAAGATCACCATGCGCAATGCCAAGCGTCGGCTGGAGTGGTGTAAAGCTCGCCGCTATTGGACTCTGGAGCAGTGGAAACGCGTTCTCTGGAGTGATGAATCACGCTTCACCATCTGGCAGTCCGACGGATGAATCTGGGTTTGGTGGATGCCAGGAGAACACTACCTGCCCCAATGCATAGTGCCAACTGTAGAGTTTGGTGGAGGAAGAATAATGGTCTGGGGCTGTTTTCCATGGTTCGGCCTAGACCCCTTAGTTCCAGTGAAAGGAAATCTTAACGCGACAGCATACAGTGACATTCTAGACTTTTTTGACAAATTTGACAAATTTGTGGCAACAGTTTGGGGAAGGCCCTTTCCTGTTTCAACATGACAATGCCCCAGTTCACAAAGCAAGGTCCATACAGAAATGGTTAGTCGAGGCCTCCCGAGGGGCACAGCGGTCTAAGGCACTGCACCAAAGTGCTTGAGGTGTCACTGCAGACCCAGGTTCGATCCCAGGTTGTGTCACAACCGGCTGTGACTGGGAGTCCCATAGGGCGGCGCACAATTGCCCGGGTTAGGGAAGGGTCTGGCCGGGGGGGCTTTCTTGGCACATTGTGCTCTGGTGACTCCTTGTGGTGGGCTGACTTTGGTCTTCAGTTGAACTGTGTTTCCTCTGACACATTGGTGCAGCTGGCTTACAGGTTAACCGGCAGGTGTTAAGAAGTGCGTTTTGGCGAGTCATGTTTCGGAGGACGCATGACTCGAACTTTGCCTCTCCCGAGTCCGTTGGGGAGTTGCAGCGATGAGACAAGATCGAAAATGGGGGTAACATATATTTTTTTTAAATAGCAATTGGTTTGTCAAGATTGATGTGGAAGAACTTGAATGGCCTGCACAGAGCCTTGACCTCAACCCCATCGAACACTTTTGGGATGAATTGTAACACCGACTGCAAGCCAGGTCTAATTGCCCAACATCAGTGCCCGACTTCACTAATGCTTTTGTAGCTGAATGGAAGTCCCCACTGTTCCAACATCCCAACTGTTATAGCAGCAAACGGGGGAGCAACTCCATATTAATGCCCATGATTTAGGAATGAGATGTTTGTCGAGCAGGTGTCCACATACTTTTGAAGAGTGTCAAAACCCACATTTATTCAAATGTATTTTTCCCTGCGAAGAAGTTTCCTTTTTGAAAATGGGTTCCTTAAATATATTGTTGTTGTAGTAATGATTTCTTTACAGTCATCATTCTTTTGTCGTATCTTACAGAACTTGTAGAAAATACACTTTATGACACCGTCAAGAGAAATTAGGACCATCCTGCGTCACTTTATGACACTGTCGTGTAGCATTATGACCATCCTGTGTCACTTTACTTGGACTAAAGAAATACACTTTATGACACTGTCGTGTAGCATTATGACCATCCTGCGTCACTTTACTTGGACTAAAGAAATACACTTTATGACACTGTCGTGTAGCATTATGACCATCCTGCGTCACTTTATGACACTGTCGTGAAGCATTATGACCATCCTGCGTCACTTTACTTGGACTAAAGAAATACACTTTATGACACTGTCGTGTAGCATTATGACCATCCTGCGTCACTTTACTTGGACTAAAGAAATACACTTTTTGACACTGTCGTGTAGCATTATGACCATCCTGCGTCACTTTACTTGGACTAAAGAAATACACTTTATGACACTGTCGTGTAGCATTATGACCATCCTGCGTCACTTTACTTGGACTAAAGAAATACACTTTTTGACACTGTCGTGTAGCATTATGACCATCCTGCGTCACTTTACTTGGACTAAAGAAATACACTTTATGACACTGTCGTGTAGCATTATGACCATCCTGTGTCACTTTACTTGGACTAAAGAAATACACTTTTTGACACTGTCGTGTAGCATTATGACCATCCTGCGTCACTTTATGACACTGTCGTGTAGCATTACGACCATCCTGCGTCACTTTACTTGGACTAAAGAAATACACTTTATGACACTGTCGTGTAGCATTATGACCATCCTGCGTCACTTTACTTGGACTAAAGAAATACACTTTATGACACTGTCGTGTAGCATTATGACCATCCTGCGTCACTTTACTTGGACTAAAGAAATACACTTTATGACACTGTCGTGTAGCATTATGACCATCCTGCGTCACTTTATGACACTGTCGTGAAGCATTATGACCATCCTGCGTCACTTTACTTGGACTAAAGAAATACACTTTATGACACTGTCATGTAGCATTATGACCATTCTGCGTCACTTTACTTGGACTAAAGAAATACACTTTATGACACTGTCGTGTAGCATTATGACCATCCTGCGTCACTTTACTTGGACTAAAGAAATACACTTTATGACACTGTCGTGTAGCATTATGACCATCCTGCGTCACTTTATGACACTGTCGTGAAGCATTATGACCATCCTGCGTCACTTTACTTGGACTAAAGAAATACACTTTATGACACTGTCATGTAGCATTATGACCATCCTGCGTCACTTTACTTGGACTAAAGAAATACACTTTTTGACACTGTCGTGTAGCATTATGACCATCCTGCGTCACTTTACTTGGACTAAAGAAATACACTTTTTGACACTGTCGTGTAGCATTATGACCATCCTGCGTCACTTTCCTTGGATTAAGGATTATAACCATAGGCCTATCACGTACATGCCCTTGTGTCAGTCATCAGTTAAAAAGAGGGTGTCTTGTCCTGCTCTGGAAATCTACTCCTACATTCATCCCAGTCATCAGCAACATACTATTGGGGTAGGTGCATGTCTGACATCAATGTGTGCGCAATTACAATTATAATTTAATATGGCCAATTTCTGAAAATATTATATAACATAAAAATACTGTTGGCAAGTCAGCTATGGTGTAATGGAGTGAGTTTTGGCACTCTTATGTAGGTGTCATAACCAGCCATAAAATAACGCAATATATATCACAACAGGTCTAAATGTATTTGTCATGACAGTGTTATGACCATATTATGGCAGGCTATAACAAGTTATGTCAGCTGTTATGAAATGGTTATGGCCGTGTCATAATGTGTTATGACGCTAGGGGTCAAGTAAAGCGTTACCCAGCAGGGTAATGGGTTTTGTATTGCCAGTGGAGGCATATGGGAGATAGTTTGACTGATTTGTTTCCTCTATCGATGTAAGGGCGTTCGTCTGTAGGAGGAAGAGAAGCGGACCAAAGCGCAGCGTGGTGGTTATTCATGTTTTAATAAATCACTACACATGAACAAACTAACAAAAACAAGAAATGTGACAACGCAAAACAGTCCTATCCTGTGACAACAAACACAGTGACAGGAACAATCACCCACAAACACACAGTGAAACCCAGGCTACCTAAGTATGATTCTCAATCAGAGACAACTAATGACACCTGCCTCTGATTGAGAACCATACTAGGCCGAAAACATAGAAATGCCCCAAAACATAGAAAAACAAACATAGACTGCCCACCCAACTCACGCCCTGACCATACTAAATAAATACAAAACAACAGAAATAGAGGTCAGAACGTGACAGTACCCCCCCCCCCAAAGGTGCGGACTCCGGCCGCAAAACCTTGACCTATAGGGGAGGGTCTGGGTGGGCGTCTGTCCGCGGTGGCGGCTCTGGCGCGGGACGCGGACCCCACTTCACCATTGTCTTAGTCCGCCTTATTGTCCGCCTCCCTGGCTTACTCACCATGGCCACCCCTCTCAATGACCCCACTGGACAGAGGGGCTGCTCGGGACAGAGGGGCAGCTCGGGACAGAGGTGAAGCAGCTGCTCGGGACAGAGGGACAACTGCTCGGGACAGAGGGGCAGCTGCTCGGGACAGAGGGGCGTTAGCAGCTCGGGACAGAGGGGCGATAGCAGCTCGGGACAGAGGGGCGATAGCAGCTCGGGACAGAGGGGCGGCAGCTGCTCGGGACAGAGGGGCGGCAGCTGCTCGGGACAGAGGGACAGCTGCTCGGGACAGAGGGACAGCTGCAGCTTGGGACAGAGGGGCGACAGCTGCTCTGGACAGAGGGGCAGCTGCTCGGGACAGAGGGACAGCTGCTCGGGACAGAGGGACAGCTGCTCGGGACAGAGGGGCGACAGCTGCTCTGGACAGAGGGGCAGCTGCTCGGGCGGCCCCTGGCTGACTGACGGCACTGGCGGCCCCTGGCTTACTGGCGGCCCCTGGCTGACTGGCGGCACTGGCGGCCCCTGGCTTACTGGCGGCACTGGCGGCCCCTGGTTGACTGGCGGCGCTGGCGCTGGGCTGACTGGCGGCCCCTGGTTGACTGGCGGCACTGGCGGCCCCTGGCTGACTGGCGGCACTGGCGGCCCCTGGCTGACTGGCGGCACTGGCGGCCCCTGGCTGACTGGCGGCACTGGCGGCCCCTGGCTGACTGGCGGCACTGGCGGCCGCTGGGCAGACGGGCGGCACTGGCGGCGCTGGGCAGACGGGCGGCACTGGCGGCGCTGGGCAGACGGGCGGCACTGGCGGCGCTGGGCAGACGGGCGGCACTGGCGGCGCTGGGCAGACGGGCGGCACTGGCGGCGCTGGGCAGACGGGCGGCACTGGCGGCGCTGGGCAGACGGGCGGCACTGGCGGCGCTGGGCAGACGGGCGGCACTGGCGGCGCTGGGCAGACGGGCGGCACTGGCGGCGCTGGGCAGACGGGCGGCGCTGGCGGCGCTGGGCAGACGGACGGCGCTGGCGGCGCTGGGCAGACGGACGGCGCTGGCGGCGCTGGGCAGACGGGCGGCGCTGGCGGCGCTGGGCTGAGTAGCTCTCCTAGCGCCGAACAAGCGGGAGACTCCGGCAGCGCTGGAGAGGAGGAAGGCTCTGGTAGCGCCGGAGAGGCGGGAGACTCCGGCAGCGCTGGAGAGGAGAGAGCCCCTGCAAGGATGGGCCGGAGAGACAGCCTGGTACGGGGAGCTGCCACCGGAGGGCTGGTGCGTGGAGGTGGTGACGGATAGACCGGGCCGTGCAGGCGCACTGGAGCTCTTGAGCACCGAGCCTGCCCAACCTTACCCGGTTGAATGGTCCCGGTCGCCCTGCCAGTGCGGCGAGGTGGAATAGCCCGCACTGGGCTATGCAGGCGAACCGGGGACACCGTGTGCAAGGCTGGTGCCATGTAAGCCGGCCCAAGGAGACGCACTGGAGACCAGATGCGTAGAGCCGGCTTCATGGCACTTGGCTCGATGCCCACTCTAGCCCGGCCGATACGCGGAGCTGGAATGTACCGCACCGGGCTGTGCACCCGCACTGGGGACACCGTGCGCTCCACAGCATAACACGGTGCCTGCCCGGTCTCTCTAGCCCCCCGGTAACCACAGGAAGTTGGCTCAGGTCTCCTACCTGGCGTAGCCATACTCCCTGTTAGCCACCCCCCAAGAAATTTTTGGGGCTGACTCCCGGGCTTCCTTGCCAACCGTGTTCCCTCATATCGCCGGCTCCTCTCTCCGGCTGCCTCTGCTCTCCTCGCTGCCTCCACCTGTTCCCATGGAAGGCGATCCTTTCCCGCCAGGATCTCCTCCCATGTGTAGCAACCCTTGCCGTCCAACACATCATCCCAAGTCCATTCCTCCTTGTGCCGCTGTTGCCCGTTACCACGCCGCTTGGTCCTGTTGCGGTGGGTGATTCTGTAAGGGCGTTCGTCTGTAGGAGGAAGAGAAGCGGACCAAAGCGCAGCGTGGTGGTTATTCATGTTTTAATAAATCACTACACATGAACAAACTAACAAAAACAAGAAATGTGACAACGCAAAACAGTCCTATCCTGTGACAACAAACACAGTGACAGGAACAATCACCCACAAACACACAGTGAAACCCAGGCTACCTAAGTATGATTCTCAATCAGAGACAACTAATGACACCTGCCTCTGATTGAGAACCATACTAGGCCGAAAACATAGAAATGCCCCAAAACATAGAAAAACAAACATAGACTGCCCACCCAACTCACGCCCTGACCATACTAAATAAATACAAAACAACAGAAATAGAGGTCAGAACGTGACAATCGATAACATTTTCCCGGTCATGGTGCAACCCACCTAATGACTTTCCACACCTTCATTTGTCAATTAAATGAGTTTCAATTTACTATTTTAGTATCGATTCGGGGGTCGACTAAGCTGGGGCTCTAGTTGTTAAACTAGGGGAAACACTGCTCAATGTTGTGACAGTCATGCTGGGCTCTGATTAACGTTGCTGATCCTCCCCTCCATTTACCCTCCATTACCCTTTCATTATCCCTCGTTCTCCTTCCCTTTGTACAGTACCCCCCACTAAACTGCCCCCAACCCCCCTTCCTTCCTATCCCTCACCCTCATCCCCCGTCAACCTCACCCCACAACACTGTGGGGGGCCTCCCAGTAGGGGGGCGTCCCATCTGTGCCCCCCTCCTCTTGGCCAGGTTAGGGTATCTATCCCGGGGGAGTTGGCAGTCGAGCAGCCTTTACAAGCCTAATCAAGTTAATATTGAGGGGATTTGTGATGTGGCTCAGGTTCGGGTAATTCCATTGTGTCGCTGGGTTAGAGGGCTGTATTTGGTGGCGATTGGGGGTTGTGGTAAATCTTAATTGAGTTCATGATGGGGTAAGGAGGGAAGGCTCTGTGGTTACACTGGGTAACTGGTTAGGGTAAAGCTGTGGGAGTCGTGAGTGTTTAAACGAGGAGCTCAGAGAGAGAGAGAACCAAGCATAGCAAGAGCCAAGCCTTTTAAGGTAAAACATACAAAGAGCCATGGTGAATGTTTCTACTGGGTTTATTTCAGTTGGATTGTTTCGGTTTGATTTTAACACTTGAGAAAACTTGCAACCAAAATCTTTAAGCCAAATTGTAGGGTTTTTAGGACTGCTGTTTTAGGACACCATTTAAATGATGTCGAAACCAAAGTCAGTCAGCTAAATGGAAACAAGATTACACTCTGCTGGAGGCAGCTGGCAAAGAGCAGGAGAGCGGAAGGGGAGAGAGAGACATAAGGATAGTGGGAGGAGGAGAAGAAGAGGTGGTAAATCAGTGATAAATTAGAGCGATGGAGAAACTCAAGGGGCAGAGTGATAAAGGAGGGAGTAAGAGGACATTGAGAATGAGAAATAAAGAGATTACTAAGCGAGAGAGAGTCTCATGAGAGCTGTGTGTGTGTGTGTGTGTGTGTGTGTGTGTGTGTGTGTGTGTGTGTGTGTGCGTGTGCGTGTGTGGGTGCGGTGGAATTACATGTCAGTGCTGCATCTGCTTCTTGTGTGACTCAGCTGGATCACCATGGCAACCAACCATCCTCCTTACCCTCTTCTTAAATTTACTCTCTCTCTCTTTCCTATATAAACCACCTCTTTGTGCCAACATACAGTACTCTGGCACGGAGGGTACCCTGGTACCCTGGCACGGAGCCAATGCTCCTCGGTTGGCACGTTCAGCTCAGACAGAAAAGGGGCAGGATGCAGGAAGTGGTGCTGTAAGGAACCGAGCCCCCAATCACCCGCTTACTGGGCTGAATTGAAACTGTGAATCTCAAAGGCCATACTCACACCTCCATTCGTACTGCGCATTTACATTCATCTGTGTGAGTCTGTAGGTCTCTTGGCCTGTGTTTGGGGAACAGGGGAAGGGAGAGGTGCATTTATGTTGCTCTTCATATTCAAATTCTTCCAAGTGAATGTGAGTCCATCCGTAAGTGGTGATTTCCCCGTAAAATCCACGTGCAGATATTCAACCTGGAACCTAAGGGTTCTACCTGGAACCAAAAAGGGTTCTTCAAAGGGTTCTCCTGTGGGAACAACCAAACAACCCTTTTAGGTTCTAGATACAGTAGCAGCAGGAATATACATAGTATCTGGTTACTGTGGTTTCATTCAAGTTATAAGCAGTGAGAGACATTACCATTTCCCCTTGTAACCATTGTGATCGACCTAGTTTATAGAGTCTATGTCTTCTTATGCAACATGCCATACAACTCATTCTCGTAGTGGTTACAAGCATGTGAAGCAGCACATTTGGTTAGTAAGGTTCCAGTCTTGTTAAGAACTGAGATATTCAGATGCCAGATAGTCAGCAGAAAAAGCCATCTGCCTCTGTCATTTTTGTCCCCAGGCGGAAACCGTACACTGGCAAACTGGAGAAAAAAAGAGTCTAGGGCTCAGATGGCGGGAAGTGTGTGTGTGTGTGTGCGTGTGTGGAAAACAGCCTCTGGCTCTTAGTTTTTTTCTATTTTCTTCTCTGACAGAGTGATCACATTATCCCTTCAAATAGAGCCATGTTGACGGCCTGCTGGTGACACTTAATTAAGGCATCTGAGAGTCTGTTTTAGACTAAGAGTTGAAATTTCACTTCCATAAATGATATACACGGCTGCATATGTGGGATGTTGAAGAGCATTTTTTAGACCCCACATTCAGGGCTGGATTTCATCTGTATCGTGGAAGGTCCGCGATACAGCTCGATTTAAATTGAAAGACAATGTTCCCGCATAGATTTTTCTATTGTGTTGTATGATCGAACGTTTGCCAATGTGTATCTCTGTCTTGTTGTTTTTGTGGCACTGCTTTGCTTTATCTTGGCCAGGTCGCAGTTGTAAATGAGAACTTGTTCTCAACTGGCCTACCGGGTTAAATAAAGGTAAAATTAAGAAAGTACAAATCTGAGATTGTCCACGATACTTCCACGATACGGATTGAATCCAGCCCTGAAAGCTTTCAGACTCACATAATGAAGCACTTGGGATAGTTATAAACAGAAATTCTTGATTTTCTTAAACAGAGCAAACTGGATGTAAATGTGTGCCAACCATTCAAGCTTGAACTATGAATGACACGGTGGTACTGCTCTCACCCTAATCTAAACCATTTAGAGCCTGCACACACACACAGACAGAGATACACACACACACACACAATTTTGTTGAAGTGTTCTATTTGGTAAATAAACCCTCTTCCATTTCTCACCCGCCCTTCTTTTCTCTCCATCCTTGATTTATTTCCTTTACCCTCCTCTCATGGCCTCTCTCCACTCTTCCCTTATCTGGCCATTTTATCTGTCACCATATCTTTCCCTGGCTGCCCTTCTCTCTCCTCTCCGTATTCCATTACACACGCCTCATTGTTTCCACTACTACTACTTCCCCTCTTCGTCTTCATCTTCGTCTTCCTGTTCTTCCTCTTTCTTCTTCTTCTTATTTTTGCTCCCCTCTCTCTCTCCGTCCCTCCGTCTCCATGCAGGTGTAATGCCCAGGACTACATCTGGCACAAGGGTTCCCGCTGTGAGTCGGTGGTGACAGAGTTCCAGGTGCTGTGTCTGACCATCGGGGCGTCGGCCCTCATGGTGCTGCTGCTCTTCATGATCATCGTCTGCTTCGCCAAGAAGCTCCACGTGCTCAAGACTGAGAACAGCAAGCTGCGCAAACGCAGGTAAGCTTACAGCGGGGGCCTGGGGAAACCTGCACAAATATAGGGGAGTCTATGGGCCAGATAAAACCAGTCAGCACAAAGGTGTAAGAAAACCAGGAAAAACCAGGCAGAGCAACCAGAGATCATAGAACCCATGGAAAACTGGCTGTGCAAATGCAGGTGAGCTTATGGACTAGAAAAACCAGGCAGCAGATAGAAAGATATTTGAGCTCTTGTATTCTCACAGCATATGTATGTGAATTTTTTTTAAATCACACTCACTATCAACAAAGCTTAGCATTTCTAGCACTTTTTAAAATGATCATATTTAGTATTCGAGAGAAGAGGCTGAGAGGGAGGGAGGGAGGGAGGGAGGGAGGGAGGGAGGGAGGGAGGGAGGGAGGGAGGCTGGACTGGAAAGAGGAGAATGGGGGATGGGTCACAAACAAGAAGAGGCGATAGACAGAACAGACAGAGGGGGAGAATTGGATGGATCAGATAAAGGGGGGAGGATATTAAATGAGCGAAGGAGACAATGAAGGAATGCGGAGGAAGAGGAGGGGGCGGAAAACACGATGACAAGATAGATGAGAGAAGAAACGCAGAAAGAGAGAAAAGATAAAGCAGAGAGAAAGAGAGAGAGAGAAAAAGGGAGGGATTGAGTTTGCATTGAAAGAGAACAGGATGAGGATAGATAGAACGCCTTCGCTGGTCGTTTTGCCTAGCAACAGTGAAGTCATGTAGGAGGGTGGATGAATGTGGATGCTTCCATCAGCAATGCACATTTCTTAGCTGAGGATGATGATGTTAGCATTATGATGATGATGAAGGAAAATGGAGCAGTCAGTGCGGTGGATAGCGTGCTGATGCCTAGCGCACGGTGCTAGCTGAAAATAGTGATGTCATTGCTGCTCTGGCTCCAGCTGAAAGTAGGGCAGTCTGATCAGGAGTGTATGAGAGGGGAGGGGAGACAAGGCAGGGGAGATGAAGTTGACCTACATACAGCTGTGCAACCTGAGGGTGTGAGTGTGTGTGCGTGCGTGCGCACGCGTGTGCACGCGTGTATAGGACACTGCTGATGAGGCTCATGTATACATGAGACGCCCACCTCTCTCTCCCTCCATCTGCTGCAGTCAAGATGAGGTATGCTTCCCTGTCAGAGAGAGAGGCAGAGAGAAAGATGGAGCGATAGAGAGATGGAGGGAGAGAGGTGCTGGGGAAGGTGGGGAAAGAGAGAGGTCATGAATGGGAGGAAGGGGGAGAAAGGGAAGGAAAAAGAGTAGGGATTGAGGGAGGGAAAGAGAGAGAAAGCGAGAGGGGTGACAAGAGTGGCAGAAAGTGAATGGCAGAGGACAGAGAGAGAGAGAGATGCAGGTAACGTTATCTTTGCAGAGAGGAGAGTGTGTTCTGGCTGAAGAGCCAGATTAAAACTGACACACCCTGGCTTTAGTCCCTTTTCTCCTGGGCCACGGCTTAGAAACCTCTCTCTCTCTCTCTCTCTCTCTCTCTCTCTCTCTCTCTCTTCTCTCTCTCTCTCTCTCTCTCTCTCTCTCTCTCTCTCTCTCTCTCTCTCTCTCTCTCTCCCCTCTCTCTCTCTCTCTCTCTCTCTCTCTCTCTTCTCTCTCTCTCTCTCTCTCTCTCTCTCTCTCTCTCTCTCTCTCTCTCTCTCTCTCTCTCTCTCTCTCTCTCTCTCTCTCAGCCCTGTAGTATCCTCCTTTCAATGAAATTAAACAATGCATGTATTGCCAAAGCTTACTTTGGAGATTTCAATATTAACATCATTAAAATAATAATAATAAATATTGTCAACTTCTTTCTGTCTCCCTATTTATTTATTTATCTACTCCATCTCTCTAGCACACTCTCCCTCCTCATTACTTGAGCTTTGATTGGCCTGTCATATGAACTCATTAAATATAAATGTTGGCGCGGCATCTCAGTCAGACAATAGTAGGAACTGATGGGTCTACTTCAGAGGATGTTTAACTATGGATATGATGAGGAGAGGGAGAGAAGGAGATCGAGAAGAGACAGAGAAACTGAGAAACTCTTTCCAGCCAGCAGACGTTTCGAGAATAACATAAAATGACAAATTACTGTTTGGGAAGTCTGTTTTGGATATCAAGTTTCTCCAAGTTTTTAATTGGGTACACAAAGTGAATCACAGTGCTTCAATGTTAGGTCAATGGTGAGTCATTGTTGCCTGTTTGGAAAGTACCTCTCATTTTTGTTTTCAGTTACAAACATTTTGCTATACAGTGTGCCCTATTGAATGCAACCCAGGATTGACTTTCAGTGGAAATAGCTATAGTCTACTTTTGATTCACAGCTGATTTGTTGCATCACAGAGGGTATCTGTCTGTCTGTCATCTGCAAACTGAAGTCTTACACTTGCACTATACTGTAACTAACACTGCTCTCTCTTGCTTTTTCTCTCCCTCCTTCCTCCTCTCCCCACCTTCTTTGCCCCCTGTTTTCCCCTCGTCCCTGATTGTGCCCTCCCTATTCTCCGTTCATCTCTCTTTTTCTCTTCTCTCCACCTCTCGCTGCATCCTCTTTTTCAATCTCCCCCTCCCCATCGACACTCACCTTTTCCTCCACAATGTGACCACTCCTACTTTCCTCCTCGTTTAATCCTCTTTTACCTGTTCTCCCTGGTCCCCTCCCTGTCCTCCCTTCCTCTCATCTCTGGTCCCCTCCCCTGTCCTCCCTTCCTCTCGTCTCTGGTCCCCTCCCTGTCCTCCCTTCCTCTCGTCTCTGGTCCCCTCCCTGTCCTCCCTTCCTCTCGTCTCTGGTCCCCTCCCTGTCCTCCCTTCCTCTCATCTCTGGTCCCCTCCCTGTCCTCCCTTCCTCTCGTCTCTGGTCCCCTCCCTGTTCTCCCTTCCTCTCATCTCTGGTCCCCTCCCTGTCCTCCCTTCTTCTCGTCTCTGGTCCCCTCCCTGTCCTCCCTTCCTCTCGTCTCTGGTCCCCTCCCTGTCCTCCCTTCCTCTCGTCTCTGGTCCCCTCCCTGTCCTCCCTTCCTCTCGTCTCTGGTCCCCTCCCTGTCCTCCCTTCCTCTCATCTCTGGTCCCCTCCCTGTCCTCCTCCTCTTCCCAGCAGTAAGTACCGGCCTCCATCGGAGCAGCACAATGATAATTTCTCCCTGTCCACCATCGCTGAGGGCTCCCACCCAAATGTAAGGAAACTGTGCGACACCCCTCCTAACGTCCCTCATGCCCGTGCTTTGGCTTACTATGATAACATTATCTGTCAGGTAACGTGGTTCTCGTCTCTCTCTCACCCTTTTCTTCCTTCCCTCCTCCGCATGGGCTTGAGTGTCACCTCTCCGGGGTACAAGGCGGGTGTTACAGTGGGGGCGTTCTCCTTCGCTATGGGACTACAGGCGTAGTACTACTCCCGGTTACTGAGGCAACACTGTTACCATAGCAACAACATGGCTGTAAAGTCTCTACTGTGTATTGCTTATTGTCAGTTATTGGTTGAGTTTTTTTGTTAGCTATTGATCCCACTTGAAGGTGACACAAAAACACACATGCATGTACACACACTGCAGATGTGAAATAAGTTGATCTTACCTATACATCTGCCTGACCCGGTGGTGTGGTCAGTTCTGCCTATCTGCCTAGGCTAAGACTTGACCAAGAGAGAACTCCTATAGCCCTCACTGTAACCCCCTCCACCCTATCTATCCCTGATCTGCTCTCCCTTTGATCGGTATGTCACTGCATGCCTGCTCTATCGCTCACATGGTGGCCCCCCCCGGTGGCCATGTCAGCCACTGCAGCAGCCTGTCCGTCGCTCTGCCTCTGTATCTCTGTCCGTCTGTTTCACTCGTTTATCCTGACTTGGGCTGGATAGGTTAGAAAAGTGAAGGTCTCTTGATTGGTCGATAATAGAGCTTTGGGGGGGGGGGGGGAATCTGGGGGCATTAAATGTATTTAGTTTATGGGGTTATTATCAGGTTGATAGAGGATGGTGTGCGAGATGTGTGCACGGTGGGCGGGGCTATTAAGTCAGGATAAGCATTTGAGATGCAACGTCCCCCTGCTGCCTGTAGGTGGCGGGGGAGAGTATAGACCTAGATGCACAACTAACGGAAGCATGGGGTAGCATAGCGCTAACATGGTCGTAGCAGCATGAGTAGAAGTAGTGCTACGACACAAGATGTGGCGCCACATTCTCACAACTCATCAAATAGTTCTGGTCGTCATACTTGGTATAACCACAAGCAAATTGCTTCACTTAGCTTTCTTTTGCTCGTTTCTTTGTTTGTTTGTAGATGCAGTGTTATTCTTCCTTCCGGGGATTGCGATAATGTTTCTGTAAATATAATATAGTGACAACTTGGGGGGCATCATATTGCAGTGGTTCATACCATGATACAGAACACTACTAACCGTAACCACAACCCAATATCATCCACAACCAAATAAAACACCATATAACACCCCCATCTTCCAGACATCTTCTAATCACTGAAACAGGATAGCTCTGCTCTTTGAGTCTCAACCTGGGTTTGCAGCTGAGCTCTACAGCTCTAAGTCAATGTATTAGTACATCTCTCTATCCATAGGAGTTCATATAGAGCACCAGTATAGAGTATCTGGAAAAAAGGTTCTTTAAAATACTATGTAGATTCATCTGCAGAGAACAGTCAACACCATAGAGACATACTTCTTACTAAAAAAGCTCAGAAAACATCAACTAATATTGTGAATAACCAATACCTCAAATCCCTCCATCTAGTTCATGAACTAAAACCCCTGTGTTTCTATGTCAACACGGTACCCTCAGAAAAGTTTCATCTAACATTTACTATGGTAATGTCAAGGCCACAAAGCACCATCGTTACTGAGACAAATCCTTCAGTGTCCTTATATGGGCAAGACAGTCTCTACCTCTCAATGTGAGCTGGGAATATCAGCTATCATCCTTAGGAAGTTCCCCTTACTAGGTCTCTCCTCTCCTCTCCTCTCCTCTCCTCTCCTCTCCTCTCCTCTCCTCTCCTCTTCTCTTCTCTTCTCTTCTCTTCTCTTCTCTTCTCTTCTCTTCTCTTCTCTTCTCTTCTCCTCTTCTCTTCTCTTCTCTTCTCTTCTTTCTCTCTCTCTCTGAGGATGTTATGTATATAACCATCTTCCCCCCCTTCAGAAAACCATGAGCAGATACACCTGGGAATGTAAGACCAAAGAGGAGCCCGACAGTGAGGTAAGATAAACCCCCTCAGATGGCCCGTCCCCCTCTCCCTTAAACGGCTCTCGTTGTACTGTGACCCTGTCAGTCACCCTCTCTCAACTCAACGGACCAATCCACGGCCCCAAACTTGGCTAGTCAGAACCTAGTGCTGTTACTTCTAAGTGCTGATCTAAAGTCAATTTATAAGTTAAGTTAGCCATTACCTCTTAATGAATCATTTCCGGATTCGAGTAAATGCTGATTTTAGACATGATCCATATCTTTACATATTGTGGGCTCTTAAAATAACAACTACGAAATAAACAGAATTTAAAATATGAAATGTACAGTCTTATCTAGGTTAAATGGCACAGAGATAAGCATTGTAGCAGTCCAGTAGCAGTACGATTTTGTCCTTGTAGTGTCCTTCAGAAACGGGATATCGACCCTTCCCACATGAGTTCTTAGCAGAAGAGAAAACACTGCAGTAGACTGAAACCAGAGAAATCTCATTAGACAGAAACTCTCTCTTCAGATAAACACACGGTCAGAAACGGTACACACTCCAACATGCATAAAAACACTATAATATATACAGAAACACAGATAATACAACTAGAGAGTGAAATATTGTTGGAGGGAGAATAGTTTCTCTATTTTCAGCATTACATGGACCGAGTACAGTGGATTGTATCCGTTTACCCTTAATCTCCTATCAACATTAATACTTGTCCTTTTATGGACCATGCTGGTTTACAGCATATATTTAACTATGGCTTGTGTCAATTCCATTCTAACTCAGTCAATTGACAAAATGATAAAGATGATAAGTCTATATTTAGAGTAATTCATACATGTATATGTTTATGTGCTATGTATTGATTGAATTAATATTAAATTGATAAAGTGATTATGATAGGATTGTACTGATACTTAGTAACATGTTTTCATAATACTGACATGTCCTTGTAATGTTGACATGCCAGTCCTGTGCTGATTAAAGTCCCAGGATGTATAGTACCGGTGTCCCTATTGTCCAGTCCTGCCCCGTAGGCTGTGCTTTGCTGTGCTGTGCTGAGCCATACTGTACTGTGCCGTGCCAGTGAAGACCATTGAGGCTCTCTATCTATCTGTAACAAATCGTTTGACTCAGTCCTGTCCCACCCTCTTCGTGTCCTTCCTCTACTACGCATACACAGATACGCATACACAGATACACACACACACACACACACACACACACACACACACACACACACACACAAAGACACACACACACACACACACAAAGACGCAATTCCAGACACACTCACATCAACTCTGAACACACACACACACACACACACACACACAAAGTCGTTGTTCCAGACACACTCACATCAACTCTGAACACACACACACACACACACACACACACACACACACACACACACACACACACACACACACACACACACACACACACACACACACACACACACACACACACACACACACAGACATAGGCATAAAGCAGGAAGGATACAAAGATCTGTCCATGTTTCATCTTCATCTCAACACCCCGTATATCTCTGTTTCAAAAACTCCCCACAAAGTCCCTCTCACCCTCGTTCCCCAATACAATGGAAAACAACAGCAAACAAACAAACACATTTTCCAGTTTCACGCTGACGGAAGGAAAGATGGCCCCTATCCTGTAACCATGGAAGTGACGTATCCCCACGTCCTGCCCGAAGTAACTATCTAGGCCATCAGCCAATGGGTAAATGCTCTCGCCATCCCTTTTGTGTGCCATTGAATAACAAGCATTCAGCTCTGTTTCGTAATGGCACAGCCCTCAGGGTCTGCAGTGCGCGTGCCTGTGTGTGTGTGTGTGTGTGTATGTGTGTGTGTGTGCGTGCGCGTGCCTGTGTGTGTGTGTGTGTGTGTGTGTGCGCGTGCCTGTGTGTGTGCACGTGCCTGTGTGTGTGCGTGCGTGTGTGTGCTTGCGCGTGTGTGTGACTGTGTGTATATGCGTGTGTGTTTGTATATGTGTGTGCATGTGTGTGTCTGTCAGTCAGCCTGAGCACAGGCAGACACTTCTACCTCAACACAGCAGGGTCGATGAAGCTATGCAATATTAATGAGGATAACAGGCTAGGAATATCAGGTTCAAATGAATGCCAATCCATTCTTGTTCTTGACCTTAATTAAATGCAGCCAAAAGGATGAATTGAAGTGAAACAGAGTTGTCTCCTAATGCATTGTTTTTCCAGCTCCAGCTGTACTGTAGGTATGTATGAATGTGGTTCCACAGACAATGTGTTTAATGCCAATGAGGGCACAGCTCATTGTGTTTTAATTGGGACAGTAGCGAGGTGAAGGGGGCTGGATGAGTGATGGTGGGGGGGGGTTCTTGCATGTGGATGTGCATGCGCTTCCCGGTTGGACGGATGGGGTGCTTGTTGGTGGGTTATGAAGGGTGGGAGGGAGTCGCTCATACAGTTCTCCAATCACCTCTATGTCACTTCAACCAAAACAAATGTGCAAAGAGAGCATGATGTTGAAACAATTGGATAGCCACGGCCAACGTACATGGGTCTTTTTAACAGTTAGCTGACTCACAGCTCTCTTCCATTGACGGATAGTCAGGTAGTGTGGATAATATGGGATTTGGGGATATTTATATCCAAACAATATATTAAATCGGATTACAGAGAGGGATGGAGGGGAGAGGGGTGGTAACAGGTGGAGTTAGAGGCTCTAATATTTGAAGATGTTAAGATGGTATTTCAGATATTGTCATCTCTTTAAGGGAATGAAAATATGCAATAGCAGTGGTCTGTCTATAAGGGTCTATAAATTGATTGGTTGAAGGCCATCTATTGGCCAATGATGTGACAGTCCCAATAACAGGATGCAACAAAAGACCACATGGTAGACCAGAGGGAGGGTTTGGTTTATAACAGTTTTGGGCGGTCTGACTGGGTGGGCCTAACCGTGTTTTCTCTTCCCTCCGTCCATCTGTCCGTCCGTCCCTGGCAGGATGATCCTAATGCCCAGAACAAGCTGGAGGACCCCGTGAAGGCCCCGGTGCCCAAGGAGGACGACTCCCTGAACATCCACAACTCCCTGACCCCCAAACACGAGAACCACAAGGTACTGGGCGAGGAGAACTCCTCGGAGGTAAACTCACTGCAGAACAACATGATGTAGAAGCCTGGGTCGGGATGAGAGCTCCAGTCCTGCTCTCTATCCCAGCCACCACGCCTACAACTGCTACCACCAGCCAACCACCGTCTACAACACGGCAACACTGCCACCAAGCGGCCCACACCGCTGCAAAAAAAAAACACCACCCCAGCTGAAACTCCCCCCCTGACCTGCCACCGCCTATAGCGACCCCTTACGCCCAATCACGCCCCCCTGCCTCGCTGCCCTGCCCCTTCGTTGCTGTCACTCTGCTCCCCCTTACCCCCTGCCCGCACGCACATACACACACTAGAACACACAAACCGACACACCAGAACACACAAACACACACATATATGTACATACACACACTCACATATACACTCATATTCCCCTGCCTGCATTGGTGTATTTTGTAAAAATAAAAAAATCATATGGAGTTTTAAAAAAGAAGTTAAACATTGTAAAAAATATAAAAGTTACTGAGAGGTTTCGATGTTTGTCTGACTAATTAAGTGAGTATGTATAAATATATGGAAAAAATGCTTGGATTGATATAAAAGAAACAACACAATGTGTCTTCGTTTTCATTGATGTGATTTCTAATCCTTTGATGTACTTGTTTTATTTTGTACTTTTTTGGGAATACAGACTTCAAAACAGAGAACAAAATCTGAGTTGTTGAAATAAACCTTTTTAACATGACACCTTTGTCCCTGTGTTTTCCTGAACAAGGCTGTCCCTTTCCCTCTCAAACTCTTGCATGGCTTATTACATCTTGGTAGCTCCTTAGGTTGCGCTCACACACACACACACACACACACACACACACACACACACACACACACACACACACACACACACACACACACACCTGCAGCTTGTATGGATCCTGTAGTTTGCGTTCTCACAGAACTGCAGCTGAAACACACAAAACGAAAACTCTTCTCTCACCACTCATGCCAAACACACAAATAACTATCTTTCTTCCTTACACACACACGCGCACACACACACACACCCTCTGTTACATTCCCCGTTCACACATCATTTTTCATACCGGACAGCATTCTCAATGAGTCTCAAAGGAGGCCTCTCCGATGCCATGCCTTTGTCGGAGTGATCATTGAGAGAGTTCTAGACTGATTGGACAGAGTCTGGTATTGTAGGGCCCTTCTCAGACTGTGGGACCTTTGGTTGGGTGGATGGGGGATGGAGGAACCCTTTCCCATCAATAGGGACAGAGAAATATTCAAACCACTACAGAGGAAAAGTTTGGCTATGGGAATGAACAGCAGACAAGCAGCTACAACAGCACTTAACACATTCTCTCTATCTCTCCCTCAGTCTCTGTAATGTCAGAGAACAACACAGCACCCATGGTTCAAACGAGAAGACCTATTGGCTTTGCACCTTTCTCAGACAAACATTTTACGCTTTGCACAAACACACACATACACACACTGAAGAAGGTGTAAAGCTGAAACGTTTGTGTGTCCTTGGGATGGACAGAGAATATAAAATCAATCAACCTGCATGAGCTATAGCTCAGCAACTTGCTCCTCAATTGTGCCTGGGTTCCAGCCTTGGTGTGAGACCAATCAGGAGAAAGTGGTACTTGTTATGTAACAGCTTGACGTCCGTTACATTAGGGATTGTTATTTGGCATTTTAGCAGACCGAAGAACTCTCCAATGAATCTGTTATGTTTCTACCCTCATCTCTTTCATTTCCGCTTTATCTCCAATCAACACCATTGAAACTTGAGGACTCCCTTCCCTGGGGGCCACTCTGGGTTTGACTGTTTGTGTGTGTTTCTGTGTGCATGTGTGTGTGTATGCATGCGTGCGTGCGTGCGTGCGTGCGTGTGTGTGTTCAGGCTTGTCTCTGGGAAGAGAGAGCACAGTGTCCATCACACCACAGGACAAAAGGTGATGGTGTGGTTGAGAGAGCTGGGCACTGAGATAGATGTCTATCTCTATTCCTCTAAAACCCGTTCGCCCTTTCTAAATATATTTTTATACAGCCCCCCACCCCACCCTCTTTCTTTTTATACCTCTTTTTCTGGCATCAACCTCACCCCCTCTCTGTCTGGCTTATTCTCCCTCTCTCTCCAGAAAATGTTTCACATCGTTCCCCCAGTCCTCTCTCTCCTCTTCTCTCTCGTCTCTCTCCTATCGCTCCTCTCCTCCCTGTTGCTGGAGGGTCTTTACAAATGCAGTCTCAGACAGAGGGGGCACCGTTGCCATGGAAACCAATTATGTCGCTTTGGTCCAAGCTTGAGAGGACCAACTCAATGACCTCACCATTCCTTTCTTTCTCTCTTTCTTTCTCTCTCTCACACACACACCCAGACACACACGACTACACACACACACACACACACACACCCACACACACACGACTACACACACACACACACGACTACACACACACACACACACACACACACACACACACACACACACACGATTAGAACAGCCAGACTGTGTCGCATTGTACTGAGACTCAGAAAAAGATGTATAATAGATATATAAAATCAAGAATGCATTATGCAGATTTAATGTTTATCTAGGAAAACATGAATTGTTGACGTTAAATACACTGATTCCACCCCCTTACAATACTCCCTCTCTCTCTCTCTCTCTCTAGCTGACATTAACACCCCTTTGTGTTCTTATAGCATTTTTACACCGTTCTGACGATGAATGCACTCCTGCTCACCTTTACCAAATAATTGATCTGGAGAGGAGAGAGGAAGGGCACACTTCAGGTAGGGAGAGAGGGGTAAGGGGGGAAGAGAGGGCACAAAGAGGGCGTGTCAAGATTTTTCTCTGCCTCCCTAAGCCTGCTGGGATGTTGGATTCATCCGCACACTGCCATTGGCTGAGGATGTGGTGGAACGATGGTGTGTGAATTCCACAGGGAGCCTCAGGATTGGCCAACGCAAACACATACACACACAGACAAACATACATGCCCGCACGCACAGTCACGAGCGCACACATACACACATGAAGCACACAAAATTGCACAAAGTCAAAGTATACACAAACACACAGACTGGCAGAAAAGCTCATAGAGCAGCTGGGAAGCAAGTGGTAAAACTAAAAGGCAGGGTGTGGGTGGGTGAGTTATGTCTGATTGAACCATTTTGGCATTACTCTGGTTTATTAATGAGGATGTCTGGAATGCAGACGATCATCAGAGAAGCCTTTCTGATGGAAATGTGCCCATACGTTACCACACTGAGGTCAAATCCTACTCCCACTTTCCCCAAAGAAAGGAGAGAGGGAAAAAATATACATTTATTCACACCACAGAGTTTGGCCTTTGTCTGATGTGTTATCCTGTGTAGATCAATGTACGACTGCAATGGAGGTTAGGGGTAGAAGGAAAGGTTATATGTAAAGAGCTGGATGGTACAGGTAACTGGCTAATTAAAATAAATACTTGAGTAAATGAGGGATGCAAAGTAAATTGAAAGCAGGTGCTTCCACACAGGTGTGGTTCCTGAGTTAAATAAGAAATCCACATCCCATCATGCTTGGCGTTATGTATATAACCCAATATGGGAGATTCTGAAGCGGCGCCTGAGACTGCATTTTCCACCACCATCAATAAAACACCAAATTATGGAATTTCTTGTGGAATAATGCTGTCGCATCCCTCCAATAATAGAGTTCCAGACACTTGTGGAATCTATGCCAAGGCGGATTGAAGCTGTTCTCGTTTGTGGTGGCTCAACGTCCTATTAAGGCACTTTATGTTGGTGTTTCAATTCTGTAGGAAACTGTTTTAGGTAGAAGTAACCACACAGATCTTTGTATCCTTCCTGCTTTATGCCTATGTCTGTGTGTGTGTGTGTGTGTGTGTGTGTGTGTGTGTGTGTGTGTGTGTGTGTGTGTGTGTGTGTGTGTGTGTGTGTGTGTGTGTGTGTGTGTGTGTGTGTGTGTGTGTGTGTGTGTGTGTGTGTGTGTGTGTGTGTCTGTTGCTTGTGTTCTTAAAGGGCGAGGTGACCATCGAGATGGAGCTCTACCGTCCCAAAAACGCCAAGCCGAGGCCCCCCTGCAGTCCCCTGATCCAATATGACATGATAGGGGCCAGGCCCAGGGGTAAGGTATTGAGGTGGGAGGATGACATGTACCCCCCTTCACACCCCTGTCCTATGTACAACCCCCATAGTATATGGTCCTTACCGACTATAGACGCCAAGGGTTATAGGGCACGACCACAGACAGCCAAGGTGTGCACTCCCTAAGCTCTGGGTCAAACATCACCACACATCTATCTATCACTGTACAGGACTATACTGACATACAGTATACATGCTAAAACAGAGTGTTGCTATGTACTGGAACTAGAGACTGAAAGAATGTACTGAAAAACAATGAAATAATACTCATATGGACAGTCATACTGAACTTTCTATCCATCGCCAGTGGGTGTTGGCGAGTTAAAGATTACTTTTCTATTCATAACCACAGGAACACAGAACGAAGACATATGGTATGGGAAGCACATGGAGCAGGGGATCACAGGTTCCCTGCTTCTTTCAGTTCATACACTCTGTACTTGTGTAAGTGGCCTAATGGATATGGCACTTTCCTTCAAAGCCATGGATTGTAGGTTTGGGCCAATCTGGGTGGTTAGTAGCAGAGTGGAGCACTGGAAGCGCATTGGAAGCACACTGGGCCCATAACCCAGAGGTCGATGGATCAAAACCTTCCTCAGTTGTCTTTTTTTTTTATCTTTTTTTTTTTTTTAAAGGACATGAAAATGTAATGGGCGGATCTTCCATGCTGATGTTCCCACAAGCATCTTACATTTGTGAGTTCAAATGATAGGTTTCGTATACGATCAAGATTCACAGAACTCAGCCTCCCCTGGCTCAGAGGGATATGCTACAAAGCTCAGCTCAATATTCAGCTCAATATTCTGACATAACTTTATATTTTTTAGAAAGATAAGCTTGAAATGGCATGATGTAGTTGACTCCACAACCAAAAACACATATCTAAGTTTACATTTCTTAATGAACCAGACAATAGGTGGTTATTTCTGTTTTTTAATCTTTAGTTAGCTGACTAACTCATTGATGCTGCTTTGTAGTATACCCCCCAGGTGACCCCCCCCCCCCCCCCTGCCAAACACACAACCAGACATTGATTGATTGGAGACAGTTTGTGTCAATTACTGAAATTTTTTACGAATTTTCTACATGCAGCGACATATGTGGCAATATGTGTAGAATTGCAGGAAATTAGCTTTAAAACAGCAACATTTTCTCTCAGCCTCATGGAAAAATGTTAGAATAGCATGCAATTATTTACAAAACTGCACGCCACTCTGGAGATAATCTTCATCAGTTTTTAGAGATTTTTTTTCTTTCAATTTTTGTGATTTTTTTTGCATTCATGTAATCTAAAGAAGCACATAAAGCACATGCAAGCTTCATAATTCATAAATGTCATTACTGACTGATATTATCTCATAGAACAAAAAGTATAAGATCTCCTAAACCTGTGTTAACCTCAGACCTTATTTTCAGCGTTTATCCCAAAACCCCGTTCTTTCTGCATTAATTTCCCCCAATAGGAATGGCTGAATGAACCAGAGGTATGGCTTGTTAGTGGTTGTTAGAATAACAAGCACCATTGGCGCTTTTGTCCCAAATCCATTACAGTGTTTTAGGTGCCAAGCTTATGGTCATATTGTAGCAGTGTGTAGGAGGGAGATTCCTAGATGTGCGAAGTGTGCAGGAGGGCATAAGACAAAGGAATGTGTAGTTGCAGCCTGGTCTCATAGACTAGACATAACATAATAAATTAAAAATATGTAACATTCAAATTAGTATCATATGTTACATTTGGTATGGTTTCATAAGACAGATAGTTACTTAAGGCAAAAACTAAAGTAGGGTGGTTGGTAGGGGAGGATGGGTAGGTGTGTAACGCAAATGTCGAGCAACCAAAGGTTGCGAGTCCAAATCTCAACACGGACAACTTAGCATTTTAGCAACTTTTCAACTCCTTACTACTTTTTAGCTAATTTGCAACTTCTTGTTAGCATGTTAGCTAACCCTTCCCCTGACCCAGGGGTGGGCAACTCCAGTCCTCAGGGCCCTGATTGGTGTCACACTTTTTCTCCATCCCTATCAAACACAGCTGATTAATCAAATTGTATTCTAAACTGAAGATCATGATTAGGTGATTTCGGAGTCAGGTGTGTTAGCTGGGGCTGGGGAAAAACTGTGACACCAATCAGGCCCCCAAGGACTGGAATTGCCCACCCCTGCCCTAACCCCTTAACCTAACTCCTAAACTTAACCATAACCTTAACCCTAACCCCTAGGCTAGCTAACGTTAGCTACCTAGCTAGAATTCATAACATATCATACTTTTTGCAAATCATAACATAAGGTATGTTTTGCAAATTGGTAACATATTGTACATTTTGCAAATTCGTAACATATAATACAAATTGTAATTCGTAACATATCATGTGAAATTAGTGATGAAATCCACAAATGAATACATACCATACGAGACGTAACATATACTAACGAAATGCTCTGAGATCAGGTTGCAGCATCGGTGGGAAAAGTTGTGTGTGTGTTACCTGTAGGTAGGAGTACCCATGGTGCTGGAGATCAGAAGTGTCTGGTGATGGAAAGGCAGGTTGAGGTTGCCAGGATCAGAGTAGTACAGAAGGTGTCGTATGCCGAGGCAGTGAAGAGTGTAGTAAAGGAAGATGGGTCCAGGGAGAAGGATCCTAAGAGGCTCCCTTTAAGTAGGCTGAAGCCAATAGAGAGTGATAGGAATCACATGTGCTTCAGTAAGGTTGGATTCTCAGCATTCGTAGCCATGGCTATCAACTGTACCTTAGAAAGGGAATGTAAATCACAGAAAATAGATGTTGTGGTGGCAGCTGCAGAGAAGTACTTGGGTGTATGACATTTTACTGCAGAAGAGTTACAAGGTGTGTTGAATGACAGTGGCCCGTCCTCCGAAGCTGCCGGCCTGGTGTAGGGTAAGATAGACCCAAGCAGTGGAAAAGTGCTGATGTTTTAATGGGTGTAAGGTTAGTTGGTCGGGCATTTTTTCTTCCCTTTTCCCCGTAAATGTCACTTATTCTTTGTGTCACAAAGTGTAATGAATTCACACTCCAGAACAGTAGGAGGAAACACAGGACTAGAGAGGAGGAATTGATTAATAGAGAGGCCGTGACCTGCGTCACACTCCAGTACAATGGCGGTGTACGCACCTCTCGGTTGCCATCCGCCAATAAAACTTTATAGAAGATGAAGAATAACAAGCGTGTGTATGGAGCAAATGCATCAATTAAATGCATCCGTGATTCCTCCCTTGATATTTTCAAATGCAAATAGCGCTTCATATCAATAACCTATAATTGAGCAGTGCTCAATTTCCATGAGAGCAACATATATTTTAAAACATGTTGTGTAAAATTTGTTTGTGAAATGTCACAAAAAATGTCGACAGACTAAAGAAGCGGAGAGCTGAAGGTTTTCCACCGTGACGAGAGTAGAACAGAGTTAAGTTTGGGGCCTCTGATCATGAACAGAGTTAAGTTTGGAGCCTCTGATCATGAGCAGAGTTAAGTTTGGGGCCTCTGATCATGAACAGAGTTAAGTTTGGGGCCTCTGATCATGAACAGAGTTAAGTTTGGGGCCTCTGATCATGAACAGAGTTAAGTTTGGGGCCTCTGATCATGCTCTCAACATGTTGGCGCCCGGAGAAGACACGTTTCCGAGGTGAGCAGGATTATGAGAGTTACGTCGGGATGCCACCGGGCCGCAAGCAAAGTCAGGGGAAGAGGAATATTGGGATAGGGACACAGAGAGGTGTATTCTGATGAAGAATAGAGGGGAAAAAGAGGAAGAAGAGGTTGAAGATAAATGAGGAAAGGAAAGGTTGAATTTGAAACTGAGGAAGATGGTGATAAAAACAGAGATGGGGTGTTGAAGAGGATTGATGTCAAGTGCGAACAGAGTGAGCCGTGTGCCAGACCGAGTTCTGGAGGAGAAATGGAAGTGAATGAGGGTGAGTTAAGTGAGGTGGAAGGTGTAGTGAACTGCTCGGACCCGAGCCTGGCATCAATGGACATGATAAAGAAGTATCTGGTCCAGTAGGAGTGACATTTTTGGAGAAAGTGGGTCCTTACCTTTTGGCGGATCCATTTGTGGTTTCAGGGTGGGAGGGAAAGGAGGTGGGTGCAGTTGAATCAGGTAACATGTAGTGGACTTGTGATGTTTTTTTGTGTTTCTTCTGACCAGAGGGAGTGGGCGCTCGGTGTCACGTTACTTGGTTCAAGATCTGTTTCTTGCTTTGCTCTTAGGAACAGGGCACAATTGAAATGAGTGATTTCTGGGGTAGCGTTAAGTGTGGAGGTGGATCAATTGAAGCTGAAGATTCCTGGTGTTTGTGATGCCCTCAGTTTGCAGTGACGCAGACCCAGTGGTGAGTGTGGTGAAACAGAGGAGTCACGGTCAGTCCTTCTGAGTTTTGAGTCATCTTAGGATTTATCCTGTTAGAGCTTTGGTACACAATCCCCTGCGCTGTTTCAGGTGCACCGTTTATGGTCATGTCGCAGCAGTTTGTAGGACGGAGATTCCATGATGTGTTAAGTGTGCAGGAGGGCATGGGATAGAGAAATGTGTATCGTTTCGGGTTTATGAAGTTGTGTGTGTCAACTGTAGGGCTGCCCATGTTGCTGGGTATCGGAAGTGTTCAGTGCGAGAGAGGCTGGTTGAGGTGGCTAGAGTCAGAGTAGTGCAGAAGGTGTCGTATGCTGAGACAGTGAAGAAAGTATAGGAAGGTGGGTCATGGTTGAGGAATCCTGAGAGAATCCCTGTGAGTAGTAGATCTGTGCCACCACAGAGGGATAGGCCAACTAGTGTTATTCAGTACCAGTCAAAAGTTTGGACACACGTACTCATTCAAGGGTTTTTCTTTATTTTTACTATTTTCTACATTGTAGAACAGTAGTGAAGACATCCAAACTATGAAATAACACATATGGAATCATGTAGTAACCAAAGTAACCCGTGTTAAACAAATCAAAACATATTTCAAATTTGAGATTCTTCAAAGTAGCCACTCTTCGCCTTGATGACAGCTTTGTACAATGCTTTTCCAACAGTCTTGAAGGAGTTCCTACACATGCCGAGCACTTGTTGGCTACTTTTCCTTCACTCTGCGGTCCAACTCATCCCAAACCATATCAATTGGGTTGAGTCGGGTGATTGTGGAGGCCAGGTCATCTGATGCAGCACTCCATCACTCTCACTCTTGGTCAAATAGCCCTTACACAGCCTGGAGGTGTGTTGGGTCATTGTGCTGTTGAAAACAAATTATAGTCCCACTAAGCGCAAACTAGATGGGATGGCGTATCGCTGCAAAATGCTGTGGTAGCCATACTGGTTAAATGTGTCTTGAATTCTAAATCATTCACAGACAGTGTCACCAGTAAAGCACCCCCAAAACCATCACACATCTTCCATGCATCACGGTGGGAACCACATATGCGAAGATCATCTGTTCACCTAGTCTGTGTTTCACAAAGACACGGTGGTTGGAACAAAAAATCTCAAATTTGGACTAATCAGACCAAAGGACATATTTCCACTGGTCTAAGGTCCATTGCTAGTCTTTCTTAGCCCAAGCAAGTCCCTTCTTATTATTGGTGTCCTTTAGTAGTGGTTTCTTTGCAGCAATTTGACCATGAAGGCCTGATTCTTGCTGTCTCCTCTGAACAGTTGATGTTGAGATGTGTCTGTACTTGAACTCTGCAAAGCATTTATTTGGGCTACAATTTCTGAGACTGGTAACTCTAATGAACATATCCTCTGCAGCAGAGGTAACTCTGGGTCTTCTTTTCCTGAAACTGAGAGACAGTTTCATCATAGTGCTTGATTTTAAATTTTCCGGATTGACTGACCTTCATGTCTTAAAGTAATGATGGACTGTCATTTCCCTTTGCTTATTTGAGCTGTTCTTGCCATAACATGGACTTGGTCTTTTACCAAATAGGGCTATCTTCTGTATACCATACCTTGTCACAAAAAAAACTGATTGGCTCACACACATTAAGAAGGAAAGGAAAATGACACAAATTCACTTTTAACAAGGCACACATTCCAGATGACTACCTCATGAAGCTGGTTGAGAGAATGCCAAGAGTGTGGAAAGCTGTCATCAAGGTAAAGGGTGGCTACTTTGAAGAATCTCAAATAAACAAATCAAAATATATGTTATAAAAATGTTTTGGTTACTACATGATTCCATATGTGTTATTTCATGGTTTTGATGTCTTCACTATTATACTACAATGAAGAAAAAAGTAAAAATAAAGAAAAACCCTTGAATGAGTAGGTATGTCCAAACTTTTGACTGGTACTGTATGCTTCAGTAAGGTTGGCTTCTTAGCATTCATAGCAATGGTTATCACTTGTACTGCAGAAATAGAACATAAATCACAGAAAATAGATGTTGTAGTGACAGATGTCACTAGATGTTGTCATGACAGATGTTGTAGTGACAGCTGCAGAGAAGTATTTGGGCATACAAGATCTGATTTCAGAAGAGTTACAGGAGGTGTTGAGTGGTGGTGTCCCGTTCTCCCAGGCCGTTGGTATGGTGCAAGAATAGATAGGGTTTATGTAGTGGAATGGGGTCGTAGATTTTTAATGTGTATGATTAGTTGGAAGTTTTTTAATTGAAAAAATGTTGTATCACAAAGTATAATGGATTTATATTATAGTTGAGTTGGGGGCGGTAATGCAACATATTGGATGCCACCCGCCGTTAAACTCCAACGAAGAAGAAGAAGGGTTCCATATGGAGATTGTGACAGCTGGCTAAATGGCATCCCTTGAGAAGGCAAGAACAAGATGCATGTCAGGGAAGTGCATGATTATCATAAGGAGTTGTATACTTGGAATAAGGAGGAGCAATGGAGGGAATAGAGAGGCAGAGGAGGTCTAAGAGAGAGAGGGAGGAAGAGGGTGAGCTTGAGGTTGAGAGCATTGAGTACTACTCAGACACAAGAGACATGAGCCCACCCAGATAAAGATCCTGTCTGCCCGGTCCCGTAGGAGCTCGTCCAGTGTTGTTGGCGAGGATAATCAGAAGTGGTCTTGTGATAATTGTTTGTGTTACTGCTGGTCAGAGGGAGAAGGCGCTCTGCTTTAAACGAATGGAGGCAAGAAATGTGAATTGTTTTGCTCTCAAGAAAAGAGCGCCATTGAAAATAGTGATTACTGGGGTAGCAGTAAATATAAAAGTTGACCAACTGAAGGGGAAGATTCCCGGTGTTTGTGATGCTCGTCATTTGGTACAACGCAGACAGGGTGACGTGAGTGGTGAAAGAGAAAAGTCATTGTCTATTCTTTTGAGTTTTTATGTTGAGTCTTTGCCTGACAAAGTGATGTTAGTATAGATAAGTTATCCTGTATGAGTTTTTGTGCCAAATACATTACGTTGTTACAGGTGTCAAGCTTATGGGCATGTGGCAGCAGTGTGTAGGAGGGTGGTTCCTAGGTGTGAGAAGTGTGCAGAGGGGCATGAGACAAAGGAATGTGTAGCATTGGGGATAGTAGTGGTATGTGTTAATTGTATGGGTGCCCATGGGGCTGGGGATCAGGGATGTCCCGTGCGAGAGAGGCGGGTTGAGGAGTGCAGAAGTTGTCATATGCTGAGGCAGTGAAGAAAGTAGAGGAATATGGGTCAAGGGGGAGGGATCCTGAGAGGAGTGGTGTGAGTAGTAGATCTGTACCAGTACAGAGGGATAGGCCAACAACTGATATATGTTTCAGTAAGATTGGATGTTTTGCATTTACAGCAATGGTTATCAACTGTATTGCATGTATGGAAAGTAAATCACAGAAAATGTAAGTTGTGGTGGCAGCTGCGGTGAGGTATTTGGGTGTGCGAGACTTGACATCAGAAGAGTTACAGGGTGTGTTAAGTGGTGGTGTCCCATCCTTTCAGGTTGTTGGCCTGAGGTAGAACTAAATATATTTAAATAGTGGAGTAGGGAGATTTTTGGGCGGAATGTACTTTTAGAAGGTAGGGTATTTGTTTATTTGTTTCAAGCAAAGTATAAGGGAGTTGTACTCCAGTCTAGTAGGTGGCGGTAATGCAACAATTATTGGATGCCAACCGCCGTTAAACTTCATCGAAGAAGAAGTCGAAAAGCTTTTCACATACTCAGATTCTACTGCACGAAGAGAGGGACAAACTACGGTCGTGTATCATGCTACTTTTTCACAACAAACATTCGGAAAAAGAAGTAGCTATGAATAGGGAATTGTTTTGAACATATTCAATTAATGTAGTTATTATTGATGAAAATGTACTTTGAGTTGTTGTGATTTGTCCTGGATAACGCAAAAAAAAATCGTGTCAACAATCTAGCCAACTTCATAGCCTCCCTCGACAGTCTGCACTACTACTGTAGCTAGCTAAATGTACTTTCCTGGTAGTGTTAAGCTTTCTTATGTAAAGACATTGGTTAAGATATCTAGCTAGCTATTAATAAAGTATTATCTAGCTAACTAGCAACTCACCAGAAGACATCCCAAAGATTCGTATGAGATAAATCTTCACTCCTTCGCAAGATGTTTGCAGAGCTCAACAGTATTCTCAATACTAGTCCTGACAGCTTCAAGCCGGTAACCCTAACCTCACCTCTAACCGTAACCAATTTAAACCCCTATGCCTAATCCTAACCTTTGTTTATTTATGTGTGTTTTTTTTACAGGGAGAGTTTATTTTAGTGTCTGACAAACATACAGACGCGTCCTTCCTCATTCACCATTTCCTCTCCTTTTATTTACGAGGTGAGGATTTATGTGAGTGGACTGATGTCTAGTTGACTGATACTTGTCTGTAACACCATGCCCTCTATTGATGTTGACTGTAGTGTTAGGTGAAAAGACAATAATAGAGGGAACAAATGGGGCCAAGTTGTGTGCTATGATGCACTCTCATAAGTGGTCAAAAATAAAATCTGTTGAGGCCAGACGTGCTCAGAATTTTTTTGTGTGATTTACAGCGGGCTGTAAGGTGTGTTTCCTGGGTCTTGTGCAGTCCTTCAGTCACTACAGTGCAATCAGTCAACGGTTGGTGAGTAAACTTTTCCCCAGACCCTCTTATACATACTGTGCAAGTAAATGTGTCTTTACAGTTGTGTATGATTTGCTGTTGCTTGGTGGAGATGTATTAACTACATTGTGTATGGGTTCTTTCATTATGTTCCATGTTAATCAGGGTGTGAGTTTGACCCAGGCAAGGGAGAAAGGGCAGCTGGTGTTCCTAGAGGGACTAAAGGAATCCTTGGGGGTACTGCTTCAGGGGGAGGCCAGCAAAGGAACCCGGACAATGGACTTCCTCAGGTACCACCTGTCTGTAGTGTTGACTTCGATTAAGCCTACTCCTGGACTAAAAAGCATGTTCATTCAGTGCAGAAGTTCCATTGAAAGTGCTGTTTGGTCCTACAATATCATAGACTTTATCTAGTTCTGGTAATCCAATATGTATTGTTTGACACACTCATACACCTTTTTTTGTGATGTAATCGAAGCAGGTAATGATAGTATGAATCTGAAAATCTCTTCCTGCTTCATTTATCTCCCCCTCTATGTCCCCTTTCTTTCTTTGTCTCTCATCCTTCGCCCCCTCAATCTTTCTCCCTGTCTCTCTGTTCCCTTCCACCTCTCCACAGAGATCCCAGTTCCGGCCTGCGGGGTCTATATGACTTTGTGCGAGACAATGTAAGGGGGGCAGTGGGTGGAGCTGAGGAGTGGGGTCCCCCTGTGCTCCTGGTGGATGACCTCAGTGTGGTCCTGAGTCTGGGGGTCAGTGTTGGGGCGGCGCTGGACTTCAGTCATTACTGCAGAGCCACTGTCTGCTCCGAGCTGCAGGTCAGATAATACAGTATATCACATTTTACATTTACATTTGAGTCATTTAGCGGACGCTCTTATCCAGAGCAACATAGTTAGTGCATTTATCTTAAGAGTAAGTACATTTTCCTCAAAGTAGAAAGGGTGGGGGGCTGTGGGATGATTTAAGATACTCTTTGAAGAGGTAGGGTTTTAGATGTTTTCAGAAGATGGGAAGGGTCTCTGCTGTCCTAGCTCTAGGGGGAAGCTGGTTCCACCATTGGGGTACCAGGACAGAGAAGAGCTTGGACTGGGCTGAGTGGGAGTTGCTCTCCCATAGGGGTGAGAGGGCCAAGAGACCAGAGGAGGCAGAACGGAGTGCTCGGGTTGGGGTGTAGGGTTTGAGCATAGCCTGAAAGTAGAGATGGGCAGTTCTTCTTGCTGCTCCGTAGGCAAGTACAATCATTTTGTAGTGGATGCGAGCTTCGGCTGGAAGCTAGTGGAGTGTTCGGATGAGCGGTGTGACATGGGAGGTGCACGCTATCACAAGCTCGCTGTCTCTCCATTGTCTGACTGTTAAAATAATCACACACAACAATCACACACATTCCTCTATCTACTATCCCTTTCCCTATTGATCTGCAGGGCAGCATGGTGATGTTGGTGCGATGTGAGGCAGAAGAAGAAGAGGAGAGTGATGATGAAGGCTCAGAGCGGCTCCTGAGGGGCCTTATACACCAGTGCAGCCTCACACTCCAAGTACAGGGTCTTCCCACCGGCTACTGCAGGGACATCCACGGACAAGTCAGATGGATTACATGATTTGTGTGTGTGTGAGAGTGGAAAAAAAGAGCGAAAGAGATTGCATGTTATATGCAGTAGAAAACTGTTAAACGCATTAAGCTGAACCGTACTGTGTGTGTGTGTGTTTCAGGTGGAAGTGTGCTGGCGAGGACAATGTGACAGGCAGCAGGCCCAGAAGAAACTCTTCCAGTACAAGGTCCATGACAAGGGGGCTTCCTTTTTCGCCAGGGGGATGTCCAGTGCAGTCCTTTGAGCCCTCAATGGATCCCTTCTGCCTCCCTTCCCAGTGTTGATCCCCATTCCCTCACCTCTCAGTCACATGGCTCTCTGGGCTCAACCATAGAGAATGATAGAGACCAAAAGGCTATATTAGCATGGGCAGCTATTGTACCTCCGCCATTTTAAAGTAGTCAACCTCATGGAACTTCCAACTTCATTGGCTGATCCCTCCTGGTGACTGTTGGAATCATGTCCAACTGGGTCATCAGAAGGGATCAGTCAATTGTGAAGAAGAAAATGGACTACTTCAAAATGGAGATGCCTTAATGGAGCTGCCTATGCTGTCATATATGTAATGGCACAGCTACAAAGATGGTAATGATCATGAAACAGGTCGGGATCAGTTTTGAACTGGAGATGTGGTATTGAATTGAACATTGGATTTCCGCTTTAAAACCAACCCAGCACATGCATTGCAAAGCTGACATAGGAAGCCTGGGTGAATAGGTAATTTCTCAAGCCACATGTGAACTGACCTGACTAGGTTGCACTTGTGTTATACAAAACAATAAACGGCACATTTAAGACCAGTGTAAGAGTTTTTTTGTGCGTTGTTGGTCATGAAAGTAAAATACTGTGTGGTTTACAGTGGTAAAACACGTTTTCAATAATATCCAGCGCGTGTCGCTATATCCTCATGCTTTCCTGTCTTGGGTGAAGTAAAGGGTGAGAGGTCGACAATTCACGCTGCTGATGAAAATACACAGTGGTGACATGGTTCTGTTGATGCAGTCAGTTTTTTTCCAGTTAAGTTACTATAATAAGGAGGTTAAGACCGTACACGAATAGCTCCTGGATAGCAGGACCAGCACTCGACGAAGACACGAGAAAGTTATTCAGCCAGGCAAGTCAAGTGTAACGTAGTAGTTAGTAGCTAGTTAACTTTGGTGTGTGTTAACTTCGGTAGCTAATTGACTCGATTAGCCAGCAAAGCGGCCCATAATAATATTTAAACTAGCTAACGAGGTTAGACGGGTAGAACCTAGATTGAATATATATTTTTTTCGATCTAGGGTAGAACTTAACTGTGTTTGGCGGGGGGATGAACGCGGGACTCGCGATTAGGTGTTTTTTGGTAGCTAACGTTATAGCCAGCGAAGTTCGCTTAACTAATAGCTATAAACAGACGATGTCACTGGCATTACTCGGCAAATCGCTAGCTAATGTGATTATCTAATTGCTAGCTGCCTGCCATACTATCAGCGTAAGGTCAACAACCCTGCCTTGCTGTCATGGATACGTTGCTGGTGTTGGTTGGCATCATTCAGCAAAGTGTTAAGGATTTACCATATCTGCTAACAGAAGCTAGCTAACGACGTAACGCTTGATTCAAGCGTTGAAGCTGATTTTACAACGTTCCATATTGCAGAATTGTGGATTACCATTGTTTTTGGCAATTCAGTTGTACATGGTAATACGAAGGAAGTAAATATTGGCTAGGTAGTGGCATTCAAATTAAGTTGCCCTGCATTCGCTAACGTTAACAAGCTAAGTAGCACCTGTTAAAGCTAACGCTACTGGTGACTCGTTTGACAGCGCGCCCTCGGGAGGCCTGTAAAGTTTGTTCTCATGGAAGAAAACTAACACCAATTATTCACCCATCGAATTAATTACCATTAATCTAAGCATTGGGAAAACTTTCACACAATTGATTTGAATGAGATCACGTGCAGGGATTATTTATTGTGTTGCATCACCACCCTCACCTACTGTGTTCACAGACGAGGGTGACAGTGTTTCTGAATTATGTTTTAGCAGTAGTACTAACTGTAATTGGTACCAAATTGTGAAATTAAAATGTTAATTTTTTTTCTGTCTGGGGAATTTATATTGTTACAAAGCTGCGCCACACCAGTTGGTTAACGTTGACCAAATGCAATTTGATTGGTAACTGTGTATTTGGACCTTTGTCACTAAAATTGCTTTGACATTTGAAAACGGTCTGTTTTGTAGGCCTGGCCCAAACTTGTGTACTCTGTCACCTCTGGCTGCATCGCAAATGGCCTAAAACATACTGTTGAGGTGCGAACTTGTTAAGCACATTTGTATTCCTGAACTTATTTAGGCTTGCCATAACAGTGTTTGAGTACTTATTGACTCAAGACATTTCAGCATTTAAAAAAAAAAAAAAAAAAAAACATTTATAAAAATGTCAAAAAACACAATTCCACTTTGACATTATGGAGTATTGTGTAAGAAAAACATATTTCTCTCCAACTTTGTGCACACATTTGTTTACATTCCTGTTAGTGAGCATGTTTTTCTTTGCTAAAATAATCCACCCACCTGACTGGTGTGGCATATCAATAAGATGATTAAACAGCATGATCATTACACAGGTGCACATTGTGCTGGGGACAAAAGGCCACTCTAAAATGTGCAAGTTTTGTCACACCATACAATGCCAAAGATGTCTTAAGTTGAGGGAGTGTTTAATTGGCATCCTGACTGCAGGAATGTCCATCAGAGCTGTTGCCAGAACATTTTATTTGAATTTCTCTGCCGTAAGCACAATAAGTTCTGTTTTAGAGAATTTGTGAGTATGTCCAACCGGCTTCAACCGCAGATGGCGTCGTGTGGGCGAGCAGTTTGCTGACGTTAACATTGTGAACAGAGTGCCCCATGGTGGCGATGGGGTTATGGTATGGGCAGGCAAGTTACGGACAACAAATACAATTACATTTTATCGATGGCGATTTGAATGCACAGAGATCCTGTGACGATCCTGAGGCCAATTGTCGTGCCATTCATCCACTGCCATCACCTCATGTTTCAGCATAATAATATACCTCCTGCCCCCTGTCGCAAGGATCTGTCATCAATTCCTGGAAGCTGAAAATGTCCCAGTTCTTCTATGACCTGCATACTTACCAGACATGTCACCTGTTGAGCATGTTTGGGATGCTCTAGATCAAGGTGTACGACCGCTTGTTCCAGTTCCTACCAATATCCAGCAACTTCACACAGCCATTGAAGAGGAGTGGGACAACATTCCACAATCAATAGCCTGATCAACTCTATGCGACAGAGATGTCTTGCTGCATGAGGCAAATGGTGGTCACACCAGATACTGACCAGTTTTCTGATCCACACCCTACTACCTTTTTTTTAAGGGTACACTATATATACAAAAGTATGTGGACACCCCTTTAAATTAGTGGATTTTGCTAATTCAGCCACAACTGTTTGGTGAAGGAGGAATAATGGTCTGGAGCTGTTTTTCATGGTTTGGGCTAGGCTCCTTAGTTCCAGTAAAGGGAAATATTAACCCTACAGCATACAATGATGTTCTAAATGATTCTGTGCTTCCAACTTTGTGGCAACAGCTTGGGGAAGGCCCTTTCCTGTTTCAGCATCACAATGCCCCTGGGCACAAAGCGAGGTCCATACATAAATAGTTTGTAGAGATTGGTGTGGAGGAACTTGACTGGCCTGCACAGAGCCCTGACCTCAACCCCATCAAACACATTTTGGATGAATTGGAACGCAGACTCTGAGCCAGACCTAATTGCCCAACATCAGTGCCCAACCTCACTAATGCTCCTGTGGCTGAATGGAAGCAAGTCCACACAGCAATGTTCCAACATCTAATGGAAAGCCTTCCCAGAAGAGTGGAGGCTGTTATAGCAGCAAAGGGGGGACCAACTCCATATTAATGCCCTTGATTTTGGATGAGATGTTTGACGAGCAGGTGCCCACATACTTTGGTCATGTAGTGTTTCTGTGACCAACAGATGCATATCCGTATTCCCAGTTGTGAAATTCATAGATTAGGGTCTAATCATTTTATTTAAATGAACTGTTTTCTTTATATGAACTATAACTTGGTAAAATTGTTGAATTTGTTGTATGTTGCATTTTATATTTTTTTGTGTGTGTGTGTGTGTGTGTGTGTGTGTGTGTGTGTGTGTGTGTGTATGTATGTGTATATATATATATATATATATGCATACATACACAGTATTAGGCAAAGTTTGGACACACCTACTCATTCAAGGGTTTTTCTTAATTCTTACTATTTTCTACATTGTATAATAATAGTGAAGACATCCAAACTAGGAAAAAACACATGTAATCATGTAGTAACCAAAGAAGTGTTAAACAAATCAAAATATATTTTATATTTGAGATTCTTCAAAGTAGCCACCCTTTGCCTTTGACAGCTTTGCATACTCTTGGTATTCTCTCAACCAGCTTCATGAGGTAATCACCTGGAATGCATTTCAATTAACAGGTGTGCCTTGTTAAATTGTGGAATTTCTGAACTTCTTAATGTGTTTGAGCCAATCTGTTGTCTTGTGACAAGGTATGGTATACTGAAGATAGCCCTATATGGTAAAATACCAAGTCCATCTTGTGGCAAGAACAACTCAAATAAGCAAAGGGAAATGACAGGCCATCATTACTTTAAGACATGAAGGTCAGTCTATCTGGAAAAGTGCAGTTGCAAAAACAATCAAGTTCTATGATGAAACTGGCTCTGTTTCAGGAAAGGAAGACCCAGAGTTATCATTGCTGCAAAGGATAAGTTCAGTTGAGTAACCAGCCTCAGAAATTGCAGCCCAAATATATGCTTCAAAGTTCAAGCAACAGACACATCTCAACATCAACTGTTCAGAGGAGACTGCGTGAATCAGGCCTTCATGGTCGAATTGCTGCAAAGAAACCACTACTAAAGGACACCAATAATAAGAAGAGACTTGCACGAGCAATGGACATTATACCGGTGGAAATCTGTCCTTTGGTCTGATGAGTCCAAATTTGAGATGTTTGGTTCCAACCGCCGTGTCTTTGTGAGATAGAGTAGGTGAATGGATGATCTCCACATGTCTGGTTCCAACTGTGAAGCATGGAGGTGTGATGGTGTAGGGGTGCTTTGCTGTTAGTGATTTTATTTACAGTCGTGGCCAAAAGTTTTGAGAATGACACAAATATGAATTTTCACAAAGTTTGCTGCTCCGGTGTCTTTAGATATTTTTGTCAGATATTACTATGGAATACTGAAGTATCATTACAAGCATTTCATAAGGCTTTTATTGACAATTACATGAAGTTGATGCAAAGAGTCAATATTTGCAATGTTGACCCTTCTTTTTCAAAACCTCTGCAATCCGCCCTGGCATACTGTCAATTAACTTTTGGGCCACATCCTGACGGATGGCAGCCCATTCTTGCATAATCAATGCGTGGAGTTTGTCAGAATTTGTGGGTTTTTGTTTGTCCACCCGCCTCTTGAGGATTGACCACAAGTTCTCAATGGGATTAAGGTCTAGGGAGGTTCCTGGCCATGGACCCAAAATATTGATGTTTTGTTACCCGAGCCACTTAGTTATCACTTTTGCCTTATGGCAAGGTGCTTCATCATGCTGGAAAAGGTATTGTTCGTCACCAAACTGTTCCTGGATGGTTGGGAGAAGTTGCTCTCGGAGGATGTGTTGGTACCATTCTTTATTCATGGCTGTGTTCTTAGGCAAAATTGTGAGTGAGCCCACTCCCTTGGCTGAGAAGCAACCCCACACATGAATGGTCTCAGGATGCTTCACTGTTGGCATGACACAGGACTGATGGTAGCGCTCACCTCTTCTTCTCCGGACAAGCTTTTTTCCGGATGCCCCAAACAATCGCAAAGGGGATTCATCAGAGAAAATTACTTTACCCCAGTCCTCAGCAGTCCAATCCCTGTACCTTTTGCAGAATATCAGTCTGTCCCTGATGTTTTTCCTGGAGAGAAGTTGCTTCTTTGCTGCCCTTCTTGACACCAGGCCATCCTCCAAAAGTCTTCGCCTCACTGTGCGTGCAGATGCACTCACACCTGCCTGCTGCCATTCCTGAGCAAGCTCTGTACTGGTGGTGCCCCGATCCAGCAGCTGAATAAACTTTGGGAGACGGTCCTGGTGCTTGCTGGACTTTCTTGGGCGCCCTGAAGCCTTCTTCACAACAATTGAACCGTTTTCCTTGAAGTTTTTGATGATCCGATAAATGATTGATTTAGGTGCAATCTAACTGCAGCAATATCCTTGCCTGTGAAGCCCTTTTTGTGCAAAGCAATGATGACTGCACGTGTTGCCTTGCAGGTAACCATGGTTGACAGAGGAAGAACAATGATTCCAAGCACCACCCTTCTTTTGAAGCTTCCAGTCTGTTATTCAAACTCAATCAGCATGACAGAGTGATCTCCAGCCTTGTCCTCGTCAACACTCACACCTGTGTTAATAACAGAATCACTGACATGATGTCAGCTGGTCCTTTTGTGGCAGGGCTGAAATGCAGTGGAAATGTTTTTTGGGGACTCAGTTAATTTGCATGGCAAAGACGGACTTTGCAATTAATCTGATCACTCTTCATAACATTCTGGAGTTTTTGCAAAAAATAAATGTTGCTTATAAAATGACCTGCTGGACAAAAAAAAGTCAAATATCGACTTATTGACATTTTGTACACTTTCACATTTTCAGACACACTTCTCCCATTCATTCACCTACTGTATGTTTCATGCATGTTTATAACACACAGATCCACACATTCCCATTGTATACAGTTTTCTTTAAAAAAAAGCAGATATTTTATTCAACTCAGTATGTGAATGTTAAGGAGTTTTGTTTTTTTGCGCAATACACTACGTAGGCCCACTGATTTTCCATTTAAATATTCATTGTGTCTCATCACTAAAGCCTTTATGACGGGTCGCTCAACGTTTTCATTGTAGTTTTTGGACCGGGTTTTTGCCATTTTCAATGATATAATAGTGGTTACTGATTGACTGGGCCAGTTTGCTCCCTGTGTGTTTGTAAATTGGTGGCTGTAAATGAGTTGTGTCGCAATAAAGCCTGCAGGCATTAGTCCCAGCTGACATTGACTCAATAATGGTCTGTACAGTTATGGGGCATTAGAGTTGAGGAGCAAGTACTCGGTTCACTATGGGAGAAGTGAGCTGAAATACCATCTTGCTGCTTCTCAATGCAGCCTAAAGTCTCTGCATTTATGGTGCTACTTGCCAGGAGTCTTAGCTTTTTTATGTTGGGTTTTAAGACCCCTTACACAGGTGTGGATCATGGCAATGGACTGTATAGGATCCAGTGATGCCTTCAAACTGGGGATTTTAGGAAGCATCGTTAGGAGGTAAGCATTTATTTGGTTTACTTCAGGCACACTCTTTTTCCGAGCAGCATATGATGAAATCTTAAATCTTAAATCTTAAGCCTAGTCTTGTGTAACTCTGTTACCAATTCCTCCATGAGCTAGCAAACATGTTTCTGAGAGAAGTGTGTCTGCACATTTGTTGGAAAATGTAGTCTACCAGTACGCACCATTTCACTTCTATTCATCTTATTTTCATTTCCTGGGAACTTGCAACTAGAAAAACATGTCTACAGTCCACACAGGCTACTATGTAAAGAAGAGGTTTATGGTTTCGAGAGGCATTTTTGTCCCTGATGTTCTCTCACATGTGCTTTTGGAACATAATGACATGCTCTGTTTTGTCAGAAGCTGTATTGTTTGCTGTATGAGTGGTTAAGCAGGTAGGCCTACTGAAGGTGAACTGCTGCCCCCTCCCTGAGCTGGGCTACTGGAATCCACAGTGGCACATGTCTCAAGACTTGGCATCATAAAGTCTCTGTGGTATTGCTGGCTGGGTCCAGTCGTTTTTTTTGTCTTAAAATGCCTCATAGTCTGAGGTATGCACTGACTCACTATCATGTGCAGACTGCGTTGACTGCCTGCCTGATGTGTGTACAGATTGTTACCTGTTAAGTCTCCCTCACCCGTGTAGCTGCAGGATGGAGAGACTAGGGGAAAAGAGGTAGAGAGGGTGGGGGCGTAGACCTGCGAGCGTCGTCGTGGCGTTTCCTATCCCGGATTAACTCACTGACGGAGATGATGTTGAGCACCTGCCAACTCAGGCCTCGCTTTCCTGCACCACAACACCAGGGAAGGACCGAGGAGATGGACGCACAGGGCATGATGGGACCTACAAGCTAGATATCAGGTCAATATGTAGAGCAAAGTAGAAATGGGGTGAGTCAAGGCACTCGAGGTCTCTGATTAAATTCAACCCTCGGTTTCTCTCTACCCATTGTGTTGGTATGTGTGTTGTGCTGCCTGCTGTGTTTACTGTATATAGAGTATTTATAGTGGAAGATCAAGCCGCTCCAGAGGTAGGCTAAATTCCCCCAGGAATGTTTCCAGAGTTCTCAGGGGGTAGAGCTGAGCCAGTCAATCACACTTTGGCTGTGGTGCCTGAAATAGGACTCTGTTATTTAAAGCCAAGGATCTCCGTGAAACCTTTTAAAATCTGGTGCTTTTGGGGGACAAAGGCCAAACAGGCATGAGAGGCAGCCAAGCTTCCCTCTGAACAGGTACTGGGACAGAAATGCACTTTTTCCAATATCTATGGTGTTTCTGATGGGACAGGGAGTTAAAGGGCTTCTCTTTGGTTTCTGCAGTGTGTGGCCATACAGGGGTTTGAGGTGTTTTGTGTAATAAATTGGTAATAAGGCAGACCCATCCAAAGCAACATGAACACGGGCTACGTTCAGCAGCAGCTGATTATGTGATGAGTATCCTCCAGGGTTGCGGCCAATTCAAATTGAGAAAGTAAAATGGAATTCCAATTCAATAATAGAAAAAAATACCTATGTTCATTGCTTTAATTCAAAGCTTTTCCATTCATTAATTTTAAATTCAAATCAATTCCTGAATTGACTGCATTCAATTTGAACCCCAACCCAGGTATCCTCTGAGTTTGTTTTAACCCACACCTCTTGTCTCTGTGGTTCCCTAGGTCCCTGGATGCCCCGCGGCGCTCGGTCCTCGCCCACCCGCGCACGGCGCCCCCCGATGGCCGGCAGCTGACCCCGCCCCCCAGGATGACGGTGAGAGAGCGGCTGCGGGAGAAGATCTCGGCGGCGTTCTACCGCCACGGGCTGCTGTGCGCATCCTATCCGGTGCCCATCATCCTCTTCACCTCCGCCAGTATCCTCGCCTGCTGGTACGTCTGAGGAAGGGATGTGTGTATGGGGAGGGATGTTCTGGGGATGGGCTTTCTGGGGATGGGCATCATCAAGAGATGATGTGAGTTCTTGTACTGCTTTCTCTGAACACGTTCATTTTTGCTTTAAGGCAAGTTGTGAAAGGATTGAATCAATTTTTTTATCAACATGGGCAGAGGTGAGATGGTAGGTCAGGAGAAGAGAAGTGGATGGATGAAAGTAAACAACAGAGCTGGGAGAAAAAAGAGCAGACCCTGCAAAACCCAGTCAACTAAATGAAACGGCCGTAGCCATACACATAAATCAGCACTCGGGAACAGAACACACACTTTTCCACCTCAGAGTTCCACATTAGAGGTCAACCCTGTCACAGATGAGAAGTCAGGACAGGATGGAACGAATATGGTACAGCATGGAACCGTGGAGGCAGCAGTGCAGTGCCAAAAGCACGGCTGGCTGACGGCTGCACTGAGTGCAGGGAATTAAGGGGGTGGGATCAGAGTTAAAAAGAGAGACACAGCAGAGGGCTGTGAGAAAGTGACCCCTGGAGAATAGGCCTATCTGTGTGTTCCTGGCCCTCCATCTGCCTCCCAGGAGGTGGGGGCTCCTGCTGCAAAACAAAAGCCCTTTGTGGCAGTACAGTGACCTTAGAGAGGGAGGGAGAGCGAGAGGGAGAGAGGGTGTAGTGTCCTCAAAAAAAAAATCTGTATCCCGTGGCCCCGGGCCTAACAGGCTGCCAAAGAACCAGGATGAAAGAGTGTTAAAGCACTTACTGAGCAACACTGTCAGTCACGTCACTATTAAAAAAACACAAGCATTTTGCTACACCCGCAAAAACATCTGCTAAATATGTTTGTGACCAATAAGATTATATTTATTGTACTATACTTTGGAACTATGCAAGCTGCACATATTGATGTGTTGCAGGTCAGGATACTGAGTCAGTGTTTAGTGTGTAGAACACCCAGAAACGTTTCAGTGTGTTCAGTCCTCCCATGAAAATCAATTTCCCAATGACCTGTTGGAAACTTCAGGAGGTTTGAAATGCTTTTGCTCATCTTTGGAGGTGGGCTACAACTTCTCAGCAATAGAGCTAGGCCTATACCCTTCTCAGTGGGGTAATAAAAGAACACAATTGTAGATTTCCACTCACAAGGTCCGGATATTTCTAGAACTAGGTGGCACAGAGATTTTAACTGGCTATGGTTGGCATCATCCAAATGTGTACCTACCTTCATCCCTTTGCTACAGTATTGCCAGGCTGTCATCATCATTTCCTGTCGTGGTAAAGTGTACCCAATGGCCTGACAGAGACAGACAAATGCAGCACTGTCACTCTGGCTGAATTTTGGAGGTGCCCTTGAACGTAATGGGCTTGTTGGTTTTCTTTGTGTGTGTGTGTGTGTGTGTGTTTTCACATTTAAAATGAGTTTGTTTGCAGGGCAAACGGGCCCTAGAAAGTGGGCCTTGAGTGAAGATGATGACAAACTGGGATGAAAGGTTGTAGTTACCTACTCATGCATTAGGGTGGAATTAGTGGGCATTAGTTAGACTCATATTTTAAAAACACACCAGCAGTGGCTTCTTCTTTTTTCTCTCTTACAGACATTCTCACACTCAGGGATGCTTATATACACATACATGTGTTATTATACTGAACAACAATATAAATGCAACATGTAAAGTGTTGGTTTCATGGGCTAAAATAAAAGATTGCAGAAATTATGTGCACAAATTTGTTTCCATCCCTGTTAGTGAGCATTTCACCTTTGCCAAGATAATCCATCCACCTAACAGGTGTGGCATATCAATAAGCTAATTAGACAGCATGCTCATTACACAGGTGCACCTTGTGCTGGGGACAATAAAAAGCCACTCTAAAATGTGCAGTTTTTTCACACAACACAATACCACAGATGTATTAAGTTTCGAGGGAGTGTGCAATTGGCCCACATTCTGCTTCTTCACATGTGGGATCGTCTGAGACCAGCCATCCAGACAGCTGATGAAACTGTGGGTTTGCAGAACCAAAGAATTTCTGCACAAACTGTCAGAAACCGTCTCAGGGAAGCTCATATGCGTGCTCGTCATCCTCACCAGGGTCTTGACCTGACTGCAGTTTAGACAACTTCAGCGGTTTAACCAACTTCAGTTGGCAAATGCTCACATTAGATATCCACTGGCATCCTGGAGAAGTGTGTGGTCTTCACGGATGAATCCTGGTTTCAACTGTACCAGCAGATGGCGTCGTGTTTGCGAGCGGTTTGCTATTGTGAACATGGTGGCAGTGGGGTTATGGTATAGGCAGGCATAAGCTGCGGACAATGAACACAATCGCATTTTATCGATGGCGATTTCAAAGCACAGAGATCCTGAGGCCCATTGTCGTGCCATTCATCCGCTGCAATCACCTCATGTTTCAGTATGATAATGCACAGCCCCATGTCGCAAGGATCTGTACACAATTCCTAGAAGCTGAAAATGTCCCAGTTCTTCCATGGCCTGCATACTCTCCAGACATGTCACCCATAGAGCATGTTTGGGATGCTCTGGAACGATGTGTACGGGAGCTTGTACCAGTTCCCGCCAATATCCAGCAACTTCGCAATAGCCTGATCAACTCTATGCTAAGATGTCGTGCTACATGAGGCAAATAATGGTCACACCAGATACTGACTGGTTTTCTGATCCACGCCCCTACCATTTCTTTTAAGGTATCTGTGACCAACTGATGCATATATGTATTCCCAGTCATGTGAAATCCATAGATTAGGGCCTGAATTTATTTCAATTGACTGATTTCCTTATATGAACTGTAACTCAGTACAATCTTTGAAATTGTTCCATATTGCAGTTTTATGTTTTTGTTCAGTGTACATATATTTAACTGTACGGCAATGATCATTTTGGTAGAGGGTGTATATTTTAGTGCTGTGATAAGATTTCGCAATACTCAGGCCTGTAACTAATATTCAGACCCAACTGTCACTTATTCTCCAATCCCATGTTCTCCCATGTCGACGCTCTCTCCCCCCTCTCTCAGTTACCCCCTGCTGCGGCTGCCTCTGCCGGGAACCGGGCCGGTGGAATTCACCACACGGGTCCGAGATTACACCGTTCCTTCCCATGAGCCCCAGGGAGACCTCGGCGAGCAGCCTGACTGGGTAAGACTCATGGTTAAAAGATTACCCCACTTACAGTACCTACATGGCTCGACTGTTGACATGGTACATTTGTAACATCATAATCTTTCAAAATTAAACTAACACCACCAAGTACCATTTGCATTGAATTCTTTGAAATACCAACTGAAAAAGGGACTGTAAAATAACTAACTCATTCGCTTCTCTGACATGTTTTTCAAAACCCTCTATTGCTCTGTTCCTCCAGTATCGGGGTCCTCCGGTGGCCTACATCCAGCCGGTCCTGGTGAAGGCAGCTGTGTCTCCCTGGGACAGTACGCTGGTCCCTGTGGACGTGTTCCGCTCCCCACTGGGCCGCGTATTTAGCCTGCTGGAGGAGATCCGCAACCATGTACACGACGACGGGTATGGGAAACTACACACGCACATCCAATGTCTCTCCCCCACCTTTAGCTTGCTCTATCTTAAAATGCGCCTTGACTTGACCGGACTTACCTCTCATCTTTTTGCAGTTCTGGGATCAGGAGCTTGGAGGCGCTCTGCCTGCAGGTGACGGACCTGTTGCCGGGGTTACGGCGTATGCAGAGAGTGCTGCCGGAGCACGGTTGTCTGCTGGTCTCCCCCGGCAACTACTGGCAGAACCAGCGGGAGTTGTTTGACTCTGACCCCGACCTGCTGAAGACCGTCCACCAGCACGAACCCAAAGGACTGCACACCTCCGCCACACTGAGAGGTAGAGAGGGGAGGAAGGGAGGGAAGGGGTGAGGTAAATGGAGGGCAGAGCAAAGGAAGTATGAGCTAGTGCTCATTGAGCCCCAACCGGAGCGTGTGAGCAGAGCCGCTCATCACTAATGGAGCGGTGCTTGCACTCCATGTCCTTTCCTCTAAAAACCCGCTCCAAATTCGCTCCATTTATTAAAATCACAATTTAACCAACACCCATCTATTTTTGTGACTACCTGGACCTACAAATCAAATTGTATTTGTCACATGCGCCGAATACAACAGGTGACCTTACAGTGAAATGCTTACTTACAAGCCCTTAACCAACAATGCAGTTAAGAAAAATAAGTGTTAAAGTATTTGCTAGTGAAAAATAACAAATGATTGAAGAGCAACAATAAAATGACAGTAGCGAGGCTATATTTAACTTTTATTTAACTAGGCAAGTCAGTTAATTAAGAACATATTGTTATTTACATTGACGGCCTATATACAAGGAGTACCGGTACAGAGTCAATGTGCAGGGGCACAGGTTAGTCGAGGTAATATGGGTAATATTTACATGTAGGTAGAGGTAAAGTAACTATGCATAGATAATAAACAGAGAGTAACAGCAGCGTGGGGGTGGGGGGTTCAATGCAAATAGTCCGGATAGCCTTTTGACTTGGGGGTAGCAGCTGTTAAGAAGCCTTTTGGACCTAGACTCGGCACTCTGGTACCGTTTGCGGTGCAGTAGCTGAGAGAACAGTCTATGACTAAGGTGACTGGAGTCTTTGGCAATTTTTAGGGCCTTCCTCTGACACCACCTGGTATAGAGGTCCTGGATGGCAGGAAGCTTGGCCCCAGTGATGTACTGGGCCGTATGCACTACCCTCTGTAGTGCCTTGCGGTCGGAGGCCGAGCAGTTGCCATACCAGGCAGTGATGCAACTAGTCAGGATGCTCTCGTTGGCTGTAGAACTTTTTGAGGATCTGAGGACCCATGCCAACACGACTGTGTTGTTGTGTTTGGATAATGATAGTCATTTGTGATGTGGACACCAAGGAACTTGAATCTCTCAACCTGCTCCACGAGAGCCCGATCGATGAGAATGGGGACGTGCTCGGCCCTCCTTTTCCTGTAGTCCACAATCATCTTTGTCTTGATCACGTTGAGGGAGAGGTTGTTATCCTGGCACCACACGGCCAGGTCTCTGACCTCCTCCCTATAGGCTGTCTCATCGTTGGCGTCGGCAAACTTAATGGTGGTGTTGGAGTCGTGCTTGGCCATGTAGTCATGGGAGTACAGGAGGGGACTGAGCACGCATCCCTGAGGGGCCCTCATGTTGAGAATCAGCGTGGTGGATGTGTTGTTACCTACCCTTACCAGCTGGGGGCGGCCCATCAGGAAGTCCAGGATCCAGTTGCAGAGGGAGGTGTTTAGTCCCAGGGTCCTTAGCTTAGTGATGAGCTTTGAGGGCACTATGGTGTACCAATTGTTTTTTAAAGTATTGAAACCAAACCATATGGATTTGAATGAAAGGTGTTTGAATAAACATGTAAAGGTGAATGTAAGAAGCGAACATCATTTAAAATAGGCTACATGTCATATTAAACAGCATATAAACACTCTAAATAGGTCAGGAGCCAGACAGGGAGCCTAAGAATGAACAAAAATGAATTATTTAGGCTATTATTTCAATTATTTCAAGGCTATAGCTTATAAAGAAATACATGCATTTGTGAATGCGACACCAGGCTGGTAGGGACATAAAGCGCTCAGCATTTAAATAACATTTAGTTGTATTAAATCATTATAGTCTGTTAATTGTACACTTAGGCTGTGACTTACTTATAATTAAAAACAAATTAAATGAAAAAATGCCTTATTACTCTGTCTACAGTGCCTTTTAATAAATGTTTTGAATACACGCCCGTCTATGTCTTCGTGTGATGGTGCCTGGAGAGGTCAGCAGCAGAGAATTCCCTCTCCACGCTTGCAGAGCAACTGGGGATGCTAAACACCCTTTTGGCCACTCTTGCCAGCCTGAGCTGAGATGTTTTAAAAATGTTCTATAGGTAGGCCTAAAGGTTTTTAGGCAAAATAAACCAAGCAAAACGGAAAGCTCCTTGAAAGTGGGGATGTAACATTACCAGGCCTATTGGGCCAAAATATTTATGGACTGTTTTATAGATCTCTTTCAAGAGATCAGATTTTTTTTGTTTATAAATACTTTGCTACAATGACACACTTTAGTTATCTACAAACCTTGTTCCTTTCTTTCAGCATGTGCATGTAGTAAGTATACTATCATGCTTTCGGTAAACGTGTCAGATTCCACAATGATTCTGTGGTTGTAGACTCTACATCACCACACTCCCTCTCTTGCTTTCGGTCCTCATCTTTGTCAGTCACCTTTGTTTTGCACCTGTGTGTTTTATCAGTTTCTTTATAAAAATATTTAGTGAACTCCATAGCTATAGCTAAAGCATGGGCATATAGCAACACACAAGTAGACTACAAATGCATGCTGGGCTGGACATGCCCTGAGCTCCTGAAGTGAGCGCTACTTTTTTTGGAGTGGGCAAGATGGCCGACGCTCCAGCCTTTTGGAAATCTCACTCCGTGCTCCAGTCAAATTGGGCACGCTCCTCACTGCTCACATACACTGGCCCCAACTAGTGTCAGGCAGACTGGTAATGCTGATATTGTTCAATGCTAATTGTGTGTGTGTGTGTGTGTGTTAGACCTGCTGTTTGGCGTCCCGGTGAAACACACAGGGGTGAGTCTGTACAGCAGGAAGAGGGTGGTCACCTACACCATCACCATGGTCCTGGGCAGCTACGACGCCAGGTTCCTGTCTAGCCTGCGGGCGCGTCTCCGCCAGCTACACCCCTCGGTGAACTGCAGCCTACGCGAGGACCACATGGTGCACGTGCACTTCAAGGAGGAGATAGGCATGGCCGAGCTCATCCCTCTGGTCACCACCTACATCATACTGTTTGCCTACATCTACTTCTCCACACGTAAGTCTCTGACTGGAGTCTGGGTGCTACGGGGGCATCTCAATAGTCTAGAGGTTCACTTCATCTGCACTGATCTGAAAGAGTTGGCTTAGTTTCAATTAGTTAAAGATGCATCCTTCTTTCCATCCCTCCTTCCTTGAAGTAATGTGTCCCATTACTAAGGCCGGTGGGGGGAAATTGGTTTCAAATTAAATGCTGAAGTCGACTTTCTTGCTTTGGGGGCCCCTCGTTTTCTCTGGGATATTGTGCCCGGTTAAGCCCACAGAGCCAAGACCCAGATTAGTGTGTGTGTTTGACTGAGTCCTAGCCAAGACTGTTCCTGTCTAGTGCAGGGATAATCCCCTATACAGGAACACTAGACCACCATACGAATCTACCATGATAAGACTCACCAACAATATGCTGACACACACACACACACACACACACACACACACACACGTACGTGCAGTCTACTGTACACAAACCACATTTCAACTAAGAGCTGCATAAACTCTCATGCTCAGAGACATTCTTCTTTGTAGTGTGTGTAAACTCTGTCTATGTTAACTCTTTCCTCTCAGTGTGTGTAGCCTCTGTCTATGTTAACTCTTTCCTCTCAGTGTGTGTAGCCTCTGTCTATGTTAACTCTTTCCTCTCGGTGTGTGTAGCCTCTGTCTATGTTAACTCTTTCCTCTCAGTGTGTGTAGCCTCTGTCTATGTTAACTCTTTCCTCTCAGTGTGTGTAGCCTCTGTCTATGTTAACTCTTTCCTCTCAGTGTGTGTAGCCTCTGTCTATGTTAACTCTTTCCTCTCAGTGTGTGTAGCCTCTGTCTATGTTAACTCTTTCCTCTCAGTGTGTGTAGCCTCTGTCTATGTTAACTCTTTCCTCTCGGTGTGTGTAGCCTCTGTCTATGTTAACTCTTTCCTCTCGGTGTGTGTAGCCTCTGTCTATGTTAACTCTTTCCTCTCGGTGTGTGTAGCCTCTGTCTATGTTAACTCTTTCCTCTCGGTGTGTGTAGCCTCTGTCTATGTTAACTCTTTCCTCTCGGTGTGTGTAGCCTCTGTCTATGTTAACTCTTTCCTCTCGGTGTGTGTAGCCTCTGTCTATGTTAACTCTTTCTTCTCGGTGTGTGTAGCCTCTGTATTTGTTAACTCTTTCCTCTCGGTGTGTGTAAACTCTGTCTATGTTAACTCTACTTCTTCCTCTCTCCAGGTAAGATTGACATGGTGAAGTCAAAATGGGGCTTGGCGCTGGCTGCTGTGGTAACAGTGCTCAGCTCTCTGCTTATGTCTGTGGGGCTCTGCACCCTGTTCGGCCTGACGCCCACACTCAATGGAGGGTAAGAAACACACACACAAACAAACACACACACACAAACACACACACAAACACACACACACACACACACACACACACACACACACACACACACACACACTCACACACACACACACACAACAAAAGCATGCCCACACACTTACTAACTCACACACACTCTCACACTAAAATCCCCTGACCATCTCCTGCTCATTGAGCTGTATGGATTACTGTGGGACTGCAGATGTTAATGTACAGTGAGTGACAGGGGACTGTGTTACCAGGGGCAACAGATGTGGACTTAGAGGGGAGGAGGGATTCTTAAGAGGGCGGGGATAGATATTGATGTGGTGTACCTGGCCAATCACACCCAGCTTATTGGAATGTAGAGGATGGCATGACCATCTCACACCATCCAAATCTCATTGATCAAGATTCCAGGGTCCACACGCACATAGACCTACATACCCACTGTTGTGCATATTGACACAATGGCCACATAACACGTGCGTTTAGTCTTTATCTTCTGCGGTGAAGTTTTGTTCCGTACTGACCTCCAACCCTTATCTTCACGTGTCATGATAGCATATCTCTGGTTTACTGTCCGTCAAACCTTGTCTGTCTTCAGTCGTCCCTTCTCTCTTTCTTCATCTGTACTCTTGTCTACTAAATGTCCCATTTCCTATTTTTAACCTGTTTTTTTATTTGTACCACAAACATAATGACAACAATCAAATCAATCAAATTGAAAAACCTGACCTGTCTCCCACCCTAACATCCAAACTTGCATCAATCACCTGATCCACAAATAAGTACTCTGAGAGCACTGGTTACTCAAATGAGATGATGAAGTATTATTCACAACAGCCTTGTAATCATGTTGTCTCTCTCTCTGTCAGTGAGATCTTCCCCTATCTGGTGGTGGTGATAGGGCTGGAGAACGTCCTGGTTCTCACCAAGTCTGTGGTGTCCACCCCTGTTGACCTGGAGGTCAAACTACGTATCGCTCAGGGTAAGAGTGTGTGTGGGTTGGTTCTTCTATCCCCATAAGTCCCCACAAGGATTAGTAAAACAAGGAAAATTCTCTTTCCCATGGCCCCATGAGGACAAAGGGTGTTTTAAGGTTAGAATTAGGGTAAGGATCCCTCCTGAGTGGTGTAGCGGTTTAAGGTACTACATCCTACAGACCAGGGTTCGATCCTGGGCTGTTTCGCAGCCAGCTGCAACCGGGACACAATTTTCCCAGCGTCGTCCGGGTTAGGGGAGGGTTTGGCCGGCCGGGATGTCCTTGTCCCATTGCGCTATAGCGACTCCTTGTTGCGGACCGGGCGCATGCACGCTGACTTCGGTTTCCTCCGATATATTGATGCGACTGGCTTCTGGGTTAAGCGAGCAGTGTGTCAAGAAGCAGTGCGGATTGGCAGGGTTGTGTTTCGGAGGACGCATGGCTCTCGACCTTCGCCTCTCCCGAGACCGTATGGAGTTGCAGTGACGGACAAGACTGTAACTACCAGTTGGATATGACAAAATCGGTATATACAGTGCCTTGCGAAAGTATTCGGCCCCCTTGAACTTTGCGACCTTTTGCCACATTTCAGGCTTCAAACATAAAGATATAAAACTGTATTTTTTGTGAAGAATCAACAACAAGTGGGACACAATCATGAAGTGGAACAACATTTATTGGATATTTCAAACTTTTTTAACAAATCAAAAACTGAAAAATTGGGCGTGCAAAATTATTCAGCCCCCTTAAGTTAATACTTTGTAGCGCCACCTTTTGCTGCGATTACAGCTGTAAGTCGCTTGGGGTATGTCTCTATCAGTTTTGCACATCGAGAGACTGACATTTTTTCCCATTCCTCCTTGCAAAACAGCTCGAGCTCAGTGAGGTTGGATGGAGAGCATTTGTGAACAGCAGTTTTCAGTTCTTTCCACAGATTCTCGATTGGATTCAGGTCTGGACTTTGACTTGGCCATTCTAACACCTGGATATGTTTATTTTTGAACCATTCCATTGTAGATTTTGCTTTATGTTTTGGATCATTGTCTTGTTGGAAGACAAATCTCCGTCCCAGTCTCAGGTCTTTTGCAGACTCCATCAGGTTTTCTTCCAGAATGGTCCTGTATTAAGCTCCATCCATCTTCCCATCAATTTTAACCATCTTCCCTGTCTCTGCTGAAGAAAAGCAGGCCCAAACCATGATGCTGCCACCACCATGTTTGACAGTGGGGATGGTGTGTTCAGCTGTGTTGCTTTTACGCCAAACATAACGTTTTGCATTGTTGCCAAAAAGTTCAATTTTGGTTTCATTTGACCAGAGCACCTTCTTCCACATGTTTGGTGTGTCTCCCAGGTGGCTTGTGGCAAACTTTAAACGACACTTTTTATGGATATCTTTAAGAAATGGCTTTCTTCTTGCCACTCTTCCATAAAGGCCAGATTTGTGCAATATACGACTGATTGTTGTTCTATTGACAGAGTCTCCCACCTCAGCTGTAGATCTCTGCAGTTCATCCAGAGTGATCATGGGCCTCTTGGCTGCATCTCTGATCAGTCTTCTCCTTGTATGAGCTGAAAGTTTAGAGGGACGGCCAGGTCTTGGTAGATTTGCAGTGGTCTGATACTCCTTCCATTTCAATATTATCGCTTGCACAGTGCTCCTTGGGATGTTTAAAGCTTGGGAAATCTTTTTGTATCCAAATCCGGCTTTAAACTTCTTCACAACAGTATCTCGGACCTGCCTGGTGTGTTCCTTGTTCTTCATGATGCTCTCTGCGCTTTTAACGGACCTCTGAGTCTATCACAGTGCAGGTGCATTTATACGGAGACTTGATTACACACAGGTGGATTGTATTTATCATCATTAGTCATTTAGGTCAACATTGGATCATTCAGAGATCCTCACTGAACTTCTGGAGAGAGTTTGCTGCACTGAAAGTAAAGGGGCTGAATAATTTTGCACGCCCAATTTTTCAGTTTTTGATTTGTTAAAAAAGTTTGAAATATCCAATAAATGTCGTTCCACTTCATGATTGTGTCCCACTTGTTGTTGATTCTTCACAAAAAAATACAGTTTCATATCTTTATGTTTGAAGCCTGAAATGTGGCAAAAGGTCGCAAAGTTCAAGGGGGCCGATTACTTTCGCAAGGCACTGTATATATATGTATGATAATAACAATTGGGGTAAGGGGCTGGGGTTACAGGTTAGAGTTATGGTAAGTGTTAGGGGCTAGGGTTACAGGTTAGAGTTATGGTAAGTGTTAGGGGCTAGGGTTACAGGTTAGAGTTATGGTAAGGGTTAGGGGCTAGGGTTACAGGTTAGAGTTATGGTAAGTGTTAGGGGTTAGGGTTACAGGTTAGAGTTATGGTAAGTGTTAGGGGCTAGGGTTACAGGTTAGAGTTATGGTAAGTGTTAGGGGCTAGGGTTACAGGTTAGAGTTATGGTAAGTGTTAGGGGTTAGGGTTACAGGTTAGAGTTATGGTAAGTGTTAGGGGCTAGGGTTACAGGTTAGAGTTATGGTAAGTGTTAGGGGCTAGGGTTACAGGTTAGAGTTATGGTAAGTGTTAGGGGTTAGGGAAAATAAGATTTGGAATGGAAATTAATTTTAGGTCCCCAAGAGGATAGAAGAACAAAACGTGTGTGTGTGTGTGTGTGTGTGTGTGTGTGTGTGAAATCCAAGCATTTGTTAATGTGGTATTGTGTTGTCCCTCTCCAGGTCTTAGTAATGAGAGCTGGTCTATCATGAAGAACATGGCCACAGAGCTGTGCATCATCCTCATAGGATATTTCACCCTGGTGCCTGCTATCCAGGTAACACACACACACACACACATCTATCACACACTGGCGTATGAACACAGGTTGACGCACACTTTCATTCACATAGACAGAGTAGAGCATACTGCCACACAACATGCACACACCCACTTTTACTGTGTATGTTTTGAGTGGCCTGCTGTTTATTTCTGTGTTTCCAGGAGTTCTGTCTGTTTGCTGTGGTGGGGCTGGTGTCTGACTTCTTCCTTCAGATGTTTTTCTTCACCACAGTTCTTTCCATTGACATCCGACGCATGGAGGTGAACACACACACACACACACTGTCAACAGTGCTTTCCTTAGTAATTTACAGCATGGAAGTGAGGTTATAGACACACACACACATTTGCCATGTGAAGGTGAGATCTCTTGAGATGAGTCATTTCCTCAGTCTACAGTGCTCTTTAAAATAGACAGTCTTTATCCACCGTGTTCCCCTGTTACAGTCATATACACATGCATACTCTAACACTAATTCATACACATGTACTCACATACTTGTTCTCTCATACGTGTTGCACACTCCCACATGCCCACGCTCCCTAAAACTGTCCTCTCACACACAGTTGGCCGATCTGAACCGGCGTCTTCCGGCCGAGGCGGGGATGCCCCTTCCCAAACCGGGCCCCCTGCGCCCTCGGGAGGCGCCTCCTCCCCCACGGCCCTCGCCCCACACCATCACCCTGCAGACGCCCGCCTTCAGGAACCTGCGCCTGCCCAAGAGGCTCCGTGTGGTCTACTTCCTGGCCCGCACGCGTCTGGCCCAGCGCTTCATCATGGTGAGACTGGCTGGAGGCACTTCCTGAAAAGATTGTTTAAGTTAGGGTTGCACGATTATTTTGGAAAATGCACAGGCTTTTCAGAAATTAGGATTGGAAGACTCGTGATTTCCTGCTTATTCCCGTCTGATTCCGGGAATCTTCCAACTGGATTTTCTGGAATTTTGCGACCCTAGTTTCACTTAGTCCAGTGTTAACAAATGCTCGTGTGAAAGGAGGGTGAGTTAGCACTGGGATAAGAACATGCAGTGTGAAAAAGCCTTGAGGGTGACTGTCTCATGGCCTTTTCACAGAGAGTCAGTCTGTTGGGCCGTCGTGTCTGCGTGCGTTACGATCTGTCTCGCCTGTCAGTATGACTGTCTGAACATTTCCAGTACTTCCTTGAAGTAGTCCTCTGTATGCGTTGACATGTCCCTCTATCCCTGTATTGTTGTAGGTGGGTACAGTGATCTGGATTGGCATCCTGGCCTACACGGACCCCGCTGGCCTCCGTACCTACCTGGCAGCCCAGGTGTCAGAGCAGAGCCCCCTGGGGGATGGCGGGGCCGGGGGTCTGCCCCCGCACCTGGGAGTAGCCCCGGTCTTCCCTGGACCAGGAGGGGACCCCGCCGGCACCCTCAGTGTCCTCCCTGCCCCCGCTGAACCCACCCCGCTTCCAGAGAACCAGTCCCAGGGCCACCACGGGGCCCCCGGGGAAGGAGTACCCCTGGTGCCCCAGATCAGCTGGGGGGCGGAGGATGAGGAGGGCTGGAGGAGGCTGTCTTTCAGACACTGGCCCTCGCTCTTCAGCTACTATAATATTACTCTGGCCAAGAGGTAGGTCAGGGGAGTTGGAATGAGTTACTGGGTGTATGTGAGCTTATGTCGCATAGTGTATGTGTCACTGTTGACCCTACTTACCATGCTTTTGGGTTAGGTTGAATTCATTGTTTAATGTTAGGAAATGTCATTTTGTTACCTTTCTGTCCCACAGATACATCAGCATCCTGCCTGTCATCCCCATCACGCTCCACCTGAGCCCCCGGGAGGCCATCGAGACACGTCACCCCCAGGACACACGCCACCCCCCGCCGCCCAGCCTCAAAACTAACGACCTGCCCGCAGACCTCACGCTCTACAAGTCAGTACCGACATACTCACACACACACACACACACACCAACCTCTATATCCAACTCCTTCAAACTACAGATTGACCAATATTCCCCCTACCACCATCCATGCACTTCATGTTTTTAAAATACACACACACACACACACACCCATGCACAGTGCACACCACTTCAAAGTCCATGCAGGTGAAAGATCAATGTTATAGTGAACGATTATGGCTTCAAGGCCAAGAGATACAGTGATAATCCACACAGTCCAAACCCACATCTCATACAGTATAGGCCTACATTTGTCCCAAGTAGGGTTGCAAAATTCTGGAAACTTTCAATAAATTCCCTGGTTTTCCCCAAATCCTGGTTGGAGGATTCCCAGAATCAGGAAGGAATAAGCAGGAAATCCGGAAGCATCCAGCCAGGATTTGCAACGCTAGTCCCACACCTCTCTCTTCTTCCTCTCTTTCTAACCTTGCAAACGAAACAAGGCCAAACAGTCTGGTTATCTCAAAAAAGGTAGGAAGAAAGGAAATTGTTTTTTTTCTCTTATCTCTATAGTTGAGTTGATTGGCTATTGGGCGAGGTTGGTTTTGCATCGGTGCCCCCACCCACCCGGGGCACAGGGCCATGCAAAATTAACTCCCTCACTGACTCAGACTTTGGCCCTGTCTACCGGCTCATCTGATTGGCTGTCAGGTTACTCGTAAGATGTCCGTGGGTTGATGATGTCATGGTGGAGTGGGTGATGGTTGGTGTGGTTTTTGGACTGAGTGAAACGGTCTCTCAACTGTGTTCTCCCTAGTAGGGGGCAAAGGTTCCTCAAAGTAAGGCAGTACAGTACGGCCAACGTCAATGTTTCTATTAGAACAAACAGAATTATGCAGGGGGGTGCTGTGCTGCTTGAGACGTGAGGGTGGGAATATTGTTTTCAAAGACCATTTTCCTGCAGTATCCTTGACCAATAGCGTATTAAAATGAATCCAACTTTGGAACTGTGTCCACTGTGATGTGTAACTCCAGGGAGGTTTTTCATTGGACGTGGGCGGTTTGAATCATATTCATCAGGTCATGGTCATCTGTGAAACCCAGATCCGTGTTCACGGTTCATATCTGAGATAAAGGTCACAGTGGTGAAGGTCATCTCTGGAACACAGGCCAGGCACAGATGGAGATTGATCTATTAGAATTGTTGGGTCAGGTCAAGGAGGAGGGGCCTGGATGGTTCATCCAGAATAAAGTAGGATCTGTCGTATCTATGGTTGTCCAATCAAAGACGGTTTCCTGGAACTCTTGCTTAGGTGGACTGTTATTTTCAGAGAATCTCCCTCAGCCTGTTTACAATAGTCATAAAAAAATAAACTGGTTGCCAATCAATGTTAGGCACTTTTATTATTAATAATATTTTAATACACTTTTATTATTATTATTAATATGATAATTTTCTAACATTTCAAGCCTCAAATGGAAAGGCTGCTTTCTGTTGTCGTGTGAATGGAAAGGCTGCTTTCTGTTGTCGTGTGAATAGAAAGGCTGCTTTCTGTTGTCGTGTGAATGGAAAGGCTGCTTTCTGTTGTCGTGTGAATGGAAAGGCTGCTTTCTGTTGTCGTGTGAATGGAAAGGCTGCTTTCTGTTGTCGTGTGAATGGAAAGGCTGCTTTCTGTTGTCGTGTGAATGGAAAGGCTGCTTTCTGTTGTCGTGTGAATGGAAGTGCAACCTTAAGGTGAGGAAAAACAGCCATTTTGTCCCTGGCTCTCAACGGTCCACATATGCATACTTCCACTGAAGTGGTCTAATTGGCTTGAACATGTGCAGCCAGTGTGCACACCACATGGGTACAATGTTTCCCTAAGGGGACAATAAAGTCAGTGTGTACACGCTGACTCCATGCATGAACATGTGTGGGAGAGTACAGACTCAGCCGTGGTTTCAGAACTGGTATTGCACGTCGAGCTGGTCACACCAGTGCGTCAGACTCATTCTACACTACAGGTGCTGTTTAGGCTTCTGCCTTTACCCCCGTCTCCACTAGAGGGACACACTGGACCCATTACATCTGCTTTCCAGGCTTTCCTCACGGGGGGGGGGGACAATGAACAGTCCGGTCATGTTATGGAATGTCATTCTGACGAGCTGATGATTTATGTCGGTACGTCATTGCGTCAAGTTCACACCGTTCTCAATGTTCAAGTCTTTCTATTGTAAGATGCTCTGTGTGCTACGTGATGGCTTGGTCTCCCCGTCATTGGTACTCTCTGTCTCTAACGTGCTCTCTCTTCACACGCTTAACCCGCTCTCTCTCTGTCAGTGCAATCCAAACCAGCTTTATTGGCACATATGGAGAAGGCAGCAAACAGGTTATTAACCCTGTCTGTCTCTCTCTCTCTTTAGGGTAGCAGCTCTGGGCCTGGCGGCAGGGGTTCTGCTGGTGCTGCTGCTCTTCTGTCTCTACCGGGTCCTCTGTTCCCGCAACTACGGCCAGAACGGCGTGGCCCACGGGCGTCGTCGTCGCGGTGACCTGCCCTGCGACGACTACGGCTACTCGCCACCCATCAGCGAGATCTCCCCCCTGCTGCTGTGTGGACACAGCATGGTGAGAGACTGGGCGCACGCACACACACACACGCTGACACAAATACCCTTTGTTCATTTGCATGAATATTTACAAGTATCTCTCCTCTGCGTTCTCTCTCTCTCTCACTCACTCACACTCTCACTCTCTCACACTCACTCACACACACACACACACACCAGGATATAGAGTGTCTGGCGAGTGACGGCATGCTGTTGGCCAGTTGTTGTCTGGCAGGACAGATCCGTGTGTGGGACACTCAGACTGGAGACTGCCTCACCGTCATTCCTAAACATGGGTAAGACACGCACACAGCGTGTCCACATACCATATCCACAAGGTCACCTTGGCCAATACAGGATTACATACACACACGTACATACACACACCTATGGACAGTTCATGCTTGTGTTCATGCATAATGTGTTATATTTTTTGGCCTGGCACCACCCACCTCTTTGGAGTACAACTTGTATTATTTTAATAATAAATGTACAATATTAATTTTACATATGTAAGTACAAGTCATTAGATTATTAGTCATTAGATGTTGTTTTTTTTCAGCATAGTTTTTATGTGTTCTCCCTTCGTCCCATTCCCATGTCCTTTTATTCCTTTCTACATGGTCTTCCAACCTGTTCTCCTATATGCATATCCAGCCTCCTGGTCTGAACATTAAACTGTCTCTCTGTCAGGCTGCGGCGGAGTAGCAGCAGTGGCTGCTGGGAGCAGCGGGATGGTTGGGACGCTGTGGGTGTGGCCGAACCTGAAAATCTGGGGGGCGGGACAGAACCAGGGGGCGGGGTTTTCGACGAGGGCGAGGGCTACCCCCTCAGGCGGCGGACCACCCCACGTCCTGCCCTCTTTGAGAACCAACCCGACCTCACCCCCCTCATCGACACCAACTTCGACTCCCAGCCCCCCTCCCACCTCCTCCTCACCCCGCCTAGGGATGGCTTTGACTTCGGGGGGCTGGTGGAGAAGGCCTACCTGGAGCACGAGCCTCCCTCGCCGGGCCTCATGGCCTCCTACCCCTCACCCCTGTCGGGACCCCCACCCCAGAGGAGACGCAGCCTGGGGTACATCCAGCCCCCTGCTCCACAGGGCCAGGAAACCCCGGACTGGGAAAGCGCCGTGTGGGCCATGGAGCTCCGGGGGAACCTCATCGCTGCTGGGAGGAGCAACGGCAAACTAGAGGTGAGACCCAATCCCAAATCAACCCCCCTACACCGTCACTAGACACTTTATGATGCTCCCTTGTAGAACAGAAAGAAACAACTGGATGGGTGCAGTGGGAATGGGTGAGATGGAAAGAGAGGAGGTAGTCATAATGAGAAAGCAGGAAACAAGGAGAGGGAGAGGAGAGTGTCAGTAGGAGAAATTGACAAAGGGAAAGTGAGAAAAAGCCAGAGCAAGTGTACTAATGTGTTATGTGGTTAGCTGTGGGACGCAGTGGAGGGCTCGTTACGCTGCAGTAATGAAGACGGCGTCTCGGGGATCACGGCCCTGGCCTTCCTCAACAACAGGATCGTGGCGGCCAGACTCGACGGCTCTCTAGACTTCTTCACTGTCGACATCAACAAGCCTCTGGGCTTACTGCAATACAGAGGTGAGCTTCACACACACTGTCAAACGACCCAATGATGTCAATATACACAGAGTGTACAAAACATTAGGAACCTGCTTTTTCCTTGATATAGACTGACCAGGTGAAAGCTATGATCCCTAATTGATGCCACTTGTTAAATCCACTTCAATCGGTGTAGATGAAGGGAGGAGACGGGTTAAATAAGGATTTTTAATCCTTGAGACATGGATTGTGTATGTGTGTCCAATTCAGAGGGAGAATGGGCAAAACAAAAGATTTAAGTGCCTTTGAACAGAGTATGTTAGTAGGTGCCAGGCGGTCAAGAACTGCAGCGCTGCTGGGTTTTTCACGCTCAACAGTTTCCCGTGTGTATCAAGAATGGTCCACCACCCAAAGGACACCCAGCCAACATGACACAACTGTGGTAAGCGTTGGAGTCAACATGAGCCAGCATCCATGTGGAACACTTTCGACACCCTGTAGAGTCCATGCCCCGACGAGTTGAGGCTGTTCTGAGGGCAACAGGGGGGGCAACTCAATATTCGGAAGGTGTTCATAATGTTTTGTACACTCAGTGTATGTCTAATATGCTTGGAAAGTTGATTGTGTCACAATCGGTCAAATGTTAACAACTGGAGTCACATGTTATTGCCCGGTAGTGTAGTTAACTAATTATCAAGTAAAGTGTCTCCAGACATGTTTACTTTTGACCTTTGTGACGTCCTGACTTTTGGAGCGTTTTAACTCTAAACGTATGTTGGGTGTGTGTGGTGCCAGGTCCCCCCGGGCGTAGTAACATGCCGCCCTCGCCCTGCTACAGCAGTGAGGATGTGATCTCATGCCAGCTGACGCGCTCGGTGCAGTGTGCCCACCAGAAACCCATCACGGTGCTGCGAGCCGCTGCCGGCAGAGTGGTCACGGGCAGCCAGGACCACACGGTCAGGGTGAGGGAGGACACGCTCACAGAAACACGCTGACAGATGTACAGAAACACATACACACACACGTGTATATCGTTCCCCAACCTTTTGCATGATAATACAGTATAAAATCAACACTCACACACTAAAAGCCTGCTGTTTGTCCCTGTGTGTCAGGTATATCGTCTGGAGGACTCATGCTGTCTCTTCACGCTCCAGGGCCACTCTGGGGGAATCACTGCCATCTACATAGACCAGGTTAGTCAATGGTACAGTCTGTATCCCCCCCCATCGGGGAAGTCCGATGGTACGGTCTGTATCCCCCCCATCGGGGCAGTCCAATGGTACAGCCATGTCCCCCAAAGCTGTGTTACAATGGCTAAACTGTTGTCTGGCTGCCTTCCAACCCAAAGTCTGCTCCCTTTAAGAATTTCCCCCAGAAGGATAGTTATGCAATGGGCTCACCTTGCTCCTAAAATTCCACCTTCTCCATACCTTCTGTACCAGTCTTGCTGGCTGTGCAGGAGAGTCACTAAGGCACAGGCAGCCCAATTCTGATATTTTTTACACTAATTGGTCTTTTGACCAATCACATTAAATCTTTTCAAATCAGATCTTTTTCAGAGCTGGTCTCATTGGTTAAAAGTCTGCCTGTGTAAACGCGGCCTAAGGTACTCCTTTCCGATCAAAATCCATTCAACTGTAAGCCCCCCTTACTAGGGCACATCGTAGCAAAACGTCTTGCAACGGAATATTAGGATTTCTTATGAACAACTCCAGGTAGTCCCTCCTCATAGCAGTCCACTTTTTTCTGTTTGTACTTAATAAATATGACCCATGTGAAGTATGTCATTGTCGTGTTGCAGACCATGGTTCTGGCCAGTGGGGGGCAGGATGGAGCAATCTGTCTGTGGGATGTGCTGACGGGCAGCCGGGTGAGCCACGTGTACGGTCACCGCGGCGACGTGACCTCACTGGTGTGCACCACATCGTGCGTGATCAGCAGCGGCCTCGACGACCTCATCTGCATCTGGGACCGCAGCACGGGCATCAAGCTCTACTCCATACAGCAGGTGCGTCTCTGTATGTGTTTGGCTAATTTGGGAGAAATCAGGTAAACTAGTCTCCTGTTATTCAACGATAGTTTATGCCTCTTCTATCCCAATTTTTCCTTCCTTCTTAAACCTAACCTGTCTTTCTTTCTTTCCCCCCCTCCCCTAGGAGGTGGGCTGCGGTGCCAGTCTGGGGGTGATCTCTGAGTCTCTCCTGGTGACAGGGGGCCAGGGCTGTGTGTCCTTCTGGGACCTGAACTTCGGGGACCTCCTCCAGACTGTCTACCTGGGCCAGAGCAGCGACGGCCAGGGGGTCCGCCAGCTCGTGGTGCTGAACAACGCCGCCATCGTCTGCGACTTTGGCTCCGAGCTCAGCCTGGTCTACGTACCCTCGGTGCTGGAGAAGCTGGACTGAGCAGAAACAGAACTAGGACAGGCGCCACACAGTGGCCTGGAGGAGTAGACAAAATGGTCAGTACTGACAATGGGGATATATGCAAACTCAACTCATTTTGGCCCTACACTACGCTGCAGTTGGTCAATCTTCTTGGAAAGAGTTGTGGCTCATTCAGATTGTTAGCGCTTCACCTGATTTAGCTGGCAGGGCATTTCTATAGCAATACATAACCTTTTTTATAAAGCTAATGTCTGGTTGGAGAGACAGATGTACAGACAGACTTACAAGGGGTCAACCTGCCACAGGGTGAGGTCTGTCTGACCAGAAAGATGACCCTTGACCTTGTTACTAGCTTTTATCCAAGCATTGGAAGGTTTGGGGTACACACACCCCAAGGGGGTTCCCATCCAACAATCAGACTGTCACTGCACACTATGCTGCTGTCATTGGCGGAGTGTTTGATACCACGCCAGCCAATCAATGTAGTGCAGCTGTAGCAGGCTCATGTCATGAAGTCTGAGGGCCGCTGGGCTAAGCAAAGCAGTTATTAGCATGTGTGTGTTTTGTGTCCTGGGGAAGAAACAGTCCCTTTTTATGGTGAAAACATTGCTGACAAAAATCATTCATTATTGTGTGTGTGTGTGTGTGCGCGAGAGAACTGGATACGATTACTGTAATGAAATGCACCTTGAGAGGGGGTTGTTTTTATGTTTAAATCTATTTATTAGTGATACATTTTTAAGTAACAATTTGAGGTGTGCATAATATAATGTGGAGTTGATGTCATTTTTTAAAAAACATTGGTTATGATGAGATCAAGATTTGTAATAATATTTTGGAACTGAAAACGCTTAAGTGTTTTCTTGGCGTTGGGGATTGAGGGGGAGAGGTTCCTTGCCTTACCCCAGCTTCAAGCTCTGATTTTAGGGCTACTGTTGCTGCAAGAGGACCCATCTGGCCCCTAAGAGCCCCTTAAACTGTAATAGGCTCTATACTTTCTGCTTGAATTTGAGATTTGCATCTGAAGGTGTGGCAGCTCTACATTGGCTGCTCTCTTCCCATGTCGACTGTTCCCAGGATGTAAATATTCAATTGCACGGTGTTATGTTAGTAACATTTTCATGCTACCTTTGTACGTCTTGTTCTCTGACAAAAGGTTCCATTGAGGAAATCACGTTACTTTTTTAAATACCTAAAATGGCTTCCTCTTGAAAAAAAATCTTACAACTGTGTTTCTCTGTCCGCTATGTTTTTCCCAATTCACTGAAAAGGTATATTTTCTTTCGGTCTTATATCTGTAATTCTCTGCTTGTGAGTTTGAGAACCCTATCAGGCATAAAAGGAGAGGATGGGTAGTGTACCAGTAATGTGGTTAACTCCAACTTGTCTTTTCATGTGAGCAAAGGAGTCAGGGGGGGTCTCAGACTAGGAATATGATGGTACCCTCTAGGTTGGAGCCTCTTTACTAATAACTCAACCTTTCTCCCAGCCCGTTACCTCTGAGTGACTGTAGCGCTAGCCTGCAGACACACGCAATGCAGAGAGAGCGTAGTGTACTTGACCGTAGACGTTAGCCTACTTGGTTACTTACACCCATAGCTGAATGTAGATGCTTGATATTGAAAAGCAAATCCACTCAACTTCAACCAACAGAAATATAACACTAACTTGTGCACTAACTCTTAACCCTCTCAAATGCACATGCTCACACACACACTAGGCACTTTGTAACAATGTATAGAAAGACATTCAGAAAACATAAAAATGCACACATCAGACTTGTGAATGCACGGGTGGACAGCTTTAGTCCTCAAGTGTTGCGTTGTCTGCTGGTTTATGATGAATTGAAGAGAAACGAAAACCCAGACACACGCCATCCCAGAAGGACTGGAGTTGTGCACCTGTGTGTAATGGTTGTAATTTATTTCCTTTTTTTAATGTACATAATAAGTAAATGCTTTAGAGCGTGTCGATTCACTTATAAATTGTAAGGATATAAACTGTTGCCCGAGTTAAATATGGTTGTGTTTCAAGTCCTTTTAAGCTGCCTTTCCTTATCTCCTTGCTTGCAAAGAATGATACGATAGTTATATGACACCCACACACACTGTCACAATATGTGGCCTATGCAGGAATGAAACCTCATCACTCTGGGGCTGCGAGCACTATGCTCCCAACAACATTGGAATGTTTATGGAACAGGAGTTTCTACATTTGTTTTACAGCATTCTGCCACTGTAGTGATGAAAGGAGATGAGAAGGGAAGCATTTTAGATAATTGGAGCACAGCCCATGTCCCCTTGATCTGACCCTTTTGGTCCTACAAAATAGTTGACGGAGGGAGGGGCAGAAAGAAACCGGTGTAAATATTGTTTTTGTGGAATCATAGGCCTGTTCTGCCTCCCTCCTCCTGAACCCCCTCCCTTCGGTTGGCTAGGGTGCCACAGACTGTAGTGGCGGTAGCAAATGTTCTGGGCCATATTACTATTTTTAACACGGGAGCAAAACTTTTTACTAATTTCCAAATAAAGAGGCTTTGATACCTTGTCATGTGGTCTGTAGTGTGTGATTTTCTGTAGGGGGGGGAGAAGTTATCTTATGGAATGTTTGAGTATCCACGGTTGGTGTGTTTTAAATACAGTAGTCAAAACCATGCCAACCTAAATTTATTCAAGATATATTTACAGTGTTAATGAAAGACAAGAAAACAAATATTGTTAAGACGTGCTGATTCTGCTCTATGTATGCGGTTAACATAACGAGAGCCTGCGTCTGCAAGCTCCTCCCCCACCCTTTGGCAATCCTATCAGTCACTATCATCTGAGTCCACGCCAACCCCTTGCCCAGAGCGACCAGCTGTAAGAGGGAACCATAGACACTGCTGCTAGGAGTGCATGCTGGGATGCTGAGTGGCCAGCTCTGAAGCAGCGAGTGAAGAACAGACCCATATGGTACAGGTAGAAAGACAGGGAAAGAAAAGACAAGTGCAGTGATTCGGTCCCAGAAGCACAGCCAGGCCACCAGTGACGGAATGTAGGACCCCTGAAGTGTCCCTAAAGCGTTCAAAACCAGGTTCAAACCAGCCCCTACCACTAATAACTTCTAGTTGTGAATCTTGGAGTTTCCACCATTCTAGTCATTTTGGTTCATTAGCAGAGAATCAAGAAGAACTAGTACTAAAGGCTACAGGTCAGTTTGACACAGCTATGAAGTGAGAGCGAGGGCATCGTGGCTGTGTTTCAGTTCTTGTTGAGGCTCCAGAGGGGGTCGAGGTTGCTCAGGGGGTCGTCTCCCTCCTCCTCGCGGGGCCCCTGGTGGAGGCCCTGGCCCTCGGCAGGCTGCAGGAAGCTCTGCTTAGTGACACGGTGCTTCCCCTTGCACCCACCACCCTCCATGGAGAAGGCCTCGGCCGTCAGAGAGGCCAGCAGCTCCAGAGAGTTCAGGGCCGGGCCAGAGGAAGGGGCTGGATCAGGGGTCACCTGGTTATTGGCTGTGGGGGGCGAGGAAGGGGCGGTGGTATCCACACCATTGGGTGGTGGGGACTGAACCTCCTCTGGGGAGGAGAGTGGGGGACTGAGGGAGGAGGGTTGGGTTCCGCTGGGAGAGGGGTCCCGGGCGGGGGTGGCGGCTGGCTCTAGCTCTCTATCCAAGGGCAGGCCGGTGGGGGAGGTGAAGGGTTGGTCCTCTAGGCCAGAGGGGGCACCAATGTCAGGGACAGGGTCCATGGCTGGGTCAGTGGCACTGGGGGGCCGGATGCTGAGTTTGGCGATGGTAGCCTGAATGGAGCTGATGGTCATGTCACCTCCCAGAATGATGTCCTGTTGGGACTCCTGGCGAGAGTAAGGCTACAGGGAGAAGACAACCAGACAATATTTAAACAGGAGGGAGCAGTAAAGCAGTAGTGTAGCACAGAAGGGTTGGTTGTTAAGCAACAAAATTAACACGTGCACAACTATGGGGCAAAACAGACGTGGTTGGCTTAGATTGTTGACAACATGTAAACTATATTTAGTCTCCAATGTTTATTGAAAACAAATGTGCACAATGAACACTTGTCTCATACATCATTACAGTTGTTGATTAGCTAGCTAGCAAATGTTTTGCCATATTAACATGAAATCAGTCAAAACACGACATGGTATCAATATACAGTGCCTTGCGAAAGTATTCGGCCCCCTTGAACTTTGCGACCTTTTGCCACATTTCAGGCTTCAAACATAAAGATATAAAACTGTATTTTTTTGTGAAGAATCAACAACAAGTGGGACACAATCATGAAGTGGAACGACATTTATTGGATATTTCAAACTTTTTTAACAAATCAAAAACTGAAAAATTGGGCGTGCAAAATTATTCAGCCCCTTTACTTTCAGTGCAGCAAACTCTCTCCAGAAGTTCAGTGAGGATCTCTGAATGATCCAATGTTGACCTAAATGACTAATGATGATAAATACAATCCACCTGTGTGTAATCAAGTCTCCGTATAAATGCACCTGCACTGTGATAGTCTCAGAGGTCCGTTAAAAGCGCAGAGAGCATCATGAAGAACAAGGAACACACCAGGCAGGTCCGAGATACTGTTGTGAAGAAGTTTAAAGCCGGATTTGGATACAAAAATATTTCCCAAGCTTTAAACATCCCAAGGAGCACTGTGCAAGCGATAATATTGAAATGGAAGGAGTATCAGACCACTGCAAATCTACCAAGACCTGGCCGTCCCTCTAAACTTTCAGCTCATACAAGGAGAAGACTGATCAGAGATGCAGCCAAGAGGCCCATGATCACTCTGGATGAACTGCAGAGATCTACAGCTGAGGTGGGAGACTCTGTCCATAGAACAACAATCAGTCGTATATTGCACAAATCTGTCCTTTATGGAAGAGTGGCAAGAAGAAAGCCATTTCTTAAAGATATCCATAAAAAGTGTTGTTTAAAGTTTGCCACAAGCCACCTGGGAGACACACCAAACATGTGGAAGAAGGTGCTCTGGTCAGATGAAACCAAAATGTAACTTTTTGGCAACAATGCAAAACGTTATGTTTGGCGTAATAGCAACACAGCTGAACACACCATCCCCACTGTCAAACATGGTGGTGGCAGCATCATGGTTTGGGCCTGCTTTTCTTCAGCAGGGACAGGGAAGATGGTTCAAATTGATGGGTGGAGCCAAATACAGGACCATTCTGGAAGAAAACCTGATGGAGTCTGCAAAAGACCTGAGACTGGGACGGAGATTTGTCTTCCATCAAGACAATGATCCAAAACATAAAGCAAAATCTACAATGGAATGGTTCAAAAATAAACATGTCCAGGTGTTAGAATGGCCAAGTCAAAGTCCAGACCTGAATCCAATCGAGAATCTGTGGAAAGAACTGAAAACTGCTGTTCACAAATGCTCTCCATCCAACCTCACTGAGCTCGAGCTGTTTTGCAAGGAGGAATGGGAAAAAATGTCAGTCTCTCGATGTGCAAAACTGATAGAGACATACCCCAAGCGACTTACAGCTGTAATCGCAGCAAAAGGTGGCGCTACAAAGTATTAACTTAAGGGGGCTGAATAATTTTGCACGCCCAATTTTTCAGTTTTTGATTTGTTAAAAAAGTTTGAAATATCCAATAAATGTCGCTCCACTTCATGATTGTGTCCCACTTGTTGTTGATTCTTCACAAAAAAATACAGTTTTATATCTTTATGTTTGAAGCCTGAAATGTGGCAAAAGGTCGCAAAGTTCAAGGGGGCCGAATACTTTCGCAAGGCACTGTACCATGTCCATGATAAATATACCATGTCCATGATAAATATACCATGATGAAACTAGCTGACACGAGTCACGATTCCCCACATGGCAGTTTCTTGTCATTGTTGGTAGCTATCTTGCCATCCAGAATCACAACAACCCATGGAATTCGTGTGAGCCTGGTTTTTGTTACGTTGTCAGCTAACCCATCTATAGGGCCTCTCAATTTTAGCTTACATCGAGTACCACCAAAATCTAAGAAAATACAAAATAGTTTTTCGACTCACTTTTCAATAGGACCATATTTACGACCTCAATCACCACTACTCCCTTAACTATTTAAGTGTCTGAGACCCTAAAGCCCGAATGCCAAAAGGATGAAAAACTGTCTCAGTGAGACTGGGCTCACCTTGGTGGCAGCAGTGCTGGGTGTCTTGCTGCAGGGGGCGGTAGGGAGGTAGCCGTGTCTCTGGAGGACCTGCTCAGCGTGTTTCAGCACCGCCTCGTAACAGAACTTCAGGTGCAGCTGCGGACAGACACCAGAGAGAGGAGACACCTTGAAGAGCCATCACACCAACAAACAACATTGACTCAATGCACTGGTAAAGTGACATGAGCTTTTACTGGAGAACTTGCCTATGTGACGTCACTCTTATGAAACTGCACAGTTAACCCCTTGTAAAGCAGGAGCTTGTTAGGAGTGTGTTCTTACCTTCTCCTGCAGCATGTTCTTCCTCTGCTGCCTCATCTTCTGGACCAGTAGAGGTAGGTCAGGGATGCTGTTCCCTGCCTCCAGCTCCTGTACCGCTGCATACAGCAGACAGAGGGCGCCGGTACGCCCCACGCCAGAGCTGAGGTCACGGAGAGAGACCGGGTTAGTGTCAATACTCACAACACACACATGTACACACACACACACTTGGTTTTGATTAATCATCATGATGTTTGGTGACAGTAATAAAATAGAATGTGTGTGTTACCTGCAGTGCACAACAATAGGTGTGTGTAAGGGCCTCTGGTGCAGGTAGTATCCATGAACCTCCTGGATGAAGCAGATTAGATTGCTCTTGCTCTCAGGAAGACCCCTGTGGGGAGAAAGAGAAATGGTATTCTTTAGCCAGAAATGAATTTCCATGCATACAGTGATTATTCAGTTGTTATCGTGTGGACTCACAGCTCAGGCCAGGAGGTGAACTGTAGGTGTATGACGGTGCGTTTGAGGCTCTGGTCACGATATTGCAGGCCAATCATTCGCTCCACGTGGGTGGGCGTGGTCTTCTGCGTAGTCAGGGTGACTGTGATTGGTCCCTGAGCAAGCTGCTGGCCGCGTTCTGTCGGGAAATAGCACAAAACCTTTCCCTACGGAAACACAGTAAAGAAACGACTAGGAGTTGGGGTTCTCTCAATAAGTTACAATGTGTCAATCAAAATATGGACTGTTAACTTCAAATTAAATAAGAAATGTGTTTTCACAGACGTTTCTGTCAATAGTCTGAAAGTAAAAAAAACATCTAATCAAAGTTCTGCCTTATCCAATTCCTTACCTACCTTTTATTCCTTCTTGGGTAAAAACCAAACAGGTGGTACAACTACCACAGTAGTAAGCCTTTATAAGCGACCCCTAGAATGGCCCATTCCTTCTCCCCTGAGTGTGTGTTCATACCTTATCTAACTCCTGCTCTGAGACCAGCATGACCACCAGCGAAACCTTCTGCTCCCACACCATGAGCCAGAAGTCGGCGGCCGTGCCCGACAGCGGCGCCTGCGTGGCGATGAGGCGCGGGCAGTAGGGCGACAGCTCCTCCACAAAGCTGCCGTTGATGTAGTCGTCCTTGCCAGAGCGCAGCAGGACGCGGTTACAGTCGTAGGGCATCACGTCCTGGTGACGGTTCTTCATGGTGTAGCAGCGGGCGATGGCGATGGACAGCTGCCTGGCGTCCCTCTCCTGCCCTTCCTGGAGCTCCTTCCAGCGGGCATCCAGCGGCGACAGGCCACCTTCGTCCACTGACGGGCGCTCCAGAGACTCCACGGCCGACCGGAAGCGTTCGAGTTCGCCGCAGAGGCGGGCTACGCGTTCGGGGGCTTGGTACGGGTCACCCTGGATCAGCCGGACGCCCTGGGAGCTCTTCTTGCGGCGCTCCCCGTCCTGAGGGTCAGCCTTGGTGGGTTGGAGGACGTTGGCGGGGGCTTTGGGGCCGCCGGGCTGGCTCTCTGGGCTGGAGGAGAGCAGGTCGTCTGTGATGGAGTTCTGGCGCGGGAAGAGGGAGGTGGAGGGGGATGAGGAGGAAGGGAGAGAGGGTGGACCGCCAGGGGTGGGGGCTGGGGAGGGCCTCTGAGGAGCCAGGCCTAGGGAAGAGGGGCCCGGGGAGGGAGAAGGGGAAGGGGAGGGCGAGGGAAGGATGACGTTAGGTGGGAGGGCCACTGGAGGAGCTCCAGCAGTTGGTGGAATCATGTGCTGGGGAGGGGGCCGAGGTTGGCCCATAGAGGTGGGCTGTGGTGGGACTCCAGGAGAGCCGTTCACACCTGGAGGAGTAGGGTACATGGTGGGGGTCATGGGGGCTACAGGCTGGGGAACCTGGGACTGTTGGGGGGCTGATTGAGGCATTATAGGAGGCTGGTAGCCCTGTGGTAACTGGGGCTGGTAGACATGTTGGGGGGGTTGACCAGGGTGGGGCATCTGGGGCCCCTGAGGTGGGAGGGGGCCCCTGGGCAGGTAAGCCTGAGGGAGGTGGACATGTTGGGGCTGGGAAGCAGGGGGCATGGGCTGGTGCAGGCCAGGGGGCATGGGCTGGCTGGTGGGGGGCAGGTAAGCCTGGGAAACTGGGGGCATTGGCTGGCTGTTAGGGGGTATCTGCTGATGAGGGCCAGGGTGCATTTGTGGATGCGGGTGCATTTGCTGGGTGTTGGGATGCATTTGTTGTTGTTGGGGAGGTAGCATCTGCTGATGAGGGTGCAGGGGCATCTGTTGGTTGGCAGGTTGCATGTATGGTTGGGAGACAGGAGGCATGGGCTGGGAAGTGGTGGGCATCTGTGGGTGAGGGCCCCTTGGGATCATGTGTGGGGGCTGTTGGGGCAGGTAGCCCTGCTGAGGGTGTTGAGGCTGATAGCCCTGTGGTAACTGGGGCTGGTAGCCATGCTGGGGTTGTGGCTGGGGCTGACCAGGATATGGCTGCTGATACTGGGGGGGCATGGGTGGCCGGGGCTGGTGCTGGGGGGGGATGTACTGTGGGTAACCCTGCTGTGCCTGGGGAGGGGGTCGGGGCCCGGGCATCGCCCTGGGGGCAGACTGGTAGCCAGGGGGCAGCTGCCCAGGAGGGTGTTGGTACTGATGCTGTGGATGTTGGTGTGGCACCTGGCTGGGCGCTTGCATGGGCACCCCAGGCTGGGTCATGTACTGTGGGTACATACCCATCTGTGGGGGAACAGCGTAGCCTGCAGAGACAGTAGGTGGTACAGGGTGGCGTGGGGCTGAGTTATAACTGGGGATGGGGGTCTGGATACTATCTACTGTAGTAGTGGAGGGACGGAAATGGGCACAGGCAGGCCCGACTCCCCCAGCTTGGGGGGCTTGCGGCTGGGGAGGGCCATAGCCAGAAACAGGGGTCTGCTGGGGGGGTAGCTGAGTGAAGGGTCCGCGAGGGAAACGCTGGGCGGGGAGTGGGCCGGGGAACTGAGGCGGGCGATGGTTTGGTGGGAACTGAGGGGTATAGAGCGGTGCCCCAGGCGCCCCTGGCCAGGGTAATGAAGCATTGCCACCCAGGTTGGCACTAGGAAGGAAAGCCTCAGGTCCCGGGCGAATGGCAGAGTGCAGGGAGGGGTGGTCGGGGGGTATACTACGGAGCTCGTCAGGCAGGTCTCCTCCCAGGCTCAGTATAGCAGCGTTGATCTGGGCTAGCTCGGCATCCTCCAAACTAGAACAGGCAGAGTCCACGTCAGAGCCCCCCTTGGACCCCAGGGACGGTTTGGCTGCAGTGGGCCGAGAAGGGGGATTCTTCTGGGTCTCCCTGTCCAGCACGGCCTTCCTCTCCTCCTCCCTGGCCTGACACAGAGTCTTAGCTCTCTCCAGCAGGCGGGAGGACTTGGTCTCCAGGTCCTCATAGAACTCCTTCCCCTCCTGGGACTTCTTCATCAGGTCCTCGTAAGCCTCGTAGGACGCCACCAGGGTCTGCACCGTGCCGTTCCACCTGAGAGTTGGAGCGAGAGAAAGGAAGGAGAAGAGGAAGAGAAAGGGAGAGGTGAGAACTTCTTCAGTAACAATGACATGAGGCTAGTGATTTATGTATCTAGTGTTTCCAGTGGACATTTGTCTGCTCCGATTTGTTTGTGTGTTCTGATTCCCTATATTGGCCCCTCCCCTATGACCTTGGACTGGAACAGCGTCAAAGTCCTTTGACCAATAGTGCTGGTGTCCTACTAAAACCCTTCCCAAGCCCTTGCTCACTTGTGTTCCGTCTCGGCGAGGCCCTTGCGGACCGAGGCGTATTGCACGTTGGCTTCCGTCAGAGCCTTGAGGATGTTCTCCTGGGCAGACAGGTTCTGGTCGATGTACACCTTCACCTGCTCATACTTCTTCAACTGCTCCTCAAACAACCTCTATAGGGAGAGAGGGAGGGAGAGGGAGGGAGGTGAGGAGAGAAGGAGAGGGAGGGAGGTGGGGAGAGAGAGAGGTAGGGAGGTGGGGAGAGAGACAGGGAGGGAGGTGGGGAGAGAGAGAGGGAGGGAGGGAGGGAGGTGGGGAGAGAGGGAGAGGGAGGTGGGGAGAGAGAGAGGGAGGGAGGTGGGGAGAGAGAGAGGGAGGGAGGTGGGGAGAGAGAGAGGGAGGGAGGTGGGGAGAGCGGGAGGGAGAGAGGGAGGTGGGGAGAAAGGGAGGGAGAGAGGGAGGTGGGGAGAGAGAGAGGGAGGGAGAGAGGGAGGTGGGGAGAGAGGGATAGAGGGAGGTGGGGAGAGAGGGAGGGAGGGGGAGAGAGAGAGGCAAATGTTACATATAGTGTGTTAAGAGGCATGCGTTAGTCTAGAATGTCATGAAGATCAAACCCACACACAATGTCCTGTACCTTCATGTCAGTGCGCTCGGTAGTGACCAGGGAGGAAGTGATGTCGTCCTGCTGGACGAGGTCACGCAGCTGTTTCTCTAGGGTGCTCCTCTGGTCCCTCATCTCCTGCACCTTACCCAGGATCCTCTTCATGCACTGCAGCCCCGCCACCTCCTCTGTAGGAACACACACACATATATATTTAGAAACACACTCCAGATGACACCACACACACCATAACTCATTTCCACTTTCCTATACCCACCCTGGTTGAGTTGTGGCCTCGGCAGGGCGTCTCTCAGGGCATCCAGTGGTCCCCCCAGCAGCCTCAGGTTACTGATGTGCAGGTTCATGGCTCTGTGCAACTCTGTGTTGGTGAAGCTGGCCTTCTCATGGGCCTCCATGTACTTCTCCAGGTCCCTGCGGATCTCAGCCAGGGTCTGGGCATGTGCCTGGGGGTGCAGCTCCGCCGCGTGGCCTCCTCCTGCCGCCTCTTGCAGCGCCCGCACCCCGGCCTCGTCCTCCTCCAGCACATCCCGGATCTCCCTCAGAGACGCCTCCACGTCCGTGAACACACCAGACAGGACTGACGGAGAGAGACATAGGGATAGTATCGAAAGGCTGTGACCATATGTGTGTGTGATATGTGTGTATGTGTGTCCCCCAGGCCAACCACTCACCCTGCATGGACTGAATGAGGCTCTTGACGGTGTCTGGTCTGACACTGAGCGCAGCACACTTCTCCATCAGTACAGGGGGGATGTGAGTGTACATGTCCAGGTTATCTACAGAGTCTGGCTCCAGACCCAGAGAGTCCATAAACTGCCTGTAAACCCAGAGCTAGATCAGTAACCACACAAAGTCACTATATTAAATCGTAAAAGGCACGACACAAATAGACGACACAAATACACACACAGCCCCTCCTACTCACTCTAGAGTCTCATTCCTGCTGTCTATCTTGGCCATGATGTCCCGTAGCAACTTGGCCTTCTCTTCACTGTAGAGAGAGGAGGCCTCGTGGGCAGCCATGGGCACCAGCTTGGCAAACAGGTCTGGTCCTGTGACACTGGGATCAGTTGGGTTCACGGGCAAGGCCTTCACCAAGGGGGCACCTAGAGAGGACATGATGAAAATATAGTATATGAAATGCAGGAGAGGTTGTGTGTGAGGATAGGTCATAGGTCAGGGTTCAATGTTACCTTTGACGGAAGCAAGAGTCTCCAACGAGGGGACAGTCTCATGGTAGATGAAGTCATTGTCTTTCTTGGCAGAGTTGAACCTACGAGGGACAGGGGATAAGGAATAGCAAAATAAAACAGGAGAGGAAGGATCAGAGAGAAACACTTCAGCAAGAGTGCTACTGTTTGAGTGACAGAGTGTGTGTGACTGTCTACCTATCTCAAAGGGTAAAGATTGTACCAACCTACCCACTATCATAAGTGAATATACAGTAGGGAATATAGCTTCTTACTTTCCCCCTATCACGTCCATGGTGAACTTCAAGGCCTCCTGCACACTGTCCGGCTGACCCTGTTCAAACAGAGAGAATGAGGGGAAGGAGCATAAAGACAGTTACTTTGTTATTGTAAGCTTGATAACAGATTCAAAAGAAACCATTTCAGAAGGCCAAATCGAAAAGGTTACACACAGAGTCAATTGGAAGGTGACTGTACCTTGGCCAACTTGATGGCTTCACTGAGTTTGTCTAATGAGCTCTGCAGGTAAGCCAGCTGTTAAAAACACGGAGAGACATTGGTATGTAGAAGAATGGAGGTATGCAGAGGAATATACACGAGGGGAGTAGGGATAGTCAAGAAGGTGACATACCCGCTCTCCATATTTCTGTTGTTCCTCAGCCTGCTTCCCCATATGCAGCTGAAAATAAAGATGTTATTCAATAACAGAGTATCCGTTAACCAAATTGAGAACACATTCGCAATACACTCCCTCACAACTCACTGTCCTGTCTCAAACTCACATGGGCGATGGAAGCAAAGTAGGAGATCTTCATTTGCACCAGTTTCTTCCAGTCCTTCTGGATTTTACCCAGCATGGAAGCCGTGTCAGAGTTCTCCAGAGCCCTGCATGCCTCCTTATAGTAGTCCACCACCTAGACCAGGCCAACAACAGAACAGTCGCACACCTGGGTCGTATTCATTAGGGCACACCGTAGCAAAACGTTTTGCAACAGAAAACAATTAGCATTTTCTTATTGGACAAGTTCAGATAGTCCCTCCCCGTTTGATTCCTATTGAGAACGACCCTGCTCTACGGCAACTGAGGTCTAGAGGGTGTTATCGTGCCCTGCTACTACGTCTTGTGTTGAGAGAAGGGAAATTTACCTGAGCACTGATGCGGGCTACAAGGAAACTCTTCCTGTTGTCCAGCATGGACTTCTCCAGGAGACACTCTTGAGCCTGACCCTGAATGGAGACAAATAACCACGAAGTGTGTGAGTGTGTGTGTGTGTGTGTGAGTGAGAGAACACGTGTGGTGTGCAATAGTTACCAGCATGAGGTTGATGTTGAGGTTAAGGATCTGGTGACTCATGTCCACGCTGAAGTTGTGGCTGAAGTGGTCCCTCAGGTAGGAGAAGGCCCCCGCGGAGCACTGGAAGTGTGTACATGATACCTTCATCCCCTAGGGGGAGAGAGAAAGGGGAAGGGAGACAGACGGGAGTGAGGATGGAAGCGAGAGAAATAGACAAAGGGACATATTGAGTTTCAGAAAGAGGGGGGCAACACAATGGATGTCAGTGTGAGATGTCATGGAGAGAGAGGTTAACGTGGTAGAGATAGACGGCCATTGCTTCTGCCCACCTCTTCAGACACCCTGTTATCCATGGCTCCCAACATGGAGTGGAGAGCACCTACAGAGAAGACAACATTATGGCAATCAGGACATAGCTGTTTAGCGCATGGTTTTGCCCTCCGTGCTGATCTAAGGTCAGTTTTACACTACACCATTCAAATGGTTCAACTCACCCAGGTTGTAGAGGATGCAGGCTTGCTCATAGCTGATGTCATCATGGGTGACTGTTTTTCCAGAAAATATTTCTGTCCTGGTAAGAGAGAATGAAATTGTTGACACACTGTTTTGCATAAATGAGGGTGTGGTGTGTGTCTAAAGTTGAAGTCGGAAGTTTATATACACCTTTGCCAAATACATTTAAACAATTCCTGACATTTAATTTTAGTAAAAATTCCCTGTCTTAGGTCAGTTAGTATCACCACTTTATTTTAAGAATGTGAAATGTCAGAATAAGAGTAGAGAATTATTTATTTAATCTTTTATTTCTTTCATCACATTCCCAGTAGGTCAGAAGTTTACATACACTCAATTAGTATTTGATAGCATTGCCTTTAAATTGTTTAACTTGGGTCAAACGTTTCAGGTAGCCTTCCACAAGCTTCCCACAATAAGTTGGGTGAATTTTGACCCATTCCTCCTGGCAGAGCTGGTGTATCTGAGTCAGGTTTGTAGGCCTCCTTGCTCGCACACGCTTTTTCAGTTCTGCCCACAAATTTTCTATAGGATTGAGGTCAAGGCTTTGTGATGGCCACTCCAATACCTTGACTTTGTTGTCCTTAAGCCATTTTGCTACAACTTTGGAAGTATGCTTGGGGTCATTGTCCATTTGGAAGACCCATTTGCAACCAAGCTTTAACTTTCTGACCGATGTCTTGAGATGTTGCTTCAGTATATCCACATAATTTTCCTGTCTCATGATGCCATCTATTTTGTGAAGTGCACCAGTCCCTCCTGCAGCACAGCACCCCAACAACACAAGTTTTAATGACTCCAACCTAAGTGTATGTAAACTTCTGACTTCAACTGTACATGTATGGGCCTGTCTGTTTTTGTATGTATTATGGATCCCCATTAGTTAAAGCCTTGTGTTCCTATTTTTTTGTTTTAGTCTTGGGCTGTTGGCGGTAGGTGCACTCGATTCAGCTGCCCTGCGCCCCGGGTAGGTGAGCTGTTGCCATTCTGAACCATTGCATGTGTCTGAAAGTACAAAATCTGCCTTCCCTACGGACCCAGAAAGCAAATGAAGTGCACTATAGACCTACCGCTGGCCAATCGGATGGCTCAGATGACCGTGTCTGCAGTAACGTAGCACGGCATAAAGGAAAGCCACAGAAAGTTGATACCGTGACATTTAAAACTATGAGTAGAGAGAGACTGTCAGCGAATACAGCAAAGAGATGCTGTTTTTATGACTGAGTTTAAGTTCTTACTCAGCACTGTCAACACTTTGTATTCAACACTTTTATAAGCCATAAAATGAGCGTTCTTCCTATTTCCACTCAGCGCTACAACAAGCACCGCAGCAGTAATGAATGAGTAGGAAAGTGTATCTATAGGCTTGTGTTATTATTATTAGCGGCTTGGGTCTTTTTTAATTTCGAGGAATATTTCACTTTCTCTGTTCGACATGACTTTGTGCATGAGGCAGAAATAATGCGGTGCAAGTTGAGTTTCGCCAGCTGGAAGAAAGTGTCCCTTTTTGGTCAGTGTCAGTGGAGGAAAGGGAGAGCGGAGGGATGTTGAGAGGCGGACCCTCAGTCTGCTGCTCTCTCCCACCGCTGAGACTCACCATCAGATGCAGGCACCATCAGCCCCCCCCCAAAAAATGTAAATGTATTTTTTATTGCCTGAACAACAATGCATTGGCAGGGCAATTCAAGCAAAGCCAATATGCAGTGATAATGTATTGGGCCTATAACTTACTGCACAAACCTCATTGCTACAGAACTGTTATTGATTGTTTCATAGGCTTACATTTTTTAAAAGTCATGTTTAAAGAAATATCTGAGTAGTAGATCTCGACTCAGTGATCTTGACTCAGACAAGGTTGGTGACCACTGTTCTACAGTTTTCCCTGTTAACACTATCAACGTTTCCATTTACAGTGGAAATTGTGATCAAATCAATGCAATATTACCGAAACAAAACAAACTATGCAAGAGATTTTGTTGTAGGCAGAAAGCATCAGAGTATGATTCTATTGCATTCCCACGCACTACTCAGCCCGTACTCTACACAGACCGGTGCGGTATGAACAATCAGAGCTGCAGTAGACCTATATGCAAATAGATCATTGCCATATATGGTATGTGCCATTTACTTTGAACTGGACTGTGTTAGCAGCATGAGTGGTCGTGAGTAGATGCTCTTCATTTGAGGTCAAAGTAAGAGCTGCTGTAGCCACGTGTGCACATTTTGTTCATATCCTTTGCTAGTTAGTGAGTTATTAGCCCAGTTATAGATAGATCATTTGTAGTCAGCGATAGGGGAGTGATTGCTTCCTACAAGAGCACAAAACGTACATTTCTAGACATCTTTGAAAAGCGAGTCAGGTAAAGAGCTTTTTTTTATATCTTAAAGGGGCAGTGTTGTATTTTGAGACAGGCTTGAATAACCTAAGTAGCCAATAGACAGAGGGTAGCATAATTTGTCTGATTCTCTGTAATAATGGTATGGGAATAATAATGTATTTTGTAAAGTGGTTTCTTGCACCAAACAACAACAACATTTTCAGTCACCTCCTTGTCTGAAGGACAAGTGGATAAACAGGTTAATGTCAAGCCCTGTATGTTTTTCTCTCTCTCAAAAGTCTCATGGAATGTAGGCCTACATTGAGCACCACACATTGGCTGCTACCTTAGGCTGAATGACAGAACAGCCGTTTCCATGTTAAAATGTTATGGGATGCATTTTCTCCATTGTTTTGATGTTAGGCTACTCTGGTTGGCCTACATTATGATCAAATAGCCACAGTAGCCTACTTGGCCACTGTTAAAACTGTAACTTAAAGCGGGTACAACCTCAGTGTTCACAGTAAACGTGTGCTGAAAGTTGCACAGAATTTTCACAACATTCAGGTTAACGTTAAGCAGACCTGAAATTTGCTCAGTGTCGGAAAAACATTGAGGGAACATTACATAACGCATACGCTTTTCCAGCAGCAGATTATTACAGATAATGTCAAAAGTTGCACTGAAGACTAACAAAACAATCTGTGTATTACTTATTATTTTATTAGCCAATCATCAGTGATTTGTGTAAGTAGCGTACATGTTGAATGCCCGTCCCTATAAGCGTTTTGAAAATCTGCTGTTAATTTGTTTATCGTGAAATAGCATTGTATCTGGTCAAACACTATTTTGATCCAAAAGTTTACTAAGGGTTGGTAACAGGCTGATTGGTTGGCTGTTTTATCCAGTAAAGGGTGCTTTGCTGTTCTTGGGGAGCAGAATGACTTTTGCTTCCCTCCAGGTCTGAGGGAACACACTTTCCTGTAGGCTTAGATTGAAAAGATGGCAAATACAGTGCCTTGCGAAAGTATTCGGCCCCCTTGAACTTTGCGACCTTTTGCCACATTTCAGGCTTCAAACATAAAGATATAAAACTGTATTTTTTTGTGAAGAATCAACAACAAGTGGGACACAATCATGAAGTGGAACGACATTTATTGGATATTTCAAACTTTTTTAACAAATCAAAAACTGAAAAATTGGGCATACAAAATTATTCAGCCCCTTTACTTTCAGTGCAGCAAACTCTCTCCAGAAGTTCAGTGAGGATCTCCGAATGATCCAATGTTGACCTAAATGACTAATGATGATAAATACAATCCACCTGTGTGTAATCAAGTCTCCGTATAAATGCACCTGCACTGTGATAGTCTCAGAGGTCCGTTAAAAGCGCAGAGAGCATCATGAAGAACAAGGAACACACCAGGCAGGTCCGAGATACTGTTGTGAAGAAGTTTAAAGCCGGATTTGGATACAAAAATATTTCCCAAGCTTTAAACATCCCAAGGAGCACTGTGCAAGCGATAATATTGAAATGGAAGGAGTAACAGACCATTGCAAATCTACCAAGACCTGGCCGTCCCTCTAAACTTTCAGCTCATACAAGGAGAAGACTGATCAGAGATGCAGCCAAGAGGCCCATGATCACTCTGGATGAACTGCAGAGATCTACAGCTGAGGTGGGAGACTCTGTCCATAGGACAACAATCAGTCACAAATCTGGCCTTTATGGAAGAGTGGCAAGAAGAAAGCCATTTCTTAGATATCCATAAAAAGTGTTGTTTAAAGTTTGCCACAAGCCACCTGGGAGACACACCAAACATGTGGAAGAAGGTGCTCTGGTCAGATGAAACCAAAATTGAACTTTTTGGCAACAATGCAAAACGTTATGTTTGGCGTAAAAGCAACACAGCTGAACACACCATCCCCACTGTCAAACATGGTGGTGGCAGCATCATGGTTTGGGCCTGCTTTTCTTCAGCAGGGACAGGGAAGATGGTTCAAATTGATGGGAAGATGGATGGAGCCAAATACAGGACCATTCTGGAAGAAAACCTGATGGAGTCTGCAAAAGACCTGAGACTGGGACGGAGATTTGTCTTCCAACAAGACAATGATCCAAAACATAAAGCAAAATCTACAATGGAATGGTTCAAAAATAAACATATCCAGGTGTTAGAATGGCCAAGTCAAAGTCCAGACCTGAATCCAATCGAGAATCTGTGGAAAGAACTGAAAACTGCTGTTCACAAATGCTCTCCATCCAACCTCACTGAGCTCGAGCTGTTTTGCAAGGAGGAATGGGAAAAAATGTCAGTCTCTCGATGTGCAAAACTGATAGAGACATACCCCAAGCGACTTACAGCTGTAATCGCAGCAAAAGGTGGCGCTACAAAGTATTAACTTAAGGGGGCTGAATAATTTTGCACGGCCAATTTTTCAGTTTTTGATTTGTTAAAAAAGTTTGAAATATCCAATAAATGTCGTTCCGCTTCATGATTGTGTCCCACTTGTTGTTGATTCTTCACAAAAAAATACAGTTTTATATCTTTATGTTTGAAGCCTGAAATGTGGCAAAAGGTCGCAAAGTTCAAGGGGGCCGAATACTTTCGCAAGGCACTGTAGGGGGCACTGTAGGGGTCCCCTATTATCCCCAGTAATTTCCCATCCAAGTTGTCAGAACCAGGTGGCTTGTCATTGTTGATAGACAACAATATTTGTTTCACCTCTTCCACACTCACTTTACAGAATTACAATGCTTGTCTTTCATTATTTGGTCAGTTATGCATGGATGTGTAGGTTCAGAGTTTTTTTTGGGCATGTCATGCCAAAGTTTGCTAATCTTGCCAATGAAAAACCAATTTAAGTAGTTGGCAATATCGGTGGGTTTTGTGATGATTGAGCCATCTGATTCAATGAAGGATGGAACCGAGTTCGCCCAAAATGTAATGTAAAGTGATCCAAACCTTTTTACAAGTTCGCCCAAAATGTAATGTAAAGTGATCCAAACCTTTTTACCATCATTCATCTTTGTTTCATAGTAACTGTTTTTCCAGAAAATATTTCTGTCCTGGTAAGAGATAATGAAATTGGCGACACACTGTATTACATACCTGAGGGTGTGGTGTGTGTCTACGCGTATGGTAGGGAGGGCTTATGAAAGTGTGTGTGTGTTCGCTCACACTTTATTTGGATAGTCCAGATTGTCCATCTGTAGATGCTCTGTAGATCTGTTCATAAGCAAATGCTTGCTACGGTTACAGTTAGGGATGGTTCAGAATAAGGGTTAGGGTTAAAGTTAGGGCTAGGGTTAAGTTTAGGGTTAGGATAAGGGTTAATGTTAGGGTTAGTAGATAGTCCATCTGTAGATGCTCGACAGACTATCCAAATAAAGTGTTACCTTGTGTTCTTCCGGTCTTTTCGTAGCTGTCTGTTGTAGAGTTTATGAAAGCCAGTGTGTGTATGATAAGGATCTCATGGGTAAGTATGTAAAGATAGAGCCCTATGTGTACTTTATTGCCTCATACCATGAGATGGGTACTGCTGCTTCCTGCCCAGGCCCCAGAGGCACACGGCTCTGGAGGTAGTGCAGCTGCCCAAAGTACTTCCTCAAAATGCTGCAGCCCTCAAAGTCCCGCGTCACATTCACCGCACCCTGCCACAAACACTTACTTATTATAGGATAGAAAGACAGTACAGTATAGTATATGACCGACATAACAAATAAATCACAACATATGACATTTGCATAGCACGCTCAGTCCCAGTTCATACCTGTCTCAGTGTCTCCAGCTTCTTCAGCTGTTCATTATAGCTGTCTGGATTCTCCCCATAGTTCTTCAGGATGAACTGAAAGGACAGAGGGAAGCAGATAAGAGGGGCCATTGGGAGCACAGCAAATAACCTTTATTTAACCAATAAGGTCTATTCATTCAATCAGAAATAGATTTACAGTACCAGTCAAAAGTTTGGACACAACTACTCATTCAAAGGTTTTTCTTTATTTTTTACTATTTTCTACATTGTAGAATAATAATGAAGACATCAAAAGTATGAAATAACACATCATCATCAATCATGTAGTAACCAAAAAAAGTGTTAAACAAATCAAAATATATTTTATATTTGAGATTCTTCAAAGTAGCCACCCTTTGCCTTGATGACAGCATTGTACACTCTTGGCATTCTCTCAACCAGCTTCATGAGGTAGTCACCTGGAATGCATTTCAAATAACAGGTGTGTCTTGTTAAAAGTTAATTTGTGGAATTTCTTTCCTTCTTAATACTTTTGAGCCAATCAGTTGTGTTGTGACAAGGTAGGGGTGGAATACAGAATATAGCCCTATTTGGTAAAAGACCAAGTCCATATTATGGCAAGAACAGCTAAAATAAGCAAAGAGAAACAACAGTCCATCATTACTTTAAGACATGAAGGTCAGTCAATACGGTACTTTCAAGAACTTTGAAAGTTTCTTCAAGTGCAGTCGCAAAAACCATCAAGGGCTATGATGAAACTGGCTCTCATGAGGACCGCCACAGGAAAGGAAGACCCAGAGTTACCTCTGCTGCAGAGGATAAGTTCATTAGAGTTACCAGCCTCAGAAATTGCAGCCCAAATAAATGCTTCACAGAGTTCAAGTAACAGACACATCTCAACATCAACTGTTCAGAGAAGACTGTATGAAATCAGGCCTTCGTGGTCAAATTGCCACAAAGGACACCAATAAGAAGAAGAGACTTGCTTGGGCCAAGAAACACGAGCAATAGACATTATACCGGTGGAAATCTGTCCTTTAGTCTGATGAGTCCAAATTTGAGATTTTTGGTTCCAACCATGGTCTTTGTGAGACGCAGAGTAGGCCTAGAGAGTTGATTAGAGGAAAATGTATGCCTACAAGAAGCACAACAAACTTATTCTTGAACGGATGATCTCAGCATGTGTGGATCCCACTGTGAAGCATGGAGGAGGTGGTGTTGAGGTGCTTTGATGGTGACACTGTCAGTGATTTATTTAGAATGCAAAGGCACACTTAACCAACATGGCTACCACAGCATTCTGCAGCGATACGCCATCTCATCTGGTTTGCGCTTAGTGTTTTTCAACAGGGCAATGAACCAAAACAAGTTCTGCATCAGATGACCTGGCCTCCACAACCACCAGCCCTCAACCCAATTGAGATGGTTTGGGATGAGTTTGACCGCAGAGTGAAGGACAAGCTGCCAACAAGTGCTCAGCATATGTGGGAACTCCTTCAAGACTGTTAGAAAAGCGTTCCAGGTGACTGACTACCTCATGAAACTGGTCGAGAGAATGCCAAGTGTGCAAAGCTGTCATAAAGGCAAAGGGTGGCTACTTTGAAGAATCTAAAATATATTTAGATTTGTTTAACACTTTTTTGGTTACTACATGATTCCACATGTGTTATTTTATAGTATTATTCTACAATGTAGAAAATAATAAACATAAAGAAAAATCCTGGAATGAGTAGGTGTGTCCAAACTTTTGACTGGTATTGTAGATTTGGAGGAACTTTATTGTCCCAACACTAGAACATTCAATTAGGCCTAGAGAGTTGATTAGAGGAAAATGTAGCCCTATAAGCACAGCAAACTGAATGGCCCTCACATTGTCAAAAGAATCCTGGGGAGAACCCTGCAGGCTTGTACACAAATATTTATGTCCACATCGCTCATGGCCTGAGAGAGTCCCTGGATTTGTGTAGGGTGGGTGGTGTATGACTATAGTGCATTCAAGCAATGGTGATTCTATGTTTACCCAGACACCATTCATATAGAAAACCTATAGTACCTGCATAGATGGTTTATGGTTTTATTAGGCATAATTGTTGGACGATTCCAGAGTTTAAAGCATGTTTGTTCTACTGCAAGGGTCGGGGAAATTCTAAAAAAAAAATTTTTTCTGGTACCTTTTTGGCAACCAATTGACTATCAAATCAGGCCATGTTAAACTGTTTTTTGCATCAACGTCTGAGATAAAAGGCTGTCCCACAGTTGCTGCCAATCATATTGGTTTTACAATAATAAAAAGGTGGAACATACTATGTGTGCATAGGCTACAACAGATCATCAGTGGAATTCACACAAGACACAACATCGCAACAGATAGAAAGACTATAGTAAGTTCATATTTGTCATTTGGATCAAAGGTTTCAGGGTGGAGAGGAGGCCATTATCAGAAGGTGAGGACACACCACCTGACAAGACTGAATTCAAACATTACACTGTTGATTTTAAGTGCATTTTACATTTGCTGTACTTTTCACAGATTGATACAATATAAAACAAAATCATTACAAGGGTTTGAATGAGAGGTCAAACTGGTGTCTCCAAGTGGCCACACAACTCTCCAAAGTGTGCACAGTTCCTAAGTAACTTCAATATGCTGCCCTGCATCGCCACCATCTCATTGTTCCAGCGGGATCCAGCACAAGTTTAGCACTAACATTCATAATGAATCCATAATCCAAGCAATAAAAAAAAGACTAGGTCTGCGCCTATTGTGTGGACAAAGGAAATTAATCTAAATCTCCCAGACAATCAGTTTTTTATTTTTTGTTGGTCTTCGTTGGCCTAAAGCCGGAATTCATTCCAATCCACGTTAGATCTACGTTATAGCCAGAGGAGGCTGGTTGGAGGAGATATAGGAGGAAGGGCTCATTGTATTGGCTGAAATGGAATAATGGAACGGAGTGTGGTTTCCATATATTTTATGTGTTTGATACCGTTCCATTTATTCCATTACAGCCATTACAATGAGCCTGTCCTCCTATAGCTCCTCCCACCAGCCTCCTCTGGTTATAGCACGCTTGACATAAAGGTTATTCCCCATTGAGCCAACATGCACAGCTTTTACAGTGAATGAGATCTGGCGAACGTCTGGCAAAATGCCTTTAAAAGCCGCATTGTCAGCTTCCCAGCACGCTGCTCTATGAATAGAATCCTGGCCTAAATCTAGTCTCTTGTTTTACTTGGTCATCAAGAGACACTGCAGTATTCTCCTGTAGATGTTGAGAAGAAGAGCAGCAGTGACGTCTGGATCCAAGCCTGGATCTTCTGACAGTGGAGAGATGAGAGACTCCCCTTCAGCCCCACAAACTGACCAGGATGTGGAGGTTCCCACAGCCGACAGGAATGATGGAGATATCTGGAGATGGTTGTTAGGGGACGGTGGACCAAATGGATTAAGCCGATTGAATGCCCATGTGTCTTGATTTTCCATGTGTCTTGATTTTCCCTGCCTGATTGTTCATCGCATCACTGATAAAATTCCTGTCAATGTTTTGATTGTGACAGGGATAATGAGGATCTTTGTAACAATCATAATGACGGTTGTTGTTATCAATGTTGTGTTATCATCATGATTGTTGATTGGGACACATGCTCATACAGATCCGGTGGCTGACCTGCACCAAACCAGGAGTCAGTTAGGGAAAGTCTGTTTGATCATCCTGCTGGGCCCCTCAAGGACATTCAGAAACTTGTCCCGAAGCCACTCCTGTGTTGTCTTGGCTGTATGCTTAGGGTCGTTGTCCTGTTGGAAGGTTAACCTTCGCACCAGTCTGAGGTCCTGAGCGCTCTGGAGCAGGTTTTCATCAAGGATCTCTCTGTACTTTGCTCCGCTCATCTTTCCCTCGATCCTGACTAGTCTCCCTGTCCCTGCTGCTGAAAAACATCCCCACAGCACAATGCTGCCACCACCATGCTTCAACGTAGGGATGGTGACAGGTTTCCTCCAGAAGTGACACTTTGCATTCAGGCCAAAGTGTTCAATCTTGGTTTCATCAGACCAGAGAATCTTGTTTCTCATGGTCAGAGAGTCCTTTAGGTGCCTTTTGGCAAACTCCAAGCGGGCTGTCATGTGCCTTTAAATGAGGAGTGGCTTCCGTCTTGCCACTCTACCATAAAGGCCTGATTACAACTGTAGTAATCCAATCCTTACTGGGTCTGCAGGCTTCTGTTCAAGCCCAGCACAAACACACCTGATTTAACTTACCAAACCTAATGAGTTGATAATAACATGTATTATTGCTGGGCTGGAATAGAAGCATGCTCACCCTGTAGATCAGAGAGTGGAGCAAGGTTGGCCACCTCTGGTATGGACTTTTTTGTACACCTGAAATTATGCTTTAGTAATAATAGGCTAATTACTAAAATGTGTAACATTTACAAACAAGTAAGATTGTTTGTACTTTTGAAATTATTTTCTGATTCATTCCATGTTGATTCATTGAAGTGAAGTGTTTAAACGTGTTTTAATTGTTAACTTAAAAACATTATTCAAGATGAACTACAGTAGTGCCAATGTTCATTCATCACAGATCACAATTCTGCAATAAAGGTGTGAACGGGATCTGTCTCTAATTTATCTGTGTTTCTGTGTTGCTTTCTTAAATGAACATGAACTTTTTGTCCAGTTGTGTGTTCTCCAATTTAATGCGATACCAGCAGATAATGTATATGAGGCTAACCATGAGCCAGATTATTTACATGATTTTTCTGACCTGAAATTGTTTAGTGCAAATCCAACACTTGTATTCTAGGTACAGTACTGTACATGAAAATAAGGAGCTAGCAATTTGTAGGCTAATAAAAATGTAAAAAGGGAAAATAATGTGGCGTGGGAGTGTTGTACTTCTATCTTGTTTATTTGCTGAGAATAATTTTAGAATAGAGACTAAATCAGATGGTCAATTGCAGAAATGTTGGTGTTGATTGTGGGTAAAGAGAAATTTGCACAACAACATTTACAAGTCAATGCCCCAATTCCTTTACCCAAAGTACCCATTCATGTACATGTACGCCTATGTATTTTACAGGAAGTGAGCTATAATCATCAATTTCATGACGCAAGTATAATGAAAGTGCCATAAACTACAATATATGAGAATGTTATGTTAAGATACCATAATCCAAATTGGAAGCATTTTACATGGAAAAGTCATGCTTAGTGGATGATTTAGAATCTTATAATGCGTGTTACTGGTGTTTTCTATCCTTTAGTGGGCACATTTCACAATTTAATTTACTCAACACATTCACAAATGGTGGCTTTGATCACAGTTTCGAGGTTTAAGAGCACACGCTCATTGTTGTGTAAATCTCTCTTCACCCACCATGAATAACATCAACAATCTCTGCAATCCTCCTCCATGCCATTTACCTTATGATTTTGTCTCTGTATTCTAGCATAGCAAAATCATTAATATAATTGGAAAACCAGACGCAGCGATGATTGGCTTCACTAAAACTTTTTTGGTTGCGCTTGCTCGGAACTAATGACAGGCGGAACTACGTTTCATGAATGAAAGATTATCAAGCAAATATCTGCTCCTCACTTGATTGGTCAGTGGCAGCGTGCATAAAGTAGAGCAGCGATACATTTTTTATATCGCTCCGCTAGCAGGGTTCCCGACGCTCACCTTCTCACAATCCCCTGCGCATTTCTCTGTGTGTTCCAGTTGAAAATAAATGGGGGCGTAACTTTTGGAAGTGGTGAAAACCCTTCGATAGAAGTACCTGGCCTGCTTCTCGCTAATGTCAAACGTAGGAAAGTGCCCAGCTGGGCGTATTTTCTTCACCTCACACAGTAAGTCAACAAAGACCTTTTTTTATTTTATTTATCCATTCAAATTATTGTAACGGTATGCGAATACTTTGTTTGAATGGTTTTGTGCGTCGAAATAGAAACTGTATTTAAAAAAATGTAGCTATATGCAAAAAAGCCAACAGACAAGGACCAGGTAGGCATATCAGTGGAGGCTGGTGGGAGGAGGTATAGGAGGACGAGCTCATTGTAATGTCTGGAATGGTATGACTGGAACAGTATCAGACATCTGAAACCTTATGTTTGACTCTGTTCCAAAAATTCCATTCCAGCCATTACAATGAGCCCGTCCTCCTATAGACCAGAGGAGGATGGTGGGAGGAGCTATAATAGGAAACACAAAAACCTCAGATGTAAAGTAGGGTCTATGCTACAACATATGTGAATATGAGGGAAAAAAATATGAGTTTAAGCGTTTAGATAATTGATGTTAAAGGTTCAAATCAGTTTTCTTATCTAGAAATTCTGAAATAATTTGACAACCCTGTTTGTAAGCTTTTACATTTTTATCAAACTCAACTGTTTATATTTTCCAGTGATGAAGACATCTCAGACGTCTCATGGTATGGTGGGGTACAACAAATGGGTCAACTTTGAGCAGTTTTATCTTCTGAATGTTTTGGCATTTCTGACCACTTCTTTCATGGGCAAACATGTATGGAAAGTTTTTTGTTTAAACCAAAAGGGATGCTGTCAAAAGGTGATTGAATTTAAATGGATTTACCCTACAATGGTTTCTATTTGCATTGATGTCAAAGGTGACCAACGCCATGATACACACAGTACTGTAGGTAACTATTTTTGTTAAGAAATACATGTTTAATAATCAATGATGTGTAGTTTTGGAAGGATGTCTTAGTTGATTAATATTTTGATTTTGTCAGACGGATTATTGTACACTGGTAAGTGGTGGACAAAATTTGAATAGTATTGACATGACTACATGACCAAATGTATGTGGAAACCTGCTCGTCGAACATCTCATTTCAAAATCAAGGGCATTAATATGGAGTTGGTCCCCCCTTTGCTGCTATAACATCCTCCACATATGGGAAGACTTTCCACTAGATGTTGTAACATTGCTGCGGGGACTTGCATACATTCAGCCACAAGAGCATTAGTGTGCTGACGTTGCTTACAGAGGCAGTTTGGAACTCGGTAGTGAGTGATGCAACCGAGGACAGACGATTTTTACGCGCTTCAGCAATCGGCGGTCCCGTTCTGTGAGCTTGTGTGGCCTACCACTTCGCGGCTGAGCCGTTGTTGCTCCTAGACATTTTCCCTTCATAACAGCAATTACAGTTGACCAGGGCAGCTCTAGCAGGGCAGACATTTGACGAAATTACTTGTTGGAAACGTGTGTGTGCATTCGGAACGTATTCAAACCCCTTAACTTTTTCCACATTGTTACATTACAACCTTATTCTAAAACTGATCAAATAAAACACTTTTTCAATCTACACACAATACCCCATAATGACAAAGCAAAAACAGGTTTAGAATTTTTTGCCAATTTATCCAAATAAAAACAGAAACACTTTATTTACATACGTATTCAAACTCTTTGCTATGAGACTTGAAATTGAGCTCAGGTGCATCCTGTTTCCATTGATCATCCTTGAGATGTTTCTACAACTTGATTGGAGTCCCCCTGTGTTAATTTCAAGTGATTGGACATGATTTGGAAAGTCACACACCTGTCTATGTAAGGTCCCATAGTTGACAGAGCAAAAACCAAGCAATGAGGTCAAAGGAATTGTTCGTAGAGCCCGGAGACAAGATTGTGTCGAGTCGGAGATCTGGGGAAGGGTACCAAAACATTTCTGCAGCATTGAAGGTCCCCAAGAACACAGTTGTTTCCTTCATTCTTAAATGGAAGAAGTTTGGAACCACCAAGACTCTTCCTAAATCTGTCCACGTAGCCAAACTGAGCAATCGGGGGAGAAGGACCTTGGTCAGGGAGGTAACCAAGAACCCAGTGGTTACTCTGACAGAGCTCCAGAGTTCCTCTGTGTAGATGGGAGAACCTTCCAGAGGACAACCATCTCTGCAGCCAGACGGAAGCCACTCCTCAGTAAGAGGCACATGACAGCCCACTTGAAGTTTGCCAAAAGGCACCTAAAGGACTCTCAGACCATGAGAAACAAGATTCTCTGGTCTGATGAAACAAAGATTGAACACTGGCCTGATTGCCAAGAGTCATGTCTGGAGGAATCCTGGCACCATCTCTATGGTGAAGCATGGTGGTGGCAGAATCATGCTGTGGGAATGTTTTTCAGCGGCAGGGACAGGGAAACTAGCCAGGATCGAGGGAAAGATGAACGGAGCAAAGTACACAGATCCTTGATGAAAACCTGCTCCAGAGCGCTCAGGATCTCAGACTGGGGGCGAAGGTTCACCTTCCAACAGAACAACGACCCTAAGCACGCAGCCAAGACAACGCAGGAGTGGCTTTGCAATGTCCTTGACTGGCCCAGCCAGAGCCCGGACTTGAACACGATCGAAGATCTCTGGAGAGACCGGAATCTGCAGAGAAGAATGGGAGAAACTCCCCAAATACAGGTGTGCCAAGCTTGTAGCATCATACCTAAGAAAACCTGAGGCTGTAATCACTGCCAAATGTGCTTCAACAAAGTAGTGAGTAAAGGGTCTGAATACTTATGGAAATGTGATATTTAAGGGTTTTCATACATTTGCAAAAATATCTAAACCTGTTTTTGCTTTGTAATTTTTGGGTATTGTGTGTCGATTGAGTGAAAAAAACACTATCATCCATTTTAGAATAAGGCTGTAACTTAACAAAACGTGTACGTGCATCACATGTAATCTGCTACATTTTAACCTGGATGACAAATACATGGTCAATCTGTTTTAACATTGAACCGAATCTTATCAACATTCCCTTGTCACGGTTGTCTATGACCCTGTTGGCTGGACTGGGAGGAGTTGGCCTCCAAATGGCTCTGGAACAATCCCATCATGCCCTGCCGTGGTAAGTATTCTCCAGTCAGTGATGAGCCTCTCTAATAAGCAGCTACTTATAGTCAGACTCACTGGAGCCACAGTCTGGAGGTAAACAAGACCATTATTTGTCCTTATTACAAGTCACGCACACAAATGCCTCCAACATAATATCCGTCTTCAACAAAATATATTTGTCAGCCGTAGCCAAATAAATCACACACGGTTGTCTATATGTATTGTACTCCAGCTGCACTGCTAGTGTAACAGTATAGCTTCCGTCCCTCTCCTCGCCCCTACCTGGGCTTGAACCAGGGACCCTCTTCACACATCAACAACTTCCTCCCACGAAGCATCGTTACCCATCGCTCCACAAAATCCGAGGCCCTTGCAGAGCAAGGGAAACAACTACTTCAAGGTCTCAGAGCTAGTGACGTCACCGATTGAAACACTATTAGTGCGCACCCCGCTAACTAGCTAGCTTGCCATTTCACATCTGTTACACTAGCCTAAACAATGGAACTCTTATTCTCTCTTCATTATTATCTGGGCTGTCTTTCTCCTTCTTTCCATTACTTTTCCATGGACTATTATGCTTAATTTAATTTCCAGATAAAATCTGTCGCTGCTATAATAAAAATCGTAACCGTCATTGACAAACGTTGCTAGAAAATGTATATGGTACTAAGGCAGCAAAAAACAAAGAGGGCAAAAGTCCTCTAGTAATATCTGGCGCATGAGGCACAGGTGGAAGAAAGGAGATTGGATATTAAGGCATAAAACGTAATTGTGGTGGGAGTGTTACTTTGCAATATTTCTCAATACATATTGTGAGGGAGAATTTCCTCAGACATATGTTATGATGACTAGGGCAGTTTTCCCTGGCTCTACTATGACCCTTCACCTAACGTTACTCTGCTGTTCTCTAATTTGAACTCATTCCAGCAATAGTTTCTGAATGTTTTGGCTATTTTTCACCCCCCCCCCCCCCCCCCCCCTTAATGACAACTGGCAGGTGTGTGAACATACAGGATTCCAACCTGCCAGACTTGTCTCTATATCAAAGCAAACTGGTTCAGGGTGCATGTGACAATGACATCATTATTTTAAATACTATTTATTTGTTGTGACTGGGGTATCTGCACATAAACTACATGTTGACATAAATAGCTAACTAATTATTAATTTAGCTAGCTAACTGTAAACAAAGGCGATTGCCATGGCTGACACAGCTAACCCGATACTAGCTAGCTAACTATCTTTACTTGATGCGTCAGGCTAATAACAGTCTAGATGTGCTCGATACGTATGATTATCTTAATCCTCGTCTGCTTGACTTCCGATCTCAACCGCCCGAGAGTGCCCGGTTATCCCACTCCCTCACCCATCTCACCTGCCTCACGGACGGGCTGAACTCAAACTCTCCTGCCTCTTTCAGATCCAGCCAGATCATTGGCATACGGGGGACCGCCTCCATCGCTGCCAGCGACTGCACCGAGCCTGAGTTCAAGTGACTATTTGAATATCACTTCAGCAGTTTTGAATTCAGTGGATTTATACTATATTGTTTCTTATAATCCCCAAACAACTGTCATGTCCCCATTTACACTTCAACAGGAAACGATGGATGCTAAGGGACGTGACGCCAGAAGGAATGTTCTAGTGTGCAAATGTTTATGGAAAATGTAGTTCACTATATTAGATCAGACTAGTTGTTTCACCAGAGGTTTGAATTTGAAACATCTTGCTATATTCAGTATTTTTGGTTGGGCAATAACTACATTACATATTAGTATCACTTTACATAAGATATACTAGTGTCTCTTATCATGTTTGAGCGTGGGAACATTTGTGGAACATTTTTGCTGCACACTACATACTATTACCACTTCCGGTGTGCCTGGCCGCCATATTTGATTCTGCAAAAAATATAAATATTATGTTTGTTTAGCTGTGTAGAAGTTACGAAAGTGTAATAAACACACATTCGGCGGCAGAAATTAGAAGAGTTGCACTTTTAGCTAACGACTAGCTAAGGTAAGCAACACTTGAAAACCTAATCCATTGTTAGCTGTAGCTAAATATCAACAAACCGTGTAAAAAAAAATTAAAAAGCTTAACGTTAGATAGCTAGCTACTTTTAAAACTAAGCCATTGACATTATTAGCTGTCTATCTAGCTAGCTATCTTACACTGTAGCTAAATAACCAAAACGCCAACGCCAAATACTATTAAGATGTTATTGATTATGTGTCGGGGATATGCTCTCTTTGAAGTCTTGTGAAAATCAAAACCATCTTCAGTTCTGAATGCTAGTAACTAGCTAGCAATAATAGTGCGGATGTGGAAGTAGACAGATTTGGTACCCACTTTGCCATCCGTAGTTTCATATTCGACTTCCACCGGAACATACCACCAACCAAGTATCAAAGCTTATATTGTTGATTGTTACATTATATGTATTACTAGCTAACGAGAAAAGTTCAAGCCCAGCTAATTGAACTGTGCGATAATTCAGTCAGTGTTTCTTCAGCTAGCCTGAATTTAGCTAAATAAATCATTTCACTTTTGCCAAGTTGGTTCTTATTGCTGCCACAATTTCACATGGGTTCTGACTACGATTGCTTCAAATGTACACAAACGGAATATTTCGTAGTACTGCAATTTTCCTTCAATACAACCATCAACATTACACCAATAAATCACATTGATGCAACATGTTTCGCAGAGCATAAACAATTCTATTTTGGCAGCAAAAACCTTTCTCTAGAGACTTTTTTTTAGCAGTGCCTGGCTTCTATTCACTCAAGGGGTTTGTCTTATTGTTTTGACATTCTTACGCAAAAGCACTCTTTCTCTCTCCCAGTAGATGTCACTGGTGGACCTGGGGAAGCGGCTGCTGGAGGCTGCACGGGCAGGGCTGGATGATGATGTCAGGACCCTCATGGTCAATGGAGCTCCCTTCACCACTGATTGGGTAAGGGTCTCACTGTAGGGATACTCCCATCTACACAATTTATGATTTCACACCGCATGTAGCCTAACACAGAGATATTGTTCCTCAGATCTCTTGCGGTACATCACAAATCTACCTATGTTGCAGTGCTGGCTTCTTTCACACAATCCAGACACAGTGTTGTAGGGACTGCGTCCTCATAAACCAAACCGTGTGTTCTAGCTGGGGACTTCCCCGCTCCATCTAGCTGCTCAGTACGGACACCACTCCACGGCTGAGGTGCTTCTCCGAGCAGGCGTTAGCAGGGATGCCCGGACCAAAGTGGACAGGACCCCACTCCACATGGCGGCCACAGAGGGCCACTCTAATATAGTGGAGCTGCTAGTCAGTGTAAGGGCAGCCAAATGTAAAGCTGACAGTATTCAGCTGTTTATATGAAAAACATAATAGTTATATTTTTATTAAAGTGACTGACAAACAAATGTTATTTTTTTCATGTTGAATGTTCACCACCCACATTTTGGAATCTAGGCTACTCGTCTCACCTTCCTATCTCTTTCCCACCACTGGGGGGGGGGGGGGGGCGTGCTGTGCTCCCTAACAGAGCGGAGCGGACATCAACGCTAAGGACATGCTGAAGATGACAGCCCTGCATTGGGCGGCCCAGCACGGTCATAGAGAGGTGGCAGAGCTGCTGCTCAAATATGGAGCAGACGTCCACTCCCTCAGCAAGTTTGACAAGACGCCCTTTGACATCGCCATGGATACCAGCAACACTGAGCTCATGATACTGTTACAGGTGAAGGAACTGTGTGTGTTGTTTTTTTATGGCTCTGATGTTCATTTGTTTTCACAAAAATGCCCTTATGTCTGTATAAGAAGGGACGTGAACACAGATGAATATTATTTTTTTATCTAAACATGTGCAAGTATGTGTTCTTATCACTGGTTTATGTAACACGTGTTGAGGCCCTGAAGGTTAAACTGTTGCCCAGTATGTGGGAGGAACTGTATCTGTGTTTTTGTGTTAGATAACACCTTCAAGGTGTGTTTTGTGTATGTACACAGGATGGCATGCAGAACCAAGTGAACATGAACCCCGAGCCCCAGTTCATCATCTCCTCTGCTGGGGTCGTGAACCTCTCTGACCTCGTCAACACCACCGCCAAGTCAGGTATGGGCAACTGGAGCACAGGTTACAGTAAGTTGGGTACAAATTAACTAGAGGTATATCAAATATAACTCGCTGACATTTATCATTTATATAAATGGGGAACCTTAGTTACCACCTGACGTCACCCAAGACACTTTTAAATGGGATGACTTGATTGAGGTTTTTCATTATCTTATTATTCCAGGAGAATCTGTCTCTACCACCTCAGTCCTGGCAACACTGGCAGCCCTGGCAGAAGCCTCAGGTCCCATGGGTAAAAATGCAGGTAAGTGATGTCTATGCATAACCATGAGGATAACACTACAAATTACTCTGAGCTACTCATGTTACAATTAATAGTACTTTGATCTATATCATATTCTATAAAATGATAACTCTGTGCGTTCGGGCTAACTCAGATCTGTATTATAGTTCTTAGACTGCAATGGTAAGTAACACTATCTTTCCCACAGGCAAATCTGAGGACGCAATCGCTGCAGATTCTGTGGATTCGGCCATTCAGCATGTAGTGGGTGATGGAGGTCAGAGGGTCATCACCATAGTGACGGACCAACACGGCAACTTGCAGCCAGCGGGACTTGGGCAGCAGTTCTTTGTCACTATGCAGGGGCAGCAAAGTAAGTAGAAAACCACATCTATATATACACTCAGTGGCCAGTTTATTAGGCATACCACCCGTTCACGAAAATGGTTCGCTCCTACAAACAGTAAGTCAAGTCGCTGTAACTTGCTATGAAAAGCAGGTAGACAGGCATCGGGGCATTCAGTTACTGTTTGATTGACTGTTAGAATGGGTAAAATGAGTGACCTATGCTACTTTTGAGCATGGTATGATTGTTGGTGCCAGGCTCACCAGTTCCAGTATTTCAGAAATGGCTTTTCCTGGGCTTTTCACACATAACAGTATCTAGGGTTTACAGAGAATAGTGCAACAAACAAAACATCCAGTTAGCTGCAGTCCTGTGGGAAAACACTTGTTGATGAGAGAGGTCGAAGGAGAATGGCAAGAATCGTGCAAGCTAACAGGCAGGCCTCAAACAGGCAAATAACAGTGCAGAACGGCTTCTCGGAATGCACAACTTGTCGATCCTTGTCACGGATGGACTATTGCAGAAGACGACCACACCGGGTTCCACTCCTATCAGCTTAAAAACGAGAAAAAGCTTATTGATAGGTCCCTTGATACCAATTGAGCAACATTTGAACGCCACAACTTAGTAGAATTCAGACTGTTCTGGAGGCAGAGGGGTGTCAACCCGGTACTAGATATGTGTACCTAATAAACTGGCCAATGAGTGTATGTTTATATAGATTTTACTTGTGCTCATGTCAGCCTTTTTCAAGACATTACAATGAATGCATTCATGAGTTTGTGTTTTGTTTCTGTAGTGGTGGCAGTCCCGACTGGTCAGATCACAGAGGAGGTGGTGGAACAGGAGCCTTATCCCTCTCCTGCACGCAAGAGGAGAATAGAGCCTGCAGCCATCCTAACCAGACCCAAAGACAAGGTCAGCAAAGGTCCCCATTTTTGTGGCTTGACATAATATTCTGAAATAGTTTCTCTCCTCTTACTGTGTGTGTCCATTGTTCTCAGAAAGCGAAGTCGGGGGACAGCAGTCGGGAGCAGCTCCAGAAGCAGTTGCAGGAGGCCAACCGGAAGGCCCAGGAGTACCGCACACAGCTCCTACAGAAGGAGCAGGAGGCTGAGCAGTACCGCCTCCGACTAGAGGAGGCCATAGAGCAACAACAGAGCAACAATACCAGCAATGCTACTGGTTCTACCTGCACAGGTGTCCAGGAGGCAGAAGAGGAGGTGGTCCAAATGGAAAAACAACACGAGACCGAGGAGAGAGTTGTGGAGGAGGACAAAGTGGAAGGGGAGGAGGACGTCCCATTTCCGGAAGACACCATTCTGGTTAAAGTGGAGGAGGAGCTGGATTCAGGGGAGGGAGAACAGATAACAGTGGATGATACAGAGGAAACGGAGAAGGCTTCAACTAAGGTCACAACGACCCCCAAACGGGGGAGAGGGAGGGGACGAGGACGTGGAAGGAGGCGGTAGTCAAGCGTCCCTCTGTTCTCTTGGTGTTCTCTCATGATATGTCTTGTTTTATGCATTTATATTAATATTAACGGTTATTACTTGTTTATTTTAGAACGATAACATTGTATTTGTAACTAGGTTTTGAGATTATTTTATTTACTTGCAATACTTTTGATGAAGAAGCCATTGGCGAGCACTTGTAAGCTAACGCTGAGCCCTGTAGGAGGAGTTAAGGATGCAGATGGCTCCACCGTGTACAAAAATTTCTGTGAATTTAGAGAAAGTAAGAAAAGTTATGTTTGCATAGGAGTGTAAATACTGCAATGTGGGTTTGATTGCACTGTGCATTCATTCTCCTAAGAATAAGGTTTGCAACACATTCTAATATAGGATATTCAATCCCCAGCATTTCTGTTTCATGTCTTCAGCGTCATGTTTAAAATAGAATCAAGTTAGCTCAAGTGTATAGTGCTAACTGAGAAAATGCATCTGATTCTTCAGAAAATGTTCTAAGGCTGGCTAAGTTCTAGTTATTTGCGTACCTGTATGTGTGAGTGTTTGGGCATCTGTGGGTGAGGTCGAGGTGTGGGATATCGGTGTTTCTTTGCTAGATGGCCAGCTTTCTTAAATCTGTCTTGAATATCCTATTCTAGTACTATTTTAGCTGCAGACCACTCAGACACTAAGATACTGTAGGTTTTCCTTTTTTGTTCCAAGTAGTGTTAGATTTTAGAGTTAATGTGTAAGTCACTGTTATTCTTAAGCTCTTATTTTTGTTCCTTTTGTCATTTTAAAGCATTATACTCTGTATAGACCAGCATCTGTCAATAGACATTGATCTGTCATCGCAGTCCAGTTTAAACTAATACTCTCAGAAAAATATTGTTTACATATGCTCTCTTTATGGCTGGTTAATTTGACACTAAGTGCTTCTTTATGAACATTATAAAAGCACAATCAGGGGTTATCTTTCAGTTGGTTAGGAGAAAAAAAAATACAATTTTGCTACAAAATAATGTTAGTGAGAAAATATGGGAAATTGTTTTCTATGTTGAATACCCCTTTCTTAAATGTATTTTTAGAATTCAATAAATAAGCGTTTATTGTTATTCTATCCATGCATGCTACTTGTCCTTTTGATTTATTTATTCTATGACTATTGCTCATCGACAAACTGCATCTACATACAGTGTACCTAACATTAGGAACACTTGCTCCTTCCAGGACAGACTGACCAGGTGAACCCAAGTGAAAGGTTTGATGCCACTTGTTAAATCCACTTCAATCAGTGTAGGTGAAGGGGAGGAAACAGGTTAAATAATGATTTTTTTTATGCCTTGAGACATGGATTGTGTGTGTCCAATTCAGAGAGTGAATGGGCAAGATAAAAGATTTAAGTGCCTTTGAACCGGGTATGGTAGTAGGTTTCCCGTGTGTATCAAGAATAGTCCACCACCCAAAGAACATCCAGCCAACTTGACACAACTGTAGGAAACATTGGGGTCAACATGGGCCAGCATCCCTGTGGAATGCTTTTGACAGCTTGTGGAGTCCATTCCCCGATGGGGGGGGGGGGGTGCAACTCAATATTAGGAAGGTGTTCCTAATGTTTTGTACACTGTGTATACCTGCAGGCATATACAATCTTGTGTTTTGAATTAGTCCTGGCTGACTAGTTTAAATTATTTTTTTTGGTTGCATAATGTTCATCATACAGCTTCTGTAAGTAATTGGCACAATGGGGCATTTATTTTTTGTCTCGTTGAGCCTGAGAGGTTTTTTTAATTTCATATTTTCTCTGGAGGACTGCTTAATAAGCTCGTCCAACTTCACCTCTATTTATAGCATTCATTTCACAATGATGTCCCTGGTGACCAATCAGGAAAATTCCAAGCAATTTTTTTAAGTGCTTAGCTGTACATGTATGTTGTCTATTCTGTTCTTTTATACAGCTGTGATGGTTTCAGCAATGTACCCTAGTACATCAGTACATCAGTCTCTCTATGTGGTCATGGTATGAGCTGTGCGCCATGTTTCAACCCAAGAAGCTTAGAAGAAAGAAGTAGTATAAAGTGCATGTACCTTAAAGGCCCAGGAGCCTTTTCAAATGATATTGGTTAGATTCATTTTCCCTTTTTACCTACTGGACATGTATCCTGTAGCTAGTTTTATCTACACCCATTTCTTCCTCTTGTCAGTAAATGGAGGTAAGATAAATGTTGTACCCCAACAGAGGAATCATTCCCCTGCACTGCAAAATTGATTGTGCAATTTCAATATCCTCTTTAAGTCCTACTCATGGCCATTCCCACTCACAGGGGAACATTCCCAAGAAAACTGTTTACGGACCATTAAATAAACTTGCATAGATTACAGCATAAAAACTAAAACAGCCCCTTTGGGAATGAAATATAGTCAGTACATACAGTATATGTAAGGTGGCTGAGTGTGTGTAGTAGACCTTAAAGAGCCACTAAACACACAGATTGGTATGTATCGGGAGGGGGAAGCTGAAAATGTAACAATTTTCACAATTTCATAATATTATTCCAACCTTATAGTGTGGAAATATACAGTGGGGTCTGAAATTATTGACACCCTTGATAAAGATGAGCAAAAATGAATGTATAAAATAAATAATTCAAATACTGAGGTATATTGAATGCCAAAAAAAGGGAGGGGAATTATATTATTTTATACTAATACAATTGCTCAGAGAAAGAGATTGTGTTGAACAAGTAATCTTTTTTTTTCTCAAAAAGGTATGGATCATAATTATTGACACCCGTTTTCAATACCTCAGTTTGCAAGGATAACAACACTGAGCCTTTAAAAAAAAATTTGAGAACACATTGGGAGGGATCTTAGACCATTCCTCCATACAGAATCCTTCCAGATCATTGATATCCTTTGTCTACGCTTATGGACTGCCCTCTTCAATTCGATTCACAGGTTTTGGGTTTCAAGTCCGGAGACAGATGGTCATTGCGAAATTTGGTCACTCACACCAGTGGTGGGTTTGGCGTCAAAATGAGAAGGCATGAGCAAAAACAATTCCATACTACTGTAAAATATGGTGGTGGATCTTTGATGTTATGAGACTATTATGCTTCCACTGGTTCTGGGGTCCTTGTTAAGGTCAATGGCATCATGAACTTTACCCAGTACCAGGATATTTTAGCCAAAAACCTGGCTGCCTCAGCCTGGAGGCTGAAACCTTGCAGCAAGCGGATCTTCCAGCAAGACAATAACCCCTAGCACACATCAAAATCCACAAAGAAATTGATAATTGGCCCCAAAATCAACAATTTGCAATGGTCATTTCAGTCTCCGAACTTGTGGTTTGAAATGTAGACGGCAGTCCATAAGTGCAGACTAAGGATATCAAGGATCTGGAAGTTTCAACTCTAAACCCAACAATGCAATAATCAATAACAATGTAATACCAGGAGGAAAAAAACCCACACGAGAAATAAGAAGAATTATGAAGAACACAATAAGTAAGTAATTAAGCATACTTGCTTTCAGAAAATATTCAGACCCCTTGACTTTTTCCACATTTTGTTACGTTATGTGTGTAGATTGATGAGGGGGGGAAACGATTTAATACATTTTTTAATAAGGCTGTAACGTAACAATATATGGAAAAAGTCAAGGGGTCTGAATACTTTCCAAATTCACTGTACAGTCAGTTCCAATACCATATTTACAATGTGAAGGGATACAGGAATAATGGAGGTAGATGGGTAAGGTGTACAAACAAACAATGCAAAAATAAAAATACAATTAACATACAAGGTTAACTCAGATACTCAGTGTTGCTATTTTGTTAGCTATTTATCAGTCTTATTGCTTGGGGATAGAAGCTGTTCAAGAGCCTGTTGGTGGCAAACTTGATGCACCGGTACCGCTTGCCATGCGGAAGTAGAGAGAATAGTCTATGGCTTGGGTCTATGGCTTGGAGTCTTTAACAATTTTCCAGGCCTTCCTACCACACCGCCTAATATACTGTAGATGTCCTGGATGGCAGGGAGCTCGAACCCAGTGATGTACTGGGCTGTCCGCACCACCCTCTGTAGCGCCATGAGATCGAGGGCGGTGCTATTGCTATACCAGGCTGTGAAGCAGCCAGTCAAAATATTCTCAATGGTACAGCTGTAGAACTTTTGGAGGATTTGAGGGCCCATGCCAAACTTTTTCAACCTCTTGAGGAGGTAAGAGGCGGTGTCACGCCTTCTTCACGACTCTGTTTGGACCATTTTAAGTCTTTACTGATTTGGACACCGAGGAACTTGAAGCTCTCGACCTGATCCACTGCAGCCCCGTCAAAGGATTCTGTATGGAGGAATGGTCTAAGATCCCTCCCAATGTGTTCTCTAACTCATAAAACATTTTAGAAAAAGGCTCAGTCTCGTTATCCTCGCAAGGTGAGGTATCGAAAGGTATTGAAAATAGGGGTGTGAATAATTTTGACCCCTACCTTTTTGATAAGAAAATATATGACTTCTTAACAGTGCTTGACTTGGATTGAAATTGGTTCCGGTAGTCATTTTGGGTGACGGTACAGTTTGTATTTAGGTGCAGGAGCGCCACAATACTTTTAAGGTAACATTCTATAAGAGGAACAGGAACATTTGAGGTGCAGGTACTAAGCTCCAGTGAGCTCCTACCCAAGTTAAGCACTACTTGATTAAACAAAATCTTTTCTCTGAGAAATTGTATTAGTATACAATAAAATCCTTCCCCCCAAAAATGTAGCGTACAATATAACTATAACTATTTGAATGATTTATTTTATACATTAATTTTTGCTAATCTTTATCAAGTGTGTCAATAATTTCAGATCCCACTCTATATAAAACACAGGAAAGTGAAGTTTTTGACTGCACTGTGCCTTTAAAATAGTCATGTAATTAATGGGTTCATTTCATTTACAAGAGTCATTATCAGTTATTGATAATTGATAGTTATTGATCCCCACAGGTTTATGTCCTTACCATGAGCAGAGAACTCCAAATTACTGTAGTAGAGTGTGTGGATATGGAAATGGAATTCCTGCTTCTAGCAGGAAGACACACAAAGGCTTTGTATTCCATATTCCAATGTTAGTGTATGTGTATCTTTAAAAAACAGACAAAGAGAAGTGTTGAAAATATAAAAAAATATATTTGGAAAACATTTAAGGTAGATAATATGAATTACTGAAGACCTCTACAGCTTATTTGAAAGATATGTAACAGCATTGTACTAAATGGCATAATAACAATTGCTTTACAAAAGCATTTTAATGTTTCACAAAATGATTGTACATAAATGTTTTAAGATGTAATATTAAATAGGTTCCCCATCCCTGTCTGTCTATGCGATAATTATATATATCAAGGCACACCATTTGTGTGTCACAGTGAATTGTTATTCTGCATGGTATTGGATCCGTCTCGCTCGAAAGAGCAGCCCTTGCCTGCGGCTGGAGCAATAGCAGGTGTGTCTATTGGCCTGATGAGAGCCAGACAAAGTGCCTGGGTTCACACAAATGACACAGACGGCTGCGAGCCACCCCTGCCACAAGCTGGAAATGTGTTAAAGAGAAAGTGTTCACGTTTTTACCCATATCATGAGCTTGGAAAGGGCATAATTAAAAAATAATAATGATGTTTTTTTCCCCTTAACTTTTTGTCTGATGTTTGACGTAATAAAACAAAAAACAAAAAAGATAATGCATCGTAATTACTTTTATTATGAAAGGAAAGAGGCTCAAGGCAAGCGTAATACACATTCAAAAGAAGACTCAAACGTTGACAGTGAATACTGTACTGTACCGGATAAATAACAGCAGCATCAACATGTGTAAAGCACTCAACATGCTTGGAGGGGAAATTTTGCAAAAACATGCAAAGACACTTGTGCACAGAAAGGTACCACTAAACTGATACATGGTGATAGCAAAAGACCACAGTTTATCACAAGAACATCACATGTCAAAGTGTGAAAGCACACTCATTTGGTAGGTGTATGACATCTGCTTGAAGTGCATAACATATTTTTCTGTCAGCTATTGACTACCTGTAAACATGCTACTCTATAAGGCGTACAGTTAAGGAGTTGCCCAAATAAAGAGACACAGACATTGTCCATAAAGGGATAGTCCAAGGTGTGATAATCTGTTCAGATGTAGCACACTGCTAACATGCCATCTGTGGGCAGTGATATGTTTTATTTTATTTCAGATATGAAAATGATATTACATAGAACTATAGCAAGATGCTATCTACAACAGAACTACTGGTATGAATCTTTTTGACTCATTTCCCTAAAATGCTCATCTAGATGTTCATAATTAGGCACAAGTTACGGCACAGTAAACATTTCAATAAACCTCATTTGGTCATTCAGATTTATGACTCTGCATCCTTTCCATAAAAAGTGACAAAGTTGTCTATTTGTAATTTCTTTTGATTGCAGACATTGAATAGTTAACATTTATCCCATTGCTAACATCAAACATCTAAGGCCCATTGAAGCCACCCAAAAAACAATGAAGTCTCTTTAAAGGATACTTTGAAACATTGTCTACCTCTCTTTCCATGATGGCAAGAAAACAAAGAACCTGGGTGACAAAGATATGGATATCAATGTTATGTTATAGGCTGGCTGATGTTAAAGGAAATATCTCTCTTCCAATTTCAAAAAATATCAACCAGCTCAATGAGGGTCAGGGTCTTTGTGAGTGCACAAGGCGCTGGTTGGCATAAATGTAACTACATTTGTTTTTTCTGTGTAAGTGTATTTTTGTTTGAGCGATACTTGATTGATTGTTTGTGCATTTTGTACCTTGGCCAAAGTAGACAATTTAAGTAAAAAAAAATCCACAGGATACACTGTGTATATACTGAGGACCTTGCAGCAAACAAGCAACTTTATAGCTTCAAACGGCATTCAAATGTTTTTCTTGTTCTTACATGGAGTTTAAGTACACAATTGAAATGTAGGCCACAATTGAAATGTAGGCCTATTTGCAGGAGGAACTGTTGCATAGAGCACCTGTAGCCCTTTCCTGCAGTCGAATGACCAAAAGTGGTCTCATGGGTGGAATGTTATTCATATTTCTCATAATTAATACAAATTCAGCGTTGCTATGTCAAACGGTTGTGTTATATTTCAGTACTCTGTGATGTCTATAAAATGTAATATTGAGATGAAAACTCAAAATTGAATACATTTCAACTCTATATCTGACATGGTAAAAGTGTCTTATTTTTTAAAACCCATTACCATGTGTGTGAGGTTTTCACTTTTTTTTCTAAGTCGATTTGTTTAAGACTACCAAGAAAGGTTAAGGGGATGGGGTAGTGAAATGATGCAATAGTAGTGGCAACAAGGTAGCCTGGAGAGTGTCTTCAGGAGATAGATTTGATAGGTGTTACAGCAGGTACCTTAGGTGATTGCCTATAGTGTTAGACCATTTGGTAGAAGATGTTCCTTATAAGTGATTCTATACGAAACCAGAACAAACAAAATACGATGATTTGGGGATTTTTTAAACATTTCATCCATAGAATGATGCTTTGGAGGAAGGATTGTTGACATATATTTGACAGTTGTATCTAAAAGCATAATTGACAAATACTGAATCAAAGTTGCCATATTATGGCATTTTTGCCATACCCAGGCCTCCTTTAAGACTCCATAAGGTTTCATCTGTAGATGCTAAAAAGCAAAAATTGGTGTCATATGTAACTTTAACACTTGCTCTGTAATATGAGTAGTATTATGATTTCAATAACATTTTTGTACATTCATTTATGAATATTGAAAAATATAAACATGAATATTGAAAAATAGAAACATGAATATAGAAACAAATATGTATTTGGCAAATGTTTCAATATATTGTTGAACATAATATACTCTAGGGGCATATCAAAGTTCCAAAGTGGGATCAATGCTAGTTTAACTTTATGGCCCATTTTATATAGAGAAATTGGCACAGCAGACAATGTAACCAATCCCAGCCCTCCTTTTACTTGCATCATTGCACCTCATGCAAATCACCAGCAGAGGCCGACCATTTTGAATCCATTTTAGTAATGTTAACAAACTGGATCATAACTATTAAAGTAGCATAGATCCCACTCTGGAACTTTGATATGCCCGTAGAGCAGTTGTGTCAAACTCATTCCACCGAGGGCCGAGTGTTTGCAGGTTTTTGGTTTTTCCTTTCAATTAAGGGAGTTCCTTATGTGGGAGGGCCGTAGAGTATTATGTTCAACAATATCAAAAAAAATGTGCCAAATCCAAAATGTTGTTTTTTCAATATTCAGGTTTTTATTTTTCAACATTCATAAAAAATAAAAAATAAAAATGCTACTCATATTACAGAGCAAGCGGTAAAGATTAATATTACACCAATTTTCATCTTTGCAGCCCATACAGATGAAACATTATGGCGTATTTTAGGAGGCCTGAGTAAGGCCAAAATGTCATAAATATGACAACTTTGATAAATTATTTCTCAATTATGCTTTTAGATACAAATGTCAAATATTTGTCAACAATCATTCTTCCAAAGGACCATTCTATGGATGAAATCTTATTTTTTTTAAATCAGCAAAATGATGGCCTTTTTCCCCCCTGGTTTCGTATGGAATCACTCGTATGTGTTGTCATTAGGGTAATAAGGGCTGGCTATTACTGCTCATGACTGCAGTAATTGGCGAAGGAATTGATATAACATGTTACAATAGAGCAGACAAAGGCCTTTAGGTGATGCATGCTCAAAGGCTGCATCTAATACAAAGGGGTCCCTGGTGGTTTGGCACCGGCAGTCATACAGCATGTGGTCCTTGGGCAAAATGGATTAACAAAGTTGCTCCTCGAGCATTGCAATAGTTGACAGTGCTTCAACTGAAAAACAGTGTCGAGGGAGCTCCTTAGGTCCTCCTTAGACAATGCGGTAGTCAAATGTGTCCTTCTCTGTGTGGTCTGTCCAGTTGGAGGAGGGCATGCTGCGGTATGGGTCCAGCAGGATGCGGAAGCAGCGCACGATGAGCAAGGCCAGGGCGATGAAGAGGAGGAGGACGAAGACAAAAGCAGCCTTCCCCTCAGCCATCCTGGACCCCTCATCCATCTTGTCACTGCTCCTCCTGCCTTCCTCAGACAATCACTTACAGATGTGGGAAGATACTGGAGCACTGGTGGCTCCTGTAGTGAAAGCCAAACCAATCAAATATGAGTAAATGCATTGTATATAATCAGTGGCGAGCCGTCATTCAGGGCAGGTGGGGTTTGCCTGTTTTGCATGTTATTTTGGTATTAATACGTGTCACATATCAGTTTGCAAACAATATATATATATATTTAAGTTTGTTTCTTGAGTAAGGCAGCTCCAAAATGCAGGTGTTTCAGCCTAGCTTAGTGCTTTCTGTGGTGGTGGGGCAAGCCAGCTGAAAATACGGAGTGTTGCGCCATGATTGGCTCAGTGTTCGGTCACTCATGGGGACACAACGTTACCGCCAAGTCTAAGGGTAGATATCGGATATTCTAGCCCCTTGGGTGCTGCCATAGAGTTGAAGTGCCCATCCAAGAAGGCTCAAGGTCATTGGCCACAGATAAAATTATGTCAAATCATGTTATTCAGTAGCTTTGATTGGACTGATCATGTCAACATCATACTTTACAAATCTTCACTAGCAGTCATCATGATGAACGGGACAGCAGGTAGTCTAGTGGTTAGAGCGTTGAACTAGTAAATTAAAGGATGCAAGATCAAATCCCCGAGCTGACAAGGTAAAAATCTGTCGTTCTGCCCCTGAACTGTTCCTAGGCCGTCATTGAAAATAGAATTTGTTCATAACTGACTTGCCTAGTTAAATAAATAAATGAATCAATCTACTGGCTAATCCTAAATAATGAAATAATGAAGAGAAATTATAGATAAAACGCATCGGTGCTCATCGGCCATTGGACATAAACATTACACAACAAGCTGGAAATCGCAAATTCAACAATGAGTGGTTTGGAAGGAATCAGTAGCTAACTGCAAGCATTACAAAGCAATCATTAGCCTGCTATTCAGTGGAGTGGCTGTGTGGTTCCAAGTCTAAGATTAGTTTAAAATTATACACATTGGCCATGCTGTCAATGAAGCAAGATTTGTGCCGCGCTCAAAACAACTGTTAACTCGGAACTGCAAAATCTGACTTTAGTGAGTTCAAGACAACTGGGAACTCGGGAAAAATGAGTTACGACAGGGAAAATACGTTTGGAACTTTCACTCAACTCGAAATTGTAAATCCGGAACTCGGGCCTCTTTCTAGAGCTACGACCTGAAGAACACTGACGTCATCATGATTCAAACTTTTTTTCTTCCAGTTTCCAGTTGTCTTGAAAGCATCCTAAATCCAGAGAATGCCAGACTTTTATGACAAAGTTTGATGACAAAATTTTCCCATGAAGGACCGCCATGTTCCTGTTCAAGTGAGCACAGCACAACAAGGTGAGTCCTAAAATGTCTTGTATGTTGCTGCATAAATTATTTAATATGCCAGGAAGATATTTTTACTGTAGCTAAGAAAGTAATAAAGTAATAAACTAAGTGTATGTTGTGTAGTAAGCTGTTAGTAGCCCATGTGCCTCACCCTAATAATTTTGCCTACTGTTCTGACTTGGTGGTATTTGAGAAATGTAATCCTTGAATATTGTAAGAGCTTTCATTGTCTGTCTCATTTATCCTACGGTTCTGACTTGGTGTACAGGGAGAACACTGTAAGAACGGCCCGTGTTCTGAATTCGGTCTCTGTACATTTCAAAAGTGCTGAACAAATAGTTATATCGACTACGTCCGTCCTAGCGCGCTCATTAGTCTTAATCGAAATTACAGATTGCCTCTGATCCGCATGTCGACCCCCTTATGCCATAGATTGTACATCTCAATTGTCAGTAGAAACCACATTTGTTTAAGAAAATCAGCCCTATCAGCTATGTTTTTTTAAAAGGCAGCAAATAAGGCTGAATGAACTGTTTCGCTGCCAGACAAGGCTCCACTGATAGCCAGGTGTAGCAGTGGTATAGTGCAATTAATGTATATTTTAGTGTTGTGTAGTGGCTTTGCTGGCATGCATCCCACTTTTTTGTTTTGCCCCACCAAGATTTACATGCTAAAATCACCACAATGCTTTACAGTGGAAATAAAAATGTATTTTAGATTCTTTCTTGGTCTACTAATGTAGAGGCTAGGGAAGAATAGTAAATACTTGCAAGGGTAAAAAGTATTCTAACTACTGGCTTGTCTACATCAGAACACTGCAACATGGCCATGTAATAGGACAAGCCAAGCGGGGGCAGCAAACACAATGCCAGCAGAGTGTGTGGTAACACTCTTAAACTGGAGCAGGGTGGCTCCCTGTTGCTTTGAATGGTTCAGGCTCCGAGCAGCAGCATTGTGTAAGAGTGTTTTGCTCCCTCGACTGTGAGCTTTAAGAGGCTCTTTTGGGCTGGATTTAGGCCTCATGGTTCTGTAAGCGTTATGCGTTGTCACAGAGATTGAGAACGTCACCTGGGAGGGGATGACAGGCAAAGCCGGTGGTGTTATGTGATGGCTTATGGTGAGGAGGAAGACGAAAGAGCCCTTTGTTCTAGACATATCTCTGCCAGTGACTCTCGGGAGAGAAGCCTTCAACCCTGCTTCTCTGTGATGGGCAGAGGATGAACATCCTGTAATCCATCACACTTAGGGCTCAAGAATGATATTTCACCCTGCTGACTTATAGTGTTGCCAGAGGAAAGTGACAGGTGAGGTGGCAGTAAGCACAGCTGAAGGAAAAGGAACCAAAATGATTTTTTGTCTGGTTTACGGTAAAAAAATAAAATCGGTCTGATGTAAATCAATATTAGTTAATACAATATACTTGTTGATGAATGTAAGCTAATATCCATTTCTTACCACGATTAAATTAATAATTTAGACTACAAAAAAAGAGAACATGTTTAAGCAGTGCTTTTGATATAGGCTACCTCCTCCAGTTCTTTAATTCTGTCCCTTCGAGGTACTATTGTTGAGCAATTAAGTCTAGCAACCACATTTTACTCTGCTGATTGTTGTTAGGCAATATAAAATCAAGTCTCCTCACATTTACTTGACCCTTTTGCATTGTCATTGCATTATGGAAGCCTCAGTTACACAAAGAATCAAGGAGGCAGTTGACACATTAAAGAATATGATTGTTCATGCCTGTGTAGACATGGACAGAGTTGACTATCAAAGTGCCAAGAGAATGAGTTTTGTTTTGATTTATGATTTTATTCTACAGCTGACTTCTAGTGTCATTTTGTAGGGTGGGCTGTGAACAGCATTAATTAAATATGTTTTTATTAGTCAAACTGGAGAGAATAATAATTTTATATGAGGGGTTCCATACGTTTTGTTACTGATTCTACAGTGTCGAGAATATATCTCATAACAAACACATACTTGCCTGGGATCTACTGACTTCTGAAATAATATAACAGAATGGCACGTGTTGCGCATTGACAAGCCACACCATTTTGATAATAGAAAACAGCTATATTTAGAAAACAGGACACACCCTTAAATACATGTTTATTTTCAGATGTTTTGTAAGAGTTTATAGACTATTACAATAACAATCGATATCAGAACATATTCTATCAGTGCGACATTGGGAAATTAAAAGGAAAATTCAAGGCATTCTCTCGCCTGCGTGCAGGTGCCAAAATGATAATACACAAAAATAGGCAAGTTTGTCTCTTTAATGTCACTCAATGAGCAGCATGGCATTAAAATGCTAAAATAAATTACCAAAACATTACTCAAAATAATTTATGTATTAGGCCTACTTTAGACTAGTGAGAAGATGGAGTGACGCTTACCTGTTGTATCAGAAGAGCGCGGGAAATTCCGTCAGCGCGCGCACCAAAGGCAATACATTTATGAATAGCGTAATATTTCTCAGTATTTTGCGAGAAAAACAATAACAAGCATTTTATCTAAACATACCCATTTTCATTATCTTTCTTTCAAGCTGTTAATATTTCTGCCTGCTCATCCACCCAGAGCTTTTGTCGTCCCCCTCACTCACTCCCACCAAAGCGATGTAGTAGGCTATCTCGTCGCCAGTGGCAACCTGTTGCCATAGTAATCCATCCGTACAGGTGTAAGTGCACGAGAGAAAGCAAGGTGTGGTTCTGTCTGTGTGTTTCATGACATAGCAAATTGATAAGCTTCTGTTTGAGACATAAACGAATAACTGGTTCTTCCACAACCTCATTGTTAGATAATTATTGCAAAATGTGCAGAATATCACAATAGATAGAGATAACACATCGAAAAGACAAAATTCTGGCCTTTGATTTAAAACATTTTTTTTTTACTTCGCTGGAAGAAACATGTAGAGAAACCTTGCACAGACTAGTATCTTGGTTTTGACTCATATCCCATTCCCTGAGTCCCACAGATAGTCCAGGCTACCAAACTATTGCCTAATATCCGAATTATTTTTCATAAAAAACAATGGTTTCCTAATGGTCTGTGAGTAATAGGCTACAATAGACATACCTCAGTGGTAAGATGTGACTGAATTACTTGATTCATAAAATAAGCAGACCAATATTGTTTTGGGTCACAGAGAGTGGGTTATTTGACCTCAGTGTTCGATGAACATGATTTGCTCTGAGCCAGACATCAAGCAGTTAGTCTTCCACATTTAAGAATGACGGGTCAGACTGCTTGCAAAAACCAAATCACCATTGTTGTTCACTAATCTAAAACTCACTGATGGGCCTGGCATACAAAGCACCACAGAGCTCTCTGGTGGTTATTTTATGCATTGCAGTTCAAAGCACACAATGGAGACACTCAATGTACAAAACAGGAACCTTTGCTCTTTACATGACATATACTGACTGACCAGGTGAATCCAGGTGAAAGCTATGATCCCCTATTGATGTCAGCTATAAAATATACTTCAATCAGTGTAGAGGAAGGGAAGGAGACAGGACAAAGAAGGATTTTTAAGCCTTGAGACAATTGAGACATGGATTGAGATGTGTGCAATTCAGAGGGTGAATGGGCAAGACAAAAGATTTAAGTGCCTTTGAACAGGGTATGGTAGTAGGTTCCAGGCGCACTGATTTGAGTGTGTTAAGAACTGCAGCGCTGCAACAGTTTCCCTTGTGTATCAAGAATGGTCTACCACCTAAAGGACATCCAGCCAACTTGACACAACTGTGTGAAACAGCCTCAATTCATGCCCCGATGAATTGAGGCTGTTCTGACTGCAAAAGGGGGTGCAACTCAATATTAGGAAGGTGTTCCTCATGTTTTGTACACTCAGTGTATAAGAATATACTGTATAACCTGGTATTGAGCCTCAGGCGTTTAGTTACCGGACAGCGATGGGCCTATACCAGTGCTGCCATTGGCTCAAAGGGAAGCTGAATCTCATTCATCTACACCCTCACAGCATGCAGGCTATTATTATGCAAAAACAATACACGTATAGGTAAACAATATGTTTTTATGTTTAAGTAAGAATCAAAGATGTACTGTACTCATTCGTTGATCCCTATGGAAGTTCCACTGTTAACACTTTGGGGATTTGTAGCCGCTGACTGTGTCTTGCTTTCTTTCCAAAAGAGAACTGAAAACAGTCTTTGATTACCTACCCTCCAATTAGTAGACATTCTCACTTCATGTTCTTTTCTGGAAATTAATTGAAATGAACACCGCTCATATCAAACACCATTTGCATAGTTAATTCAATAAGCTATATACTCAAGAAGCTGGCTACATTTGACCATAACACTTTAGTTCACACGCCAAAAACAAACCCATATGAATTTAAAAAGGAGCATAAAAAATACATTTTACCCAGGGGGAAGGTGGTTGCAGAACAGATGTAACCATTTTCAAACATGCACTCAGGCCATCCCTTGATAGATGCTTTTCATGTTGGCTACATAGCTTACAGAGCTTTAAGGTCAAATTTCTACGGAGAAATGAGTGGGCACATGTGCACACACACACTCTCATGTGAAACACACCTCCATGATATGTACTCCAATGAACTATAATAGGCTAAAGGGTGACTGTTATGATTTTACTTCAGAGTAAGTTTTCAAAAAAGTATATTGAAAAGATCAGAGATGTACTGTTCATAACAAATCCAATCAAATGAAAAGGGTTTTGGTTACACAGATTAGCAGATGTTACAGCAGGTGCAGCAAAATGTTTGTGTTCCTACAGTGCATTAATACAATGTCAATACAGTACGGTATACCGTAATATAAGCCATTTAAGTAGCAGAAACTTTCATCCAAAGTGACAACAGTCCACACATTTTGGTATTTGACCCCAGTGGGAATCGAACCCACAGCTCAGGTGTTGCTAATGCCATGCTCTTATGAACTGAGACACGTACAGGACCACAACAATACATACGTACAATACTGTAAAATAGAACACACGATTACAATTCAGGTGGAAGATATAGGACTTCCATCCCCATGAGCGTACCACTCTCCTTCAGGCCATGGATGATGAGGACACAATGATTTCAATCCAGACCAAACAGGAAGGCTTGGATTAGCGATGCCAAAAGGCTTTTCCCCAAGTACTTTTACTGTGATGTTGATGAGAACCTATGAACCTATGGCCAAATGCTCAAGACATGCTTGATGCAATGGTGCCTGCTAAACATTGCTTCTTTAATTTGATAACATTGTGAAAGATGTCTTGAGTGATGACACCTTTGATCACACATGGGATAGACATTTTGTACACTTGATGTTCAGTTTATTTTAATGGGTAGTGCAAGTGTATTGAAATACGGTCATTGTCACACCCTAATCTGTTTTTACCTGTCTTTGTGATTGTCTCCACACCCCTCCAGATGTCAACCATCTTCCCCATTATCCTGTGTATTTACACCTATGTTCTCCGTTTGTCTGTTGCCAGTTTGTTTTGTTTCGTCAAGCCTACCAGCGTTTTTCCCTCTGCTCCGGTCTCTCGATTGTTCCTGATTCCTAGGATTCCCGGTGTTGACCAATCAGCCTGCCTGCCAAAACATATTGATATCTTTGCTTTTTTGTTGATTATAGTACATGACTATCATGTTTCAGGTAAGACACAGATGCAGACAACGTCGAAGTAACAACAGTTAATTAACAGAACAGGGGCAGGCAAAAGATGGGTCAAAGGCAGGCAGAGGTCAGTAATCCAGATAGGTGGGGCAAAGGTACAGGACGTCTTTTGCCTGCCCCTGTTCTGTTAATTAACTGTTGTTACTTCGACGTTGTCTGCATCTGTGTCTTACCTGAAACATGATAGTCATGTACTATAATCAACAAAAAAGCAAAGATATCAATATGTTTTGGTGATTAAACCAATGACCTCATTATATTTCACAATAATCTTATATTCTGGATCAATGGTTGTGTGATGAAAGATGTATACAAACTAAATGGATGCACAATGAAAGGTTTCGAATGTAAGACTGGCTGTGTAACAAGTGTTACAGGTGTGGAGTTTTGAAAATTCACCACATACAGTGGCTTGCGAAAGTATTCACCCCCCTTTTCCTATTTTGTTGCCTTACAACCTGGAATTAAAATTGATTTTTGGGGGGTTTGTATCATTTGATTTACACAACATGCCTACCACTTTGAAGATGCAAAATATTTTTTTATTGTGAAGCAAGCAAGAAATAAGACAAAAAAACCAGAAAACTTGAGCGTGCATAACTATTCACCCCGCCCCCAAAGTCAATACTTTGTAGAGCCACCTTTTGCAGCAATTATAGCTGCAAGTATCTTGGGGTATGTCTCTATAAGCTTGGCACATCTAGCCACTGGGATTTTTGCCCATTCTTCAAGGCAAAACTGCCCCAGCTCCTTCAAGTTGGATGGGTTCGCTGGTGTACAGCAATCTTTTAGTCATACCACAGATTCTCAATTGGATTGAGGTCTGGGCTTTGACTAGGCCATTCCAAGACATAAATGTTTCCCATTTAAACCACTTGAGTGTTGCTTTAGCAGTATGCTTAGGGTTATTGTCCTGCTGGAAGGTGAACCTCCATCCCAGTCTCAAATCTCTTGAAGACTGAAACAGGTTTCCCTCAAGAATTTCCCTGTATTTAGCACCATCCATCATTCCTTCAATTCTGACCAATTTCCCAGTCCCTGTCGATGAAAAACATCCCCACAGCACAGGATTGTGTTCTCGGGGTGATGAGAGGTGTTGGGTTTGCATCAGACACAGCGTTTTTCTTGATGGCCAAAAAGCTAAATGTTAGTCTCATCTGACCAGAGTACCTTCTTCCTTATGTTTGGGGAGTCTCCCACATGCATTTTGGCAAACACCAAACAAGTTTGCTTATTTATTTCTCGAAGAAATTGCTTTTTTTCTGGCCACTCTTCCGTAAAGCCCAGCTCTGTGGAGTGCACGGCTTAAAGTGGTCCTATGGACAGATACTCATACCGTCCCTGGGAGGGGTGCGTCACCTGAGTGGGTTGAGTCACTGATGTGATCATCCTGTCTGGGTTGGCACCCCCCCTCCCTTGGGTTGTGCCGTGGCGGAGATCTTTGTGTGCTATACTCAGCCTTGTCTCAGGATGGTAAGTTGGTGGATGAAGATATCCCTCTAGTGGTGTGGGGGCTGTGCTTTGGCAAAGTGGGTGGGGTTATATCCTTCCTGTTTGGCCCTGTCGGGGGTGTCCTCGGATGGGGCCACAGTGTCTCCTGACCCCTCCTGTCTCAGCCCCCAGTATTTATGCTGCATTAGTTTATGTGTCGGGGGACTAGGGTCAGTTTGTTATATCTGGAGTACTTCTCCTGTCCTATTCGGTGTCCTGTGTGAATTTAAGTGTGCTCTCTCTAATTCTCTCTTTCTCTCTTTCTTTCTCTCTCTCGGAGGACCTGAGCCCTAGGACCATGCCTCAGGACTACCTGACATGATGACTCCTTGCTGTCCCCAGTCCACCTGGCTGTGCTGCTGCTCCAGTTTCAACTGTTCTGCCTTATTATTATTGGACCATGCTAGTCATTTATGAACATTTGAACATCTTGGCCATGTTCTGTTATAATCTCCACCAGCACAGCCAGAAGAGGACTGGCCACCCCACATAGCCTGGTTCCTCTCTAGGTTTCTTCCTAGGTTTTGGCCTTTCTAGGGAGTTTTTCCTAGTCACCGTGCTTCTACACCTGCATTGCTTGCTGTTTGGGGTTTTAGGCTGGGTTTCTGTACAGCACTTTGAGATATCAGCTGATGTACGAAGGGCTATATAAATACATTTGATTTGATTTGATTTGATACTGCAATCTTGTCCGTGGAGCTTTGCAGCTCCTTCAGGGTTATCTTTGGTCTCTTTGGCCACTTTGGACAGCCCTCTCTTGGCAAGTTTTCTGTGGTGCCATATTCTTTCCATTTTTTTTAATAATGGATATAATGGTGCTCTGTGGGATGTTCAAAGTTTCTGATATTTTTTTTATAACCCAACCCTGATCTGTACTTCTCCACAACTTTGTCCCTGACCTGTTTGGAGAGCTCCTTGGTCTTCATGGCACCGCTTGCTTGGTGGTGTCCCTTGCTTAGTGGTGTTGCAGACTCGGGGCCTTTCAGAACAGGTGTATATATACTGAGATTATGTGACAGATCACGTGACACTTAGATTGCACACATGTGGACTTTATTTAACTAATTATGTGACTTCTGAAGGTAATTGGTTGCACCAGATCTTATTTAGGGGCTTCATAGGAAAGGGGTGAATACATATGCACGCACCACTGTTCCGTTTTAAATTATTTCAAATTATTTTTTTCATTTCACTTCACCAATTTGGACAATTTTGTGTATGTCCATTACATGAAATCTAAATAAAAATAAATTTAAATTACAGGTTGTAATGCAACAAAATAGGGAAAACGCTGAGGTGGGTGAATACTTTTGCAAGGCACTGTACATGTGAAAACAGTACCAAAGCAACAACAAAAAAAGTGACACCAACCTCCTGTGAGACACACAACTAACCTTGTGGGGACACACAATTTAGTCCCATTCTAAATCCTATTTTCCCTAACCCCTAACCCTAACCTTAACCTTAACCCAAAAACCTAACCTTAACCCTAATTCAGACATTTGACCTTGTAGGGACTAACAAAATGTCCCCAGTTGGTCAAATTTTAGTTTTACTATTTTTATATAATTAAACACATCCACACACACACACACAAACACACACTCTTGTACAACTAATCTTGTGGGGACACACAATTCAGTTCCAATCAAAATCCAATTTTCCCTAACCCCAAACCTAACTTGTACCCTAACCTTAAATGTAACTGTAACCTTAACCCAAAAACCTAACCTTAACCCTAAACCTAACCCTAGCTCCTAACCTTAACCCTAAAACTAACCCTAGTTCCTAGCCCTAACCCTAATTCTAACCTTAACCCTAAACCCCCTAGAAGTAGCCTTTGACGTTGTGGGGACTAACAAAATGTCCCCCAGTTGGTCAAATTTTTGTTTGTTTACTATTTTTGTATAGTAACACACGTCCACACACATAAATGCCCACTCGACAAAAACACACATATCCTCTCATGTGAAATCCCGATTTTCCTAAACTATTCACCAGGCACAGCCTCAGAATAACATTAAAATTGTTATACACTGCTCAAAAAAATAAAGGGAACACAAACAACACAATGTAACTCCAAGTCAATCACTCTTCTGTGAAATTAAACTGTCCACTTAGGAAGCAACACTGATTGACAATACATTTCACATGCTGTTGTGCATATGGAATAGACAACAGGTGGAAATTATAGGCAATTAGCAAGACACCCCCAATAAAGGAGTGGTTCTGCAGTTGGTGACCACAGACCACTTCTTAGTTCCTATGCTTCCTGGCTGATGTTTTGGTCACTTTTGAATGCTGGTGGTGCTTTCACTTTAGTCGTAGCATGAGACGGAGTCTACAACCCACACAAGTGGCTCAGGTAGTGCAGCTCATCCAGGATGGCGCATCAATGCGAGCTGTGGCAAGAAGGTTTGCTGTGTCTGTCAGCGTAGTGTCCAGAGCATGGAGGTGCTACCAGGAGACAGGCCAGTAGATCAGAAGACGTGGAGGAGGCCGTAGGAGGGCAACAACCCAGCAGCAGGACCGCTACCTCCGCCTTTGTGCAAGGAGGAGCAGGAGGAGCACTGCCAGAGCCCTGCAAAATGACCTCCAGCAGGCCACAAATGTGCATGTGTCTGCTCAAACGGTCAGCAACAGACTCCATGAGGGTGGTATGAGGGCCCAACGTCCACAGGTGGGGGTAGTGCTTACAGCCCAACACCGTGCAGGACGTTTGGCATTTGCCAGAGAACACCAAGATTGGCAAATTTGCCACTGGCGCCCTGTGCTCTTCACAGATGAAAGCAGGTACACACTGAGTCTGGAGATGCCGTGGAGAACGTTCTGCTGCCTGCCACATCTTCCACCATGAACGGTTTGGCGATGGGTCAGTCGTGGTGTGGGGTGGCATTTCTTTGGGGGGCCACACAGCCCTCCATTTGCTCACCAGAGGTAGCCTGACTGCCATTAGGTACCAAGATGAGATCCTCAGACCCCTTGTGAGACCATATGCTGGTGCGGTTGGCCCTGGGTTCCTCCTACTGCAAGTCAATGCTAGACCTCATGTGGCTGGAGTGTGTCAGCAGTTCCTGCAAGAGGAAGGCATTGATGCTATGGACCGCCCGTTCCCCAGACCTGAATCCAATTGAGCACATCATGTCTCGCTCCATCCACCAATGCCACATTGCACCACAGACTGTCCAGGAGTTGGCGGATGCTTTAGTCCAGGTCTGGGAGGAGATCCCTCAGGAAACCATCCACCACCTCATCAGGAGCATGCCCAGGCGTTGTAGGGAGGTCATACAGGCACGTGGAGGCCACACGCACTACTGAGCCTCATTTCGACTTGTTTTAAAGACATTACATCAAAGTTGGATCAGCCTGTAGTGTGGTTTTCCACTTTAATTTTGAGTGTGACTCCAAATCCAGACCTCCATGGGTTGATAAATTTGATTTCCATTGATAATATTTGTGTGATTTTGTTGTCAGCGCATTCAACTATGTAAAGAAAAAAGTATTTAATAAGAATATTTCATTCATTCAGATCTAGGATGTGTTATTTTAATGTTCCCTTTCATTTTTTGAGCAGTGTATATATATTTTTTAACTAGTGGGCTGAAATTGATTTCCTTTCATTATTTTTGTATGACTGCATGTATACATCTCATTCCAAAATCATGGGCATTAATATGGAGTTGATCCCCTCTTTGCAGCTATAACAGTCTCCACTCTTCTGGGAAGGCTTGGCCACTAGATGTTGGAACACTGCTGCAGGGACTTACTTCCATTCTGCAAGAGCATTAGTGAGGTCGTGCACTGATGTTGGGCAATTAGGCCTGGCTCGCAGTTGGCGTTCCAATTCATACCAAAGTTGTTTGATGGGGTTGAGGTCACGACTCTGTGCAGGCCAGTCAAATTTTTCCACACCGATCTTGACAAACCATTTCTGTATGGACCTCGCTTTGTGCACAGGGGAATTGTCATGCTGAAACAGCAAAGGGCCTTCTCCAAACTGTTTCCACAAACTTGGAAGCACAGAATCATCTAGAATGTCATTGTATGCTGTAGCATTAAGATTTCCCTTCCCTGGAACCATAAAAAACAGCCCAGACCATTATTCCTCCTCCACCAAACTTTACATTTGGTACTATGCATTCGGGTGGGTAGCATTCTCTCTGCATCTGCCAAACCCAGATTCGTCTGTCAGACTGCCAGATGGTGAAGCTTGATTCATCACTCCAGAGAACGTGTTTCCACTGCTCCAGAGTCCAATGGCAGTGAGCTTTACACCCCTCATGTCTACGCTTGGCATTGAGCGTGTGTTAGGCTTGTGTCCGCTGCTCGGCCATGGAAACCCATTTCATGAAGCTCACGATGAACATTTCAGTTCTTGTGCTGACTTCGCTTCCAGAGGCAGTTTGCAACTGGGTAGTGAGTGTTGCAACCGAGGACAGTGAATTTTAATGCTCTATGCGCTTCAGCACTTGGCGGTCCCATTCTGTCCCGTTCAGCTGTGCGTTCAATTTTATACACCTGACATCAACGGGTTGTTGCTGAAATTTCCAAATACACTAATTTGAAGGGGTCCGCAATACTTTTGTATATATAGTGAATGTGTACGTATGCGTGCATATACAGTTTATTATTATTTTCTTTGCTACTGCAGATGAAGTGTTTTATAAGCCCATGTAGGCTGGGTATCCTGAAGATGTGACACTATAGTAATAAAATCAATCAAATCCCTGCTTTTCTTTAGGCATTTCCAGCTAAGACATACTTTGTCTGACACCAATAGTTTCTCTCCATTCCATGTAGACTCGTCTGTGTTCTCCCCAGCCTCAATTAATTAACAGCTTTGTGCTCACTTCAACAAATTTATTCCCTGTATTTTTTAGACAAAAATCCCAGTAGGAATAACCTCAATAGTCTAATTTGGAGAGGAGTGTAATAGTCAGAGTCTGCTCAGACATCATTAAGTATTACTTTGACTTTGAACCAAGAATAATACCTACAATGCACGTGTCCCACTTAGCAACACTCTTGAGACATATTTTCAAGTTTGACAAGGAGAAATGTGTTGATGACATTTAAATGTATTAATGAAAGGTCTATTTACTAGAATGACGTTTAGTGGCTTTGGGGCCTGAATGAACTCGGTGTGACGAACATATATTCTATTTGGAAACATACCTAACTCCACGTCTCAGTAGTCTGACTGATTTCATGTGAATATTGTAGTAATATGCTACGTTGTTGGATGGTGTTGATCTGTCAGTAAAACACGTGGTCTATTGAATGTGTAGTGAAAAAAATGTAAGTAGACCCTTGAATCTTGAACAAAATAAAGAAAATTAAATAAAGAGAATTCATTATTGACAGTTCATGCAACAGTTAACATGACATTTGTCCATCAGAGAGCTCATATAAACGCATGGGAGGACGTCGCAAATGGATTAACAGTTGCTACGTTTCTATCCACAAGAGGGCAGTATAATATTATAAATCTCATGTACATATCCAAAAAAGGACCTGTAGCCAGACGCCATTCATGTAAAAAGCAGTAAATAAACATCTCAAATGTTTATTGACCATTGCCTAGATCCTGTCGAACATGGATTTTGCTGCTCTGTAAATTTGATTCACAACAGCAGCCCTGAAAGTGGCTTTTGTGCCTGGAAAATATCCTCCATGTACTGTACAGGAAGTTTGACAAGTGTTTAATTTCCTGAAGTGACTGTCTGGGAGAGTTGTGGCCTCTATGCTCTTGGCAGCTCTGCAGCAGAGCAGGCCCACTGTATACAACTGTAGAGCAGACCACTAAAAATATCAGAGTCCCAATCGCTTGCACGCTCTCTCTCTCTCTAAGTTATTACAGCATGTTCGCTTCTCTTCCATAAAAATCCATGTAGAAATCACTGTACTCTCATCTTTAGTGGTGAGGTGGAGCTAGTAATGTCTGGATGCTTTTGACTTGATTCTGCTCTGTTTACAATGTAAATTAAGGGGATCACAAGCGCTTTTAAAACATATACTTTGCTGTTAATTACCATGAGTAATCAACCTTTTGATTGCCACAACAGGATTCTATGATGTATCACATCATTTGAATTAACGAGGCAGAGAGCAGATACATTTGGTGTGAAAACAGAAATGAAATACAACATGAACTATCTGCTTCTCAGACTGCAGAATCCCTATTGGCGAGTATTCTTCATCACTCAAAGATTCCTCTGTTCTGTGGTCCATCTTTATTTTGTGTTCTTGTACTTTGGGGGCAATCTACTGTATGTAATATCCATTAGCAGATGAATGACAGATTTCTTTGTGAAAGTGAGAAATTTGTAATTACATGAGACACACCTCTGTGTTATCAGCAGCCTCGCACTATGCACGATGGACAATATACATTCATTCTTCACAAAAACAAGTTGAAAAATCTATGAGCTAAGGCTTCATGATCAATTCTTAGGCAGTGCTTCTGGTCTTCACGTTCCCCTCTCTCATTCTCTGGCTTTTTACCTGATGGAACTGTAGAGAATCCGGAAATAGCCCAACTCATTTAAAATGACAAAGACTAAAATGTTACTGCCTGAAAAGAAAATCAGCATTTCTCCAAACTGTCATCTCCTCAATCTCCCAAAGACAGTAATGATCCTTAGGCTGAGCAATTTAAGGAAAAAATTAGTTTGGGGGAAAAAAAAGAAAGAAGGAATGATGTCTCGGGGAAGGATGGGAAGAGGTTCCGAATCATTAGCTCTGTGGAAGTGCCGCTGTTACAGGACTAATTGAGTGTCCGGGTGAGCCATCGTTGGGTCGGCCTCAAAAGCGCCGGCGTCAGCATAACCAGGTGGGCGGCTGTAAAGCTAGGAAAATGAAGCCCCACTTCCAGGCAGGAGTGCATTTTAATAGGTGCGACTTTGAGCCGATTCGAGCGGTGGGCGGCATGAAAGGTCATGAAAGGCAGAGCGAGGGAGTGTATGGCGTGTTAAGTGAGGTTAGGTACACGTACTGCTGAGTTAAGCAATTTAATTAGAATGTACAAACACCCGAAGATGTGTAAGGAAGTGGAAAAATGGTCTATTGTCACAGTACACTCCCCGTTCTGTTTGATCTTGCTCATTTCAACAATGACTTTAGAATCCAGGTCACACCGCCTTTCTCAGACACTGGAACAAAGTGAACGGTGGTTGAATGCTTTAGCAGAGGATCTCATCTTTCTTCACTCCTTGCAGCCTAGAGTCTTGCAGAATCACCACACACGGGTGGAGGAGCCTTCAGCTTCATCACTTGTAGATCTTAACTTTTAGGATAATAATGATATCATTCCCTTGCTTCACATCCTGCAAGTCACATAAGCCATTTACATGACTCAGTGAACTTCACGTGAAGTTTATATACCCACTCTTTTTTTACGTCAAGAATTTAGAAATGATGGTATTCCTCAAGAGCTATAACCACATAGCTGCTAGACGAGCTACCCACTGAGCTGGAATTGGAAACCAGTTTCATAATCCATTCCACTTCATTCAGGGCTGTTTTATTGCGCCTATCCTCTTCAGAGTCAAGTTGAGAACAGCCTCTGTTTAACACTAGGATAACGGGACGCGCTGTGACCACCACTAATGGCCCATGATGAGAACACTCAACCTGTCACTTCCTGTTTCCTCTGGCTCTGATCACCTCTCTGTTTATGCTCCCCGGCCGTTCCATCACAGAGGCTTTCATGGGGCAACACAGAACCAACCAAACAAACAATAATCACCCTGTCAGGTGTTAAAACCCGGAGGTGTTCACCACATCACAAGGCAAGACACTCAACTTACCTTCCCTAAAGACATCGATAGTTGATGTCGTGGTGTTGCTGTCGGGATAATCGATTTTGGTCCGCTCTCGACTGCAACAGAAAGCCTTGGGTTTGTCTGAGGACACCGTCTAAATATAGGTGTAGCTTCCAGGGCAGCTGTGGTTGGGGTTAAGTGTTATGATAGGTATCAGTGTGGACTGGACTGGCTGAAGGCTGTTTAGACTGGTTGTGCTAGGGGACTTCCAGTTGTCTGGCAGGTCTGAGGCCAGCAAGTGTTGTGTGTTGGGGGTTGTAACTGTGACGGGATGTCCTGGTCTGGACAGGTGCAGGGTGAACAGGTTGAGACAGGCAGGGAACATGGGAAGAAATGGGAGGGGGCACGAAGGGCGAGGAGTGGGTGGTGGAGGAGGGGAGGGGCAAAGGGGCTCGTCAGAAACGGACAAGCACAGGTGGCTTCTTGTCTCCGGGTGAAAGTGTCAGAAGTGCTGAGTCGAGACCTCTACTGTGCCGGAACGGGCCGGATTGAACCAGCACCCTTCCCCTCCACCCTCTGCCAACTGGGGGTGTGCTACGGTCCACGGGTGCCGGACGTGCCGGGCGTGCCAACCATACAGCATAGCTCTCTACTGACCTAAGCCCTTATTGTGGCTGAGCCCAGCGCGACAAGCCTCCTCACCCCACAGTGTAAAGGCCACGTAGCTGGAACAGAGAGTGTAGCACTGTGGATATGGGCATATGTTTCACATTCCCCATTGAACAACATACACACAGTCTGGGGCTTTCACAATGGCTAGCTCACAAAGGATTAATGAATAAGCCAGTGAATTTAGTTAAACATAATAACTTTCCTGTAAGCTCCTTTTATCCAAGCCCATTTTAAATGTACTGTATATATTGTATGTTCTAGGTCCAGGAAATAGGATCTTGTTTTAGGCAATAGTTGAAAATGTTGAAATAACCCTTGAGGTCAGATTTGTGGGCAGAAAAAAAGGAAAGCAATTTAGAAAGCCCTGAAGAGAATTATCCAATCAATCACAAAACATGCAGAAGAGAAACAGAGAAACTGTCTGGTAAACCAATACATTTCAGAGGGAGACTTGATGGTACGTGGTTGACTGCTTTGCAGTGGTAGGAGGCCAGAGGGTAAGAGAGGACAAGGTCAGTGTGATCGTGTTGGGCAAGCTACTGTAAGACCTGCATGGGTCCAGAGTCAGATCAACGTTGAACAGGGGCCATAAGAGGCTATATGGTTAGTATTAGTGTAAAAAGCCTCACCCCATGAGATCTATAGCCTAGCTGGTAGGATTTCACCCTTAATTCATAATAGGTATGCAGTCAATTACCCTCGCACGACACGTTTGTGTTGGTGATAATGAATTTTGAACAGAGAATGGATCCTATAGTATCTATGTGGTGTAGATGAAATACTATTACAGCACATTCCCCCCACATTATTTTCAGCATGAAAGGCTCTTTCATGAAAAGGCAATAAAGGAAGAAGGAGAGCATGAAAGAGAAATTTCATATTTTTCATACTGCAATTTTCAGGAAAATTAAATGGTTTACACCCTAGTAGGAAAGAGACTAGAGGCTGCTTGTCTCTGTGCGCTGGGTGAAGCCTTGTGTTTCTCCACCAGTGTTAATGGGCCATTTAAAAGGCTCCAAATGCACTGTGGTTTGTGGCCTACTAAACCTTCCCAACTCCTCTCTGGGAGCGAGGCCAAACTGGGCCTACTGTAAAAACAAATACTGCAGAAATAGTGAGGAGTTTGAGTTACGGACACTAGTTCTGTGGATAGAGAGTTTTTGGCTTATATGTCTGTAAGCTCTTCCATCGTTCTGGCATCCATTTTTATTTCACTGAGTGTAGCTTCTACAGAGCTTAGCAATGATCTGGTCAATAAATGTTTTCATTTTTCAGAAGGAAAACCATTCTGAGAGGATCTATTGCACATACTCAAGTACAAGACCAAAACAAGATATTTGAGGTTGTGTCCCTCTTCTTCTCAAACAAATGATAAATAGTATTCTTATCAAAGAGGAACATGATTAATTATGATTTGAAGCTATCTTGACTAAATGCACTAAGGGAGTCTTGTAAGGAACGTTTTGCATCCAAGGACAAGCATCATAGGGTACTGGACCAAATTAGTCATTTCAATAACCCCCTTATCTGATCAGATGTGTACTAATGCCCTTTAAAGCGTACCAAAGTTAATTCAAAACTGACTTGAAAAAAGCCTAACCTTGGTTTCCTCATCCCCTTGTGATACATACTGATAGAAGATAGTATGCCACTGACTTTTAAGTGAAAACTTCTTTACTGTCAACTTCTGCAAGATGTTTCTGTCGCCAAATGAGATGAAAGCCTTGGTGGTGGAGAATAAAACAAGCTCAAATTAATATCAATTTTAATGAGGAGCTTCCTCCGATCGTTTCCATTGAGTCTTGGGGGCATTCATAAATGGAGTCCTTGTATTCTACTCTCTAGAAAAAGCACAGGGTTGAATTTGCCCTCAGAAGGCTGGCGTCCCTACATCTCTTAGTTGAAGCACACACGCGCTGACTGTGAAAAGAAAATGAGGAACTTTGAGGATAGAGATTTTACAGTATTTATCATTCACCAAATAATGTGCAATCAAATGTGTGTTAATATTGTAAAGCCTGGATTCACATTAGTTGAGAACTCAATCAAATGTTAGCAGTGGGAAAAGCAGTGGGAAAAGCAGTGGGAAAAGCGGTGGGAAAAGCGGTGGGAAAAGCGGTGGGAAAAGCAGTGGGAAAAGCGGTGGGAAAAGCGGTGGGAAAAGCGGTGGGAAAAGCGGTGGGAAAAGCGGTGGGAAAAGCGGTGGGAAAAGCGGTGGGAAAAGCGGTGGGAAAAGCGGTGGGAAAAGCAGTGGGAAAAGCAGTGGGAAAAGCAGTGGGAAAAGCAGTGGGAAAAGCGGTGGGAAAAGCGGTGGGAAAAGCAGTGGGAAAAGCAGTGGGAAAAGCAGTGGGAAAAGCAGTGGGAAAAGACTCAGCCGTATTTCTTTATTCTGTGGTCATATTTGTTGTCTGGATTGTCAAACAGCAATGCTGTGGTCTGTATAGTGACAGCCAGGTGCAGTGAGGCCACCTTCTTTGTTTAAGGCCAGTGACAGTGATGAATGGGACTATATGAACGGGCCACAGAAAAACACAAGAAAGGTTGATGGAGGGAAAAGTATGAAAACAAGGAAGGGACAAGCAGCATTACACGTGTCCTGAAACCTGGATCAATGTTCTCGGCATCGTCTTGTTTTTTGCAGGCAAAACCCTGTCAACTTTTCAGTGACAGTGATTATTTCACTGACAGGTCTCGCTGGTAAGAAATGGTGACTGCGTCTGCCCAGCCGTTCAGACGATCCGTTGGGAGACATGTAATGAATTCTGATGCCAGCTGTCAGTGTGCTGTCGCTAGGGTGGACACATCGGGAATAGGAAGTCATTTTAAGGCGATTCCATGATTCCACTGGAGCTATATTTGTTCGGGTAGGGGGAGGGGGATGGCTTGGGTTGTGGAGAGTGGAATGGGTTGGGGGGTGCAGGTAGGTCACGATGGAATAGCTGACAGCATATAAACCTATTTAGAAGGAGAAAAATACATGGTTTGTGAAGTCAACAGTCAGGCGGATTAAGGGAGGTGTGGGACCATGCAAGGTAATTGGAAAATGTATTTTTCTGTCAATCATACGTGGTGTTTTCTTACATCGGTATTCTATTAGTTTTTCTTCGATGTAGAAAGTTGAAGGACCAATCTAGTCCTGGAATTTGCCAGACAGTGACTTATTTCAGGGCGTTTGATTTTTCTCATCAGGAGAAAAAGTGTAGGTGGTTTTCTGATCGAATTTGTTTCACATTCAGGGGTGAAATTCCTTTATTTGAGGCCAGAGGGCTTTCTCATACACCTCAATTCAAAGACCAGACACACACTAAAAACAGTCTTCCCATATGGATTCAAGTCACACAGGGGTAGGCTTAATTTGTGTCAGATAAACCAGCTTTACGCGTAATAAACTGAATGCAAGCAATTTAATATACTCTTTAGTTTCCCAAAGTAAAATGTTTGCAGTTAAAAGCACCAAAATAAGGTTTATACCTTCATTAAGGTGCAAAGTGGTTTAAGTGATACGTCTCTGATAAGCCATCATAAGTTATTTCAAGGGTTGTCTACTTATTTGACCACAGCAGTAGACTCCTATTAAATAAATAAAACGCCTCACCTCTGTGTGAGTGGGGCATTTTGACTCTGTAGACTCTCTTCACTCCCACCACTACACCCATGCTAATGCAGTCATGATTACCCAACAGGCACTGGAGATAATTGTGTACGCTAATCAATACAGGCCTGTCAGGTGGAGCCAAAGTCAAGCATTTTCAGCACAGCATTATTGCACCTCATCAACAACATGGAGAAGGTTTACAGCCAAGAGGACAATCCCAGGTCACATCAACACATGTAAACAGTCCTCTTGACTAGGACTGAATATTTCCCCGGTATTTTACAAATTCTTTATCCCAAAAATAAATCACTTTTCTCCTGGGTAACCCAGTGTTTCCCGCTAAAACCGGAAGTGTCAATCTTTAGCATACAAATACTGTATGTCTGGATTGATTCAAGCTTTGATCGGCATGACAATTCAAGCCGGATGCTGCCTGACGAGCCATAGACTATGGACATTTTATGAGCTCTACATTAAATACATTTTATGAGCCCAAGCCCAATGAAGCCCAAATGACTGTGCAGTCATCCAATACATAACCTATGGTGACTCCCTGCTTATATAAAGGTAAAATAAAATATATAGGTTACCTCACATTACACACGACAGAAAACATAAAAGCCCATAGCTATTCTGTCTGAAACAAGCTCCACTAGGCTACATTTTATTTTTTGAGTGTGGATTAAGGCCATTCAGAGACTTTCCTAGAAGCCACTCTTGCATTGTCTAGGCTGTGTGCATAAGGTCGTTGTCCTGTTGGAAGGTGAACCTTCACCCTCAGTCTGAGGTTCTGAGCGCTCTGGAGCAGGTTTTCATCAAGGATCCCTCTGTCCTTTGCTCTGTTCATCTTTGCCTCAATCTTGATAAGTCTCCCATTCCCTGCCGCTGAAAAACATCCCCACAGCTTGATGCTGCCACCACCATGCTTCACCGTAGGGATGGTGCCAGGTTTCCTTCATGACGCTTGGCATTCAGGCCAAATAGTTCAATCTAGGTTTCATCAGACCAGAGAATCTTGTTTCTCATGGTCTGAGAGTCCTTTAGGTGGCTTTTGGCAAACTCCAACTGGCCTGTCATGTGCCTTTTACTGAGGAAAGGCTTCCGCCTGGTTACTCTACCATAAAGGCCTGATTGGAGGAGTGCTGCAGAGATAGTTGTCCTTCTGGAAGGTTCTCCCATCTCCACAGAGGAACTCTAGGAGGTCTGTCTGAGTGACCATCGGGTTCTTGGTCACCTCCCTGACCAAGGCCCTTCTCCCCTGATTGCTCAGTTTGGCTGGGCGACCAGCTCCAGGAAGAGTCTTGGTGGTTCCAAACATCCATTTAAGAATGATGAGGCCACTGTGTTCTTGGAGACCTTCAATGCTGCATAAATTCTTTGGTACCCTTCCCTAGATCTGTGTCTAGACACAATCCTCTCTCTGAGCTCTACAGACAATTTCTTTGACCTCATGGCTTGGTTTTTGCTCTGATGTAAACAAGTGTGTGCCTTTCCAAATCATGTCCAATCAATTTAATTTACCACAGGTGGACTGCAATCAAGGTGTAGAAACATCTCAAGGGTGATCAATGGAAACAGGATTAACCTGAGCTCAATTTCAAGTCTCATAGCAAAGTGTCTGAATACTTATGTAAATAAGGTATTTCTGTTTTTTCTAAAGACACGTTTTTGCTTTGTAATTATGGGATATTGTCTGTAGATTGCTGAGGATTATTATTATTTTTAAATCCATTTTAAAATAAGTTTGTAACGTAACAAAATGTGAAGGGGTCTTTCCGAAGGCACTGTATATAATATACACTAAACAAAAATATAAACGCAACATGTAAAAAGTGTTGGTCCCATGTTTCATGAGCTGAAATGAAAGATCCCAGAAATCTTCCTTAAAACACAAAGCTTTTTTCTCTAAAATGTTGCGCACAAATTTGTGGAAATCCTTGTTAGTGAGCATTTCTTATTTGCCAAGATAATCCATCCAATTGACAGGTATGGCATAACAAGAAGCTGATTAAACAACATGATCATTACACAGGCGCACCCTGTGATGGAGACAATAAAAGGCCGCTCTAAAATGTGCGGTTTTGTCACACAACACAATGCCACAGATGCCTCAAGTTGAGGGAGCATGCAATTGGCATGCTGACTGGCAGGAATGTTCACCAGAGTGGTTGCCAGATAATTTAATGTTAATTTCTCTACCATAAGCCACCTCCGTTGTTTTAGAGAATTTGTCAGTATGTCCAACCAGCATCACAACCAGGCGTTGTGTTGCTGAGGGGTTTGCTGATGTCAAAGTCGTGAACAGAGTGCCCCATGGTGGCAGTGGGGTTATTGTATGGGAGGCATAAGCTACGAACAAGAAACACATTTGCATTTTATCAATGGCAATTTGAATGCACAGAGATACCATGACGAGATCCTGAGGCCCATTGTCGTGCCATTCATCTGCCGCAATCACCTCATGTTTCAGCATGATAATGCACAGCCCCATGTCTCAAGGATCTGTACACAATTCCTGGAAGCTGAAAATGTCCCCGTTCTTCCATGGCCTGCATACTCACCAGACATGTCACCCATTGAGCATGTTTGGCATGCAGTGGATCGACGTGTATGACAGCATGTTCCAGTTCCAGCAACAAAACACAGCCATTGAAGAGGAGCGGGACAACATTCCACCGGCCACAATCAACAGCCTGATCAACTCTATATGAAGGAGATTTTTTGATTCAAGCCCATACTTTTTTTTAATGGCGTCTTCGACCAACAGATGCACATCTGTAATTCCCAGTCATGTGAATTCCATAGATTAGGGCGTAGTTAATTTACTTCAATAGACTGTTTTAATTATCTGAACTGTAACTCTGAAAAATCATTGAAATTGTTGCATATTGCATTTATATTTTTGTTCAGTATATTGACACATCTTGAATAGGATGATCTATTTGGGAAGCAATTTGAATGAACTTGAACACCGAGTGCTCAAGTATCCACTGATTTAAAGCAATTATATTCAAGTGATAGGCTGTTAAAAAAACTCTGCTGCTGCGAATAAAAATATGAATATTGTTACAATTAAAAAGTAAAGTGAACCCCCGAAAGATGTGCAAATTAGACGTCCATTCAGTCCTTATATGATCCTACTGTCTAATGTAGACCTACCTGTCACAAGAAAGTTACCATGATAAGATCATACATTGGACTGCGCTCCATAGCCTACTGAGATGCGCTCTGTCCCAACCCTGAGCGTTGATGATTGATCACGCAGATAGCAGAGAGAAGGCCGGTGAGAAGCCAGATTTAGCCAGATACAATTTAACAGTTAAATTTCATGTCCTGTTGTTGATAGAAATAATTTATTACAATTTAAGGGTTTTTCGCAGTTATTTATCCCGGGGAAAAGGGAGTGGGTTTGGGCGGGAAGTCTCGGTAACCCTGTTCCCACTATTCAACCCTACTCTTGACAATGGTTTATAAAGATGTTAAATACTTTTGCAATAAAACACAGGTAACTTCTATGTGAGAATAACGTGACACACATCAGAGTCAGTGACACACTTGCAATGTATTTTATTTTATTTCTATTATAAGAGACATACAATGGTATTCTGTGAGACCAAATTCATAAAAGCCCAAGAGCTTCTGCCAAGAGAATGAAGACATTCTGAATCAACAAGCCCCCCCCCCAAGATAATGTATTTACACACTGTGCAATACTGATAGCTATTAAAAGTCGAATAGACCATTCCCTTTCCCATACAATCTCAATGCAAACTCAAATAAACTTCACTTCAACTCACCAATAAGTACTGTAGCTGCCCTTTTCCTGTTATGAGATATGGTCACATTCAAAATAAAATACTGGTTTCATGTGTAATGAGAGTGATCCATATGGTCTGTGAGGATTCTACTTATGCGTGTGTTGCATCCACACAACTAGTTTGTCTAAAACACAAGAATGTAGCCATCTATAACTAATGTTGCAGTTTATGCTCATGTATCTATCAATCAGTCAGCCCAAGGTGAATTCAAGTGTGAATGGTAAACTTGGGGTCAGACCAGCTTCATGAATCTAGGGCATAAATAGTATTTTCAGATACAGTAATAGTGTTTTTTTCTCTCTCAAATAATTGACCATGAATCCAGTAACCGATGAAGTAGCCCAGAAAGTGCAACAGCAGAGAGTTCCAGAGGGAGTGGTATTTCTGAGGCCAATCTGACTGCTTTCCCTCTCTCTCCCTGAGGAGAACGCCTGGCAGACGCTTCCGGTCTACGCTCATCAGATCAGGGAGTCCATTCAATTTCTACCTAAAACAATTATAACATCTTCTGATCAGACAAGAAAACACTAAATCCCAGCCTTGTGATCTTTTTCACTACCTGTGGTGTTCCTGTGGTGTTGAGGTTGAGACCAAGTGATATGTAGGGAGTATCAGAGAGCCTGAATAATCTTAACATCTGAGGGACCTGATGTCCCCCCTTTTAATCTATTGAGTAGCCTGCTATGCTACAAACAATCAAAAGGTAAAGTTAGCAATCAGGGAAAAAGCCAACCCAGTGAAAACACATGAAAAGGAGGCAAACAAAGAAGATGCAGCCTCAAGCTGTGGTAGTCGCTATGCCAGGGCTGGCAGGCTCACAGTTCAGGGATATCAAAAACCCCTAGTTAGAAATACAAATCTACAATAGATATGACACATTCCGAACGACCATAACAAAAAAAAAATCGAACACCTATTATATAGCATCTTGGCGCCTTGCATTTACCCCTACCCCATACCACATACTATATTAAATAAGGCACACATTTACACATACAATTAACATTTGGCTAGTATTATTCCTTTATTTACAACCAATAGCCAAAGTTAATAATTATAATAACTGCTGTCTGTACCATGTTGTGTTTTTTGGGGGTGGATGGTCTGATCTTGATCCTGATTCTTTGGGGGTTGAGTGTCTGGTCCTCTTTGGGTGTGATACATTATCATTATATTAGAATTTATGAGGATCAACTAAGCACCAATGTGATAAAAACATTCTTTAGGAATTGTAGTAGACCGTACTTCATAGACCAGCTGTATTAATGCCTTTCATCTGTTTCTCAGGACTTGGCAGGATAGTAGGGTCTCCATTTTCCAAAAAAGAGAACCGCCTAGCATAGTTGCTTTGAGTAGTTTCCTTTGCTTGTCAGTATCCACCATATTGGCTCTTTTTTTGAATGTGAGTAGTACATTCACCATGAACTTGTTAATATGGTAAATGATTACTTATTCTCCTAGTCCACATACTAACCATGCTGAAACAGGGGCAGGCGGGGCCTTGCCTCATTTCGAGAACTTCTATTTGAGATGCCAAACACCAACCAGTAATGTATTTCAACATAATGGGTTCAGTTTCAAAGTAAGGCAAAAAGACAGAGCTAACTTTAAAGGAGTTTTGTTGATGTCATTTCACGGGATACATATACTGCATATGTATATGTATACATATACGGTGTAGATATAAACACACATATATATACACACACATGCATATATAGAAACACGTTAGGGGGATCAGGACTGTTTGTCAACACTACATAAGAAAAAGGTAAGCAAAAGCAAGTTTCATAGGCATCGCAAGAAGCTCTAGATTGAATCTTAAGCTGTCCGATGTTTGATGGCAAACCCTTCCATAACTAAGTTGCATGGTAAATCCACACTGAGGACATTGGCAGCATAATGTAAGGGGGTCACGTTTCACCAACCATAGTCCCTCACCTTCTATAAGCAAGTAGTTGAGCAATACCAATATGGTACAAAGATATTAAATTGGACAAAAAGGGGGAAATCACAAGTTTGTTTGAGGTTTGTCGACAGCGAGAATGGCTGCCAGAAAATCAAGGGCACGTCTTCCACTTTTCACCCATTGAGAGGAGAGGACGAGGCACAGTCACTCTTGTCCTGTTCTCCTCCTCTCCTCTTTCTCCTCAGTAGTTGAAGTTTCCCTGTTGGTTGACGGGAGAGGAGGCAGGGATGAAGAGGGGTTTGGGAGGGACATCGGGTTTGAGGGAGGTGGTCCGGCGGACTATGGCCCCCCGGTGGAGGTATCCTCCGGTATCCTCCTGTTGCTCTCCATTGTAGCTCTGCTGGCGTGTCAGGTACCCATTGGGGATGAGCGGGTAGTGGATCTCGCAGGCGCTGCCGGTGGAGTTCATTCGAGCCAGCATAGGGGGTGGTTGGTGCTGGTGGCCATTACGCTGGCTGAAGCTTTGCTGTCGGTGAACCATCCCTCCACCACCCCCTCCGTTGGCAATCTTAGTGGCAGCGGTAATCAGTGAGTGTCTCTGGGAAGAGTGCCTCCGCTCCAGGGTGGACTGGTGGTGAGGGGGCATGTCCGGAGGTACGTCCATGCGGCGGGTCAGGCTGTCTCGGGGCAGGGTGGACGAGCTGTAGTAAGGCGCCGACTCGGTCTCTGGGATGTGCGGCTGGATGCGGTTGGCAAAAGCTAGTTGACTCCCATGGCACCCGCCGCTGGCTGACAGGCCGGAAGAAGTCATGACCTGGGTGTTCTTGCTGGAGTTGGCCTCGTGGATGTGTTTGAGCAGCTCGTCCAGCGATGTGACCTCCATCACCTTCTGCGGGTAGCAGGGGTAAGGCTGCTGGACCAACATGCGCTCAGTATTGTGGATCTTGCGCTCCTCCAGGTGCTGTGGTCCACCGACCAAGGCATGCCCATTGGCCAGAGCTTGCCCATTGGAGAAGCTGCGAGAGTAGGGGTAGATCTGCTGGTGGAGCAGGCCTGAGCTGGGCCTGGAACCTTGTCCCATGTTGTGGGACTTGGGCTCCTTGGCATTGTTGCAGTTCTGGTTCTTCTCCCACTGGTTCTTGAAAGCCTTCATGTTCTTGATGGGCAGTTCAGGGGTGGAGTCTGGGGTGGGCAGACCAGAGAGCTCCGAAGAGTGGTGTAGGTGATGGGGGTGAACCAGGTCTCCCATGGTCATCCCTGGGTGGTGACCACCGTTCCGTCTGGGTGCTCCTTGACGATGCTCCTTCCCGTTCTGGAAGAAGGAGTTGTAGAGCTTGGGCGAGGACACCTCCATTTTATCCTCCTTGTTCTGGCTGTCCAGCAGGCCATTGAGCTTGGCCAGGCTGCGTAGGGACAGAGCGTGAGGGATGGGGGCCTCCGGGTCCTTGGCCAGCCTCTTGGTCTTGTTGCCGGTGTGGTTGCAGTAGCAGGAGACCAGAAAGCCTGAGAGGAAGGCTCCAAGGACAAAGGCCACCAGCACACAGGCGATCAGCAGGGTGTAGTGGACACTGTGGTTGGTCTTCTCCATCTCGGGAGGCCGTCGGACACCTTCACAGAAAAAGAGAGTGAGAACAAAATGGTCTTTAGTGTAATGAAACCAGATACCTAGAAGAGACTATAATTTCTATGAGGTCAAGCAGGCAGCAGCTGGAAAATACCGGTTGTGTTTACAGAAGCTCTACTACGTGGGAAGCAGCATTGCAGAGGTGTTGGAACTAGCCCCTTGGCTTTCCTCCCTCTGTTAATGAATCAATATACTATTTCTTGCCAAGACCTCATCTTTCGTCTCCAACTGCAACGAGTGGCAGAGGGCAAGAGCTCCCCAGTCAGTGAGAAATCAACTCCAAAATGAGTTTGGGCTTTAAATATTGATGGGTGCACTGGCAGGAGTCTGATGTCTTTCACACTGGCTGTGCTTTGAAATGCATGGATCAGGGTGAGTGCACCTGCGATGAACTTGCCAAAAATAACCAACTCGACTAACTAGCTCATAGAATACATCACTCTTTAATTGAACGAGAGTCTGACTGATTCAAATTTTTGTTTGGGAAAACATCTGAACTGCCGCAACTAAGCACCTGAAAATGTCAAGGTTATCTCAACACTATGAAAACGCCCTTGGATGGTGTGACCCTGCCACTATATTTGCCTAATGGCATCTGAGATTCGACAAGAGGAGTGATACTAGCCACCTCTCCCCAAACTCAAGGCTCATTTACAAAGGCTGCTGCCATCTGTGGTGTCAGGCCCTTCTCCAACCTTAATGATAGTCTCTGTGAAATTGAGTCTGGGGAGGGGAATTGGCCCGCACTGGGAGGAGAAATGCAGGTGTCTCAAATAGGCTAATTTCATCCCGTAATGAGAGCTCAGGTTAGGCAGTAATGGGCAATGATAGTGCCAGCTTTAGACGTAACTGTGGTGATGGGATGTTGAAGATGATGAGGAGGGGGGTGGGGGGGGTCTAAATGATTGGGCCCAAGAGAGACTTGTCGAGGGTTTCTCTCTTTCGATGAAATTACAAAGAGTTGCCACATGCTTCAGCTTTAACAGAGTGAGGGCACTTGATTAGAAGGGAATTTCACTGAGGGAATTTACAATTAGGCGTTTAGCGGAATCAAACATCTCGTACAACAATTTCAATGACAGCAGTGTCTTACACTTCATAATTTATTTAAATGGGTTGTGTTCAAATAGGTTGGCAAAACATTATTCTGTCTGAATACGAAAAACATTGTTGGGTCGAAAACTGGAGTGTGTGAGGGTAAATGCGGGCAGCATACCAATACCATTTGAAAGATATTAATTCATTTATAAGGGAAAGGGAGATGTGAATAATAACTCACATGAATCTACAGTACATGCAGAACACAGCACAGAATGACCTTGGATACATTTATTTAAAAAAAAAATGCTTTTAGGTCAAGTGTGTGTGTGTATATCATTAGGTATATATGTGGAGAACAAGTATGCAGTGCACACACAGTATGTTCTCAGGTATATTCTGAATGTGGAGAACAGGTATGCAGTGCACACACACACACTGTAGGCTGAAGAAATGAGTAGCAAAGCTCCACTGTAGCTTCAAGCACAAACTCGTCATGAATCTATACAAGTAACAAAAGCACAACGGGGAAAATCTCAATGTGTCAATAGAGGAGCACAGACATCAGCCTTGAAGCTCCTGGCACTTTGCTAGTAACTCTAAAGGGTACTTGTCACCATTACCGTTTGTCTTCGACAGCCTCTTAATACAAACAGAGAGAAGATGGGGCAGAATTAGCATCAAACAAGGATTGGTTCTTTGGTCTTGAAGGAGCTGCCGACACGAGTGTCTCGTTACCTGGCGTTGATGGAAAGTTATATGTAGGTCACAAAGTTACAAGAGAAGTGTCTGCTCCCGGTCTCTCTCCCAGCGCGATCAGGAAGTAAAGGCTTTTAGACCACTGCAAAGCTCTATATCACTATCAATTTGGCCATTTGCTCTACATCAGTGAGTAGAATACTGAGTGCCATTCTCCTGGCGATAATGTTAAATTCACAGAGTAAGTTTGACGGGCTGCTTTGAAATCGCGAGTTCTATCCATTCAAGTGCTATATCCATTGTATTTCTATGGCGTTGGCATGGCGATGCTTCGTTTATCCTATCTGTCCTAGGCCAGTGTGTCAGAGTGAGCCGAGGCAGTGTGGCAGCATGGGGGTTTTATGAATAATACAGGCCAGGATGCCCATGTCTCTGTGTGGCTTCCCCCAGCCTCCCTGTGGCTCCCAGCTCCCAGTCCTGTGACTCATCTGGGCCCCCTGACCAGGACCCTATGACTATTGAAGGGTTCCACATGGCCGAGGAGTTATGAGTCAAGAGCCACAGTGGGGAAATGCACAGCGGAGGTACACAGATCTCCAACCCCACGCACAACCTGTCACAACACGTTTGGGGCTGGAGTGGATGACTCAATCGGGCCGTATGCGTGACATATGGTGGCATGGTCACAGTGAAATTAATACCCACTGAATCATGCCATGGGGGGACTGGTGTGCTGTTAGATGTCACACAGGAGGCATAGCATGCAGGCAAACAGTTGACGATAAAGCATTGCCTCAATACAGTGTTGAAAGAAATTACCTTTAAAAATGGTCAAATGAATCATTTTATGAGCCAATATTGTACGACATCTCTGATAATGAGGTGAAACAAAAAGGTTTGAGAGCGCTGCTTTAATGTAACATGTGACCATTAATTGGAGTTGTCTGCACCTGTGTAGTGGTAGAGTTGCATTAAAAATGTTAGTAAAATATAGGTGAGGTATATAAAGATATATGGTGCCGCAGGATAATTGAAGCTACTCAAAGGTTTATAGAATGTTAATAACAGTGTTTTTCCATGTTTGTTTTCTCGGTTGTCACACTATATCTTTAGCCAAAGTGTGGGTTCAGCATGGTCTCTGCTGAACAGAGGCCTACTATACGTGTAATCCGTGACATACAGGAACACACACACATTAAGAACTCTCAAGTCTTCTAAGAAGGTAAACACACATATGGTTGAGATTTGACAGGAGGGAAGGAGAGGAGAAATGGTGACAGAAAGGGAGAGAGAGGGGGGACAGCTAGAAGTATTCATGCTCGAGAGGAAGAGAGCGACAAAGAGAGAGAGATACAGTAGGGAGAGAAAATATAACTTCAGTAAGAAACTGCCAGGCAATGGAAAAGAGAGAGAGCGGAACAGGACAGAAAAGAGACGAGCAAGAGAACTAGAGAAAATAAAATGAAAAAGAATGTGGCAGAAAGCTGGGGACAAAAAGTGACAGAAATAGAGTGTGAGAAAGAATGTGCAGGGAGCAGATTGTAAGGGGGAGGCTGGGAGATGATGATGGAGAGAGAGAGATGTGTCAAAGTGAGTGACAGATTGTCAGCCTGGTGGGTTTTGAAGCCTCGCTCTCAGAAGCAGCTGTGTTTTGGTACGTAGAAGGACCCCGCTTGACGCTCTTTACCATAATGGTAAAAATAGACAAGGCTGTGCATTATGTAACTGAGCTAAAGCGATACGCAACCTGTAGTCTGTTCTGTGTTTCACTAATTGGGGATGGGTTGCGCGAGGAGCGAATCTGGAGTGTGAAGTGCTATTTCGGCAGGCGATAAAATAACTCCAAAACAAACAAAAACAAAAGAAGTGAAACACAAACAACACAAGCAGGGGTTTTCACCTTTGACTCACATCTAACCCTTCTCTGACATGCTTAAAACCGATAGCTATATAAATCATACAGATTCATTTATTTCCATAAAATGCCCAAATGAACCACTACTTTATACTTCAGAAGTGTATCAGCGTCATGCTGTGCTTTATTCTACTGCATGCGTAGAATCAGTTAGCCATCTGCAGTGTTGATTGCCAAATGGATGGTCTTGAGAATCAGGGATTTAGGATAAACTGGTATTGAGCTGGGATACTACGGTGCTTTTGGTAATCTTGATTGCTGATACCTAACTATGGCGTGGAATGTTGGAATATAGACACGGCTCGACTTTGGGACAATTCCAAGGTACAGTACGCAAATGTTGTTCAGAAAGTATTGATACCCCTGTACTTACTCTACATTTTGCTGTGTTATAGCCTGAATTCAAAATGTATCAAATGTATTATTTTTCTTATCCATCTACACACAATACCCAATAATGACAAAATGGAAACATGTTTTTAGAAATGTGCAAAATGTATTGAAAATTAAAGACAGAAATATTTAATTTAATTAAGTATTCACACCCCTGTCAATACTTTGTAGAAACATCTTTGGCAGCGATTACAGCTGTGAGTCTTTCTGGGTAAGTCTCTAAGAGCTTTCCATACCTGGATGGTGCAACATTTGCCCATAATTTTAAGAATTCTTCAAGCTCTTCAAAAACTCTTCATCAACTTTCACGTCTTGCCATAGATTTTCAAGTAGATTTAAGTCAAAACAGTAACGTGGCCACTCAGAAACATTTATGGTCTTCTTGGTAAGCAACTCCAGGTGTAGATTTGGCCTCGTGTTTTAGGTTATTGTCCTGCTGAAAGGTTAATTAATCTCCCAGTGTCTGGTGGAAAGCAGACTGATCCAGGTTTTCCTCTAGGATTTTGCCTTGCTTAGCTCCATTATGTTTAATTTTTATCTTGAAAAACTCCCCAGTCCTTAAAGATTAAAAGCTTTACATTTTTTATGAATTTGTAAACATTTCGAAAAACATAATTCCACTTTGACATTATGGGGTATTGTGTGTAGGCCAGTGACCAAAAGTCTAAATTTAATCGATTCGAAAATTCCGTCTGTAACACAACAAAATGTGGAAAAAGGGGTGTGAATACTTTCTGAAGGTACTGTAGCTAGGCACTGGAAACGACTCCTGAGTACTATATTTGCATCAAGTAAAGACGTTCCAAAATAGCCTGATTAGTTTCTGTTTCTCTACAGCTGAGGGGAGAATGTAATAGTTCCATTAAAGGGTACTTCATTCCATAGTGCCGCAATGAGTCAAAATGGCCCCAGGCTTCGCAGGCAACCATTAACCCCAACTAATGCCAGAGATGTATTTTCTGCTGTGGAAAACACAACAACAAATCATCGGCTGATATAATACAAGCACTGTGAGTGTTTTCAAAATTAGACACAAACAGGAGTCTGCTAACTAAAATTCGGAGTACTTTGACAGTTCAAATAGCTGATGCTTGGGTAATGATGAACACAGTTAACGCTCTGTGTTTGTGTGTGTGGTGTGTGAGCGTGTGCAAAAGGGGGTCTGGGTGTTCATGTGAATGAATTCAATCATGTACTCTCATTATTAAGAATATGCATAATATTACACATCAGTGCCCAACCAATTGGACGCGGCTTGATTTATGCACACACGAGGTAATATGATACGCTGTAATGTAACTGGTTCAGTCCAATTGAAAAAGAGTGCTAATGACATGATGCCATTTTATTAGAAGTGTGCTGATGCATGTAGAGCATCAAGAGGTTTCACTGAGGAGACTTGTGTTGAATACTAGTCAAAAAATTAAAAAAGGTGCTAATGGAGAGATCGAAATGTACACATTAGTTACCTGGAGGAAAATGGGGGAGGGTCATGCTTTTCCAATTTCAGGGGGAGGGTTTAGTGTAACAACAATATCATGGAATAAAATATAATAAATTAGGAAATGATAGTTTCTCATATAGACTGTTCATATAGGCCTACTTGTTATGTGGCTGCGGTGTTAAACAATGAGTGGCTTTTTCTCGAATTCAATGATGATCAGATACTTCAGTTGTATCTGGTTCTGTTGCGATACATTTTAACAGTTGATCACTTTAGCACTGTTCCAAACTTAGACTATCCTCTTTTTTGTGGTACTTTTACCCCTTTTTTCTCCCCAATTTCGTGATATCCAATTTGTAGTTACAGTCTTGTCCCATCACTGCAACTCCCCCACGTACTCGGGAGAGATGAAGGTTTAGAGCCATGTGTCCTCCAAAACAAGCTGCAATGCTTCTTGACACACTGCTCGCTTAACCCGGAAGCCAGTCGCACTAATGTGTCAGCAGAAACACCGTCCAACTGGCGACCGTCCAACAGAGTCCACTTGCAGGCGCCCGGTCCACCACAAGGAGTCGCTAGAGTGCGATAGGACAAGGAAATCCCAGCTGGCCAAACCCTCCCCTAACCCGAACGACACTGGGCCAATTGTGCGCCGCCTCATGGGTCTCCCGGTCAAGGACGGCTGTGACACAGCCTGGGATCGAAACGAGTCTGTAGTGATGCTTCAAGCACTGCGATGCAGTGCCTTAGACCTAAGCCGACTATCCTCTTTTTTAACAATAGCCAGAATTGAAATCTAAATGGCTTCGGCGCTGCAGCATGCGTTCATTCGTTGTCATGCTCTGTTGTGGTATAAAAAAATATTCTGCTAGTCTCCAGTCATTTTCATAAAAATGACATAGAATTGCATAGAAATGCATTTATAAAAGGCATTTTTTCGTAGACTAAGTGAATAAGAGGATAGATTCATGCAGTGCTTTTATTATAATGGATATCTTTTCACACACTCTTGTCTGTGGTGGTTTGAGAATCCACAACCTTCTGGCTACTTTGCATTGTAATTCTTACAAAAAAGGCTCTCGTCTGTCCTAAGAGTGAGGGTAAACGGTAAGCATGTTTTTTGCTATCCACTTAATATATTAATTATTATTTTGGGTATTGGGGAGTTCAGGGAGGGTCAGATAAAAATATATTTTACTGAAGGTAAGGCCATCCATTTTAATTTCAGAGAGATCCGATTTTCTCCAAGTATCCCTGATTACAAATAACATAGTCGTGGTCAAAAGTTTTGAGAATAACACAAATATTAATTTCCACAGTTTGCTGACTCAGTGTCTTTAGATATTTTTGTTAGATGTTACTATAGAATACTGAAATATAATTACAAGCATTTCATAAGTGTCAAAGGCTTTTATTGACAATTACATGAAGTTGACGCAAAGAATCAATATTTGCAGTGTTGACCCTTGCATGCTGTCAATTAACTTCTGGGCCACATCCTGACTGATGGCAGCCCATTCTTGCATAATCATAATTTGTGGGTTTTTGTTTGTCCACCCGCCTCTTGAGGACTGACCACAAATTCTCAATGGGATTAAGGTCTGGGGAGTTTCCTGGCCATGAACCCAAAATATTGATGTTTTGTTCCCGAGCCACTTAGTCACTTTTGCCTTATGGCAAGGTGCTCCATAATGCTGGAAAAGACATTGCTCGTCACCAAACTGTTCCTGGATAGTTGGGAGAAGTTGCTCTCGGAGGATGTGTTGGTACCACTCTTTATTCATGGCTGTGTTCTTAGGCAAAATTGTGAGTGAGCCCACTCCCTTGGCTAAGAAGCAACCCCACACATGAATGGTCTCAGGATGCTTTTCTGTTGGCATGACACAGGACTGATGGTAGCGCTCACCTTGTCTTCTCCGGACAAGCTTTTTCTGGATGCCCCAAACAATCGGAAAGGGGATTCATCAGAGAAATTACTTTACCCCAGTCCTCAGCAGTCCAATCCCTGTACCTTTTGCAGAATATCAGTCTGTCCCTGATGTTTTTCCTGGAGAGAAGTGGCTTCTTTGCTGCCCTTCTTGAGACCAGGCCATCCTCCAAAAGTCTTTGCCTCACTGTGCGTGCAGATGCACTCACACCTACCTGCCTGCTGCCATTCCTGAGCAAGCTCTGTACTGGTGGTGCCCCGATCCCGCAGCTGAATCAACTTTGGGAGACGGTCCTGGCGCTTGCTGGACTTTCTTGGGCGCCCTGAAACCTTCTTCACAACAATTGAACCGCTCTCCTTTAAGTTCTTGATAATCTGATACATGTTTGATTTAGGTGCAATCTTACTGCCAGCAATATCCTTGCCTGTGAAGCCCTTTTTGTGCAAAGCAATGATGATGGCATTTGTTTCCTTGCAGGTAACTATGGTTGACAGAGGAAGAACAATGATTCCAAGCACCACCCTCCTTTTGAAGCATCCAGTCAGTTATTCAAACTCAATCAGCATGACAGAGTGATCTCCAGCCTTGTCCTCGTCAACACTCACACCTGTGTTAACAAGAGAATCACTGACATGATGTCAACTGGTCCTTTTGTGGCAGAGCTGAAATGCAGTGGAAATGTTTCTTTGGAGATTCAGTTAATTTGCATGGCAAACAGCAACTTTACAATTAATTGCAATTTATCTGATCACTCTTCATAACATTCTGGAGTATATGCAAATTGCCATCATACAAACTAAGGCAGCAGACTTTGTGAAAATGTATATTTGCGTCATTCTCAAAACTTTAGGCCACGACTGTACAATCCCTTAGAACCTGGCAAGTAGAGACCAATTTGCCATAATATCTCAGTACAGTACATCACTCAACGCTGACCTTGAAAACTAAGATATTATCTGTCAAAACATGAGCGATAATACAGTTCAAAGACACATTTTCTATTTCAAACAGCTTTGAAACAGACATAGTTCAAGTAGTGTCTGATAGCCTCATCCACCATCAAATCAAGCATGGCACTACATGCAGTGGGACATTTCACATGCAGTTGCATCAGGAATAAAGTAAAGAGAATAAAGAGGGCATTCACCATTCAGCACCTGGTAAAGCTACTATATTCCAGAGCCAATCCCTAACATAACTCCCTAAATAAACATTAACTATCTGGATAGAAAAGCAGCTCTGGAAGAACCATAGCGTCCCCAAACAGTGGCCTGAAACACACGCCCAAAGCCACAGAGAAACAACTGCTTGTAGGCAACAAACACAAAAAGCACAGTTTCAGTCATAGGCTTTGAAACTGGGTAGAGAGTTCACAGGGGGAAAAGGGGGAGAGAAGGAGAGGAGGATTCAACCAAGGAGGCAGATAAGGGTTAGTCAGTCCAACCGAAAAACAGGCAGGTTAATAGAGAACTATTCCCCAGGGGTAAGGGGTCGAGGAGACAGAAAGGGATAATGGGTTGGGGTTAGGAGTCAGGACAACTGCGTGTGTGGATCTGTACACTGTGGGCCCAAACGTCACTGGGACACTCAACATTCTGATGTTGACTAACACTCTGGTCTCCATGGTGTTAACATGATAATAAAAATGTAATGGTGACACTAAGCACTCTGAACCTGAGGGTGACAGTAAACATATAGGAAGTTTCCCCAGACTCAGATTAAGCCTAGTGCTGGATTAAAAAGCATGCTCAATGGAGAATCACCATCAGCTTTTTTGTTGTTGTCCAGGACTAGGGTTAATATGTGAACGGGAAACCAGTCCCTAATGTTGTCAAACAGGCAAGAACATGTTGTGAACAACTTTATGTATAGTGCATGTTTTGAGGTGTTCATTTTGCTGCGTATGGAAAGATGTAGTATTGTGTATGTACTGTATATGACCAGTGGGGAGGTGTACAGTACAGAGCCCTACAGTGTGTGTTTTCATAGTAAAAGCTGATGTTAATCAGAGCTGTTATGAAGAGCGAGTAATTCGGGCAGAATAATTAAAGGAAACTGTGGTCTAGTTAAAGTAACCTTTATTTAGTGTCATTACCACATGACTAAGTAGTGATGCTAAATTGGCTGTAACAGCTGTGACTGAGGCACTTTAGTGAGGTGGGTAACATTTTCCTGGTTATGATGAATAGCTTAATGTACACACCCAGCTTGAGGAGGATGCTGCATAGGATTGTTAAAATGATGGCTAGACAGGAAGTGATGTAACCTGGTGTCTATATTCCTCGAGCCACTGAGATATAAACAAGAGTAAGGAACTGGCACCGTCCCTCCAGGACACCAACCCCTTTTCAGCAGCAAAGAGAAGTTCAGCCTGAGTTCATTCTCTGCTCTTCTCCTAGTGCTTTAATGAGTTTCAAAGCCCTGCCTGCTTGCCTCTATTATCGAGTTGTCTCCCTGTACTTGTCAGCTAAATTAGCTGCTAGCAAGGTTCTTTTTTTGCCGTACCCACACAGGTTCATTTGAATATGGAGACGACCCCGGAGGTCTGTTTAAAATAAGCTAAGCAGGAAATAACACTGGGAAAACAAACAGCGAGGTCTAAAAGCTGGGTCTAAATAACGTGTGTTTGTGTAGGTTGAAGCATTCTGACACTGTAGGGAGGTAGGCGTTCTCCCTTGATGGAAACACAGTGTCGAACTGCAGCTAAATGATCGCTGGAAATGTTCATAACAGCGAGGTCTCAAAAGGGGTGCTTGTACTTGTATTTTGGTCAGTCAGTCTTTATATAATACATTGTTTCTATCCGTAGCTGGATGAATCATGTCACCTTGTATTTGCGTCTGTGTAGGCCTTACATAAAATAAAAACTAAAGCTGTTGGGATGCAATTCTAGAGGGCTGCAGAATTGCTATTACAGGCTTGCGGTAAATTGTTTTTGTTTATTGTGCCAAAGATGTTTCAAACCTGTCTCAAGGCCAACCTTAAACTTACATCAGCGCTATCTAGGCTCTTGTCAAATTAACCTCAGTTTATAGAAGTACATTATGAGTTGTATTGGTGCTGAGCTAGAACAAAAGCCTGCACCCACAGCTGCCCTCCAGGACCAGAGTTTCTTGACCCCTATTCTACCTACAGTGTTTGGGTGCATCAGAGAGAGAGGCCTTCCTGGAACTGCCAAGCTGTTACTTCCAGAACAGTTCCTCTCTCGCCTTATCAGCCAGGTCCCCCGTGCTTTTGATTGAACCGGCAGCCAGGCGACACTAGCCCATGCTGAAATAGATTGCGTTGCCCAAGTTTCTATTACGGTTTCCCCTTGTCCGCACTCCGGCTGCTGGTTATTTATTTGTTACAGGCTTTTCTCATTTGAGCCTGGGTGGCTCATCATTGCAGCCGGAGACTCTGTCGGCCTGAATGGAACCCATCACTACACAGGATTTATGGACTCCTGACAAGGCGCCAGAGGAGCGCAGCAAGGAGAGCCTGGGCTAAAAGAAATAGCATCAACGAACAGTCTTCCCATCCTGCTGAATGTTAGGAGCTCCGGTTGGTTTCCTATTGGGAGTAATCTGGGAATGACATTTAGGAAGCAGCGCTCTAGACAGCGTGAGAAGAGAAGACGTGCTTGGTCGTGTGTGATTATGAAAGTGTGTCCCGCTGGAGAGGGGAGAGTAAGCTACCCTAGAATATGGACAAATTAAGAGATGAGGAGACAAGCAGGAGTCTTGTTTGGACATTGATTTGAAGAGTTAATTGAAGGGTTAATTGGAGCCAATGCAGTATCTGTTTAAGTGATTAAGCCTCTCTAACTCATGGTTGCTTCATTAAGTGAGTGGATATATGGTTAAACGTTCGGTGTCCTACACAGAGTGTTAGAGTGTTAGTGATCAGCATGGTTAGCAGTGTGCAGTGAAGCTTCAGGGCCCATCAATGCAATCCAGTGCAGGTCAAAGTTCAGCAGACACAGACACCCCACCCCCTTACCCTCCATCTCCACACTGATTGGTTCCGAGTCAGGTGACCCCTGGTCCCCAACTGGGACTGGAGGACCGCCATCTGGACCTGTACCTCTTTCAGAGTCACCTGCCACCTTTGGGAATGGGGCCACCTGATTGGTTGTGCTGGCAGTTGTTGTGGGTGTGGTCTTCCCTGTTGTTGTGCAGGTGGGGGAGGGGTAACAAAGTAACCCGTTAGTGAAATGGAAATGCAGCACACAAAAACACCTAAATATAAAATGTTGTTTTATGACAAGGGAAGGATTCTTAGTGCCTTGGAGAAAAAAAATAAATCCAGCATGAAAAAAAGATTACTGTCATAAATACTGTGAAGCTGATGATGACAATGAGGACATTAACATAGAGTGCTTTAAAGAGAATTGAATCCATGAGTGCAATAAATAAAGTAGGTAGCCTATTCATTACACGTAAAGCACTCCTCCATAGGTGCAACATGATTCAGTGCTTTAGAACCAACGTTTTCCCCCACTGTTTAATGCCCTTAATAGATAAAACATTCAGGTGTTGCAGCAATTACGAGTCATTGGAGAAATACACTCAGGGGCAAATGGTCATGAATTGGCTGCAGTGCCGGCCTTAAGATTTCCAAACCTGCTGCCTTTGTTACCGAACCAGTGAGAAATCTCTTGACCCGGCACTGCAGCACATTCTACACAGCAAAACCGTGTTGTTGTGGACGCTACCAGCTGGTGCATGAATGACTCTTCCAGCACATACAAACTCTGATATGCAGTTACCTTTCACAGCCGATTTTCTTTACTGAGTAGTTTGACAGATGAGTTGAAATGGATACCAGTAGCTGAGGTAATGGTAGGTAATGACTTACAGCAACTTCCGGTTCTCTGCTTCACTAAACTGTTTTACAGGTAGTTACCGTCTAACCTACATAGGGAATGGTCTATGGAAAATGTGACAGTGTTAACGGAAAATGTGACAATGTCAACATATCCAATTAGGATCTATACTGGTACTGTGGGGTTATGTGGGGTCTGAGTCTGTGGATCCAATACGGGTCTGTACTGTGAGAGACCTGGCAGAAGAAAGCACTGTCATCGTCACAACACCCATCATGAGTGTCTTCCTAATTCTCTGACAGTGGATGTCCTTGAGGCCTTGTGTGCAGCACGCCGCTATTGACGTGGACGTTTCGCTAATACGCCGGCCATAATGTTAGCATACTGGAGGGTGCCAGCCCAGATTGAAAGCGAAAGGCCCGCTCTCGATGCCAGTTGATAGTTTTCACTCTGAATAAGATGCCCTGTCAGAGCACCATCTGCGCCAGGCAAATTAAAACAGCACACCGGGGGAGTTCAGCCTTGGCATGCCAGACAACAGCTCCAAGGGCTGCATTATTAGTTCAATTTATCAACATTGTGTGTGTGCATTGTTTTCTCCTTTACAGAGAGAAAAGCACAATATGCAGTGGGGAATGGTTTGATTGTCCACACTGCTGGGTGTTTGTCTCTCGCTGCTTTCTCTATGGGATGGGATTGTTCCATTCACGGGGAATAGTAAGAAAGGACTTAGGAACCAATGCACATCAGCGAGAATGGTATTGTTCAACACTATGGGGTGTTCTATTGTGGGGAAACCTTGATCTTCAGCTTGGACTCAAAGGTTTTTGTCATTCTGCAGGTCTGAGTCTGAAGTATGACAGTGTGTGAAGTACTTCAAACAGAGTACAGAGGCATGGATGGAGTAATCGCCTGGTGGAATTAGCCAGTGGGGTTGCTCATCTAGTCCCACTGAGCAGCACTACTTCCTTCAGCAGAGAGGATACGGAGAACAAAGGCATTGTGGGAATGTGGAGGTCTGAGGCTAAGCTGCAGTGCAGACAGTATTGCTTCTGTTCTGAAGTAGATGAAAAGGCTGGACTGGACACTGGATGGATGGTATTGTTGAGATATAATGGCCAGCAACTCTCACTAAGATGGTCTCAACGCTGTGTTTATCACTTCTAGGGATAAGCAGCCACCATCAGTACCCATGGATAATTTGTAAGGTGACAAAGGGATATAGAGTTGAAGTCAGAAGTTTACATACACTTAGGTTGGAGTCATTAAAACTCGTTTTTCAATCACTCCACAAATTTCTTGTAAACAAACTCTAGTTTTGGCAAGTCAGTTAGGACATCTACTTTGTGCATGACAAGTCATTTTTCGAACAATTGTTTACAGACAGATTATTTCACTTATAATTCACTGCATCACAATTCTGGTTCATTCTTGGGAGCAATTTCCAAATGCCTGAAGGTACAACGTTCATCTGTACAAACAATAGTACGCAAGTATAAAAACCATGGGGCCACGCAGCCGTCATACCGCTCTAGAAGGAGACGCGTTCTGTCTCCTAGAGATGATGGTGCGAAAAGTGAAAATCAATCCCAGAACAACAGTACAGGACCTTGTGAAGATGGAGGAAATGGGTACAAAAGTATCTATATCCACAGTAAAACGAGTCCTATATCGACATAACCTGAAAGGCCGCTCAGTAAGGATGAAGCCACTGCTCCAAAACCGCCATAAAAAAGCAAGACTACGGTTTGCAACTGCACATGGGGATAAAGACTATTGTACTTTTTGGGGAAATGTCCCCTGGTCTGATGAAACAACAATAGAACTGCTTGGCCATAATGACCATCGTTATGTTTGGAGGAAAAAGGGGGAGCCTTGCAAACTGAAGAACACTATCCCAACCGTGAAGCACGGGGTGGCAGTATCATATTGTGGGGGTGCTTTGCTGCAGGAGGGACTGGTGCACTTCACAAAATAGAGGAAGGAACATTATGTGAATATATTGAAGCAACATCTCAAGACATCAGTCAGGAAGTTAAAGCCTGGTCGCAAATGGGTCTTCCAAATGGACAATGACCCTAAGCATACTTCCAAAGTTTAAGCAAAATGGCTTAAGGACAACACAGTCAAGGTATTGGAGTGGCCATCACAAAGCCTTGACCTCAATCCTATAAAAACTTTGTGGGCAGAACTGAAAAAGCATTTGCGAGCAAGGAGGCCTACAAACCTGACTCAGTTACACCAACTCTGTCAGGAGAAATGGATCAAAATTCACCCAACTTATTTTGGGAAGCTTGTGGAAGGCAACCAGAAACATTTAACCCAAGTTCAACAATTTAATGGCAATGCTACCAAATATTAATTGAGTGTATGTAAACTTCTGACCCACTGGGAATGTGATGAAAGAATTAAAAGCTGAAATAAAACACTACTATTATTCTGACATTTCATTTTCTTAAAATAAAGTGGTGATCCTAACTGACCCAAGACAGGATTTTTTTACTAGGATTAAATGTCATGAATTGTGGGAAAACAGAGTTTAAATGCGTTTGGCTAAGGTGTATGTAAACTTCCAACTTCAACTGTATCTATTTTTTTTTTCTACCAGCAACTACTTTTAGGGAAAATTGTGGATTCCCATTGAATTAGACTGATAAGTAAGTTTGAGAGGAGTGAGCCTGAATGAGTTCACCAATTGTATCACTACCTACCTCACTAGTTAACTAACTAGTCGGCTAACTCGGCTAACCGAAAACCATTGAGCTACATCAATAAGAGCAGTAAACAATTCTGCTCTCTGACAGAAAACAATCATTAAGTCATGGCCCATGGATGTCATTATCATAATTTGAAGGTAATTCAACAGTAATTGTTTATTAATGCTACGTTAGAATACATCTCAGCTGAGAGCGCTAGCAATGTGCTTTAGCGCCTGCTGCCAGCCACTGAGCTCTGTAGCCACCCTGCTCTATGGGCAGGCAGTGGGGAGTAATGGAGTCTTACAGGGATGATGATTATCCTTAATAAAGGGAAGTAGGCAGCTTGGCCACTGGCGCTGCTAGCCTGTTAAACATCCATGCTGGTGCTGCTGCCACGACTAGCTTTGGACAATAGCTCCAATGTTAAAGATAGCTGTTCGTGTGAGAGAGGTGGTGTTGCTGTTCTCTGCAACAAACGTTCCTGAACTTCTCATGTTGCATAACAACTTCAAAAAAGGGGAATAGAGATGTTGCTTACCAGGCTTTGCTAGCGTTAGCCTGTTTGCTAACAACCTCAGACAGTTCGACAAGCTTTAAAAATAGAGGATAAAGAAATGTCAACTGACCATATGCTGAATCAGCAAGAGTGTTTTGCTTGCGTGTGGTCGCCAGGACGTCTAGAGAAGACAAGGGAAAGCAACAGACATATTGACAGAACAGTACATTGTGTAGGTCTGAGTCGTGGTTAAACACTCAAACTGTGCTTAGTTAAATGTATAATTGACTGCTTGTTTAACGTGCACATCTGCAAGGGAAAATTGAGAGCAAAATTCCCACTAGGGTACTCTCTTCAGCTAGGAAATGACAGGCTACTTGTATTGAGTTGCTGATTAATTTCATTGTAATATCATGCCCCAGGTATGGCAATCACTTTTTCTGTATCATTTTGGACAATTAAACGCACTTGATAAGCTTCGCTTGTTATGAAAGAGCTTTTATGATGGCTCTGTGCCAGTAGTGGAGAGCCATTAAGAACAGATGATTGGTCCACCTTACCGTGGCAGCTATCTGGGTAGTGAGGGTAGCCGTTCTCCACATCCTGCTCAAATCCGCCCCTGAGGAAAAACAAAACAGAAGAGGACAAAACGGCCTGTCAGCGTGTATGTGTCATTCCTCTTTCACCATTTTAAACACAACCTCCGCCTTCATTAATTGGGTACATTGTCAAGCTTTCCAAAATGGTTCTGTTGATGACAAAGACTTAAATAAATGGTGCTGCAAAAGAAAACCATTTAATTGGTTTTGTCTCTGCAAGGTCAGGCTGACTGTTTTGTTAATTCACCTGAGTCCAAATTCAAATGGATGTGTCGAGGTGCTATCATCTAGCTAGAATAATGTTTCACCACCAGTTGCATCCATGATGATTCTCTAGTTCTCCACTTTTTCCTCTTATACAGCAAAATAAACACTGCAGTATTTATTTCCATTTGGTTGTGCTCCAGTGCATTGGACACTTTCTTGGACATCTTTCTTCTATGAATCAAAGGCTTATACACATTCAGAAATCATACATTCCCCCTGGTGAGTAATGTGACTGCGTTGATGCACAATGGAGTGAGTGGCCCCTTAGTCAAGCAGAACATAACATCAATGACACTGAATTTTCTACAATGCAGTATCGACTGAGCAGGCAATCAAAGAAAATAACATATAAATAATCATGAACATTCACACATATGAAAACACACACACACAAACACACAGGCAATCAAACACACACATCTACACACATACTTTCCAGACGCGGCCAAAAACAAATTACATCTAAATGAAATGCAGGCCTAGATGAGTGAATACAGACCCAGTGAGCAAATCAAGAGTGAAAAAATAAAACATGGAATTCAGAGGGGAGAAATAATAAACTCAGAGAAATAATAACTTCACTTATCTTTCTATGCTCAGCAGTTGGCCCACTGACAGCCGATAGCATTAGTTGTATTACCACAGCAGAGTGGGTTTGTTTGTGAGTGAATAGGTCGGCCTGGGGGATTTTGCGTGATTGTGTGTCCGTGTGTGTGGACCACAACTAGTTACCAGTATTACCATATGCCTCCATTCCCTTTCTGTCTGTTTTATTAATGTATTTCTTTCTTCTGAGAGAGTGTGAGAGAAAGAGCCATGGAGAGAGACCTAGACTGGCCTTTTTGGCACGCCATGTCCCCAGGCGTTGACAGTGATGGGAGAAAGACAGGAAACCATGGAAACGGTTCACCTCTGGCTCAACCCCCCCCCCCCCACCCCCAAAAAAAACAGCCAGAAGAATTTATGCCACCTCTGGAGTGAGAGAGTAAGGGAGGAGAGAGAAGGGGGGGATGTGTCCCCTGTTGCTCTCCGGTCCAGCCCCATTACATCCTTTATGAGCTGTTGCATCTGTTCTGGAGGCATGGCCATGCTTGGGTTCTGACTATTTCACACCATATCAACTCTCTCTGACGTGGACAGAGCAGGCACAGCGTAATAGCTCTACTGACTGCATGTATAATATTTGCCAATCTCTTCGGTTCCACTCCATTGGCTTGCTGCATGGCACTGTCCCGCTGGTTAAAAACGTGATAAATCAAGCCTCAGTCCAATTCTGATTACCTGCCCAGCACGTACACACCGCCGCACACACACATACACACTTTTGGAATCTTCCATTAACCTCTGGCTGTGAAGCTATGGCAAATAAAACCCATGGGTGGCCAATCACAGGATATGCAATAAGTCAATCCCCAGCAGAATAATCCATTTGAAGCAGTCCATATGACTATTAGGATAGTGGCAGCTGCCTTTACTGTGATGCCTGTCCACCCATCCACACTAAGTTTACAGCCCATGTTTGCAGAGGTGAATACCTACAGCAGGTGATTTAAAGCCATACTGAAAATCAGAGGAACAGTGACAGCCCAGTCCCTGAGTGTCAGGAGGCAACATAGGAGGTGAAATGGTGTTTTCTACTGCTTCTCCTCCTCTACCTCTCTCCTTCCCTCCCTCATTCCCTCCGTTCGGAAGACAGTGAGGTACACACAACATGATTGAAATCCAGCCAGCTGAGCATTACTTTCGATTCCATGCTACAGTGCAGAAAGAGAAAGACAGTGGGTCAGGAGGGAGTCTCAGACAGAGGAATTGATTGGCTTTTTGTTTGCACACACACACCCTGCTTGGCGCTGACACTGAGCCAGTCGATAGCGCTAAGTGTCAAATGGCCTTCCAGTTCATCAGAATGGATCAGTAAATTACATTGAGGTCATTTTGATCGACGCCTTTCAGCCCCACCCCAGAGTGACGCATGACCCCTCCAAGCGGGTATTTGGGGTTTCATTTCCGAGTGATTGCAGACAGGTATGTCCGCCACATAGAAATAAACAAGATGGATGCTCGTCCTATATGTGAAATGGAGCCGACAGACCAATGTTTTTACTGTATTTTAGAGGCCGTATTCATCACGTTGACAATCTGGGCAAGTCAAACTCCAGATTAGGTATCGATTATTGAAAGCATACATATGCAGAGTACTATGAAGCTACTGCTACTTCATTCATTTACTGTATGTTTCATGCAAGGTCATGTCTATGGCCATTTGATGTTGATAAATTGTCAGTAAAATTAAATTTTTCTGATCGAAGACTCAACAGTAATATTTGACACATAGTAGTCAACAAAACCAGGACCAAGGAGTAGGGGCTAGGGATGGGTTTGGTACTTGGTCTCTAAACCTAATCTCTTATGATTGGCTGCGTGGTGGGGTGGTGCTTATGCAGCGTCTGTGACTTACCTGAATCCGGGCACCACCGTAGCACAGCTCCCCGTCCTCTGCCACACGCAGTAAGGGTCCCTCGAGGACAGACAGCTCCTGCAAGACAGACAGACAGTCAGAGTTCGGTGTGTGAACACTATCAAAAAGTAATAGAGACCAAATACATATTTTAATGAAGACTCTTTGGTGAGGCATGACCTGAAGTGATATGTGATATCTATTCACCTATCAACACCCCCATATTCTGGAGTGTCTCATTAACATCACAGGCCACAGTCACACCAGACGAAGTTAAACAGATCAGGCCAGGGTGTCATTTTACCTCACAGAAAAAACCTGCCATTTCATTTTTTCAACTGCAGAGCGAGCCTAGCTTGTAACTCTCCTATCTAGGAGCTCAGAAAGAGGCAGAGATGAATATGAGAGATGGTCAACGTAGTGTGACTGGCTGTCGGTCTGTGAGGCTGCAGACAGCAGTGTTTGGTGAGACCCCCCTGGGTGTCTGGAGCCCCCTGGGTGTCTGGAGCCCCCTGGGTGTCTGGAGCCCCCTGGGTGTCTGGAGCCCCCTGGGTGTCTGGTAGCCAGAGGCAGTCTTGGACAAGGACTCAGTGACACAGCCCAACTAACAGGCCAGTATGTAGAAGAGATGTAGGGAGCCAGAGAGGAGGACTGAGAGTTAGGTCAGTCATGCTCAACATGGTTTACAATTCAGAGGGCCGTGTAGACTGGGAGGGTGGAGGGGTCCCCACCAGACCAGCATTGACAACATGTCAGAGTTAAAGGTAATGACCCCTATCTCTAGGGGTGACTTGAAGCATTCCTGCCGGCTCCTTTTCTCTGTGCCTGTCAGGACATGATGAAGACACAGGTGTTCCTCTCACCTATGGGACCACTAGAGCTGTGTATATATCTATAGCTCTGTATGGAACCACTCATTAGAAACTGTCTGTCTGGAAGAAAGTCCACCATGTCTAGTCTCTCCTCTCTCTGTGGTGTAAATTCATGGTGTCTCCTCCCTACCTGTGGCTTGTCAGTTTTGCTGATTTTCTGTTCTTTACTGAGAATATCACCCCTGGTATGTGGGGTTACAGCTGACCTATTCTGGGGGTTCTCATTAATCCAGCACTGTGATGCAAAACAGGTGCAAATGTGACAACTTTTTGTAACTTTTGTGCTTAAATAACTAAAAGGGGGGAAATCAAAATGTTCTGAACATTGTGTGGGTCAGAGGGTTGAGAATGTCACAACTTTTGATATCTCTCTTTGCCATCTTTTTCACTAAATCTCTTTTCTCTATATATTTCATTCAACGTGTTTCTGCTGTCTGAACCATATCCATTGCTGAAACCTAATAGAAACAGCAGCTGCAGCGAGAGCGAGAGATAGAAAAAACGTTTTGCTTTGTGCAAGATAGAGGCTACAGTAAGGTGGAGAGACAGACCAAACCAACCAAACCTAATTTGGAGGCAGACAGATGGAGAGTGTGGAGAGGAGGATATGGGCCTGAAACCTGACCCCTGCAAAGCATCATGGGGCTTAAGGGGCCCCTAATCCCTGGTTGATGTGCACTGGGCTGTTTCAGAGGGATCCAGCAATGGAGGGGCTTTAAGCCCTCTAAAGTGAGCAGGCCCTATCGTTCTTGGCCTGTCGCCAATCAGCTGGTTCCAATTTGTGCGTAAATGCTGCTGAGCACTTCTCTAAGGCTCGCAATGAGGGTTTAGCATGCTATGGGGGATACGCATCCCCATTCAATTTTAATACAAATGTTTTTCTTGGGGGGTTGGGTAGAGGCGGGGGGGAACATTCCTCCACAACCCCAAAATAGGACACAAGATTGTCGAGTACACTAGATCAGACAAAAACATCCCATACAAAACAAATCACCTCCAGTAGTTGCTCTGACTGCAAGGAAGTCCTTTTCACTGCCCTCATAACAACGTCGGCTTCTAAACTATTGGTGATTCATATTTTGAATATAGGTCTGTTGCATACAGCATATTTACAATTTGGCATAAACGATACCACCCTGCTGCTGATTGATTGTAAGTCACACACACATGTGTAACTTCACATCACCATAGTAGCACTGGGGGAAGGAAGCCTCTGTAGCAGCAAACACATGAAAAACTGAATTCCACTGCATTATATTAACACACACTTGGCAACTGTTAACAGTGCAGTACTAGCTCTATATAATAGACCGGGTATCACTCACTCCTTGCAGGAGCCATAGTCGTTGCAGCGGCTCAGAGGTACTCGGATCACACAGCTGGAGAAGGCCACAAACAGGGCGTGATGTTCCCTGTCCAGCTCCAATCCCAGAACCCGTCTGTCCTCTCCGCGGATGTTACATCTAGGAAAGGGGAAACAACAAACACGACTCTTATTTCTGCTGATGGATGGTGACAACAGCAGCATCCTGGGAGACTATGCAAACGAGAGAGGAGTTGAAAAGCTGTTCAGGACACGTACTAACAGCCCCACAACACATATCTCCATCTTATTACAGTGGAGTCGGCTTGAAAGCATCACATACAATAATCATCCTCTTACAGTGGGCAAAAAAAGAGGGACTTTTGTTTGTTGCTGAACCAGTACAAGGGAATGTTATGAGAGGAGTGCACTGTATTATAAAACAAATAGTTTGTATCATATATCTGAAAGAGAATGGAGAAAGGGAGGCTGACTTGGTGGGGTTGTAGACATCGATGTCCTCCAGTAGCTGTGTGCTGAAGGAGGCGTTGAGATGGGTGCTGGCCAGGATCTTTAGTACCCTGCCGTCCTCGCTCCCCAGGAACAGCACCGTGTGGTTCTTATAGGGCCCAGCTGACGTATCCACTGCTAGCTGGGTTAACTTGAACCTGGGTGGACACAACAACAGGGTTGTGGTTCAGGGTTAACATGATGATACCTCCGAAGAGGCAAAGCATCTGCAATTAAAGATGTGAATTATTGTCGGAGTGTGTCCATGCACTGCAACCTGACACCACTGTGTAAGATTATGCAGGACACTATTGTACGTAAAAACCATCCTACTGCTCTCAACTTTCCTTCAGTCCCACACAAGTTGACGACATGTTTACTCAGAACGTCACACTAACTGGCACTACGCTAGTTAAATGACTCAACAAAGTGATGCATTCATCTTTGAAGTTCCGTTGTTCAACTCGTCTCGGGAGAGTTCTGAAGCAGATGTGACGTTAGGAGGCAGAATTGAGACAGACAGCGTGCCCTCCCTCCGCTGTGTGAAGACGCCTGGTTGTCTGTCAGACTGGCTCGGCTTCACCATGTAAGTCACGGCAGGGGATCGAGCTAGGGGGCTGTCTGACAGCCCTCTGACACCCACTCTACATTCAGCACCACTACATGTCTGGGCTTCTAATGAGCCACTGGAGCTATTTCCTGTGTTAGTCTGGTAGACCACAGCCGGATGTTGTTTTTAATTGATGCGCTTTTCAGCTTTTCACAGACCCCCTTCTGGTTGGATCTATAATTTGGGGAGGCCCTATCCTGCTTGTGTCGATCTTTGATGTGGTGTTTTGGAAGACCCCATCCTGACTGCGTCTAACTTTAATATTTAAAAGGGATTTTCATGTTGATACAAGGGACCAACTGTTATCTATTTCACCAAGGAGATCGATTAAATAGTTTTCTACCCATCAATTTTCCCTTTTATCTTTTCATCCCTCCATCCACCCTGCTGCTGTAGCTACCTGCTGGTTGTGCGTGTGAAGTAGGGCCGGTGGTTGACGGAGGGAACCGCCTCGTCCATCAGGGGGTGGTTCTTGATGAAGGTCAGGGTGTCGTCGGGGAAGGTCGTGGACGACTTGTAGGCAGCAGCAGAGCCGTCGCCGGCACAGCAGCCTGGTCTGTGAGACAGAGAGGAGGAGAAGAAGCTTGTCAGTGGAGTTTCAAAGTCAGTGGGCTAGATTTACTAAGCATTCACGCCGAGGGAATATGATATTTTAGATGCAAACTTTTGTTGACAGTGTTTACACTGGAATAAAGTAAATATGTCTGGACTGAGGCTGTCAAAGCTTACCTGGGTTTGGGTACCTGCTCCTCAGGCACGGGCGTCCAGGTTGACTCACTGTTTCTCTGCTCCTTGAACTTCCCATTGAAGGCCTTCTCAATGTCATCCATGTAGAATGCACATACTGCTGAGCCTGTGATACTGATGAGGAAAACAACAGAGACATTTGTCATGGGAAAGGCCCATATTAACCCAGGTTATAATGGATTGTATAGCTATAAAAGCATTCAAGACTGCTGCACAGGGTTGTAAAGGACATTAAACAACAATCTTATAAAATAGGCTTTTAAAAATGTACAATATCAAGGGTATGATATTGCAAATGTGAACATGATCTTTTTTTCTTTCTATTTTCTAGAAGAAGAGGTACAGTAAAACCTCATTATACTCATTGTATGAGTATGTACTGTATATCTGTATGGCCGTCTGTAATGTTGCTGCCTGGTACTGTGATTGACCTGTTGGCCTGTGTAGTGAAGACCCCCAGCACGGCTGGTCTGTGATTGATCTGCAGCACGTTGGTCAGCGACTGCAGAACGTCAAAGTAGAAGAAGGAATCGCCCGGCACCGAGCAGTTGAGCCGCGCTTTGAGGAACGACGTCCAGTAACGCTCTAGAACCCTGGGAGAACCTCCGTTGTCGTTCTTACATACACGAGCCACTCTGGAGAACACAACCTGAGGGGGAAAGAGAGAATGGAGAAAGGTTAGATTTGATAGGATTTTTCAACAAATGTTCATTCCTTTTGTGTCCATTCAGTAACATAACACAGTGACATGACATTACACTGTTTCACATGACATTACATTGCAGCCTATTTAATACAACATTATTGTTCATATGTTACAGTGAACAACAGAAGTTTTGTCTTCTCAACACCCCCAGACAGCAGAGGTTCTCCCAGGGTTCTATAGTGTTACTGGACGTCATTGCTAAAAATGAAATTGATTGGACATGATTTGGAAAGGCAAACACCTGTCTAGAAAAGGTCCACAGTTGACAGTGGATGTCAGAGCAAAAACCAAGCCATGAGGTCGAAGGAATTGTCCGTAGGCAGGATTGTGTCTATGCACAGATCTGGTGACCGGTACCAAAACCTTTCTGCAGTATTGAAGGTCAAGAAGACAGTGAGCAATCGGGGAGAAGGGCCTTGGTCAGGGAGGTGACCAAGAACCCGATAGATGGTCACTCTGAGAGCTCCAGATGTTCTCTGTAGAAATCTCTGTAGCACTCCATCAATCAGGCCTTTCTGGTAGAGTGGCCAGACGGAAGCAACTCCTTAGTAAAAGGAACATGATAGCCCGCTTGGAGTTTTCTAAAGGGCACCTAAAGGACTCTCAGACCATGAGTAACAAGATTCTCTGGTCTGACGAAACCAAGATTGAACTCCTTGGCCTGAATGCCAAGCGTCACGTCTGGAGGAAACCCGGCACCGCTCATCACCTGGCCAATACCATCCCTACGGTGAAGCATGGTGGAGGCAGCATCATGCTGTGGAGATGTTCTTCAGCGGCAGGGACTGGGAGACTAGTCAGGATCGAGAGAAAGATGAACGGAGCAAAGTACATCTCTGGAGAGATCTGAAAATAGCTGTGCAGCGATGCTCCCCATCCAACCTGACAGAGCTTGAGAGGATCTGCAGAGAAGAATGGGAGAAACTCCCCAAATACAGGTGTGCCAAGCTTGTAGCGTCATACCCAAGAAGAGTCAAGGCTGTAATCACTGCTAAAGGGTGCTTCAACAAAGTACTGAGTAAAGGGTCTGAATATTTATGCAAATAAGGTATTTCATTTTTATTGTATTTTTTTGTACATTATCAAAAATATCAAAAAACCTGTTTTTGCTTCGTCATTATGGCGTATTGTGTGTAGATTATTTTTTACTGGTACAGGGTGATCTTCAGATGAGTCTTGAGGCTTGTCGGCGTCCTGGAGCAAAACAACGAACATGTACGTATTTGTCAGTCATATTAGTGTGTAAACGAAACTGTTCGGACGTTACAGACAGAAGTTGGCAGGTCGGCAAAACAGAGAACACTATTGTGTTCGTGAGAGTCTCATCTTTCCATAATAGTTTGTCGGACGCTACAGATGTTTTTGTGAGAAGAGTCTGACAAACACCACTCGAGCTCTGCCACCTTTCACCGCAGATGTGAAAGTGTGACATCAGCGGATGCGGTCGATTGAGACGCATCCAATGCAAAAAAACATACAGCGGGGAGAACTAGTATTTGATACACTGCCGATTTTGCAGGTTTTCCTACTTACAAAGCATGTAGAGGTCTGTAATTTTTTTAAATAATCGGTACACTTCAACTGTGAGAGACGGAATCTAAAACAAAAATCCAGAAAATCACCTTGTATGATTTTTAAGTATTAATTTGCATTTTATTGCATGACATAAGTATTTGATCACCTACCAACCAGTATGAATTCCGGCTCTCACAGACCTGTTAGTTTTTCTTTAAGAAGCCCTCCTGTTCTCCACTCATTACCTGTATTAACTGCACTTGTTTGAACTCGTTACCTGTATAAAAGACACCTTTCCACACACTCAATCAAATAGACTCCAACCTCTACACAATTGCCAAGACCAGAGAGTTGTGTAAGGATATCAGGGATAGGACCTGCACAAGGCTGGGATGGGCTACAGGACAATAGGCAAGCAGCTTGGTGGAGAAGGCAACAACTGTTGGCGCAATTATTCGAAAATGGAAGAAGTTCAAGATGACGGTCAATCACCCTCGGTCTGGGGCTCCATGCAAGATCTCACCTAGAGGGGCATCAATGATCATGAGGAAGGTGAGGGATCAGCCCAGAACTACACGGCAGGACCTGGTCAATGACCTGAAGAGAGCTGGGACCACAGTCTCAAAGAAAACCATTAGTAACACACTATGCCGTCATGGATTAAAATCCTGCAGCGCACGCAAGGTCCCCCTGCTCAAGCCGGCGCATGTCCAGGCCCGTCTGAAGTTTGCCAATGACCATCTCGATGATCCAGAGGAGGAATGGGAGGAAGTCATGTGGTCTGATGAGACAAAAATAGAGCTTTTTGGTCTAAACCACTCGCCGTGTTTGGAGGAAGAAGGATGAGTACAACCAAAAGAACACCATCCCAACCGTGAAGCATGGAGGTGGAAACATAATTCTTTGGGGATGCTTTTCTGCAAAGGGGACAGGACGACTGCACCGTATTGAGGGGAGGATGGATGGGGCCATGTATCGCGAGATCTTGGCCAACAACCTCCTTCCCTCAGTAAGAGCATTGAAGATGGGTCGTGGCTGGGTCTTCCAGCATGACAACGACCCGAAACACACAGCCAGGGCAACTAAGGAGTGGCTCCGTAAGAAGCATCTCAAGGTCCTGGAGTGGCCTAGCCAGTCTCCAGACCTGAACCCAATAGAAAATCTTTGGAGGGAGCTGAAAGTCCGTATTGCCCATCGACAGCCCCGAAACCTGAAGGATCTGGAGAAGGTCTGTATGGAGGAGTGGGTCAAAATCCCTGCTGCAGTGTGTGCAAACCTGGTCAAGAACTACAGGAAACGTATGATCTCTGTAATTGCAAACAAAGGTTTCTGTACCAAATATGAATTTCTGCTTTTCTGATGTATCAAAAACTTATGTCATGCAATAAAATGCAAATTAATTACTTAAAAATCATACAATGTGATTTTCTGGATTTTTGTTTTAGATTCCGTCTCTCACAGTTGAAGTGTACCTATAATAAAAATTACAGACCTCTACTTGCTTTGTAAGTAGGAAAACCTGCAAAATCGGCAGTGTATCAAATACTTGTTCTCCCAACTGTATCTCTAGCTTAAACTGACTGATTTTGATGGGGATTATTTTTAATGCTAATTAGATTTTCATGGGGTTGCGGAAATTGAATCTAGGGGGTAAAGGGTCTTGCTCAAGGGGCCAACGGTAGGGGAATGTCTTGAGGATGAGAACCCAGCAGCCCTCTAGTTGCCAGATCAATTCTACCCTTTTTTTCAGCGCCTGTCCCGGGAATCGAACCGGCCACCTTTCGGCTACAGGTCATTAGCCGCTGGGCTACCTACCACCCCCTTCTGTAGTATTGAACTACAACTCTCTTACCTTGCCAAGTGTGGTGTACTCCACAGCAATCTCACTGAAGAAGAAGTACACGTAGTTCCCGTACTCAATGGCATGGAGGAAATGAGGCTCTGAGGAGACAAAGGGAGAAATATGAAACAGTAGCACTGACTGTCTTACAAGGTATTCACAACAGTTAAGCATTAGGCAGTCAGTGTTTTGGTAGGAAGCATAACTCATGTGGGTACCACACTTTGATTTAGAATGAATACTGCTCTAATATGTAATGTACTGCATACAAATAGATAATGATTTTTGAGGAAGATTTTGAGTAAGGTTCTAAAGGTAAATTCACAAGTTGAGACCTAAGGCCAAGGCCAGGGGCTCACCTCGTAGCCATTTGGAGTCGTACTTCACGGTACGAAGCACCGGGCTGCTCTCTCCCAGACTACGGTAAATTACTGCATCACTCGCCAGGAAGTCTGTCATGGTGGCCGAGTAGAAATCACCACCTGAGAGGAACAAAATCACTCATTTAAGAAAGGTTTGCTTTTTTCAAATGAACACAATTGCAATGAAGACTAGAAACCCATGCCTCCCAATGTGTATTTTTACTTCATGGCTACACTTGATGTAGGTGCTGTGCTGCTCTCAATGACACTGTGTGAACTATGTCTAAATGTCACTGGCAAATTGGCAAGATTGAGGGCAGGTTTACTGATCAAGTTGCTGCCCATAGCTGACATGTCTCTCTGTCTCTGTCCAGAGCAACTCACCAGCGAAGAGGCCGACGTTGGATTGGCGAGACTCAAAGGGACAGCGGGCCTGACCCACCACCTCCTCACCGTCCTGTTCCAGTGTGGACATCTGGGAGAGAGAGGGACGAAAGAGAAGAGGGGACTCAGAGAGGGAAGGGGGTACTTCATAAAGCTATTTATAGGAGTGTAACAAAAAAAAAATAACTCCAAGGAGCTTATATTGAAAAACCTCAACTAAAATAACTAGGTCAGTGTTTGCAGTTGTTAAGTTTACTGTTTTCCCCTTACTGAAAAATCGATTTCAGTCCAAACTTGAGTATTGTTCTGTTTTATATCAGGTTAGCTTTACTGCTAACTGCCAAGTTATAAAGTCGACCCCTTAAAGTCATTGACAGAATGTGCCTCTAGTCAATCCTGATGAATAAATAGGAACACGTGTCATAAAGATACCTTTTATTTAGTACATTTTACACTGCATTGTAACAACAGTAAAGTCAAAAGGTCAGGAGTAACACTCCTGTCAGCCTGCACTATGGCTGCTACTCTGGCAGCACTGTGAGGAGACAGTATCTCCTAACCACAGATCTTTAGCAGCTATTCCTGCCCCACCGTTAACAAGGTCGTAAACCTCGGCTCAGACAATATGTGTGAATCCCACTGTGGTGGTGGGGGGCGGGGCTGCAGAATGCGACCAGGAAGAGAGGTCATTCTCGGCAGCTCCAGCAAACAGCTACCTTCACAAACACACACAGTGACAGCTGTCAACATCTGTGTTTATATTTAACGCTGTGTTCCCTATGGGTACACTCTCTAAGTGAGAAATCCACCAATGTTACATCTCTGATCTGTCTGCTAAACCATGGTTCTGGGGCTTCAGTTCTACAGTACAGTGTGATTTAGACTAGAGGATACAGGTTTTCACTTCCTGGTCTTTGATCCAGCTGGCTCATTGGGCAGAGTGTTTTGTGGCGATCAATTTACATGGAAAATGCACTCTGTGCAAAATAAAACATTTTCCACCCGTCCACACCCACAATCCAATCCACTTCACCCTAACACACCCTCTCCTGACCCCACTGCCCTCCTCAGTCTTTCCAAGGAATGCTGCAGACAGATTGCATGATATGATTTACACTTCAGCACACTATTCCCAGTTCTCCAGATAGTCATCGCTCCCGGTTTTTCTCAGACTGTAGACGTTACATCCCCTCTTCCAAAAAGCACACTGTGAATCATTGCCCAGAACCGTGATGTCATCTCAGCTCAACCAGACTTCTTTTGTATTGGTAGACATCCTGGGGAGTATGAATCCATCTATGCACCGTTGTCACGATTAACGTATCGCTATTTTCCTATTGTATGTTTCCACTCAGCCGACATCTCTCTCTGGCACACTTTGGGTTGTTAATCATTTGAGCAGTCAGATAGCAATAGAGTGTAGGTGGCGTGAGTTCCTTCGTGGAACTAAAGTAGTGGCTCCCCTGGGATTCTGACTCTAGTTTTCAGGCATGTTTTGTTTTCTCTCCCCCCTCCCTTCTCTCTCTCCCCCACTCTCTCTCTCTCCCCCACTCTGTCCCTCGGAGGATGACATGATCTCAAATCATCTGCGGTTGCAGTTTATTCCTCAGATGTGTGAATAAAGACGGTTATTATCATCCTGGATCTGTGTTCAGTCAACAGACCGCTGCCAACCTCGGTTGAGTCAACATGTTTCTCCATCAACATCCAGGATAGCAGCACTCCTTTGAAGTGGTTCTGCATTCTGGAGCGCTATTGGGGTCTATCTGTGCACGACAATGTCGACTTGATGATTTTATACTGTAGATAAAGAGAGGACACTTTTTTCTCACAAAAAGTTAGGAGAAAGTCAGGATGTCAACACCTGTAGGCAATGCCCTTAACTGCTAAACCTCCCCATGCTAACAATTTTTTTAACTAAGCGTATTTACCCCAGCTGTTATGTTTCAGGACAGTGCTGGGTATGGAACTGGGGGCTTTAGATAGAAAGGTGACTGAGGTGAAGTGTCCTACCTTGTAGTTGCGGCAGGTGGGGTTAAAAGCGTTGGTCCCACAGGCAAATAGCGTCTCATCGTTGCGTGGAACCAGAACTTTGATGTAGTTGTAGCACTCATCCTGTCAAAGGGAAACAGCTGGGTTTCAGGAGATGGCAATGTGACTACTGGCTGCTGGTGTTATCACCCCACCTGCAGTGACATTGCACAGCTTATTATGCACTGAATGGCATTTTGCTGAGGGCACACACACACACACACACACACACAAAACCTCCCTCTCAGTCATACTTCTGTTCTTATTCTTGTCATTACCATAATCCCTGTGCTGATCTCTATGGTTTCACTAGAGCTCTGGGAGGCTGGCACTGCTTGTGCCAGAGACTGGTTCTGGAACTACAGATACCTGTGGTGCTGATTTTGATAAGCAATCTATGCTATTGTTAGTGCTACCCTCCCACATCGCAGACCAGACAGTGGGAGAGCGAGAAACAGAGAGAAAGAAAGGGAGAGAGATACTCACGCTGTTCTTCCCCCTCACTGTGCATTTATCCACATCTTTTGTCTTCCAAGTCAATTTCTGCAACACACAGACAGACAACCAACTGTCAGAGCAAGAAAGAGACCCTTTTTTCACCCAGCCATTCAAATGCTATTAGGAGACAGCTATAATGAAAATCTCATCAAGGTCAATTAAGCTTCTGACAAACAAACATCTGAAAACACACGAGGAGCTGTGTCTAACCTTGTCAGCGTGCAACTAAAAACTATTGTTCCTCTACAATCCATCTCCCATACAATACATCCCAATCCACCTGTACTTCGTAACAACAAGACATCTCTATGGATAATTAGACCAACAAGAAGATCAAGGAATGAGAAAGGAATCTGCAATGCATTCCTATGGGAAGTAGATTGCCCTGATACTAGCTATCTATGGTCCTCCTGGACGTCCTTATCTCCTAGCATTGGCCCCACAGTGGGCCCCCGCTAGTGGAGTGAATAGGAAGAGATCCATCAACTTGTTAACAAGGTTGCCTGGTTGAAGGTGGTTTAATGCACTGCCCACCAGTGCAGATCCACTGTTCCACTGCCGACTGACTGGGAGGGTGTTTTGCTGATCCCGCTGTCCTCCCTGCAGGAGCTCCAAACTCATCAACACCATGGGGCATGCTGGGAAATAAGATTTATCCAGAGACTAAGGTGAAATCCCTATTTTGGCTCAAAACTCAACTGCTACCCTTCTGGGCCTTAAAGTGGAGTGAAATGTATCCCCCAAGGCTCTTCTCACTTCCCTATTGAAGATCCAATATGATAGGATAAATAGGATAGACGTCAGCAATATGATAATACTTCCCCCTAGACCTCTGGCAGAGAGAGGTGGAGTTAGCTATTTATCGCTTTTGCCCATCCAGGCCTTTGATATACAGTATCTCTGAGTTGGGGATCATGGTGGGCCTGGTGAGGAGACTGGGGATTAGAACTGAAACTGGGCCATAGAAAAGGAATAGATCTATGATGAAGCAGACTGTGGGTTTTTGATTATGACTCAGGCGCACACTAATGAGCTCACTGAGACAGATAAGAAGCATGGGAAGGTGATAAAGCCAGGTTAGTATTATGGCTGATGACCATCTACTAGTCCTGGCCCACTAGCTTTTCTGAACGCTGTGTCCCCTGCTCGCCTAGCGTAGTAGTGACTACCGAAAGCCACCCTGACTCACCTATTGCTGCTCTTTAAAAAAAAAAAGCCATTTTTTCTCCCCAATTTTGTGGTATCCAATTGTTTTAGTAGCTACTATCTTGTCTCATCGCTACAACTCCCGTACGGGCTCAGGAGAGACGAAGGTTGAAAGTCATGCGTCCTCCGATACACAACCCAACCAAGCCGCACTGCTTCTTAACACAGCGCGCATCCAACCCGGAAGCCAGCCGCACCAATATGTCGGAGGATACACCGTGCACCTGGCAACCTTGGTTACCGCGCACTGCGCCCGGCCCGCCACAGGAGTCACTGGTGCGCGATGAGACAAGGACATCCCTACCGGCCAAGCCCTCCCTAACCCGGACGACGCTAGGCCAATTGTGCGTCGCCCCACGGACCTCCCGGTCGTGGCCGGTTACGACAGAGCCTGGGCGCGAACCCAGAGTCTCTGATGGCACAGCTGGCGCTGCAGTACAGCGCCCTTAACCACTGCGCCACTCAGGAGGCCCCTATTGCTAGTCTTTTGACCCTATGGTCACTCGGCTACACAGCTGATGCCCCTAATTTTATTTACCTGTTGGCCCCAGCCTCAAATTCAGGTCCTGTATGCACCTAACTGATCCACTCTGCCCATTCATCGCCATTTACCCGTTGTTGTCTTACCTCTCCTGATCAACACCTGTGATTGCTTTATGCCTCTCTCTACTGTCAATATTTTTTTTTTTATTTAACCAGGTAGGCTAGTTGAGAACAAGTTCTCATTTGCAACTGCGACCTGGCATATGCCTTGACTACGGCTGTCTTGGCTAGTTCTTATTATTTTATTTCACTGTAGAGCACTCAGTCCCGCTCACCTTGCCTTAGATATCTCTTTTGTCCCACCCCACACACATGCATAGACCTCACCTGGCTTAAATGGTGCCTCTAGAGACGAAACCTCTCTCATCGTCCCTCAACGCCTAGGTTTACCTCCACTGTACTCACATCCTACCAAACCATTGTCTGTTCATGCCCTGAATCTATTCTACCATGCCCAGAAATCTGGTCCTTTTATTCTCAACGCACTAGACAACCAGTTCTTATAGCCTTTAGCCGTACCCTTATCCTACTCCTCCTAAATTCCTCTGGTGATGTAGAGGTTAACCCAGGCCCTGTAGTCCCCAATTCCACTTCTATTCCCCAGGCGCTCTCATTTGTTGACTTCCGTAACCGTAAAAGCCGGGGTTTCATGCATGTTAACATCAGAAGCCTCCTCCCTAAGTGTGTTTTATTCACTGCTTTAGCAAACTCCACCAACCCTGATGTCTTAGCCATGTCTGAATCCTGGCTTAGGAAGGCCACCAAAAATTCTGACATTTCCATCCCAAACTACAACATTTTCTGCCAAGATAGAACTGCCAAAGGGGGTGGAGTTGCAATCTACCGCAGAGATAGTCTGTAGATTTCGGTCATGCTATCCAGGTCTGTACCAAAACAGTTTGAGCTCCTACTTTTAAAAATCCACCTTTTCAGAAATAAGTCTCTCATTGTTTCCGCTTGTTATAGACCCCCCTCAGCCCCCAGCTGTGCCCTGGACACCATATGTGAATTAACTGCCCCCCAATTATCTTTAGAGTTTGTACTGTTAGGTGACCTAAACTTGGATATGCTTAACACCCCGGCCGTCCTACAATCAAAGCTAGATGCCTTCAATCTCACACAAATTATCAAGTAACCTAGCAGGTACAACCCTAAATCCGTAAACACGGGCACCCTCATAGATATCATCCTGACCAACTTGCCTTCCAAATACACCTCTGCTGTCTTCAACCAGGATCTCAGCGATCACTGCCTCATTGCCTGCGTCCGTAATGGGTCCGCAGTCAAACGACCACCCCTCATCACGGTCACCCCTCATCACTCTCATCACTGTCAAACGCTCCCTAAAACACTTCAGTAAGCAGGCCTTTCTAAGCAGGCCTTTCTAATCGACCTGGCCCGGATATCCTGGAAGGATATTGACCTCATTCCGTCAGTAGAGGATACCTGGATATTATTTAAAAGTGCTTTCCTCACCATCAAATGTGAACTAAGAACAGATATAGCCCTTGGTTTAAAATCTGGACTCCTTTGGCCACCTCTCCTTCCAGTTCTCTGCTGCCAATGACTGGAACGAATTGCAAAAATCACTGAAGCTGGAGACTTACATCTCCCTCACTAACTTCAAGAATCAGCTGTCAGAGCAGCTTACCAATCATTACACCTGTACACAGCCCATCTGTAAATAGCCCACCCAACTACCTCATCCCCAATACTATAATTTTTTAACCCTTTTCACCCCAGTATCTCTACTTGCACATTCATCTTCTGCAAATCTATCACTCCAGTGTTAATTGCTAAATTGTAATTTTTTCACCACTATGGCCTATTTATTGCCTTACCTCCCTAATCTTACTACATTTGCACACACTGTATATAGATTTTTATATTGTGTTATTGACTGTACATTTGTTTATCCCATGTGTAACTCTGTGTTGTTGTTTGTGTCGCACTGCTTTGCTTTGTCTTGGCCAGATCGCAGTTATAAATGAGAACTTGTTCTCAACCGGCCTGGTTAAATAAAGGTGAAATAAGAAAAATACACTATGTACTATGCAATGCACATATTGTTAGTGCTCCTAACTTCTTTTAAAATACATACGTTCTCTTCTGACAATTCTCTGCACTACACATCATTCTGCTCATGTATTTCCACTGCAATCAAATACATTGATGTTGAGTGGGTCCCTTATGGAGATGACTCATGCTGTAAATGAATCTAAATACAATAGTGACAAGCAAACACAAACCCAGGCCTTAAAGTGATTTTTGTTTAAGAGCAATCGTGTTTGACAAATGGGATTCAGATGGAAGAGAGAGAGCACAGCACTTCAAAACCAGGAGTGCGCGACATAACTTCTATTGGATATCTGTCTGTAGTGAAATGGCTTTGTATCTGCTTGAATGAAGAGACTGGCTGAGTAAGAAGAAAACGACACAAATAACCTATTTTTAAAAGATGAGCAGAAAAGTAGGAGCCATTGAACCACCAGTAATGCTCTTATGTTCAGCCAGCTGCAATGATACACTACTCTATGACCCTTGAGGTCATGACTCATGTAAACAATGTGTTTGTGAGACAACATAAGGCTTACCTGTTGTGGGACGATCTGCTCAGAGGAGGCGCTGAGACTGATAGCAAACACATGATCCCTGTAAGAGGTCAAAGGTCAGAAAACATTTGAAGATGTCTCCTCTCTGCCCTGAAACCCAATCCCACCACACCACACCCAAGCTGCCTGTTCTTAGCCTAAATTAGATTGATTAGGGTCAGTCACACAGTTCTTTAACACAGGCTTATTGATGTAGAAGGGCTTCTTGCTGAGCCTGAGGTACCTTTTACATAATAAACCTACAGTATGACAATATGAATGTAACGGGAGCTATCCAATACGGTTGACTGATACAATGACAGAAATACTACAAAGGGATTCAATGAAGAGTAGTCAATACAGGGTTAATGTAAGGCAGTCCAGTGCATTGAAGATGAGAGAACAATACTGAGAGGCGTGTTGACTGACCTGGCTGCGATGTAGAGCATGTGGTTGATCCGGAGCATCCTCTGGAAGTCCAGGCCCAGTCGTACTGTATCGTTGTCCGACATGAGGCCATGGAAGCTTGGGTACAGGTAGGAGTCTGCATGGGGAGGGGGAAAGAGTAGCAAGCTCAGTTCAGTGACAGTGTTAATATCCATAACGACAAACCAAGCACTAAAGAAATCAAGGGTGTGAATCTGAAAATAAGGTGTATTCAAGCACAAAAATAAAGATTGTTTGAGAAAGTACAAGAGAGCGAGAGAGAAAATAGGTTGTTGACTTGATATAACCCTCTGATTGCAGTATGCTTTCTCAGCTTCTATTTTGTATGCTTTTCCTTTGCCCCACATTTGCTGCAGATGCCCAGATTGTAATTTGTTCTAACTGTCATGTGGTTGTTAATGTGGGCTATCCCATGACTCTATTCTGTGCTGCTAGAGATAATACACTTAACTGTAAATTAAGAGGGGGAAGCGGGAAGCATCTCTAGACCCTAAGTTTATCACAAGAGCTATACAAAACAAAAACACTGTAACAACTGGGACATGCTTAAACCACCTGACCAAGTACTAAAGCAATGGGAATCACGAAATCTTCCTCAGATTATTACCAAACACCCCCAAAAATGCTACTCTCCTCGATGTTATCCCCACAAATAATCCTGATCTGTATCAGTCTGGTGTTTTCTGTATTGACCGTAGTGATCACTGTTTTACAGCCTGCGTTCGTAATGGCTGCTCAGCGAAACAACCTGTCCTGCTTTGTCATAGACGCTTGCTGAAAAACTTTAATGAGCAAGCCTTCCTTCATGAACTGGCCTCTGTAAAATGGTATAGAATCAGCTTGATCCCCTCTGTCGAAGACGCTTGGACCATCTTTTTTGATATTTTCAGTGGTATTGTTAACTTCTTGGTGACAGGGGGGCAGTTTTGAGTAGCTTGGAATGAATAAGGTGCCCAAAGTAAACTGCTTGCTATATTATTAGTAGTATTGGATAGAAAATACTCCGATGTTTCTAAAACTGTTTGAATGATGTCTGTGAGTATAACAGAACTCATATGGCAGGCGAAAACCTGAGAAAAATCCAACCAGGAAGTAGGAAATCTGAGGCTTGTAGGTTTTCAAAGCTTGGCCTATCGAATACACAGTATCTATGGAGCCATTTTTCACTTCCTAAGGCTTCCACTAGATGTCAACCTTCTTTAGAAACTTGTTTGAGGATTCTACTATAAAGGAGGGGCTCATGAGACCTGTTTGAGTCAGTGGTCTGGCAGAGTGTCTTGGTCTCATGATGCGCGGTCACGAGAGTTAGCTTTTCTTCAGACAGGAATTCTCCAGTTGGAACATTATTGAACATTTATTTTGAAAACATCCTAAAGATTGATTCTATAATTAGTTTGACAGGTTTCTACGGACTGTTATATAACTTTAACTTTTCGTCCGACGTTCTGCTGGACCTGCACGCGCGTTTGGATTTGTTTACCAAACACCCTAACAAAAAGATCTATTTGGACATAAATTATGGACATTATCGAACAAATCAAGCATTTATTGTGGACCTGGGATTCCTGGGAGTGCATTCTGATATAGATCATCAAAGTTAAGTGAATATTTCAAATGCTATTTTTGACTAATGTTGACTACCCAATATGGCGGATATCGCTTTGGCTTCTTTATTGTCTGAACGCTGTTCTCAGATTATTGCATGGTTTGCTATTTACGTAAAGTTTTTTTTAAATCTGACACAGCAGTTGCATTAAGGAGAAGTATATATCTAATTCCATGTATAATAGTCGTATCTTTATCAATGTTTACTATGAGTATTTCTGTCATTTGATGGGGCTCTAAGCTAAATCTTTGCATGTTTTAGAACTACTGAACGTAACACGCCAATGTAAAATGAGATTTTTTTATATAAATATGCACTTTACCGAACAAAACATAAATGTATTGTGTAACAATTACAGTCCTATGAAGTCCTATGAATGTCATCTGATGAAGATCATCAAAGGTTAGTGATTAATTTTATCTTTATTTGTGCTTTTTGTGACTCTCTTTGGCTGGAAAAATGGCTGTGTTTATTCTGTGGCTTGGTGGTGATCTAACATAATCGTTTGTGGAGCTTTCGCTGTAAAGCATTTTTGAAATCAGACAGTGGCTGGATTAAGAGGAATTGTATCTTTAAAATGTTGCCTAATACTTGTTGTTTGAGAAATTTGATTTATGAGATTTATGTTGTTTCGTATTTGTTGCCCTGCAATTTCACTGGCTGTTGGCGAGGGGTTCAACAAACACGCCCCCATAAAGGAAATTAAAATTAAAAACAGGTTCAGCCCCTGGTTCGACCGTAATCTTGCAGAATTACTCCACCTCAAGAATTGCATTTGGCGAAAGGCTCGGCACATACATACTCACGCTGACTGGCTCCTGTTCAGGCAAATGAGAAATAAATACACCCAGGCTATCTGGAAGTCCAAAGTTAGTTACTTTAAGGAGCAGTTCTCTCTCTGTGGGTCTAACCCCAAGAAGTTCAGGAAAACGGTTAAAGACGTGGAGAATTAACACCCCTCCTCACAGCTGCCCATGTCCCTTAATGTTGATGTGGTTGTTACTAACAATAAGCACATGGCTGAGTTCTTTAATCACCACTTCATTAAGTCAGGTTTCCTATTTGACTCAGCCATGCCTCCTTGCCCATCCAAAATTTCCTCATCTCCCTTCTAATGCGACTAGCCCTGATGCTCCTCCCTCTTTTCCCCCTGCCCCGCTACAAAGTTTCTCCCTGCAGGTGGTCACTAGGTGCTAAAGGAGCTCCTTAAACTTCATCTAAAAAAACATCTGGGTCAGATGGTTTAGACCCTTTCTTCTTTAAGGTTGCTGCCCCAATCATCGCCAAGCCTATCTCTGATCTTTTTAACCTGTCTCTCCTCTCTGGTGAGGTTCCCATTGCTTGGAAGGCAGCCACAGTTTGTCATGTATTTAAAGGGGGAGATAAAGCTGATCCTAACTGTTGTAGGCCTCTTTCTATGTTTATGAAAAGTGTTGGGAAAAAATGTTAATAATCAACTGGCTTTCTTGATGTCTATAGTATTCTCTCTGGTATGCAATCTGGTTTCCACTCAGGTTATGGATGTGTCACTGCAACCTTAAAGGTCCTCAATGATGTCACCATTGCCCTTGATTTTAAGCGATGTTGTGCTGCTATTTTTATTGACTTGGCTGAAGCTTTTGATACGGTAGACCATTCCATTCCTGTCGGCTAAGGAGATCTGGTGTCTCTGGGGGGGTCTTTGGCCTGGTTTGCTAACTACCTCTCTCGAAGAGTGCGGTGTATGAAGTCAGGACATCTGCTGTCTCAGCCACTGCCTGTCACCAAGGGAGTACCCCAAGGCTCGATCCTAGGCCCCATGCTCTTCTCAATTTACATCAACAAGATAGCTCAGGCAGTAGGAAGTGCTCTCATCCACTTATATGCAGATGATACTCATTTATACTCAGCTGGCCCCTCCCCGGATGTTGTGTTAAATGCTCTACAACAAAGTTTTCTTGGTGTTCAACAAGATTTCTCTGCCCTTAACCTTGTTCTGAACACCACCAAAACAAAGGTCATGTGGTTTGGATGAAGAATGTTCCTCTCCCCACAAGTGTGATTACTACCTCTGGGGGTTTAGAGCTTGAGGTAGTCACCTCATACAAGTACTTGGGAGTATGGCTAGACGGTACACTGTCCTTCTTTCAGCACATATCAAAGCTACAGGCTAAAGTTAAATCTAGACTTGGTTTCCTCTATCGTAATTGCTCCTCTCTCACCCCAGCTGCCAAACGAACTGATTCAGATGACCATCCTACCCATTCTAAATTACAGAGACGTATTTTATAGATCGGCAGGTAAGGGTGCTCTCGAGTGGCTAGATGTCCTTTACCATTCGGCCATCAAATTTGCCACCAATGCTCCTTATAGGACACATCGCTGCACTCTATACTCCTCTATAAACTGGTCATCTCTGTATTACCCGTTGCAAGACCCACTGGTTGATGCTTATTTATAAAACCCTTTTAGGCCTCACTCCCCCCTATCTGAGATATCTACCGCAGCCCTCATCCTCCACATACAACACCCGTTCTGCCAGTCACATTCTGTTAAAGGTCCCCAAAGCACATACATCCCTGTGTCGCATCTTTTCAGTTCGCTGCAGCTAGCGACTGGAACGAGCTGCAAAAAAGACTCAAACTGGCCAGTTTAATCTCAATCTCTTCATTCAAAGACTCAATCATGGACACTCTTACTGACAGTTGTGGCTGCTTTGTGTGATGTATTGTTGTCTCTACCTTCTTGCCCTTTGCGCTGTTGTCTGTGCCCAATAATGTTTGTACCATGTTTTGTGCTGCTACCATGTTGTGTTGCTACCATGTTGTTGTCATGTTGTGTTGCCATGCTATGTTGTGTTGTGTTGTCTTAGGTCTCTCTTTATGTAGTGTTGTCTCTCTTTATGTAGTGTTGTCTCTATGTAGTGTTGTCTCTCTTGTCGTGATGTGTGTTTGGTCATATATTTATTATTATTTTTTTAATCCCAGCCTCCGTCCCCGCTGGAGGCCTAATGCCTTTTGGTAGGCCGTCATTGCAAATCAGAAATTGTTCTTAACTGAGTTGCCTAGTTAAATCAAAATCAATCCGTCGAGGCTGGCCTGTGACCATCTTCTCTCCCATAGTGCTGCATTAACTGTTCAGGCCAGGGGTATCAAACATATGGCCCATGGGTCGGAGGGGGTACGACCCCTGGGAAAAATGAGTTTGACACCCCTGGCTTAGGCCTTCCTGTCCAACTTGGCTTTTGTAGCTGAATTAGCAGACCTCTAAAATGGGACACTATCTGAAATTACAATCTTCTCGGGGGAAGCATCTTTCCCCCAACCAAGCAAGTCCAACTCGACTGTTTAAAGATTTCAACTCGGGGGTGATTGGGTCAAGCAGAGCAGTGATTCGCTGTGGGGCAGAAAGGGAGAGGGATAACTCCACCTCGGCGACCTCTCGTCCCTTTAATTACTCCTCAGCACTTTCACTTCCTTCAAAGTTTTGGGCGCCACGTCGCCATGGAAACCTCTAACCCAGTTCCTCCAATTAGCCTCTGCGAGGGAGATGATTCCGGCGGTGGAGCTGGGCGCTGGATGTATTACCATACATAATGGACATCCTGGGGAGTTGTGAGGGGTTCTGACGCCCAGACACCTTCAGACCTGCTGACAAATGGCCCTCATTACACCTGAGATGGGCTCCACATATAGATCTATTAGTGTGGCTATTTATGCAAATGTTCCACTCCTCCAGATAGATCAATTAAAGCGCCAGGCCTTAGTCCCTGTCAACTCTTAAATAAAGGATGAGGCTGGCGACTGCAAACGCCAGGACCTCCTTACCACACCTCCTACTGATTAGGTGCCACTGATGGGCTGTACGTGTGGTCCAATCAGATTTTGTATTATGTCATATAGCTAAAATGTATAGCTATTTTATTTTGATAGTCGTAATTATGTATTTGAACAGGGATGCCCAACCCTCTTCCTGGAGATCTACTGTCCTGTAAGTTCAGTCCAACCCTAATTTAGCATATCTGATTCAGCTAGTTAAGATCTTGTTGAGCAGCTAATTCGTAGAATCAGGTGTGTTAAATTAGGGTTGGATTGAAAACCCACAGGACGGTAGATCTCCAGGAAGAGGGTTGGGCAGCCCTGTACTGACGTAGATCTGTAAGACGACTGACAAAATATGTGTACATACAACATCAGAACTTCATGCCCCCCTGAACTAAGAAGCAACATTGCATCATGACGGGCTTGCACTCACGTTCTCTCCCCACAATGCTGATTGGCTCCAGGTCCTGGGGGAAGGGTGTGACTCCCATGGCCAGGTGAGGTAAGAGGGCTGTGAGGGCTAGAGCCAGGCCCACCGCCAGAAGGGGGAGGGGCCGAGGCGACCCGGGCACCAGCCTCATTTTGGCAGGGGTTCACCACACCTCACCAGAACAGCATGGCCAACAGCAGGCACACCACCACCTAGAAGAGGAGAGAGAGTGAGAACAGGTTAACCTAGCTACAACCAAAGTTAGCTGTACCCATATCTGTTAAAATGGTCACAGGCTAATGTGAATGACTACAACAGCAGCATCGGTTTCATAATGATCACTATAATTCTGCCATCAAGTTCTACAGTAGCTGTTGGAACTTTCTGAGTTTGGATGCTAAGCTCTCATTAGCATGCGATGCACATTGCCAGTGCGGCATTGTGATTGAATGTTAGCTGAACTGTGATGGCAGTGTGAACACACACACAGAGACAGAGACAGAGACAGAGACAGAGAGAGAGAGAGAGAGAGAGAGAGAGAGAGAGAGAGAGAGAGAGAGAGAGAGAGAGAGAGAGAGAGAGACAGGAACGGAGAGAGAGGTGAGGCCACAAGGGCCCCTGACTGGGACACCTGGCTCATTTACTCCCAGCCTTCAGTCTTTCACAGGTGACTTCACACAATTAACCACCGCCCCCACAAGGGAACGCGACTCCCTCTGTCTGCACCAAGACACCAGGCCCAAGGGGAGGCGACAGGTACCCACGTTCACCTAATATACAAAACAAACTATAAACTATAAATTGTTGACTAGATGGGAAAAATGAGCAGTTCCTGTAAGAAGGTCAGAAGATTCAAGTTTGAGCAAAGTTTGCTCTCTGCATTATTAATCACTCAGGTAAGCTATGCGTCAGACCTGAATTGTCGCGAAATGCTAATTTCCACATCTGCTTGATTTCTGAGACGAGACCGGGACAGATGGATGCAGATTGCGCAGGGATTTGTTCAACTAAATCTCCAGAATGCTGTGACCTGTGTTTTGGCACCAACTTAATAAGGGCAGCGTGTCCTCTAAGGGTTTCAACTCAGCATAGCCCAGATTGATGTACTGCACCAATGAGATCCTGCCACACAGCTTTTAAATGGGGAGCCGAAAACAAAGTCAACAGAGATATGAACCCCATCAATATTGATAACGGGCTGCCTCATTCTGATTCAGAGGAGACGGTTGCATTTAGCGATGAGGTCAAGCGATGATCACAGTGTCATAAATCGAGGGGAGGCGGTGTCTGCTCCTGTTTACTTCAGGAATTACCGCCTCCTGCCTGTCCTGCCTGGGCAATATATGAGGACATTACTCCCAATGGATTAACTCACAGGCTTTTAGGCTTCTCAGAGGAGGCAGACAGCTTGAGCAAACAGGATATGATGCTGTGGCTTCCTGTCTGAGCAGGCCAAACAGCATGTCCCCCTAACACCATTGTCACCCCATCTAACCTGAATCTATCATTGAAGATCTAAGATCTTAGTACATGCTCTGATGGTTGAGCAATGCCCTCAAGTTAAAGAGTAGGCCCACATTTATACTGCTTATGCAAATGCTTGAGGGATCTTGAAATATAAAAAAAACACTTGGTAAAGTTGCAGCTAAAAACCATGCTAAATAAACTCCACAAAACTATGAAATTATTTGCATAACTGTCTCTCTGCTCTCATGAATATGCATAGACTAGACCGACGATCATAAACATGTAGAGTGCGAAAATCAAAGGTTATGGAGATGGGGCAGAGATCAAATATCGACAAATCAACATTTATCCAATGGCTATAAAGCCAGGAAAATGCAAATATGACTCACAACAAGACAAGCACAGTGCCTGCAGGAGCTTAGGCAAGACAGTCCAACAAATGCACTGACCCTACAGACCCTCTGAGGCTTCTGTACCTTCCACAGACTTCCACACAAAGGCACTGAGTGGATGAGCTTCTTGGCGTGTTTATCAGCAGCACCCTGAAGAGTTGCCGTTTCTGTTTGTGAAGTTCTCCACACGTTGACGAGCCTCACAGCTGGGGATGGATGTGGAGCTTGTGGAAGTGGAAAATGCTATTACGAAATGCACAACGTAATCCAATTCAGTCCTAGCTACAGTAATGTAATATAAACCAGCATAAGTCCCTTTGATCTGCTGCATACACTGTTGTTCTGGGGTTCACTTCCAGACGGGTGCTGGTGGTGGGGATTTGGCAAGGAGCCTTTATCTAGGGCTTGATGATAGTGACATGGTAGAAAGAACCCTATCATGTAGACTTGAAACGTACTGTATGTGAGGCACGTCCAGTCTTTCATGCTGAGTGAGTGACAGATGTGATGCTAAGCATCACTGCGAGAGCAGGGGCCGACTTCCACCTCTTTATAAGACATGCATAGACAGTCGACAGTGACAAAGTCAACATCTTTGGAAGGTGCAAAAGGGACAGAGACTCAGAGGCTCACTATGCTCAATACCCATAAAGCCAATGGCTTAATTTAACAGTGTTTTAAGATGTGGTTTTACAAATATATTTGGGGACTGCCTTCAATTGCCCTGCATGTGGAGCATCTAATGTGTTCATGTGTTTTATCGCCTCAACCCGTAAATTCTTCAGCTTCTTCTCAATGGGATATTTCTTGATCTAAAACTGGATCCAGCTGCTACCGCCACACCGAATGCCGCCCGCCAAAACATGCCAGTTCACAAACCCACCGCACCCTCCCCATAAACATGTAAACCATGGAGCACCCTTCAGGAATGTGTTGCTCTCCTTTTTCTTTCTCTAATCAATTGCCTTTTACAGAGTGAATGGGGAGGCAGGCTGATGAGCTGACAGCTGTCGATGGGAAATAAGCCACTGCGACCCACACTCTCTCTGTGTTCTGTTTTGGATGGTAGGTGTGGGATCATTTTGTTTTTAATGAACTGGACTTGTCAAGCCATCTGGGAGATACTGGCAGTTGGTCCTCTTTGTAGGGCAAGGAATTGAGGGCCGCTGGGGCCGCACATTGATTATCTGACATTCATTTGGATTAGACCAGTGCTGGTTCTGTGGTTTGATGAGATGTCTTCAGTCTGGTGGTTTGAGGGTTTTTCACAGCACTGTGCGAAAAGGGAACTTCATGATGAGAAAATGGGAGCCTTTATGAGTGGTGGATGAGGCCACGGTGTCATCTTTAAAAAGGATCCATTTTAATTCATACATAAACAAGTCAATCTTTATGACCCAGCTTCAGTTTGGCCAGGGACCACTGTTCCATAAAAAGATGCAATTAGATATTAAATGTAAATGTAATCCTCAAATCAACTGCTTTATGCACCTGTCTGCTCCAGGGATGTTTATTTTCTGCCAACACCTGTCATTCAAACTAAATCGAGGCGCATTATCCCAATGCAGACCCACCCCCTCTGATATGCTGTGACCTCACAAACTGAACACCGCTGACATTTCACTGGGGGGGAGGCTAATCCCTTCATTGTTTCGGATAACAGGGCAATAGCTAACCAACACCTCTCACCTCCCGCCTCTGTGCCTTGGGATGCCACAGGGCCCCTGAGAAGTAGGAATTGAATGAGTCCACCCCCAGTATACATGGGCCTACATAATGAGGGTGCATGTCTCTGGCCATGGACCATTACCCACCCGGGGCTTTGCTGGGGACTCTCACATCACCATGGCGATGAGCAGGGACAGGGGGCCAGATGATCTGCCGCAGAATGTGTGTGTGGTCGGAGTGTGTAGCCCTTTGTGGATGTGTGTCTACCTCATTTGGGAAAGGGAACGCTGCCATGCCTGTTAAGCTCTCTGACCATGTATCCCCTGACTGTCGTGACTTTTCTCTGGTTTGTTTACTTTCAGTGATCCAATGATCTTCACAACTCATAGCTGAAGAACCATATTGTTTATTCAAGACTGAGGTTACCTCAGGAATTGGCACTCAGTTTTCTTTTCATTCCGACAAACAAGTTTGACCAACACCTTATACATTTTCTGCTGTGCAAAAACAACTTCATTGGAAGAAAACTCATCCAAGACATGCATCTTGTGAGTGACCTTGCGCTACAAAAGATCCCGTTGTTAAGAATGGGCAACATTGTCCTTACCCTACTCTCAGAGAGTTAATCTGACTGTCGATGTCTGAACACTGTCCCATGATGCACCATCACAAGGCTGAAGATTTGCTGCTGCACAGAGACCGTTTTCTAGTCTCACACACAACTCTCCTCTTACCCCGAGACATCCACTCTCCTACAGAGTACTCACAGTGTGGCAGCATTGAATGCAGCTGATGAGTCACATATGGTTTTCAGGAAGTATGATGCTCCTCTTATCACTCTGAATTCTCAACTCTCTGCCTTCGGTAAATTTTGTGTTACATGCTACTTCTCAACAAGACCCTCAACTTCCCGGGGCCCTTTCAACTATCTACATGACCCCCTCAGACAGAGGAACTTCGCTAATTAGATTTCCAATGGCTAACCACACAGACGCCGATGAGGCAAATTGGAATTGGGATCAAGGAGCATTGGGCAATAATTGGGGAACAGACCCCGCAGGACACGGAGGAGATTTCTATGGGTGACTTTCAGACGACTACTATTGGTGGTGCTAGGAGTTCATCCTACTGTTGCTCGTAAATTAACTTAGTTTAAGCCTGGAGACTTTGAAAGCACCTCTACGAGTTCAACCACATCTAGCAAGGCCAGCAGGCTTCAGGCCGTTTATAGCCTCTGCTGGTGTAACTACTTTCACAGTAGTTTTAAACATTTCTTTATCAGTTACTTCTGAATTCTACTTTCAGTTGGGGCAGGAGTGCAACAATGTCAGGGTCAGAGTTGCAATATTGGCAGGGTTTGACAGACCAAGTTCTGGGAATGAAGTCAACACTTGAACAAGATGAGGGACAGAAACTTAAACTTGCTGTTGAATAACAACATGTCAGTTGAAGTTGATGGGGAATTTCAGAGGCCCTGTAGTAGCAACATGAGAGCGGCTCAAGGGGGGTCTTAGAAAGCTCTATTAGCATGCCGGGTCAAGAGGGAGTGACGGCTGGCTGCTTTCCTTTTGGCCCCCATAGTCCCTTAGTTCTGGAATTTGCATTTCAAACTGATGGGGGCAGTGTCGTGGATTCTCTCCTTATAGTCTTTATCTGAACAGTTGCATGGGCAGGAGGAAAGAGGTTGGGGGAAGGGAGCGAAGATGTGGGGCACCATGGCATCCAGGGTGAGATGTGTCTGTCAGTGGAGGTCAGGACCCTCCCTGCCATCACTGCCACTCAACTTGCCTCAAAGGGATGCTGTGATGCCCTCCTCACCCATAGGGTTCAGACAAAGTGACGGGTCGTCCTGTGAGATGGGCCATCTATTGTCAACCTACGTAGGAGAGCTCTATGCCGTCCACATGGAAGGGTCCCCACAGATTAAAGCCTGTTTGTTAGCCACGGGCAGCACATCAAGCCTCCAACTCATCCCCACCAGCTCCTCTCTGTAGTAATGATGTTGGACTGAATCAAGTTGACAGTGAGAATCAACTAAAGTTGTACTGTAGGAAGAAGTGATACTGTACAAAGTCAGTGCAAAAACATGTTCAGTAACCCTGGGCTGAAGGCCCTCTAAAAATGGGACAAAGGGAGTCCCTAAACATTAGGTTGAAATATCGCATCAATGTTCAAGGACCGAGAGATGTTGACAACCAAAACACACAACAGCAGAAAAATAACTGGCACCCATTACTTTCTGTTTACTTGTATCAATCTCTGAGAAAAGTGCCTCTGCCACCAGTCTGGGCCTAAACCTGTAAGGCATCCCGCCACAGTGGACGAGCTGGCCAGACTTCAGAAAGGGATCTATGCGAGACACAGACACTGAGACGGTCGTCTGATCGATCGGGAGAACTGCTGAGAGTGTCATCCATCGTCTTTGTGTCTACTTGAGATGAAAAAAGCCCCAAAGGCTATCAGCGAGAGAGAGATCAGACGCACATTAATGTTATCCTCTACATTTGTCTGCCTTGTCTTCATTATTTATTTTTATCTTCAGACAAGCCCTGTAATTCACAGGCAAATCCCTCTCTCTCTATCCATCCATCTACAGTTGAAGTCGGAAGTTTACAAACACAGTTTTTCAACCATTCCACATATTTTTTGTTAACAAACTATAGTTTTGGCAAGTCAGTTACTATACTATACTTTGTGCATGACAAGTCATTTTTCCAACAATTGTTTACAGACAGATTATTTCACTTATAATTCACTGTATCACAATTCCAGCTGGTCAGAAGTTTATATACACTAAGTTGACAGTGCCTTTAACCTCTTGAAGCTAGGGGGCACTATTTTTATGTTTGGAAAAATAACGTTCCCCAAGTAAACGGCCTATTTCTCAAGACCAGATGATAGAATATGCATATAATTGACAGATTAGGATAGAAAACGCTCTAAAGTTTCCAAAACTGTCAAAATATTGTCTGTAAGTATAACAGAACTGATATTGCAGGCAAAACCCTGAGAAAAATCAAACCAGGAAGTGGCTTCTATTTTGAAAACTCCATGTTCCATAGCCTCCCATTGCTCCATTTAAAGGGATATCAACCAGATTCATTTTCCTATCGCTTCTTCAAGGTATCAACAGTCTTCAGACATAGTTTCAGTCTTTTATTTTGAAAAATGAGCCAGAAAGATAACATCGCGTCAGGTGGTCACATGAGTTTTGCTCGCGCAACAGAGTTCGGACATCCATTTCCTTTCCCTATCCTACTGAACAAGACATTTGCAGTTGATATATTATCGATTATATATTTTAAAAACAACCCGAGGATTGATTATAAAAAACGTTTGACATGTTTCTATGGACATTACGGATATTATTTGGAATTTGTCTGCGTTGTCGTGACCGCTCTTTCCTGTGGATTTCTGAACATAACGTGACAAACATACAGAGGTATTTTGGATATAAAAATAATCTTTATGGAACAAAAGGAACATCTGTTGTGTAACTGGGAGTCTCGTGAGTGAAAACATCCAAAGATCAAAGGTAAACGATTCATTTGATTTCTTTTCTGATTTGTGACCAAGCTACCTGATGCTAAGTGTACTTAATGTTTTGTCATGAGATCGATAAACTTACACAAACGCTTGGATTGCTTTCGCTGTAAAGCATAATTTCAAAATCTGAGATGACAGGTGGATTAACAAAAGGCTAAACTGTGTTTTGCAATATTGCACTTGTGATTTCATGAATATGAATATTTTTAGTAATATTATTTGACTGGGGCGCTATGCTATTCAGCGGTTGCTGATGACAATTATCCCGCTTAAGGGATGGGTAGAGTCAAGTAAACAGCTTGGAAAATTCCAGAAAATTATGTCATGGCTTTAGAAGCTTCTGACAGGCTAAATGACATCATTTGAGCCAATTGGAGGTGAACCTGTGAATGTATTTAAAGGCCTACCTTCAAACTCAGTACCTCTTTGAATGGGAAAATCAAAAGAAATCAGCCAAGACCACAGAAAAATAATTGTAGACCTCCACAAGTCTGTTTCATCCTTGGGAGCAATTTACAACGACTGAAGGTACCACGTTCATCTGTACAAATAATAGTATGCAAGTATAAACACCATGGGACCACGCAGCCATCATACCGCTCCAGAAGGAGAGGCATTCTGTCTCCTAGAGATGAAGGTACTTTGGTGCGAAAAGTGCAAATCAATCCCAGAACAACAGCAATGAACCTTGTGAAGATGGAGAAAACGGGTTTTAAACTATCTATATCCACAGTAAAACGAGTCCTATATCGACATAACCTGAAAGGCCGCTCAGCAAGGAAGAAGCCACTGCTCCAAAACTGCCATAAAAAAAGCCAGACTACAGTTTGCAATTGCACATGAGGACAAATATCATACTTTTTGGGGAAATGTCCTCTGGTCTGATGAAACAAAAATAGAACTGTTTGGCCATAATGACCATCATTATGGATGGAAAAAAAGGGGATGCATGCAAGCCGAAGAACACCATCCCAACCGTGAAGCTCGGCGGTGGCAGCATCATGTTGTGGGGGTGCTTTGCTGCATCATGTTGTGGGGGTGAACTTCAGAAAATAGATGGCATCATGAGGCTGGAAAATAATGTGGATATATTGAAGCAACATCTCAAAACATCGGTCAGGAAGTTAAAGCTTGGTCGCAAATGGGTCTTCCAAATGGACAATGACCCCAAGCAGACTTCCAAAGTTGTGGCAAAATGGCTTAAGGACAACAAAGTCAAGGTATTGGAGTGGCCATCACAAAGCCCTGACCTCAATCCTATAGAAAAGTTGTGGGCAGAACTGAAAAAGCATGTGCGAGCAAGGAGGCCTACAAACCTGACTCAGTTACACCAGCTCTGTCAGGAGGAATGGGCCACAATTCACCCAACTTATTGTGGGAAGCTTGTGGAAGGCTACCCAAAACGTTTGACCCAAGTTTAACAATTCAAAGGCAATGCTACCAAATACTAATTGAGTGTATGTAAACTTCTGAGCCACTGGAAATGTGATGAAATAAATAAAAGCTGAAATAAATCACTCTACTATCATTCTGACATTTCACATTCTTAAAATAAAGTTGTGACCCTAACAGACCTAAGACAGGGAATTTTTACTAGGATTAAATGTCAGGAATTGTGAAAAACTGAGTTTAAATGTATTTGGCTAAGGTGTATGTAAACTTCAGACTTCAACTGTATCTATTTTTTTTAATACTTTTATTTAATCAGGTAGGCTAGTTGAGAACAAGTTCTCATTTGCAACTGCTACCTGGCCAAGATAAAGCAAAGCAGTTCGACACATACACAGAGTTACACATGAAATAAACAAACATACAATCAATAATACAGTGGAAAAATCTATATACAGCATGTGCAAATGAGGTAGGATAAGAAAGGTAAGGCAATAAATAGGCCATGGTGGCAAAGTAATTACAATATAGCAATTAAACACTGGAATGGTAGGATGTGCAGAAGATGAATGTGCAAGTTGAGATACTGGGGTGCAAAGGAGCAAGATACAAATATAAATAAATACAGTATGGGGATGAGGTAGATTGGATGGGCTATTTACAGATGAGCTATGTACAGGTGCAGTGATCTGTGAGCTGCTCTGACAGCTGGTGCTTAAAGCTAGTGAGGGAGGTAAGAGTCTCTAGCTTCAGAGATTTTTGCAGTTCGTTCCAGTCATTGGCCGCAGAGAACTGGAAGGAGAGGCGGGCAAAGGAAGAATTGGCTTTGGGGGTGACCAGTGAGCTATACCTGCTGGAGCGCATGCTACGGGTGGGTGCTGCTATGGTGACCAGTGAGCTGAGATAAGGCGGGGCTTTACCTAGCAGAGACTTGTAGATGACCTGGAGCCAGTGGGTTTGGCGCCATGTATGAATCGAGGGCCAGCCAACGAGATCATACAGGTCACAGTGGTGGGTAGTATATGGTGATTTGGTGACAAAACGGATGGCACTGTGATAGACTACATCCAATTTGTTGAGTAGAGTGTTATTTTGTAAATTACATCGCCGAAGTCAAGGATCGGTAGGATGGTCAGTTTTACGAGGATATGTTTGGCAGCATGAGTGAAGGATGCTTTGTTGCGAAATAGGATGCAGATTCTAGATTTAATTTTGGATTGGAGATGTTTAATGTGAGCCTGAAGGGGAGTTTACAGTCTACCCAGACACCGAGGTATTTGTAGTTGTCCACATATTCTAAGTCAGAACCGTCCAGAGTAGTGATGCTGGACAGGCGGGCAGATGCAGGCAGCGATCGGTTGAAGAGCATGCATTTAGTTTTACTTGCATTTAAGAGCAGTTGGAGGCCACGGAAGGAGAGTTGTATGGCATTGAAGCTCATTTGGAGGTTAGTTAGCACGGTATCCAAGGAAGGGCCAGAAGTATACAGAATGGTGGCGTCTGCATAGAGGTGGATCAAAGAATCACCAGCAGCGAGAGCGACATCATTGATGTATACAGAGAAGAGAGTTGGCCCGAGAATTGATCCCTGTGGCACCCCCATGACTGCCAGAGGTCCGGACAACAGGCCATTCGATTTGACATACTGAACTCTATTGGAGAAGTAGTTGGTGAACCAAGAGAAGCTTTCATTTGAGAAACCAAGGCTGTTGAGTCTGCCAATAACAATGTTGTGATTGACAGAGTCTATATAGCATCCATCTATAGTATCCATCCATCTACAGTATCCATCCATCCATCCACAGTATCCATCCATCCAACCAGTATCCATCCAACTACAGTATCCATCCACAGTATCCATCCATCCATCCACAGTATCCATCCATCCATCCATCCACAGTATCCATCCACCCATCCATCCAGTATCCATCCAGCTACAGTATCCATCCATCCATCCATCCATCCATCCATCCATCCATCCATCCACAGTATCCATCCATCCACAGTATCCATCCATCCATCCATCTATAGTATCCATCCATCTACAGTATCCATCCATCTACAGTATCCATCCATCCATCCATCCACAGTATCCATCCATCCATCCACAGTATCCATCCATCCATCCACAGTATCCATCTATCCATCCACAGTATCCATCCATCCACAGTATCCATCCATCCATCCATCCATCCAACCAACTACAGTATCCATCCATCCATCCACATTATCCATCCATCCAACTACAGTATCCATCCATCCACATTATCCATCCATCCATCCATCCAGCTACAGTATCCATCCATCCACAGTATCCATCCATCCAGCTACAGTATCCATCCATCCACATTATCCATCCATCTACAGTATCCATCCATCCACAGTATCCATCCATGCATCCATCCAGTATCCATCCATCCAGCTACAGTATCCATCCATCCACAGTATCCATCCATCCAGTATCCATCCACCTACAGTATCCATCCATCCATCCATCCATCCATCCATCCATCCATCCATCCATCCATCCACAGTATCCATCCGTTCAGCTACAGTATCCATCCATCCAGCTACAGTATCCATCCATCTAGTATCCATCCATCTACATTATCCATCTATCCACAGTATCCATCCATCCAGCTACAGTATCCATCCATCTAGTATCCATTCATCCACAGTATCCATCCATCCACCAACAGTATCGATCTATCCACAGTATCCATCCATCCATCCATCCCCAGTATCCATCCATCTCAATGTTCTTCTACTGTTTCTAGTGCGACATCTTCAGATGAGTGTAACCCCGGGTCACCTCATCAGACATACTGGCAGGAATATGCAGATGTCGTTCAAGCTCCCTCCTCAACCCTCCTCCCGTCGTCTTCACCTCATAACTAAAACGGAATGTTATCTACCTCCTCTTCTCAATCTCCCCATCATCAATAATTCAAAGTGTTATTGAGAAACACTACCTGAACCTCTATTGACAGAAACTCAAGCACTGTCATTCCCTCAAGGGCATCATAATTGAATCCTCAAAGTCTGCTGCAGCAGACCCAGGCAGGGGAACAGGAGTCTGTGTTTATGTTTTTTTGTTGAGGTGTCATTGTGTGTGTGTGTGTGTGTGTGTGTGTGTGTGTGTGTGTGTGTTTATTATTACATATTTATTTCAGTTCTCCAAACCGGCTGCCTCCAGACCCAACAGCAGGAGCCATCCCATGCATAGAGTGACTCGGGCCGGTCTTAGGACCATTCCCCTCAGGGGTGTTGTAAAAGGTGGGCGGGAAAGTGTTTGGTTATCTAGCACCGTGGAGAAAGGATTGTGGAGGGATTGCGGATGAGTCAGATTGGGAAGGACAGTGATGCTCTTTATCAATTGCAGTAGTGCACTTTCTCAAACCTGGAGGGGGCAGTTGTTTGGCACAAGTCAAAAGGTGAAGAGAGTTGCATTGCAAACAGGAGTGACAGCTTTTGAGAAGCTTACAATTCTGAGAGTTTGATTTCACAAAGCAACTCCCACAGTACATGCTTAAAAATAACAGGCTCACCAGTATGACATACAATTATATCATAACATGCAGTATGTCAACAGCTTTAATATTTCAGTGTTGATGCGGGTGGTAGAACAAAAAAAGATACAGCATTCATAGAGCTAGATTAAAGTTTAAACAATAGCGAAACTGTCAAAAACAGAACTACAGTATTCACACTAAAACATCTTCAACGACAACGTCAGTAGTATTCAAAGCTTCCCTTTTATGCACAATATACAAATATGGCAAACTCAATGGTGCTGTCGTGCAGTGTCCACTCCTCTGACAGCTCAATAATAGGAACAGAGTTAGTGCTCCCTCCCACTACGCTTTGTAGACTATAGTACCAGCAGAGCCTATCATTATTTCACCAGAACTGCCGACCGACAGGAGGGGAGGGGAGGCGGGTAGAGGAGAGGAGAGAGCAGCCAGATGATGATGCTATTCACCACACTCCTGCTGGGAAAGATGAAACGTGCCACACCGATATAAGCGAGGGAGAGTAGAACGGGAGGAGAGGATGAGGTGAATAAGCAGCGCTGTCAGTGCTCATCAGGTTGCTGATCGCTCAGCATTCTCCAGTGGTTCTTTATTACCACCAAGGGGGGGCTAGCCCTGGACCCTCCTATCACTTAGGACCCCTGAGTTCAGCCTTGGTGGTACAGTACAGAGCAACAACGGGGTGGAGATGTGTCTTCCTGCTGGTGCCAGGGCCCCTTGGGTGGCGGTGCAAGCTAATGGGCGGGGGGACCGAGCTAAGCGGCTGGTCTGGCTCCTTGTGATTAGATTTGGGCTCGTTGAGAGAGAGAGAGTGAGAGCGAGCAAGGGTGTGTGTGTGGTGCTGATCCCCCTCATCACACGGCTCTGATTAGGCACTGCGGTGGTTCTCTGGCTTGGCAAGCCGTCGTTCTGCTGCCAATGCAGAAAGCGAGCACCCAACATAAAGCCTGTCTATCAGCGCATCAGAGCCAGGCTGATTCTGAAGGACAACAGTAATTATGCTCACTGCAGAGCAATGAAAAACAGAAGAAACAAAGTTTACTGTTATGGCCAACCTTGAACTGTACAGTAGGTTTAAGAACTAAATGTTCTAACATGACAAAAGGAGCAATTCATGAAGGAGACGGAGGGTTCTCTGCTAAATGTTTTTCTACACCATGACCTTACAAGGAGAGGTATTGAGACTGAGCCCCATAGAAATGGGGTTAATTAAGTGAATAAAATGTTTTAAAACATGTGGAGAGCAACTTTTCTTTACGGTCCTTAATGGTGCTTGAGCTGAGGACTGCTGTGATGATGCTCTCATGACGCCTTTGTATCGGTCTTTGTATTTAAGGTGGGGAACAATGAGAGAGTTCGACATCTCTATTAACAGAAAGCTCTTCGATCTCGTCTTTCTCTATGCTCTCCAGCAAATGGAACCCCCCAGGCACCAATTAGATGGGTGCACTGTTTGCACTTCAATCTCTGCGTTCCAATTCTGAAAGTTGGAAGACACATGAATTATCGATGTTGCAGAACTTTTGATCCCCCCTGATAAAAAAGTGAATTTGGAGTGTCACGGTGTTAGGTTTCATTTGCGAGTGAACTTTAGAGGTAGTGAAGGAAGATGAGTAAATTGAGGGATTTGACTTATCTCAGCCGCATCGTGCCAACTGAATATCTTTCTTTTATTCTGTTTGAAGGACCTGCACCATGTTCGTCAGAACCATAGATAGCGCACTTGTAACGCAGGACAAGCACACAATGATACGTGTGAAAACATGTAGAAAGCACCTAGTCAAGGACTCAGGCGTAACATTAGAGACAGAGTAGTTGTGAAAGGAAGATAAATACCGTCTGCAATCACGCTGCCATCACCCACCAGATCCATCCTTATCACATTACCTGAAAATATAATTTTAAAAAAGGAAGTGGGCACACGCAAGACGGGTTGGTGACAGCAGTATGTTCTGAGCATCTTTAGCAGCCGGCGCACAAAATGGCCGACCTCTTTAATAAATGAAAGATTTTCCAATCTGAGAAGTCGATGCTGATGAAGGGACATATAAATCAGGTGAGGAGCGGCGGAGGGGTTCTGGAGAATGCTCCTCGCTGTAATGGTATTATCATGCCTGCGTGCTTCACTGTTCCTGTGGAGATTAAACACTTTATCATTGTCTTGGCTACAAACAGTCCCCATTCCCAACATACATCCCATAATCAAACACCTTCCCATTCAGACCCACCAGGCTGTCTCTCTTAACAGCACCATCACACACCGCCTGAGCGAGAAAGAGAAGGAGCGAGCGAGAGCATGGGGTTTCAGGGCATCCCTACGTTCGGGGTTATGGCCTAGTGGATGAACCTGACATCATTAACACCTTCTCACAACTGATGACATCATCGAGAGGCATCTCTGAGGCCCCGGGGACTTTTTGCTCCATTTATCTCATGTTATTGCTGTGGCACTTCTTTCTCAGCTCAAGAAAGTCCATGACCATTGGCTACTCATACACAGAATGTGAAGTGAGGCTCTTCTCGGTGTGCTGAAGGCTATATTGTGTCAGTCTGAAGTAATATCAAAATGCTTGGGTTGGTAGCGCAGGCCTGTCTGACTAGACTATGTCCTGGAGACATGTAGTCTAGCCCTGTTGTGCTGAGAAAGAACCAGTCGCTGTAAACGAGGATGATGTCTGTGACCTCGCAGTGCACTGATCTGGAATCAGCCAGGCAATCAATCCTCCTACTCAATATCAGTTCAGCAGATGTACTGACAGCTCCACACAACATTGAGAGGTTAAGGTGCCAAAACAACAGCAGCTAACAAAACAGGCACACTAGAATTACACTACCTATAATATTTATTTTAGGACATATTTAATTTAATTTCTGGATGGTGTATTACAGTAAACAATGGATCTCATGACTCTAGCCCAAACCAGAGCTAGAAGGGCACCAGACCAGAGCTAGAAGGGCACCAGACCAGAGCTAGAAGGGCACCAGACCAGAGCTAGAAGGGCACCAGACCAGAGCTAGGGGTGCACTGGAAGGGGAAGGAGTCATTGAGGAGCAGGACTTCCATACCAGTATCGTGATACTCGTTAGTATCGTGGCAAGGAAACAAAACATGAAGAGGATTTAACTTCTTTAGGAAAACAACCCTAATGTTGAAAACAAACATCATTATGTTGTCATCCAGTCACATTCATTTATTTTCCAAGCTACAGCACACAACATTTTACAAAGTGTTGGGTCTGCTTGGTGTTTTCATTTTTGCCATGGAAAAAAACATGACGATACTGGTATCGTCCCGGCCCTACTAGTTGGTAGTCTGTGTGTGTGTGTCTGAGCTGTTAAAGTGAATCTCTGATCACAGTGCAGATATTGTAGATCCTGCAGCCGTTAGGGAGGATCTCTCATCTTTCGGCTAAATCCCAAAAGTCGTTAAGAGGCGCCGGAGCTGCTTAGAAGTCCAACTAATTAGAGTTCAAATCATTTTCGGTAACACTTTACTTGACACCTAGCGTCATAACCATGTCATAACAGCTGACATTATAATTTTTTATTATTTTTTTTACCCCGTTTTCTCCCCAATTTCATGGTATCCAATTGTTTAGTAGCTACTATCTTGTCTCATCGCTACAACTCCCGTACGTGCTCGGGAGAGACGAAGGTTGAAAGTCATGCGTCCTCCGATACACAACACAACCTTGGTTAGCGAGCATTGCGCCCGGCCCGCCACAGGAGTCGCTGGTGCGCGATGAGACAAGGATATCCCTACCGGCCAACCCCTCCCTAACCCGGACGACGCTAGGCCAATTGTGCCTATCTGGCTCATATGATTATGATGGTCATAATGCTTCTTGACAGTGTCATAAAGTGCATTTTCTACAAGTTATTTAAAATATGATGGGGGAAAAATGACTAAAGAATTCATTACAACAACAAAGGACTTAAAGAAACAAACTTTCAAACAAAAGGACACTTCTTGGCAGGGAAAAAACTATTGGATAAATGTTGGTTTCATAACCAGCCATAAAATAGCGCAATATGTCACAACAGGTGTACATTTATGGGTCATGACAGTGTTATGCCCATATGACAGGTGGGCAAAACAAGTTATGTCAGCTGTTATGACATATGACATAGTTATGACCATGCCATGACGCCACTGTCAAGTGTTACCAAATGTTCTCCTTCTAGATAGATTTTTTATGATGGACATACAGTATAATACAGCTAGTGTATCCAGCCATTATACCATTCTGTTGAGACACTGACTTTAGTTCACAAAGCACGATCAATGAGTTATCAAGTTAGCAAAAATACTGTACACTGCAGCAACCCTTGTTTCAAATGTATAGAAAACAAACCAGCCTGGTCATTCTTGACAGATATTTCGTTAGGGTCGAGATGAGGTGAGAGCCGTTGCATAGAACGCTGCCCACAACAGTCACAGTGTGGATCAAAGCGCCAGATGTAGTATTCATCTGTCGAGTCTCCCACTGCTCCTCCGTCCAGGCACAAACACTGATCTGCATTTGTTGTTCTGAAGTCAAAAAGCGAAACGTGGCAGTCACAAAGACAGACCAGACAAATCCACAGGGCGAGGGCGAGAATGAAAGATGGACAGAAAAACAGAGAGCGAGAGAAGGGGATAAAAACAAAAGCTGTCTGTTGCTTCCAGCATCCCCCAGACTTACCACCACCCACTACTCACTTCTCTTCCTCCTCTCCATCAGCAGCCCTGGGAAGCACAGGAAGTTGGTGGCCCTTAATTGGGGAGGACAGGCTCGTGGTAATGGCTGGAGTGGAATTAGTGGAATGGTATCAAATACAAACACATGGATTCCATGTGTTTGATGCCATTCCATTTGCTCCATCAAGCCATTATTATGAGCCGTCCTCCCCTCAGCAGCCTCCACTGCTGGGAAGGTATGAGCAGGCAGCCGTAATGGAAAAGATAAGAGACCAACAGGCCCATCTATAACAGGCTAGATAGTGGTGTATGGGTGCTGTTACGCCTGGGCGATGGTGTCATTACGTGTGAGTACGTGATAAATGCACTCTGCTTGTCGTATTTGAGATTATCTGTGTGCAGTAGGGAACCGGAGGCTATTACTCTTGTGGCTGCGGTGACTCCGCGCCGAGTGTGTGTCTGTATCTAGTGATTGTGTTTTGTTGTGTTTGTGAGTACAAAGGGAATGTGCGTTTCACGTGTGTGGCAATGTACAACTGTGAGGGTGTGTAAAAGAGTTTGATAATAATCTCCTTCTGTGTGTCATGGTGAAATGCTGTAGGTGTGTACATACAATGAGTATACAAGAACACCTGCTCTTTCCATGACAGACTGACCAGGTGAAAGCTATGATCCCTTATTGATGTCATTTGTTAAATCCAATTCAAAATCAGTGTAGATGAAGGGGAGGAGACAGGTTAAAGAAGGATTTTAAGCTTTGAGACACGGATTGTGTATGTGTGCCATTCAGAGGGCGAATGGGCAAGACAAAAAATGCGTTCAATATTAGGAAGGTGTTCTTAATGTTTGGCATTATCAGTGTATAAAGGAAGTGAATGTGTGTTTTTGCTTTGTGTGTTGTGTCAGGTTTCTCAAATGCTCCCTTCAAGGTATAGACAGCCACAGCTATAGCAGCAGCCAGCCGCAGAACGACCTGTGGGTCGTCTGGACGTCTGCTCTGTTCCAATCAATACTTGGAGATAGTGTCTGGCCAGGTGTCCTGTTACCCTGTCGTCCCTAAGCCTACTCTCCCCCCTGCTCAACGGGCAGGCAGCCCTTTATTGGTAGTTGTTTATATCAGTGCTGGCTTATCATAGAACATCATAGGAAATGTGAGAACAGCCACTTACAGGTTGGTGACACTTTTAATTCGTCTCGGGTGATAGGGTTTGTCAAACTATTCCTGGGCCGCCTCATCATCACCGACCGCATTTGCTCACTTAGAGATGGACTTTCCCCCTCTTGTGAAATGTGGCGACACTACCGCTATCTTGACCTTGATGTTGAATTGCATCATGTTTTGAATTTAATTAAATTTTCAAATAGGAAAAGTCCTCCAGAATGGAGACTACATTGTACTGAAATACATTCCGCACAACAACTAAGAAGGATATGAGAAGAGTTTAATAGTTTTTAATATAGATGCCCTTTGCAGTATCTGCTCTTCAAATCATCAGGTTAGAAAAATAACTAGCTAAATCGAAATGAAGTGAGATATTTTTAAAGATATAAGATGACACCATATAAACAGGTCTCTGCTTGGTGTTTGCGGATGTCTAAGGATGTCTGGGGTATAAAGGAACTTTCCTAAATAGATCTTCCAAATAAAGTGTGCAGGATATTCCTTAAGGTGGCATCAAAATAGCTTTTAATGGATTGTGTACTGGAAATAACTTCCTAAATATTATTTTCATGGTTTACTTCTCAATCTGACCCAGGTCTTACATTGAATTACCAAGATAACATGCTATTAATTATTTGGATGGATATTACTTTGAAACAAGGGAAATATGATTAGAAAACAACTGAATCTTAAAAATCTGAGTCGAACTCAACTCTGCATGCTATAAAATAGCTCCTTCTGATAGTTGTATTGTTTATTTACACAAATCTGCCCAACAGACTACATTAGCGTCAATGTGTCAAAATGTGTAAACATGCAATAAAATGTACATTTTATGACTGCACTCCTTTCCCTCTCTTAAATCTTTTAAATTTATGGTCTGGCATTCATCCAAATCAAAATCATTGTTTGTGTCAATTGAAACAAGGACCCCACCCCATACGTTCACTAGAAACCACACACACACACACACACATAAAAGGACCGATCAAAACATTCCATACAGTGCTAACCTTGGTCGTTAGGGTTCATAAAATCCCCAAATAGCAAGTGATGCCTTGTAAAGCAAAGGACGACTTTGCAAGTCACGTCTCTTACACCATAACCCTACGATAGTTACGTTTCAATCGAAACAGACTGGCATCTCTAACGAGACCCAGGTATAGTTACAGCCCAAATAAAAATGATCTAATGTTCACATTGTCTTCCAGAGTAGAAACTATAACAATATTATTTATTTTGGGAGTGGGTACAATTACATTTTTGTCTATCCTATTAAACTACTAATCATACTGTAAAGAGGTTAAAGTAGCTTCCTTTGTGTTGAAATACCATGCCAATTAAAGTCTGGAAGTAGCAATAGTGACGACTACCTTCCATTACATTACATCCCTGTACCATCTAAAATTAGCCATGCTCATAGTCTCTCGCCCGGGTAGAGATCCACTTTCATCTTTGTTATTTTTTTCTTCATTCCTGGGATTGGCGGTGCAGATATCTTTTCTGTGTGCTTAAGCTCCACAGCCATATGTCGCAGCTGCCCTGTCCATGACACGCACACTTTTAATCAGCGCTCAGTGATGGACCACATTGTGTCCTTTAGACCCAAAGCTTTGAGTCCTGGACTGATACAGCCGTGATCTGAGCCGGTTGGCTGCCTGCATCCAATGCTGAGCTTCATCACACACATTCCTGGGCAGCAAAAAAGTTAATAACTGTGACCCATAGGAGTCTCATTATATTTACATCTTTCAGTGGCTGGCATTTAACAAACTGAATATATACAGCAGATAATGATAGAGGGAAAGTCCTCTGTCCCTCTAGCCCAGGAAACATCAACTAGATTCAGCCACGGTCCAATTTTGTCTTCAGCGGATGGTCAGGGGGCCGGAACATAATTACAAATAATTTGAAGACAGCAAATTGACTGCAAAAAGCCCAAACAGATACACTACATGACCAAAAGTACGTGGACACCTGCTCATTCCAAAATGATGCACATTCATATGGAGTTGGACTCCCCTTTGCTGCTATAACAGCCTCCATCCACTCTTCTGGGAAGGCTTTCCACTAGATGATGGTACATTGCTTCGGAGACTTGCTTCCATTCAGCCACAATGGCATTAGTGAGGTCGGGCACTGATGTTGGGCGATTAGGTCTGGCTCGCAGTCGGCGTTCCAATTCATTCCAAAGGTGTTTTGACGGGGTTGAGGTCAGGGCTCTGTAAGGACTAGTCAAGTTCTTCCACAACGATCTCGACAAACCGTTTCTGTATGGACCTCGCTTTGCGCATGGGTGCATTGTCATGTTGAAACAGGAGAGGGCCTTCCCCAAACTGTTGCCACAAAGTTGGAAGCACGGAATCGTCATGAATGTCATTGTATGCTGTAACATTAAGATTTCCCTTCACTGGAACTAAGGGGCCTAGACCGGAACATGAATAACAGCCCCAGACCATTTTATTCCTCCTTCACCAAACTTTACAGTTGGCACTACACATTCGGGCAGGTAGCGTTCTCCTGGCATCCGCCAAACCCAGATTCGTCCGTCAGACTGCCAGATGGTGAAGCGTGATTCATCACTCCGGAGAAGGCATTTCCACTGCTCCAGAAACCAATGGCGGCGAGCTTTACACCACTCCAGCTGACGCTTGGCATTGTGCATGGTGATCTTAGGCTTGTGTGCGGCTGCTCGGGAATGCAAACACATTTCATGAAGCTCCCGACGGACAGTTCTTGTGCTGACGTTGCTTCCAGAGGCAGTTTGGAACTCGGCAGTGAGTGTTGCAACTGAGGACATATGATTTTTACGGGCTATGCACTTCAGCACTCGGCGGTCCCATTCTGTGAGCTTGTGTGGCCTATCACTTTGCGACTGAGCCGTTGTTGCTCATAGACGTTTCCACGTCACAATAACAGCCCTTACAGTTGCCCGGGGCAGCTCTAGCAGGGCAAAAATTTGACGAACTGACTTGTTGGAAAGGTGGCATTCTATGATTTTATACACGTCATATATAGTGTATAATGTTTGACTAAAACAATCATTTCAAACCTTGCTTACATTTGTATATGATCAAGTTTCTCTCTATTACGCTTGGGAATACTTGGGACCAGATTTCTTAAATTAAAGTCACTTGTAGCTGATTTCCTGATGTTGTTAGTCTTATGTCCAACAAAAAATGTATGCTATTTTTTTTTGCAAAAAAAAACTTGATCTAGCCTCTTAGGCAGCCAAGCCAAGGGGGTATGCAGTCAATTCAATCAGGAAAGGTGAAGTGTGAAAGATGCTTATGCGGATTAATGTTGACAATATTGGCATAATAATGCAGATGGCAGATGAAAGACTTCACCCACACATGTTCCACTGTACAACATCAAATCAGAATTCCTACTCAGAATATACTGTACTTTAAGGACAGTGCGTGTAAACGTGTGCATGTGTGAATGCATGTGCCCCCGCCAATTATGTAGATTTTAAAAGCATTCTAGGTTCACCTCAATGCCCTGCACTGAAAAAGGGGCAATGTCAAGATGACAAGTGCAAACAGCCAAAAGCTAAAAAAGGACTTCCTATTAAAACTAAAGTATCCATTTTGGATGACAGCCAACTGTCCAAGTATATCAATTTTAATTTGTTCAGGAGTTATCTGAAGGGTGAAAGTGATGTAATTTTAATAAGGAAATATGAACTTTAAGATGATTAAATTAATTTAGATTTTTCCTTCAAAGTTTACATTATTCAATAGCTGAACACATTTGCATACATGCAGAAAACTCAGTAAATGTCTTAAGTCAAATAGCAAAAACAAGCAAGTCCCATTACCTTACAGGCAAACCTGCATTTATTAATCTACTGAATTGTCTTTCATTAGTTTATCATAAAACATTGCAAAGGCTTTAGGACTTTCTAAATCTGCAAGAAAACCAGGACTGTTAGAGCCAACAAGCATCATATAGTCAGTCACCTTCTGAAATGAGAACACTTTCAGTATTTATTTAGAGGCTGGCAAAGAATCACCCTGGGAGGTGGTTTAGTGGGGTATAGCAAAACACAATCAGGAAACCTGAATCTCCTACCTGACTGATGTCTTCATCCAGACCGGACGGTTTGGGAGAGGAGAGGAGGAGGAGAGGGGGTAGGACAGAGGGTAGTGGAGGTCAGATAGGCCATACATAACCAGCCTTGCTGTTGACATTGTAGAACTCATTCTGTGGTTTTAGAGGCATTTCTCTTCGACTTTGGTGAGAGGATTTATTTACATGTCTCTCCCTGCAGCTTTCATTTGGCTAGATTTTAGCGAGTGAGAGAGTCCTAGCGTTTGGGGGAGTAAGGTCTGCAGATAGTATGTGCTGACAGTAGAGCTGTTATCACAGAGGGAGTGCTGCTTGTCTCCTCACAGCTTAAAAGTACTTAAGGGTGTGTGTGTGTGTGTGTGTGTGAGTGTGAGTGAGCGAGCGAGCGAGAGGTTTGGATCGAACCCTACAGCCTGGAGTGTCTTAGAGGACACCTCGTAAAAAATTCCATGCTGTGTGAAGTTCAGATTTTTCAGAGGAACGTTCACTGGATGAAGAAGTTGCATCATTAATTTGCCCCCTTTAACATTCCATGTTACTTCAAACTCAGCAAAGTACAAAAGCAGAGCATGTCCGTAACTACATGAGGATACCGAGGGCCAGACCTCAAATAATTTTTTGTCATTTATAATGTAATAAATTAAAATACAAATATATATTTTGAACACAAAGAAAATAAATTACAGGTCAACATCTAAATATTGCCCCTAGCATTCATCAAAGCTCAGGACGCTTAAATTCTATTTGACCACTCTAATCGCACCTGCCTTTGCGAACAAGTGGAATTATGAACAGTGGTCTGTTCGTTATGATCACCTGCATCCCCCTGATTTGCCTCCCGGATTTGCCTTTTTAACAACACATTCACCACTCTCTCAAAAGGCTAATTCCACCCTCTCGCGGCACAGGCCGAGGGCCGAGTTATTTTACTTATTCCATATTTTGTTGTGTTACACCCCTAATTCAAAATGTATGATTATTATTTTTACACACAATACCCCATAATGAAAAAGTGAACATTTTTGGGGGGGACATTTTAGCAAATTTAATGAAAGTGAAATATACAAATATCTAATTTAAAGTATTCACACCCCTGAGTAAATACTTTGTAGAAGCACCTTTGGCAGCGATTACGGCTGTAAGTCTTTCTGGGTAGGTCTCTAAGAACAAGACAAGCACTTTAAGGTCTTGCCATAGATATTCAAGCAGATTTAATTCAAAACTGTAACTCTGCCATTCAGAAACATTCATTGTCTTTTTGGTAAGCAACTCCAGTGTAAATTTGGCCTTTTAGTTTATTGTCCAGCTGCAAGGTGAATTCTTCTCCTCCAGTCTGGTAGAATACAGACTGAACCAGGTTTTCCACTTGGATTTGGCCTGTTCTTAGCTGCATTCCATTTCTATTTTATCATGAAAAACCCCCCAGTCCTTAACGATTACAAGCATACCCATAACATGACGCAGCCACCACTATGCATGAACATATTGAGAGTGGTACTCAGTAATGTGTTGCATTGGATTTGCCCCAAACATAAGACCTTACACCTTTAGGACAAAAAATGAATTGCTTTGGTACATTTTTTACAGTATTACTTTAGTGCCTTGTTTTAAACAGAATGCATGTTTTGGAAAATGTGTATTCTGCACAGGCTTCCTTCATTTCACTCTGTCAATTAGGTTAGTATTGTGGAGTAAGTACAATGTTGTTGACACATCCTCAGTTTTCTCTGATCGCAGCCATTAAACTCTAACTGATTTAAAGTCACCATTGACCCCATGGTGAAATCCCTGTGCTGTTCCCTTCCTCTCCGGCAACTGAGTTAAGAAGGACGCATGTATCTTTGTAGTGACTGGGTGTGTTGATATACCATCCAAAGTGTAATTAATAACTTCACCATGCTTAACGGGATATTCAATGTCTGATGTGTGTCTTTTTACCCATCTACTAATAGGTGCCATTCGTTCGATTGGGTTCAAGTCCAGGTTTTGGCTCGGCCACTCTAGGACATTGAGACTTGTCCGGAAGCCAATCCTGCATTGTCTTGGTTGTGTGCTTAGGGACGTTGTCCGGTTGGAAGGTGAACCTTCGCCCCAGTCTGAGGTCCTGAGCACTCTGGAGCAGGTTTTCATCAAGGATCTCTGTACTTTGCTCCGTTCATCTTTACCTCAATCCTGACTAGTCTCCCAGTTCCTGCCTCTGAAAAACATCCCCACAGCATGATGCTGCCACCACCATGCTTCACTGTAGGCATGGTGCCAGGTTTTCCCCAGATGTGACGCTTGGCATTCAGTCCAAAAAGTTGGTTTCATCAGACCAGAGAATCTTGTTTCTCATGGTCTGAGAGTCCTTTAGGTGCCTGTTGGCAAACTACAAGTGGCTGTTGTGCCTTTTACTGAGGAGTGGCTTCCGTCTGGCCACTCTACCATAAAGGCCTGATTGGTGGAGTGCTGCAAAGATGGTTGTCCTTCTGGAAGGTTCTGCCATCTCGACAGAGGAACTCTGGAGCTTTGTCAAAGTGACAAGCGGGTCCTTGGTTACCTGCCTAACCCAAGGCCCTTCTCCCCGATTGCTCAGTTTGGCCGGGCGGCCAGCTCTAGGAAAGTCTTGTTGGTTACAAACTTCTTCCATTTAAGAATGATGGAGGCCACTGTGTTCTTGGGGACCTTCAATGCTGCAGATTTTTTTTTCTTCCCTGCCCCAGATCTGTGCCTCAACACAATCCTGTCTCTGAGCTCTACAGACAATTCCTTCAACTTGCTGGCTCGGTTTTTCCCCTGACATGCACTGTCAACTGTGGGACCTTACATAGACAGGTGTGTGCCTTTCCAAATCATGTCCAATCAATTGAAATTACCACAGGTGAACTCCAATCAAGTTGTAGAAACATCAAGGATGATCAATGAAAACAGGATGCACCTAAGTTCAATTTCGAATCTCATAGCAAAGGGTCTGAATACTTATGTAAATAAGATATTTCAGTTTTTACGCTGTTTTTGCTTTGTCATTATGGGGTATTGTGTATAGATTGATGATCATTTGTATTTTATTTATCCGTTATTTTACCAGGTAAGTTGACTGAGAACACGTTCTCATTTGCAGCAACGACCTGGGGAATAGTTACAGGGGAGAGGAGGGGGATTAATGAGCCAATTTATTAATGCATTTAGAATAAGGCTGTAACGTAACAAAATGTGGAAAAGGGAAGGGGTCTGAATACTTTCTGAATGCACTGTAAGTGTATTTTTGGTGTACAGAGATGAGGCAAACATTCAAAAATCATGTTAAACAATATATTTGCACACAGAGTGAGTCCAAGCAACTTATTATGTGACTTGTTAAGCACATTTTTACTCCTGAACATGGAGTATTTAGGCTTTGTTAGGAGGTGAATACCCTCCTAACAAAGGGGCTGAATACTTACTGATTCAAGACATTTCAGCTTTTCATTTTTATTTATATTTGTAAGAATTGAGAAAAAAAACATACGGAGCAATATTTAAAACCCAACATGTAACAATTTCAAAGATTTTAATGAGTTACAGTTCATATAAAGATATCAGTCAATTTAAATTAATTAATTAGGCCCTAATCTAAGGATTTATCGCGACTGGGAATACAGACCTCCATCTGTTGGTCACAGATAGCTTAAAAAAAAAGGCATGGGCGTGGATCAGAAACCAGTCATAGGCGGCAGCGTAGTCTAGTGGTTAGAGTGTTGGACTAGTAACCGAAAGGTTGTAAGATCAAATCCCCAAGCTGACAAGGTAAAAATCTGTCGTTCTAGGCTGTCATTGAAAATAAGAATTTGTTCTTAACTGACTTGCCTAGTTATAAAGGTAAAATAAAAAAATTGAAAAAAGTCAATATCTAGTGTGACCACCATTTGCTTCATGCAGAACAACACATTTCCTTCTCATAGAGTTGATCGGGCTGTTGATTGGGCCTGTGAAATGTTGTCCCACTGCTCTTTAATGGCTGTGCGAAGTTTCCGGATATTGGCGGGAACTGGAACACGCTGTAGTACACGTCGATCCAGAGCATTCCAAACATGCTCAATATGTGACATGTCTGGTGAGTATGCAGGCCATGTAAGAACCGGGATATTTTCAGCTTCCAGGAATTGTGTACAGATCCTTGCAACATGGGGCCATGGAGGCAGCTTATGGTAGAGAAATTACCATCAAATGATTTTGCAACAGCTCTGGTGGAGTCAGCATGTCAATTGCACGCTCCCTCAAAATTGAGACATCTGTGGCATTATGTTGTGTATCAAAACTGCACATTTTAGAGTGGCCTTTTATTGTCCCCAGCACAAGGTGCACCTCTGTAATGATCATGCTATTTAATCAGCTTCTTGATATGCCACACCTGTCAGGTGGCTGGATTATCTTGGCCACGGAGGAATGCTCACTAACAGGGATGTAAACAAATGTGTTCCCAAAATTTGAGAGAAATAAGCTTTTTGTGCGTATGGAACATTTCAGGCATCTTTAATTTCAGCTCATGAAACATGGGACCAACACTTTTTACATGTTGCATTTATATTTTTATTCAGTGTAATTCCACTTTGACATTATGGGGTATTGTGTGTAAGCCAGTGACAAAAAATAAAAATAATCAATTTTAAAGGCTGTAACACAACAAAATGTGGGAGGGGTGTTAATACTTTCTGAAGGCACTGTCTGTCAGTCAGGTGGCTAGCTGCCAGCTCTGGTCTGGCTAGTATTACTTAGCCAGTTAGAAAGATGAAGTAAGAAACTAACAATAAATGGAGCCTGCCTCAGCAGGATAAAAAAAATACGCTACTAAGTTCTCATTATAACTTTTCTTTACAGAGAGTAGGCTACTGAGATACAGTGATGTGGCGCTCAGTGGTGAGGCTGAGGCAGGCTGCAATGCTTGCAGGAGGAAGCAGACAGAACAGAAGCAAGCAAAGAGAGAGGTCAGTAGAGTGGTTCTGAAACTTGGGGTCAGGGCCCCATGTGGGGTCCCCTGAGAAAATCTGTACTAATATTATCAAACAAGTTAGGAACATAAACAAGAGGATGTGTTTCCATATGAACATATCTACCCGCCTATCTTCCCTATATTAATATGCAATCAAAATGCAAACAATACAGTTATTAAAGTTTTCGCTTCGTCGCTATTTAATTCCTTGAGAGGAAAAACACAGAGGAAATACCGTGAATGCTTTTCTAGCCTAGCTAGTTTCTTTCTCACTCATCTCCACCGTGTTGCCTCCCATGATCTCTAAGGACCCGCCGAGGTTGGGGTGCATTAGCATTCCCACACAGAAAATCCCACAGATGCTCAGGGGAAAGTCCCACAGGATGCAATGATCTGTGGATCAATATCCGGAGCTTAACGCAGTGTGCTCACAGAATATTAAGTCATCGTGGGAAAGTTATCCCATCACGCTCCAGGTGAAAATAGCCAAAGCCCACAATTATCTTAAGCCAGCCAGCCACCCACCACGCTACGGTTTGAGATGATCAAATGCAAATCGTATCAATGAACAGAGAAAAACTACTTTCAGGTAGGAGTCTGTCGACTTACAAAATGCGAGAGCTACATCTGTAAGCAAAACATTGATGCATAAATCAAAAGTAAGCAACATGCATCAACCTGCGATGAAACGTAGGAACTGGATTTATTTGAATAGTGTCCACAGGGACTTCGGGCATTCAGACACAAACTCATTGCTCAAACGTCAACAACGGCAACTGTGTAAACAGAACATCTCGTTGTTGACATCCTGACATGTACAGTGCCTATATTGCTATAAACCCCAGAGTCCCCTAGGCCTTCCATTAGTCTGACTTTTGTCTCTGTCAAATCCCTCCTTGTCCCTCGCTTCTTTTCAAGGGGAGCGGAGCCTGTGACATGTTACGCGTGCATCCACTGCACACATCATTGATAGTAATGGGGAGGTAAAGTAGGCAGGGAGGGGTGTGTGTGAGAAAGTGTGTATGCAGGGGGGTTAGCAAGTCAGGATTACACAAGCGGAGCATGTGTGCCGCTCCGCGAGATCAATTCATGTCACCATGGCAAACGGCGTGACAACCAGTCCCCTCCCAGTCACCATCTGCCTTGTCCCCAAGCCAATTTGTCACAGCACAGTCATGAGTGGCGATGCCCTCCTTCAACATTGAGGAAGATGGCTGTGGGGAAAAGGAAGGAAGGAAGGAAGGAAGGAAGGAAGGAAGGAAGGAAGGAAGGAAGGAAGGAAGGAAGGAAGGAAGGAAGGAAGGAAGGAAGGAAGGAAGGAAGGAAGGAAGGAGAAAATCACATTGACAGAGGGTTTAAGCTTGAGCCCTGGAAACCAAGTGTGAACGGCAGCAGGAGTTCAGAACGGTTGGCAAAGGCAAACTGGCTAAGGAACTTTTGGGAACTACTGGCAGCCACTTACTGAGATACTACTGGTTTGGACTGGTGTCAGAACTTAATTTGCACCCAACTGAATTAGAATGACCTAATTGAGGTGAACACCCTCCAGCATTTTCTCACGTAAGATGCCGTCATTCTAACGTGACACACTGTTTCCAGGTTCCATCTGTCTAAACAAACATGGAACTCATTTCTAAGAATCATGATTTTGCTCATCCGCCTTACACTAGTTCATAATTTTACACTCTCTGAACCTATGATGCACTGGCTACTACGGCAAACCATGGTCGATCAGCTGACCCAACTATTGCTACCCTGTTTGAATAGCCATTAAAGTAGGTAGGTTGCCAGCTTGCTGATGAAGTTGTAAGTCACCAAAGTTATGGGACTGTTCTAAGAAATCAGCATGCGTCTGACAGCTGGCACTGTGCCTTGCTACTTTGTAACATTTGGCCAACGCCATAACACCGCAGAGAGCAGTCAGCTGTGCTGCAAAACTCGGCGCACTTGTCACGGCAGAACAGAAACTGCCTTATCATGGAAACTCACTAGTGCTATTGGCTAGAATTTCACTACACTAGCTAGCGTGAGTATTCAGCATTGAGTGTGTGAACTCGCTAGAATCTCTAATTTCATATGGATTGATTTGAGACTGGAAAGATGGTGCTGACAGACATAGCAGCTCTGCTTCTAGCTCCTAAGCAACTTTGCAGTATTGTTTTTGTGTTATTTCTTATATTATTATAATATATGACACCCTAGACTCACTTCAATTTGGTAACCGCCCCAATAGATCCACAGACGATGCAATCGCCATTGCACTGCACACTGACCTATCCCATCTGGACAAGAGGAATACCAATATAAGAATGCTGTTCATTGACTACAGCTCAGCCAACACCATAGTACCCTCCACCCTGTGCAACTGGGTCCTGGACTTCCTGACAGGTCACCCCCGGGTGGTGAAAGTAGGTCCTCAACCCAGGGGCCCTACAAGGGTTCGTGCTCAGCCCCTTCCTGTAGTCCATGTTCACCCATGACTGTGTGGCCACACACGCCTCCAACTCAATCATCAAGTTTGCAGACGACACAACCATAGTAGGCCTGATTACCAACAATGACGAGACAGCCTACAGGGAGGAGGTGAGGGCCCTGGCGGAGCGGTACCAGGAAAATAACGTCTCCCTCAACGTCAACAAAATGAAGGAGCTGATCGTGGACTTCAGGAAAAAGCAGAGGGAGCACGCCCCTATCCACATCGACGGGAGAAGGTGGAAAGCTTCAAGTTCCTCGTCGTACACGTCACTGACGATCTGAAATGGTCCACCCAGACAGACAGTGTGGTAAAGGTGCAACAGCGCCACTTCAACCTCAGGAGGCTAAAGAAATTTGGCTTGGCCCCGATGACCCTCACAAACTTTCACAGATGCACAATTGAGAGCTTTCTGTTGGGGTGTATCACCACCTGATACGAAAACTGCACCACTCGCAACCGCAGAGCTCTATATACATAGACATGGAATCACTATTTTAGTCAATGCCACTCCGACATTGCAGTCCTAATATTTATATATTTCTTAATTTCATTATTTTACTTTTAGATGTGTGTATTGTTGTTAATTATTACAGTATATATTTCTGCACTGTTGGAGCTAGTAACACAATCATTTCGCTATACCCGCAATAACATCTGCTAAATGTGTATGTGACCAATAACATTTGATTTGATTTCAGACAGCAAGCAGGTCACTAGTTACTAGTGCACATTTAGATTTTCATACTGATTCTACAACCACAAAACACCTTAGCTCAATGTAGAATTAAGTAGTGAAGATTTACTCATGAACCCCCCTCCCTCCCCCCATCAATATCAGCTACAGGTTTATCGTTTTTGGTAAGATGAACTGAATCTTGAGGATGAAAGGAAGTTCAGTTTTGTGGATGAAATTAGTGTTTTCTAGTTATCAGACAGATCAGTGAAGACCCTCCTGTGACAATGGAAAAGGTTGGATGAATGTCTTATATGAGCTGTTATAGAGTAGTGAGGTTTGGGACAGGGCAATAAACTGGTGCCAACCAAGGCATTAAAATGAGTGTACACTACAAATCAGAGCTTATTTCTTACCATCTTTCACTAGAAAAGGCAGTGAAACAACCTTTGCAGCGATGCATGAAAGATCTGAATATAATTTTACACATTTGTGCCAGTATGTGAGGCCACTGGGCTTTATGGTGAAGTGAGTGGGTGTCAAGGTATGAAAGCAAAACGAGACAGTCTTCTCATACACACACACACACAGTTTGCTCTGACAATTCCTCCATTCAGTGCTCCGTCTGATCACATTTCATGCCTATGCTCCCACTGACTGGTGTTCCTTCCCATTTTACCGTTTGTGGCAGCCATAATGAAAAGCAGAACATTTCCAACCATAGAGCCAGCTGTAGACACCCAACTACTCTGCCAGTGACCAACTGAGCACAACACCTATATCCTCTTTCTACATGGCCAGCACACCAAACTCAAATGCATTGTTTTCCTGCTAACATATCTGACAACAATGCAAGTTGCTGGCTTGCACTCACTTTGATTGATGCACAATGCTACACAATGGCCCGTGGTGTTTGTATACATAGCCGGCCAAAAGAGGGCTATCAGTACAAAGCCAATGCACATAAAGGGGTATGAAAGCAGAGGTGTCCAATGTGAACCCTCGTCCCGTCAAAAGGTTGAACATACGGGCAACAGGGAGTGAAAAGGGTGACAGAATAGCAGCTGTGTTGTTGTTATATAAAGCATTGAGGGCGGTTGTCCATCAAAGCCGGGCCTGTACAGGTAGGGCTTCAATGAAAGTCCTGAAGGGCTCATTTCCACGTCGGACAACAATCACGTCATGATGTGAGGGCTTACGTAATCAGCTACGGGTGTTATCCGGAAGCCCATTGAAACATCTACTATAGGCATCATAGCACACCACTCTGTGACCCTTGAGTTATAGAACACCCATAAGATACGAATCAGCATTTATTACACCCAGCATGTTTGACGTCATACTCCATCTAAACCAATGGGTTAGACTACTTGGATCCTGTTTTCAAGGCAAGTTTCTATGTCTGAAATGTAGACATGAAGAGGGAAGAATAATGATGACAGTACTCACTTTCTGTATCAGTACAGATGGATTACACCACCAAATGGCTCAGTTGATCTTTGGTTCCTCACAACAGATGTGAAGAATTCAGAAGGTCCGATCCGATAAGTACGGAGGGGGAGGGGTTGTGCAGTTGGGGGAGGGTCAGGGGGTTGAACCCCCCTCAGATTTTTTCACAATTAGTTTTGCAATCCTCAGCAAACTTCCTGTGAGAGAAAAAAAAACAAGAGACAAACAACATGAGCGGTGCGCTGCAGCAGTGACGGCCCAGTATGTAAAACAACGGGAGGGAGATTCTCAAAGCACAGCTGCGCTGCAAACACACAGGCTAATAACCTCTGCCTTTTCAACGCACAGCCTCAGCAGGATACTGCAACGGGCCACTGACCCATGACTGAGGAAGACGTGAGGGGGGGTGGGGGGGGGGGGTGCGGCACACATCCTCTTAGCATAATCTCCTCAGTCACTTTACTGTCATAACATAGCAACATAACACAAGCAGATGAGCTCTAAATAGAACCAGATGCATGGGGCTCCACAGGGGAAGAGGCGGTGAGGCGACAGAGACGCTGTGGCGCTACAATATAGTGAGAACTCCTCTCTATACTAATCCCTTTCTTAAATAGCCAGTTTCCCCATAGTCCCAAATTATTTAGATTATACAAACATCCGACAACAGATGTGTAATATAGACATTAATGAAAAAAAAGAGCTGTCAATCACCAAAGGTTGTTTGTTACATACAGTAGTAATGCTAACAGCCTAATGGTTCTTCATATAAAGTTGCTCCTAACAACTCTGTTACAAATGTTATTCCAGTAAAGCTTGTTTATGAGCTTCAGAGCCTCATCGGTTCGGAACGATCTGTGGGTTTGAATTATAACCGGCCTTGTCAGCTAACTGTATCGTCAAGGCTTTACCATCTCTCCAAAAGAAACCCCCTTGCAGTGATGGGAACCCGTGACAGATAAACTTCCCTTCAATCCATTCCAGACTAATGGCATGTGGTCGATGCGTCTTGCGCCCATTGCTAACGACCAGTGCTGACTAATGGCTTGTGGACGATGAGTCTTGCGCCCGCAAATACACCCCCCGCCGCACATCCATTCATGCGCACAGGGTCGCACACAAATGGCTGCGGATTGCAGGTCGGGACCCTGGAGCTCTCCCTTACATCCTGTGATTACTAACGTATGTCCACTCACTGAACTGACTCACACAGCCCAGCGGATGAAGGACATCAGTCTCTCTGACCCCCCTGGATATTAACCCAGCTGACTGCAGCTGCTATAGACTGCAGAGTGACTCAGGAGCCTAACCAACAGTGGTCTAATGCACCAATAAATAAGGCTATAAACCCAGAACCATCCCAGCACTCTCCACATTAACTAGGCTAGCATGGGTTCCTTGGCATAACGACCCACAGTGACTAAACCTGTGGTGAAGAGGGGGACGCGACCCTTCACTCACACGGTGTGGGTCGGTAAGGGGATGCATTTTGGTCTACATGACAGATGACAAAGGTTCCCAATCATGGGAAACAGAGGTTTGCTGTATAGGACTCATGTCAGTGCAAAATACTTGTTTAAGAACACCAGGCTCAAGTACAAACACCCTCTACCATTAATTTCCCTTTTCATATACTTAAGACCACATTGGTCACATTTGGCACAGAGCAGCCATTTTGGAGTCACACTAAACCATCGCAGATGCCCTGTCAACATGTGTTGAAAGACGACAACAACAAGCATCCTAGATAGGTAATTTAGCAGCCTCTGGCACATAGGATAGCTCAAATTAAGGTCAGCTGATTTCGTTGGCACACAATGTGTCTTTTCAGAGTAGAGGCTAAGAGGAGGCATGAGCAAGGGGTTTTGTTATTTTTGCTTGCTTGTTTTCCCCAGCCCAACATTGAATGACTTGCAGTATCGATTTCACAACATTTAAAAAAAACTTCTAGACGGGGTTTTGTTGCACACATAAAAATGGAGAATATAAAGCATTGATCACGTTTTTACTGTTCAGATTTTGTCCAATAATTTCTAATCTTATTTGCTTGAATTGGCCACACTGAGCCTCACTTTCCCCTGCCTTAGGGACAGTTTGTCCAACTTGGTGTCATAAAAGAAAATTACAAATATTTTCACATGACCCTCCCCTTGTACTGTAACAAAAAATGTACACACCCTTCCCCTAACTGTAGCGACCCTGTGTTTATTAACGTGGATATATACTTTGCCACATCAGCATGCTTTTGTGACTCAGTCGATGCCAAGCAGGGCTACGGGCCAGAAGGTTAAGGGTTCGCCGACCACAACAGACAAGCTACTCTCCCTGCCATTCTCATTACACCTACACTACAATCATAGCTGGCTGAAGATAATGATCAGCTAGGTGGAAATCAGATTTTCAACATTTTGATGCTATATGTATATTCATATAAAATGTATATAAAACACATTTTCCACCAAAAGGTTTCTGTGCCAACGCATCACAACCAATAAGCAAAGCATACCGACTTTTGCCGCTTCATTGTCATGGCTTGCGATTTCAACACCATCATCTGCACAGTTTGGAGGCTGGAATTATATTTTGGACGAACGTGCACAGGTAGCCTACAGGAGATTTTTGAAGTAGTCTAATCAGATTAAAACATCGTGACTAGAGCTGTGATGATACCAGTATCGCAATATTTTTTCCATGGCAAAAATGAAAACATGAAGCAGCCCAAACTCTTTGGTCCTTTAAAATCCTGCTGTATGCCAAATATTGTGTGCTATAGCTTGAAAATTAAATAAAATGTGACTCTGGATGACAACATGATGATCCCACTGGGCACAGATGTCAGTTCAAAATGTAGTTTTGATTTACATTTGGTTGAGTTAACTAACTTGAATTCAACAACAAATATGGGTTTGGGTTAATAGTCGGGTAAAATAAAAAAAGACGATGCCCTTACATTGATTACTTTTTGAAAATCCAATCAGTTTTCCACGTTGATTCAACGTCTTCCCCTTTAACTCTGCATTGTTGTAAAATGACCCGTAAGTAAGCATTTCACTGTTCGTCTACACCGGTTGTTTACGAGGCATATGATAAATTCATTTTATTTGATCACATTGATTTTCTTGGTTGAAATGATGTGGACACTAGGGATTTAATATTTTATTACTGTTCAAGTACTCGCATGATTTATTTTGGTGTACGAGTCAACTAGTTATATTATATTGTGGAACACAATCTTCAAAAAAGTAGTAACCTCAGCATTGCTTGTAGAAGCCTATGACTGAAATGGCAAAGCTTTGCTTTGTTAATATAGTAGCCCTTATCTCCTGAGCCCTTATCACAGTCAAGACATCTACAGTGGGGATAACAAGTATTTGATACACTGCCGAGTTTGCAGGTTTTCCTACTAACAAAGCATGTAGAGGTCTGTCATTTTTATCATAGGTACACTTCAACTGTGAGAGACGGAATCTAAAACAAGAATCTAGAAAATCACATTATGATTTTTAAGTAATTAATTTGCATTTGGAACAGCTATTCTCAAAGAGTGATCATTTGAAACATGGCGAGTTGAAATCAATTTCAATATACAGACGTTCCATTTAATTTATTCAAACTGTTCTTTGGAATTTACAAAATGGATTAACAGTTCCACATTAAATACTGCATGGTGATAAATGATGGCCATTGCATCTGTTTGGTGAGCAGGTTTGTGTATTTTCAGTGTGAAACCTGTCTATGTTAAGCCTAAACAATTTTCAACTTGGCTTTCACCTGGTCAGTCATGGTAATGTTTTGTACACAGTGTATTTTCCTACTTCAATCAACCAGTCCATTTTCTCAAGACAAAAATTTTACTTGCCATTTTGGGCAGCCACAAAGCACATTCCACCAAATAGTTTTACAGCATTTGAAAAAAATGTGATCTCTGGTTAAAGATTGAGCTTTGACGAACTCATGCCCATCCCTAGTGGAAACAACGTTGAGTCTACCCATTTTTGCACAGTGGGATGTTTGTTTCCAATATTAGGGCAGTTTTCCTAAAGTAAATACATTTTTAAAAGATCAATGACAAATATTTAGAGTATATTGAAGCTTTATTGGTTCTACGTGCGTAAGGACTATCGGAGAGGAGGCAGAGCACGCGCTAAGCTTTCCTGAATAACTGGGCCAGCTGGGAGCATATGTGGCCACATTATTATAGGACGACTTGAGAGAATGATGATCCACAACAGACAGCGCATCTCAGTATCAGAACTTAAAATACAGCCAGACCTGCTTGCTGCTGTGCCTTTCTATACCTTATAAACTGTTCATTAGACCCCTGATCCAAATGGAATGAAATATTCAAAATCCCAGGGCATTATTCAAATGACATTTGCACTGCAGTTTACAGCCTAGAGTAGAATTTTGTACTCACTTGAAAACAATAATGCAATTATGCATTGTAAGGTGGTGTTGTAGGCTAGTCTAGGTAGGATAATTGTATTGCTCTTAAACAAGATCAATAAGGGAGCTGCGTGTCTCATGTCTTCACCGTTCTTTACAATTATATTGAAAATTGGTGCACTGGACAAACGATCCACCTACCTCAATTGTCCCTATGAATGGTGGATAGAGGGCAGGATAGACAGCGTGGAAAGTAGCGTGGGAAGTACCAAAACACCTTGATATAGGAAAGGTACATTCAAGCAGATGAGGAAATTTGGCTAGGATGGAAGAAATGATAAAAAAAATAGTAAAACCTGCAAAAGGGCAAATGCAAACCAGGGTGAAAAAAGGCACTACCCTCCCCCTGTACCCAGTTCATCTCTGCCCTCAAATCCCTCCTTCTTCCCAATGCAGGCTCCTCACCTCTCACCTCCTATTCTCTATTTTTAGCACTTCCAACCTTCACCATTTATGTGCAATTCCTCCCGCCTTCCAAAAAACCCATTCAGGGTCCTCCTTAAGACATTGCAAACCCTCTCTCCCTCCTCCACACCCTCCCTCCATCTCTCAGATCATTCTTCCCTCCAGATATCTCCCAGCAGGCATAGCACAGTGTGGTGGTTTGCTCTGCTGTAGAGGTGATCAATGGCCCCTGGCACCTCTGGGCCCCTGAAATGGAGGTATTAATAATGCAGGGCCTGGCTGTCATATCCTCCATTAGCTTGGGGGAGACATGGGGCCCGGACGGCTGATTGATTACTAATTGGATTAATTGCATTCTTTTAGGGGAGGAGAATGTAATAGTCTATAGAGGCCTAGCTGGCAACTGAAAGGGGAGTGCATTTGGCATGCTGGCATTCAGAGATAGGAATACCGAATGCTGAAACGGGTAGCGTAAACTGTGAGGAGGTTGGGTAGACTGTTGTTGCCTGTTCAGGTTCTCTGGTTGACGCCAGGGTTGAGAGTGTATGTCATTTGAGATACCGTAACATTTGTGCAACATGCACTTGACAGAAACAAGGAATTGATCAAGCGGCTTCTCAATAGAGGCGTTTTCCATTATTGCACAGTGTGTGTCTGCTGAACGAAATTAACTCAACACCCTGTACACCAAATCACTCATCCTGATGATATCGTTACTTTCATTTGCTAGGTCTTTCCTCCCATTTCCTTTGGAGGTATCTTCTTAGCCATCAACATCTGGCTGCACACTTTGATATGACATATGTAGATTTGGTACAATGTGTGTAATGAAAGTGTTATTCATCAGAAACATTCTGTAATCTGCCTCCCGAATGGTGCGGTGGTCTAAGGCACAGCATCGCAGTGCTAGCTGTGCGACTAGAGAATCTGGGTTCGAGTCCAGGCTCTGTCGCAGCCGGCGGCGACCGGGAGACCCATGGGGCAGCGCACAATTGGCCCATCATCATCCCGGTTAGCGGAGGGTTTGGCCGACAGGGATGTCCTTGTCCCATCGCTAACTAGTGACTACTGTGGCGGGCCGGGCACAGTGCACGCTGACACAGTCGCCAGGTGTACGGTGTTTCCTCTGACACATTGGTGCGGCTGGCTTCCAGGTTAAGTGGGAAATGTGTCAAGAAGCAGTGCGGCTTGGTTGGGTTGTGTTTCGGAGGACGCACGGCTCTCGACCATCGCCTCTCTCGAGTCCGTACCGGAGTTGCAGCGATGAGACAAGACTAACAACCAATTGGATACCACAAAATTGGGGAGAAAAAGGGAGAAAAACATATTTAAGAAAAAATAAACATTCTGTAAGCTTCTAACCCTCGTTTTGAGATAAAGTTAATAAACCTCATCACAGCCATGGCACACAGATCTCCAATTAACAACCCAATCAGCACTGTAACAGTATTTCAAATGTAATCTATATGTAGATACACTGGGTATACAAAACATTAAGAATATTAAGGATATTAAGTACACTCATCTAGTACCGGGTTAGACCCCCTATTGCCTCCAGAACATCCTGAATTATTCGGGGCATGAGCACATTGCTCAATTGGTATCAAGGGACCTAACATGTGCCAGGAAAACCTTCTCCGCCCCATTACAACACAGCAAACAACCTGTACAGTTGACACAGGAAGGATGGGGCCATGGACTGCTTACGCCAAATCCTGACTCTGTCATCAGCAAAACGCAACAGGAACAGGGATTCGTCGGACCAAGCTATGTTTTTCCACTCCTCAATTGTCCAGTGTTGGTGATTGAGTGCCCACTGGAGCCGCTTCTTGTGTTTAGCTGATAGGAGTGGAACCCAGCGTAGTCATCTGCTGCAATAGCCCATCAGTGACAAGGACCGATGAGTTGATGCGTCCCGAGATGTTATTTGCCTGTTTGTGAACCGCCTGTTAGCTTGCACCATTCTTGCCATTCTCCTTCGACCTCTCATCAACGAGCTGTTGTTGCCCACAGGACTGCTGCTAACTGGATGCTTTTTGTTTGTCGCACCATTCTCGGTAAACCCTAGACACTGTCGTGCGTGAAGATCCCAGGGCACCGTCCATTTCTGACATACTGAAACTGGCACACCTGGCACCGACAACCATACCATGCTCAACGTCGCTTAGGTCACTAGTTTGGCCCATTCTACCGTTCAATCGAACAGTCACTGAATGCCTCAATGCCTGTCTACCTGCTTTATATAGTAAGCCTCGTGACTCTTGCAACCTTACAGTTAACTAGTCCAACGCAATAACGACCTGCCTCTCTCTCGTTGCACTCCACAAGGAGACTGCCTGTTACGTGTATGCAGTAAGCCAAGGTAAGTTGCTAGCTAGCATTAAACTTATCTTATAAAAAACAATCAATCATAATCACTAGTTATCTACACATGGTTGATGATATTACGAGATATTATATAGCGTGTCCTGCATTGCATATAATCTGACAGGTTATTTTGAAGGGAAAATACAATTTACAAAGGCAACTCATTATTCCTGAATACAGTACATCCGGACTGCCTCATCCTTTCCCCAGTATAGAATGTCAGAGTGCTACACTACTGTAATGGGATTTAAAGAGGAGGTCCTTTGTCTGATCCTCTCGGTCTTATGAATCATTTGAAGATCCTCATCCCTTATCAGGATTTTTGACCATATGAGATGTCATTCTGCTTTCTTCCCAACAAGGTGTTGTCAGGATTCCGTCATGGTTTCAAACAGTAAGCCTATCTAAACATTAATCTCTTCATTTCACTATTGAAGCGCGCACACACACACACACACACACTTTCGTTCCAGGCATACAAACGCGTTCTTCCTTGGGAAGTCGGGGACAAGCACGCCTCTCTTTCTCTCTCTCGCACTGTGCTGCACCTGCTCCACATCCCATCCCCTCCACCAACTCCGCTCCTCAGCCGCTCCCGCCATCTCCTCCCGCCCCCTGTGGCTAGCTGCAGCGATGGCCCACTGCGCTAATTGAAAGCGACCCTGACTCGTCCTTTCCCCCAGGCTCTCCAGCCGATGCCCCATTGTTTTCTTTCACCGGCCGTTGACAACTGGCCTTTCAGCCGCGGCGTGCTGCAGCGCAAACTCTGAACCCAGCGCTCTGTCCTCTGGAGCTAACCCCTCTCCCCCCACATCCCATTTTCAGGCCCACGGTGAAATGGAGAAACTGCAGAGTTGCAGATTTGGTTGTTGTTCTGCTTCTAAGGTAAGAATGGTTTGTCAAAATTAGACAGAATTGCATGTAAGTGGCTTAAGTCATTTTAATAATGGTCCACTTATTGGAGCCAGCAACCCAAGAGGTGAAAATGAGACTGATGTTTAAATACTTTGTTTGAGTGCTGCTGATGATCATTCATTACATCCCCTTTCTAAGCGAGACTCCCCAAACTTTTAACGGATAAAACATTAAATTGGAACTCTGATACACCCACAACAAAGGCAATCTGCTTAGACATCATTTCCTTGATATAATTTCCTTTTTTGCACCCTGTGAAAAAAACAGCAATGTCCCCCTGAAATGAGGCACGTGAACAGGGAGTTTTCCCATGGCGGTAGGCTGTTCTTATCACCCACACGGAGCAGAGCTGGAGCCCATAATCTAATAGCCTCGCAGCACAGTCATAAATCACCCTGGGAGACTGCATGCTGCAACACACTGACACTTCCAACCTGTGTCTTTATTAAAGACCACATTATACGGGGGAGACCCCCTCTTCTCCCTCCCTTTCCTCCAACTATCCTCCATTGGAAAAGCATACATCCTGTACACACACACTAAAACGTTAACAAACACAAACACACACAGAAGCTAACCATGCCGTGTAAAATGTATGACATGCGGACTGAGAGGGGAGGGTCATGAATGCTAGCGTGATGGCTGTAGTTAAGAAGCACACTTCAGTGCATGTCTGTGTGTTTGTATGCGCAGAAATGCACACGGTATGGTTGGTTTTTGCCTGGCTGCCTGCCCGCCTGCGTGGGCCCATGCATACATTTGTTTCCTTTTAGTAATTTTGACAACATTTGACTGGAAAATGTCAATGTAAACATGGATTCTGACAAACCGTAAAAAATGTAAGGTCTAAGATTGCCATCTTAGGCTCTCTCGATAATTATAGCACAGTCACACAGAAATTACAACATAGCACATCCAAAATGGAGAGAGAACATTGGCCCAGGGACGCAATAAAACTAAATGAACAGGCAATTATAAGCCATCCCATCCCACAGGTCTAGCTTATCGAACCTGCAGGACCAGCAGGCCTATTATAAAAGCATTAACATTTTGAAGAGGAGACAATGATTTTGGTAACAAATTCACAGCTATTCTGTGCTCTTTCGATCTACGAAAGCTTTCTCTTTAAAGTTTGCAGAAATACTTTACCGTAGACTACTTTACTGTAGAATCTTTGTCAAGACACTAGATCCATCGCTCATTGGGGCAAATGAAGCTTACTGTACATTTACCAACCCCTCACTGAGTACAAGTCGCTCAAGCTGACAAAGTGACATTTTGAGTTGAACAAACTTTGGTAGAGAAATCTATTAGACTGTGTCTAATTTTAGAACGAAAGACGTTGACTGTTTAAACTCACTGAGCGATGCATGTACCAATCAAATGAAAAATTCAGCTTTCGCTGCCTGCCTCAGTACTCTCAACCAAAATAATGCAAATTCCGAAAGGAGAGAACTCCCAAATACCCTTTTTCCCCCCAATCCGTGTGTACACATTAAGTGGCCCTCTGTAAACATTGCAGGAGGAACATAACCTCCAAACCGAGCCTTACTGTGGAAAGACATGATATTTAAATAGCAGTTGTTATTCTGTAGCAATACCGTTGAAGAAGTGGATAATACAAAGACAAGAGTCAGGGCTGTTCTTGGGGTTTTCTTGTAATCCATTCCACTGTAATGTGACCTGTAGTTCTGAACCACAAGAGACAAGTCTCAGAGGACCTCTCTCACACACAGAGCTTCAGTGTAGATCTTTATCACACCCTGCCGTGCTTCAGAACCAGACACCTCCAGTCTCTCTGCCAGCAGACATCCAGACAGCAGCCCCCTCACCTGTGTCAATACCACACATCCTCCCAGACCCACTGTGGAAACCTGGGCACTGTGCAGGCTGGGCAACTCACAACCAACTACCGCTGCTGTGCTGATTGTGTTATGGCTCTGCAACAACACAGAGACAAACACTCACACAGTGAGTCAAAGTCTTGGCCGGTGTCGTTATCTCTGCTGACGTGGATCGTTGACACAGACGACAGAATCGGACAGGTAATCCTGGATTACAGTCCAGTCGTGTCATATCCTGGATGCCCTTTAGACGTGGGCGTAACCTCATCCATCCTTCCATCCTCTCCTTTGGTGCCCATCAACAGAGCGCCGTGCCCCTGCATAGATGGAGAAATAATGAGCTCTAGTTGCCTTGTCAACGCTGTCCTTTCTACCACTGTGCTCTAAACTCCCTTTTGCTCATTCCCTCCCCACCAGGCTCTTTGGTAATCATGGGGGTCCAGGAGGCAGATGAGATTTCATATTGTCTGAAATCCCTAAATCTCTGACTGGAAACCAGGAATGGAGCTTGCATACCCTGGCTGCATAACTACACGTGTAGATTGGCTTCTTAACAGCTTCTACCCCCAAGCCATAAGACTCCTGAACAGCTAATCAAAGGGCTACCCAGACCCTCCTTTTACACTGCTGCTACTCTGTTTATTATCAATGCATAGTCACTTTAACTCTACCTACATGTACATATTACCTCGACTAACCTGTTCCCCCGCACATCGACTCTGTACCGGCACCCCCCGTGTACAGCCTCGCTATTGTCATTTTACTGCTGCTCTTTAACTATTTGTTACTTTTATTTTAAATTGTTTACTTAACACTTGTTTTTCTTAAAACTTCTTAAAGCATTGTTGTTTAAGGGCTTGAAAGTAAACATTTCACTGTAAGGTCCTGTTGTATTCGGTGCATTTGATTTGATTACTTCCACGCAGGTGATGATTATAAGGGGATCATGTGAAATGCTCCTCAAAAAAAGGTCACGCTTTGCCTCTGATCTCAAAGCCAGCAACCTGGTAATAACAATGACAATAGATGGGGTGTTTTATATCGGAGGATTTAACAGCTCTTTATATTGGGTGGAACAAACTCACCATGAGCAACAAAAATGACCTCGTCCCCAATTGGGTGACTCACTACAGCCAGTTTACACCAGTAAGCTCACCGCACAATTATCGCTATTAGGGCGGTATCCAACCAACTTCCATAAAGTCATACATCAAACGGAAGAGAGCATTTGCTTGTAATTATGGTGGTTGGTTCTGGCTAGAAGTGGTTGACTTTCTGGTTTTGCTTCAATCCCTCTTAGGTTCATCACTCTACTACATGACTTGAGAAGACACAGCATACTATGACATTTCCTGTGGGGGAGCACTCTGTAACAACATGTAACAACCTCACTCCAAAACAAAACCTAAAATTCAGACAAACTGAAAAGTTGGTTTCCTCGTGATGTAGGCAGTCTGCCATGAATAAAGAAATGTCTTTAAATGTATGTAGAATGAAAAGCGTGTGATGTGTTGGTATTACGGTTCAGAGAAACATTTACAGGTTGAGCTTTTCAGCATTCTCAACCTCTAGGTAACACAAAACGTCCTCATACCTCAGGTTAACGCTCTACTTTTTAACTCCGCTTCTCTTAAGCCTTCATATGCATGACAGAGCATTTTTCAGACTAGCTTTTTGTATATTCATTGCTTAAGTGATTCTTACTTCTAACTGCCTTCACCTTGTGAATAAAACATGACTTTCAAAAGGTCAAACAGGAATAACTAGTATGGACTTTCTCAGTATTTACTCAACCCATTTGTCTTTTAAAATACTTTTAGAAAGGGAAGTTCTACTAAACCAAAGGGTGTGTGTAACTTCATCTACAGTCCCAAAAGCTTATTAGGCTACTTCGTACTCTTCATCCCTTCAAACATCCATTGGTGCTTAATGTACTGCTAATTTAACAGTTACTATATCAGACAGACTTGCAGTTCTGGCAGCAGGTTAGAATTAGCTCATGCTTCTCTCCCCATAACGGACTCATATATATTTGAACACAAAAACAGAGATTTTTTCCTCAACAAAAGCAGCTGCTCAAACAAAGAGAAAACACATGCTGACATTCAGAAAAACAAAATGTCTCTTTACCGAGCTTGGTTAATTAACGCAGGCAAGCGAACCTCTCACCCAGTAGAGAAACAGTTAAAAGAAAGGAGAGGACTTGCTGAGCAGTGAAATTCCTACTCAAAATCAAATCAACACAAATTGTTACACATCCAGTTGGAAAAGGAGCATGTTTCCAATGTAATGTTAACATTTCACAAACATTACAATTCCCCAGCCCTGGATATGGAGATGCCTCATGTTTCAATAGCTGAGCAAAACATAGATTACATGTTTTTTTTACTAGATAATACATTCATTTTTGACAGCCACTGAGTTACTATAAACCATTACTCATGAAATGTTCCAGAAAATACAAAAAAACCTGACCCTTGAACCATCGGAGGGTGCACATTAATGACAGCACTACCGTAGGTCAACATGCTGTTTGGATGAATGGATGCAGTGAGGGCCATGGGGAAAGGGTGCCCATACACACTGACATGTCGTGGCCTGGCACGAGCCAGTGTTTTGGAAGGAGACTCATGGAAACCAGTGGGACACGGGCCGCCAGGCAGGCCCTCTACAGGACTACTCTGGTCTGCTAATGGTCCTCAGGGTTTGGGGCTGCCAATGTCGGCCCCACTGATGTGAGTGCCAGAAGGACCAGCCTCTTTCCATCGCTCCACCAGAGGAAAAATACTGCAGTCCCGCTGGCCAGCACTGCACAAACACACACCCACTCATAATGATCATACATACAAACACACGGGCATAGACATAGAATACTGTACACGAAAGGTAGATGTATTGCACATGGAGGAACATATTTGCAGCAGGACTGTACTCCTCTAACACAAACTAACCCACATACAAAGAGTAAAGCGACTTGGCAAACTCACCCCGTACCTGATACTTCAACAGCACACACAGCCAAAAAAAACTGAAAGCAAGATGGGCTGTTGAGATCGCCTGTGCCGATTCTTGGCGTGCTCCCAGCGCTTTATGAAAAATGTGTGTCTCTCTTTCGACTGATTCGTATTCAAGCCAGGCAAACGGGATCCCAACAGGAAACACTAAACCTCCCGTGAAGAGAAAGGGGGACAGAGAAACAAGAGTGCAAGAGAGGGAGCAAGCTAAAGACAAAATAAAAGGAGAAAGCTAAAGAGGTTGTGGGGCCCCGTGTGTGCCCCGTGGTGGGCCATTTCACAGTCACACAGACTGACTAACACTGACAGGTCAGCTGGAAGACTCGCTGCCAAGAGAAACCCACAGCGGAAAGATCCAGGCACAAGGCTGCACACACAGACCACACCTCCCAGCACAGCAAAACTATTTCCTTTCCAATCTGCCACACAATAACTGGACCGCTGTTTATTGACCTTTTGCATGGGCTTTCAACAGGCAATCAGGTCCCTGCTCCAGATACAGAAATATAATCTAAGGCCTCTGCCCTCGGCTGTAAACTCGCCACCTTCCAGTTGGATGGAGCTGCTAACCCTGATTCTCCATTCACATCAGGGTACGTCAGGGACGTTGGGCTGCGAGCGCCTATGGGACTGTACGTCTCAGTACTGTCAGGTGTCACTCCTTTCAGAGTTGATAAAATCATCATGGGTGACAATGAGATATATCGCAATAATTAGTGGAATAACAAATCAATTAACTGTAATAAATGGAGCTGAAAGGCTCCATACACAAGGGGGTGTGAGAGACAATGTCTGAATGCTTTGAGTACTCATATGTCCCTTTGATTGCAACACGTCATTCATTTATGGGGTGAATGTCAGCATTCCATATTATGACAGTGTGAAATTGCAAGCCACTTTCTGGTCTATGGGATACTGAATCTTTATAAAAACATACAAGGGAAAAAAATAAACAATAGGACAGAATGTGAAAATTATAGAACTACAGCGTTTCAGCATCACCCTTTCTCAGCGCCAAACTTTTGGAAAAGTTTTGGCAACAGGCTTTTCGGCAACAAGCTTTTGGTTTGACAGTTTACAGCAACACTTGTACGAGCAAGTCCAAATAAATGACTGAATTATTATCATTCAGAAGGTTCTGTCCTATTGTTTAAAGACCATCTTAGCAACATAAGCTACCTCGAACATACCATCGCTGTGATGCATAGGATCTTCAGCCATGTGGACAAGAGTTTTCTATTTTCAGTTCATTATTTCCATTACCGTCACTATCTGTGTAGCAGAAGGAGCTGTTCTGTTGATTTGGACTCTCGCCATCTCTCTCTGGGACAGGGGATTAGGCGATGGTTGGCGACGGGGGCCCCATCGCAGTAGATACCTGCCCGTCCCGCATGAATAACGGTGACAGTGCGAGTCCCGTTCGACTGACGAGCGGCAGGAAGCCAGGCGGGCAGGCAGCGGCTTATCTGCCAAAACAGCTGGAGTGCTCCGCATCCCCAGCTGTGAGCGCCGCCGCGACTGAATGACCCCACGTAGAGAGAAACAGTATAAAAAGAGGAAATTGGAAAGCGTGGTAGAGGGAGAGAAAAACTAGGTGGGAGGAATCACACTCGCTCTCTCTACATTTTGTGCTCCCTCACCTGGAGATTACACTAGCCTTGTTCCGCTGTTCACTCACGGCTCGTTCCACCTCCTCTGCTGCCATTTCAATATAGTCCCAATGTAACGCATCCGGAACGCACAGGAATTCCATTTTGGGCAGCGCTCTGTGCCAAACTCATCTCCGGAGCCTGTGAAGGGTTGACTAAGCATGGGGGGCCACTGTCAGGGAGCTGTACTGGGCTTTGTGGAAGGTGTGAATGTGAGACCCAAGTGTCACTTTAATTGAGACTGAGATACTGCTGTAGGAGCAATACAACTGAATTGTGGGTGGACATTTTAACTTTGCAACAATGTATAACCTTACTGAGATAGTGGGATGAATAGCTTTTGCCTACAAATAAACTGAAAGTGTCTCATCCCCAGTCACAGCCATAGTCCCAGAGAGGGTTAAGTCCCTAAACAGCAAAAGGGAAACAGTGGTCTGTCAAGGAGTCTGTCTGCTGCATCGGCACACTGGCTCCTCTTTCTGCCGTTGTAATGAAATTACAGTGGGCCCCGTCTGATTGATGAAAGTGTCATGTCTGCGAGCACCTCTTTTACATAAAGGAGAGGCTCTCCCGCAGACTGCAATTCATCATCTGACAGTCGGATGGCTCCATTCGTCTTAATTCACGCCAGACCCAAAAGCAAGGGCTCGGGTCGTGCAGCCCTGCCTCAACCTCCCTGCTCGGGTTGGGGAGGGGTTGCCGGGGCTATCAAAGGAGTTTACCCTTGTTATGTACTGCCACTCAACCTCCCTGCTCGTGTTGGGGAGGGGTTGCCGGGGCTATCAAAGGAGTTTACCCTTGTTATTTACTGCCACTCAACCTCCCTTAAGACAGAGTGTATGCATTTTTCTGGGTCCAGTAAAAGATGAGACAATACAAACAACAAATGATTACTCAGATCCTGTGCTCTCTATGTATTCCTATGGCAGTCCCTACAATCTATATGAAGACAGGCCTACACCGCCCAGGGGTTGTGATGAGGGGTCATTGTAATAGAGACCTATTCATCCCTTAGTACCACTCAGACTAAGGAACATTCCCCCCAACATCGGCCAATAACTCTGCCACTTTTAACCACCGCCACACTATACACAGAAATGTCACCCTCCCCAAATAGACTGCCACAATTGCAAGTGAATCCTGATCCAAATACTCAGCGGCAGATAGAGGGTAATATGGTGTGATCACACACTACAGTGAATCCTGCTATCCAGAGTGAGGTAAGGAAAACCCTACCAGCCACAAAAGAGGAAAGTCTCATCTCCAACTCTGAGGGTAAACTGCTGGTCAGTACCATCTTGGATATTTGGGATGTCCTTACCCTAAATCCTAACTGTAACCCCTACCCTAAACCATTTTCACTTCAATGGGGGGGTAGTGACATCCCAAGAATCCCAGATAACACAGACCATACACTGCCAGCCTTATGCAGTTAGGCCAAGCCACATGTGAAAGAAACAAAGCCTATGGATGCAGTCCATAACCTACCATGAAAAAACATGGTCATTTGAAACGTCATTACATTGCGTGCCTGTTTCTTTTGACTCATGTAGTGAATAGAAATGGTGCTTTAGAAATGTGTTTGTCTCAGCAAGTGAGAAAACACCTAAAAAAAAATCTCTCTCTCTTTCATTGTTCTTGGCAAGTCAGCAGGGGTAATTGGCATGCATGCCCTTGCAGTGCACTCGACGAGCCAGGTCTTGAGTTTGGGCACGGAGCACAACGGCGCCGCTATGCCCACGTAATTTGTTTAAAGCTATGATTCAGCTACAGGCAGCGTCCTGTAGGGCTCAACTGTTGCAATCCATCACTGCAAATCCATTTCTCTAGGTGAAAACAACTGATCCACACTGCTCTCTCTCCCCATACAACCCCCTGCAGCCAGTTACCACTCCTTACCACTCCTTCAGAGTAAACAGCAGGAATGAGGTGAAACTAAAGAAGGCTGGGAGGTGGCTAACCAGCCATGAGTCAAGCAGTCAAGAGAGAAAAGCAGTAGCGGTGATAAGGGGCTGGGGATGAGGGGGAGGGTTTCAAGGGGCTCGCATCTTCTCATTAACTTTGGCAAGGCCCGGGGAGTGTGGGAGGATGAGGTGGAGGGAGGGATTGGTTTAATGAAGACTCCTGCCGTGAGGGTCCGTCTCCCAACTGCGCTGCCCTGTGAGTAAGCTTGGCCAACAGATGGGATGAGGAATTGATCACTAGAGACTGTCCAGAGACCTGAGCAGACAGAAACGAGTTCATCCACAGTTCTAGATATGAAAACAATGATTTCAGGATCTGCTAATTATTTTAATTTGAACTAGGCAAGTCAGTTAAGAACAAATTCTTATTTTCAATGACGGCCTAAGAACAGTGCCTGTTCAGGGGGAGAACGACAGATTTGTACCTTGTCAGCTCGGGGATTTGAACTTGCAACCTTTTGGTTACTAGTCCAACACTCTAACCACTAGGCTACCCTGCCGCCCCAACAAGAGGAAAGGTAGTATTTGAAGTGGATGCACAGCTGAACTTGAGGGATGAGATTTTTACTCAAGGTGCACCACATCAGAAACACTTCTACTAATTCTTTATCAAAACAAAAAAACATGGCAGACGCAACACCCCAGAGCGCAGGAGACCGATGAATAAACATGTCTGTGCAGGTGTGCTCAGGTCAGTATTCCCCACGAATTAAGAAAGAACCGTCTGGCATTTGGTATCATCCCTGCCCTGGCGCTGTCACTCCGCTGTCCTTCTGAGAGCTGTCCTACTTTCAGCCTCTGTGTGACATCCATCTTTTCAACCTCCCTACCAGTCTCATTCTTTTGTTCAAGGCTCAGAGATGGAACCCGGCAATTCTGTCATCTGCAAAAGCTCAATACCTGCCTGCCCCACTGATAAGCAGACAGGTGCTAGTCGAGGCAGAAAACAGCACATGCAGTCACAGGGAGGGCACCTATTTGTTCCATATAACCAAAGCAGAGCATTTTGAATCAAGCCCTGAGGACAGGGAATATGGCTTTGTTGCGGGCCCAGAATTCAAACCCTGCGTGAGTGACCTCTCAGGCTAAAGCTTCCCATATCCCTCCTGTGTGATTGCAAAATTCATGCCTAAGGGATATAAGGACAGTTGGGAGAGAGTAGAGCATCTGAAATTTTCATTTTGTTTAACCTATTGGTAATCTCATTGTATGTATAATTATAGTGTCGCTTGGGAAGTGAGCAGGTTAGATATGTATACACTCTCACTTCTGACAACACAGGCAGACAATTAGCATAGCACAGAAGGATTAACGTGTTACCACACCGCTAATTTTCCCTGTATTGTGCACTTTTGTCAGTGCAGACAGTGTTCTGGAATAGCAAATATGCAGACAGTGTTCTTTGTCCAGACTAGCAAATATGAGATGAAAATGTATTTTCTATTGACGTCAGTAGATGCTTTTTCTTACATCTCTATAACCCTTTAAAAACATCCTTGCAAGGTAACAAGGGCTGCTAGGCGCCCAGATTCAGATCGCTCAGTGGTACTCCCTGGGGGCTCTGAAACCTCTAGCTGTTCAGAGCACAGTCACCATAGTTACTACTGCTTGACGCTGCTGGAAAATAGACTGACCACAATGGGGTAAACGGGAGGGCACTGCCAAACACGCTAAGGGTCTTCACACACAAACAGCTAGAGGGCACCAGAAACGCCCTTCTAATGCCATTCAGGGAATGCCAGTTGAGGTTAGTACTTTCAGGAAGTTGCCCGAATGCTTTTTTAGGGGAAATGGACAACTACAGGGGAAGGACTTGCAGGCTAGGTGCCTCTGTCTCTTGGTACAACATGGAATGTTTAATTAGGCCTTAAAAAACAGGACATCGCTCTCTTAAAATGTCACATCCTTGTGAGGAAAACAGGGATGGCGGCTAGTTAGATTGACTTCCGTGAACTGATTGATGTCAGTGTTTATTTACCTTTCCCTCGGCAATTCATGCTCCCCATCCCCGCCTTTCCCTCCGCCTCGCTCTTTCAGCGCTCCCTTTCTCCCTCTCCGTTCCGCTGTTTACTCTGATGTATGGCTTCATTTCAAGTTAGGCTTTTTACCAGAATGAGATTACAATCTGTGCAATTGTGTGGAAAAAAAGATAGATTTAGCCAAAAAAAAACTGTGAAAAGGGGAAAGAATGTAAGAATGGACAGCAGTAGCACTTTTATAAGTCCTTCCCTTTCTGATGTACAATATTCTCTCCTTACCAAAACATGTCCTGTTGCATTGAATTTAAAAGTGGAGGTTCTGATAAGGTGTCCTGCAGACCAGACTGTGCTTAAAACAGACCATGGAAGAAGGTAGGAGGAGAGAAGAAACAAATATCAGAGTGGTTTGTAATGAGAGGCGACACTTGAAGAATGCAGCCGGCAGCAGCCTTTTAAATGGCAGGCCTCGTTACCGGGCTGGTTTCATACCGTCAGAAGGGCAGAGACAAAGATAAAGGGAGCCTCGTTAATGGATGGGGAACACAAAGGGCTGACATGCAGCGAATGAACTAGCCAAACTCGCAATGTCACGGGAGGATACATGACAAAATACCACACAGTCCATGGATATGTAGGCTATTAGCGTTCATTTCCTGGTTCTGTCCTTGACATTGCTTTGAAATAGCTCTACTTTTCTTGAGTAATGTCTAGTGATACAGTATCAAAAGAGTGGCTTGGGGTGCTCTTTAAATAATTAAGCAATGCAAAAAATTACTTGAAATAATAATTGCCTCTCTAAATTCCCACCAAATTAATCAAACAGGCACCAAAAAGATTGAAAAATGGACCATTCCTTAGCAGAGGTGAAAAGACTGACTGACTCATAGCAATGATCTGGGGCAATTTAGCTGTCATGATGGTTAATGCTTGGGTGGGGACAACTTTTTTTTATTTTTTTTACAAACTTTGAAGCCTGTCAAGGCAATGACTCAGGAGTATGTTCCCAACCCTCCCAACAGAGGGAGTGCAGCAATTCACACACACTGAAAACATTGCTTTAATATTTGAAACTAAATGTCACAGGGAGAATCTGAAAGAGATTCATAAGGAAGAAAAAAAAGGGTTGAAGCTCTGAGGAGTTGGATGGGTTACACACAGGCTGCCAGCTCGCGTTTCATCTCAGTGTTACAATTTGTTTGGAGAGTGTCATGGACATGCTAAAAAGAGAGGGCCCACCCCGAAAGCCTTCCCAATGGCTGTAGACCTGCTAAACGTCACTCAATCTTTCAGCCAACAGGGAGGGAGAAAGGGACAGAACAAGAGAGGGGGAGAGAAGGAGAGAGACAGAGAGAGAGGCTCTTGCATCCTAATCCGTGCCTCCTGTGGTGCTTGCAGTATAATCTGAGAAGAGACTGTAGAGTTCAGGTTTCAAAGCTGGGAGATGTCGAGGGATTGGACCCATTTTCCATTCTAGCCAGGCACACATGCATCTACATGCCAGTTGACTGTTCAGAGGCAGAATCTTTTGACTCTACAAGTTGGTCTTGTCTTTCGCTCTATCCAAATGTATCCCACAGGCGCTGAAAACCACTCTATATGTAGGACAATGTTCTTCTGTATCGGAGAGTCCACACATTTTTTGTTGTTGATGGTTGTTCCCTTCCCTTGGTGGTTGCAATTTAACTTGTTCTAATTTTGAATCGAATTGGCTTATATGAAGCTTTCATTGCCTAGCCCACACTGGTATAAGAACCATGAGCAAGAACCAATGACTGTTACAAAGTTATCACTATCTCAGATAAATATCAATCAGCTCTTGGTGGATTCAGCTGGATCCTATTATTTCAGCTGGTCCTGTAAAAACAGTGTTTGCAGGTGTTTTGGCTCGCTTAAGAACCAGGCGCTAATGTTGAACATGCAATCAAACGTCAATGTGCTTTAAGCATCAAATTCTGTGACTGACAGCGTGGTGAAGAGCCCCTTCTCTTGGCTGACATGGCTGCTTTGATTATCAAAACATAATGTAAAACGGTGATTAAAACTCAATTACAGCGCACACCAATGAAAAGTCAATTAGCACTTTAGAGGCTGGGAACGGGCAGCTGCCAAGGTGAGGATAGAGGGAGAAGAGAAAGGAAACAAGAGAGAGATAAAGAGAAAAGGGCTGGAGGAGTAAGTCGGAGAGAAGAAAACAGTCGCTGAGGGAGCGACAGAGAGCAGCAGTGAATGAGTCAGATAAACACAGCCTCTTGAATTCTGGAGTCAGAATTTACAGTAGAAAAGGATTTCTGTCAGTCCCTTCACAAACCATCCATAATTTATGACCAATTTGCATTAGGAGGCGTTCAATTAAGAGCCCGATCCATTGTGGGACAAGCGAAGCCCTTTTCTGATGAGGCCCCCAAAAAACAAAGGCCCCTTATTCAAAGAACTCCATTATACAGTCCCTGAGCTTCCCTCCAGGCAAGTTCTTTCTGATTGATCCTGCATTACTTATTTATGCACCCGTAATGACTGTTGAATATAAAAAAGAGAGAGATGGAGAGGGGGGGGGGGGAGAAAGCTCAGGCATGGTGCCGTGCGGGAAGCCCGCAGGGGAGTGGTGTTTAAATACAGTAGTGGTGACACACCGTCGCAGGAGCCGCGTCGCCATGAGAGAGCAGGCAGAGGCTTAACAGCATATGTGGCACAAATCAGCCGTCACGTAGAGCCCCTTCCATGACAAACCAGCCTGCGTCCCCATGGACTGCCCCAACGGAAAATAAATACATAGAAATTAATATTCGGCAGTAGTGCTGCTTAACCCTTCACATGAATTATTGAAAAATGGCTGAAATTAGTGATACACGCAAGGCTCTCGTGCTGAAGAGGTTTTTAAGAGGGTAATGAGAGGGTTAGCACAAGAGGAGATCATTTCAGAGAGCTGCCAACCTGGGGCTGACATGCAAAGTGGATATCTTTTGAAGTGTTTGGCTGCCTTTTAAACAGTTCATGGAGTGGAGGAATATTTCAGGGCCTGGTCTTTAAACGCATTGCATTTGCTTGTTACTCAAGATATTTGGTAGAATCCAAGACGGCATACACACATACACGCATGCGTACACACGAAGTCCACACAGGGCAATCAATTGACGCACGCACCACCAGCAGGATTCCGGCACACACACTTACTCACTCATCACCCAGTGAAAACAACCACAGGGTGAAATGTTTACTCAGAGCATTTTTTCCCAAGATCTGAGGCCTGGAAAGGTCTGGGAATTCAGACCAGTGTTATCTGAAGAAAAAGTCTACAGGATATCAATTAGGGTCACTGACAGTGCATGGTCCAGACAGCCAGCAGTTTCAACTGTACTCTCGCCAACAGCGCCAATGGCCATTGCCTCATCTGTCTGTCTGTGTGTGTGTGTGTGTGTGTGTGTGTGTGTGTGTGTGTGTGTGTGTGTGTGTGTGTGTGTGTGTGTGTGGTTAATAGAGAATGAAACACTCAATGGGCATGAATCACAAATAGAACAAGCCTCAAAAGCTGTCCTCCCTCCACATTAGTCTGTGATTGTTTTCTTGTAATGCTGGAATTATTCTTCGCTTCTCTTAGGATTTTTTAGATGGTGTGTGGGTGTATAAGACATGTGAGTGTATTTACATGCAAATTAGTTATTCCCTCCAATCTGTTTTTTTGTTTGTGTGCAAATCTTAAGCCACCACCCAATTAGCTCAGGGGACCAGACTTGATAGAGCTCAAAATGATTGGTTATTGGCAAAGTCCATCCGCAACCCTCAAGGAAGAGTCATCCAAGGATTCAAGCGGTTTATATTACTCCACAGAAAATTGCATCACCTTCATTCGTCATGGTTTGGGCATTAGTCAAGGCAATACCAGCAGAAAGCTGCATAGGCATCAGCTGAATAAGACTCATGGCTTATCTGGATTCTCCTAAATGGGGGTGAGTGCACAGAGAGGACAACACCGTGCACATGTTTTTCATTCAGCCTTCACTTCATTACCGCAATAACAATAATCATAGACCCTGGGTGGTGAAAAGCTGGAGCCATCTCTCGAATGATTTAGCAGAGACCAGATTCTCGGCAAATGGCGGCCGATGCCTTGGAAACCCTGCGTGAGCGCCCATAAAGGAAAGCTTTTAGGAATAGAGTCAACTCTCGGCCAGGGTGCTCCAACATGTTCCCGCAGCATTACCATTTTAAAAAAGAGAGAGGAGAGGAACACACCAGGAGAGAAAGAGTGAGGGGAGAGGGTGAAACGGTGTGTTTCATCCCACTGACCTCTGGGAACCTATAGAATACAGGCACAGTCCAATCTTACATTTTTTTTGTGTATCTTGTGTGCGTTTCAAAGTTCCAGTTACAACCCTTTGATACATACAAACACACAGGTATGATCATTCTACAGTGATCTCCGCAGCGTACACTCAAACCGATGTGATTAGAACACTTCTTTAGAAAGTCCAGTTACGATTGATGCAACTGTCAGCTTTTGAACTGGCCACACTTTCTTCACAGAAACATGTTGCACAAACATTCTTTACAATGTTATGTCCTCAATGTAAGCAGTTTATTTTGGGATGCCATGTTCAGACATTCACAGAAGTAGTGACAACATAACACATTCTCATCCAAACCATAAAAATGTAGGCTACATTAGTCCTAGCGATGAGGAAAGAGTGACCTAACACAAGTGGTTATATTTAGCGAACTCTCGCCTGACAGAAACCATAATATAATTTAGTTAATAGCAATTACTATTTAACTTCACTAGGGTAGGGGGCAGCATTCGGAATTTTGGATGAAAAGCGTGCCCAAATTAAACTGCCTGCTACTCAGGCCCAGAAGTTAGGATATGCATATAATTAGTAGACTTGGATAGAAAACCTAAAGTTTCCAAAACTGTTAAAATAATGTCTGAGTATAACAGAACTGATATGGCAGATGAAAACCAGGAAGTACTATTATTTTTAAAGGCTGTTTTTCCATTAAAAGCCTATCCACCATACAAAGACTTATGACCCAGTTCACGATCTCTATGGCTTCTTCTACATGTGGCCAGTCTTTAGGCATTGCTTCAGGCTTTTACTCTGAAAAATGAGAGAGATACAGCACTTTCAATGAGTGGACAGTGGAAATTTCCAGACATGAGTCCAGCGCCTGATCGGGAGCGCGCCTTTCTTGTTTCTCCTTTTCTATTGACAAAAGTTTTGTCTGGTTGAAATATTGATTATTTATGACAAAAACAACCTGAGGATTGATTTTAACCATCGTTTGACATGTTTCTAGGAACTTTTATTGTACTTTTTTGACTTTTCGTCTGGATGTTGAGAGCGCGCATTGTGCCTTTGGATTACTGAACTAAACGCACCAACAAAAAACAGAGTTTTTTGGACATAAAGAGGGACATTATCAAACAAAACAAACATTTGTCTAATATGGAGACCTGGGAGTGCCACCAGATGAAGGTCATCAAAGGTAAGTGATTCATTTTAACGCTATTTCTTACTTTTGTGACACCTCTCCTTGGTTGGAAAATGGCTGTATGGTTGTCTGTGGCTAGGCGCTGACCTAACATAATCGTGTGGTGCGCTTTTGCCGTAAAGCCTTTTTGAAATCTGACACAGCGGCTGGATTAAGGCATTTATCTTTAATCCTATGTATAAAACTTGTATTTTTCATCAATGTTTATGAGTATTTCTGTAATTCTCTGAAATTTCACCAGATGTTTGTTTGAGACAATGATTACTGTACATAACGCGCCAATTTCAACTGAGGTTGTTGGACATAAAGAGGGACATTATCGAACAAAACACACATTTATTGTGTAAAATTAAGTCCTGTGAGTGCCATCTGATGTTGATCAAAGGTTAGTGATTAATTTAATTGCTATTTCTGACTTGTGTGAGCCCTCTCCTTGGCTGGAAAATGGCTGTATGGTTTTCTGTGACTAGGCGCTGACCTAACATAATCACGTGGAGTGCTTTCACAGTAAAGCCTTTTTGAAATCGGACACTGTGGTTGGATTTACAAGAAGTTTTTCTCTAAAAGCTGTACAATATTTGTATGTTTGAGGAATTTTAATTATGGGATTTCTGTAGTTTTGAATTTGGCGCCCTGCAATTTCACCTGCTGTTTTCCAGGTGGGACGGTACCGTCCCACTGGTACCAGAGAGGTTTAAATTTCTCACAACACGGGTGAGCTCACCAGTGATCAAAATAATTGAGTAAAAATACACTTTCTAAAAGTCCAAAGTAATCTGACAATGGGTAGTTTGTACACGTCCTCATGTTTGTTTTTTCATGTCAACCAAGGATAAGAGGTGGCAAGATGAGTTGGGTCTGTTTTCAGTATGCATGTTGAAGTGTGTGTGTCCACTTATTCCCTTACGGAAGTTTACGCGAAAGACGAGTGAACTATCCCTTCACCTCATTTTGTTATAACATCTTTATTCTGACAGACGTTTACATGACAACCAGAATGCATTGTATGATGTCAACAAACATGGTGTCACACATAGCTTTCAATTAGCTCATCATAATCAGTACAACCTTCAAAAAAGTGTGCAAGAATGCAAGAATCTGAATGCATGATTTGGTATCAGTACTTAAAAACATGTAAATAAAACAGTAAATCAAATCAAACTTTGTCACATTCACCAAATACAACAAGTGTAGACCTTACCGTGAAATGCTCACTTAGAAGCCCTTAACCTCTAGTGACTCCCAAACCCGCATGCGGGAGTGTAATCATCGCCTGAAACTAATTAGCATAACGCAACGGACATAAATCATCCTAGAAAATCTTCCTATTCATGAAAATCACAAATGAAATATATTGAGTCACAGCTTAGCCTTTTGTTAATCACCCTGTCATCTCAGATTTTCAAAATATGCTTTACAGCCAACGCTAGACAAGCATTTGTGTAAGTTTATCGATAGCCTAGCATAGCATTATGCCCTGCTAGCAGCAGGCAACCTTGTCACGGAAATCAGAAAAGCAATCAAAGTAAATAATTTACCTTTGATGAACTTCAGATGTTTTCACTCACGAGACTCCCACGTAGATAGCCAAAGTTCATTTTTTCCCAAAATATTATTTTTGTAGGCGAAACAGCTCCTTTTGTTCTTCACGTTTGGCTAAGAAATCACCCGGAAATTGCGGTCACCACAACGGCGAAAAATATTCCAAATTATCTCCATAATATCGACAGAAACATGGCAAACGTTGTTTAGAATCCATCCTCAAGGTGTTTTTCTAATATCTATTCGATAATATATCCGTCGGGACAATTTGTTTTTCATTAGGACCGATTGGAGTAATGGCTACCTCTGTATTTTACGCGAGAATCTCTCTCGGAGCCACCATGTGACCACTTACGCAATGTGGCCGCCTACGGCTATTCTTACGGAATACGTAGAAAGCGTAAGCTCGTTGATGGTACATTCACAGCCAAATAGGGAGTCATTGGAACGCAGCGCTTTCAAAACCTGGGCACTTCCGGATTGGAGTTTTCTAAAGGCTTTCGCCTGCAACATCAGTTCTGTTATACTCACAGACAATATCTTTACAGTTTTGGAAACGTTAGAGTGTTTTCTATCGAAAGCTGTCTTTATATTATATGCATATTCTAGCATATTCTATATTATATGCATATTCTAGCATCTTTTCCTGACAAAATATCCCGTTTAAAACGGGAATGTTTATTTTAAAAAATGAAAATACTGCCCCCTAGCACCAAGAGTTTGCTGAAAATAAACGTAGTTGACAGTGAGAGGATGTTTCCTTTTTTGCTGAGTTTATCTCAGATAGGGGGGAGTGAGGCCTAAGAGGGTTTTATAAATAAGCATCAACCAGTGGGTCTTGTGACGGGTATACAGAGATTACCAGTTTACAGAGGAGTATAGAGCACAGTGATGTGTCCTATAAGTAGCATTGGTGGCAAATCTGATGGCAGAATGGTAAAGAACATCTAGTCGCTCGAGAGCACCCTTACCTGCTGATCTATAAATTACGTCTCCGTAATCTAGCATGGGTAGGATGGTCATCTGGATCAGAGTTAGTTTGGCAGCTGGGGTGAAGGAGGAACGATTTAACTTTAGCCTGCAGCTTTGATATGTGCTGACAGAAGGACAGTGTACCATCTAGCCATACTCCCAAGTACTTGTATCAGGTGACTACCTCAAGCTCTAAACCATCAGAGGTAGTAATCACACCTGTGGGGAGAGGGACACTCTTCTTACCAAACCACATGACCTTTGTTTTGGTGGTATTCAGAACAAGGTTAAGGGTAGAGAAAGCTTCTTGGACACTAAGAAAGCTTTGTTGGAGAGCATTTAACACAAAATCCAGGGAGGGGCCAGCTGAGTATAAGACTATCATCTGCATATAAATGGATGAGAGAGCTTCCTACTGCCTGAGCTATCTTGTTGATGTAAATTGAGAAGAGCGTGGGGCCTAGGGTTGAGCCTTGGGGGTACTCCCTTGGTGAAAGGCTGTGGCTGAGACAGCAGATTTTCTGACTTCAAACACTGCACTCTTTGAGAGAGGTAGTTGGCAAACCAGGCCAAAAGAGACACCAATATTCCTTAGCCGTCCCACAAGAATGGAATGGTCTACCGTATCAAAAGCTTTGTCCAAGTCAACAAAAAAAGCAGCACAACATTGCTTAGAATGGTGACATCATTGAGGACCTTTAAGGTTGCAGTGACACATCCATAACCTGAGCGGAAACCAGATTGCATACCAGAGAGAATACTATAGACATCAAGAAAGCCAGTCAGTTGATTATTTACAAGTTTTTCCAACACTTTTGATAAACAGGGCAAAATATAAATAGGCCTATAACAGTTAGGATCAGCTTGATCTCCCCCTTTAAATATAGGATGAACCGTGGCTATCTTCCAAGCAATGGGAAACTCCCCAGAAAGAAGAGTGAGGTTAAAAAAGGTCGGAGAAAGGCTTGGCGATGAGAGGGGAAGCAACTTTAAAGAAGAAAGGGTCTAAACCATCTGACCCAGATGTTTTTTGGGGGTCAAGTTTCAGGGGCTCCTCTAGCACCTTGGACTCAGTGACTGCCTGCAGGGAGAAACTTTGTAGCGGGGCAGGAGAAAAAAAATAGAAGAAGCACCGGGGATAGTTGCATTAGAAGGGGTGGGAGATGAGGAAATGTTGGACAGGCAAGGAGGCATGGCTGAGTCAAATAGGAATCCTGACTTAATGAAGTGGTAATTAAAGAGCTCAGCCATGTGCTTCTTGTCAGTAACAACCGCATCATCAACATTAAGGGACATGGGCAGCTGTGAGGGGGAGGTTTTATTCTCCAGGTCTTTAATCATTTTCCGGAACTTCTTGGAGTTAGACCCACAGAGAGAGAACTGCTCCTTAAAGTAACTAACTTTGTCCTTCAGTATAGCCAGAGGGCACTTATTTCTAATTTGCCTGAACGAGAGCCAGTCAGCCTGAGTATGTGTGTGCTGAGCCTGTCACCAAATGCAATTCTTGAGATGGAGTAACTCTGAAATATCACGGTCAAACCAGGAGCTGAACCTGTTTTTAATTCTCATTTTCATTATGTGGGCGTGTTTGTTAACAATACCACTGAAAATATCAAGCATCTTCGACAGAGGGGATCAAGCTGATTCTATAACATTTTACAGAGGCTAATTCATGAAGGAACGCTTGCTCATTAATTTTTTTTAGCAAGTGTCTATGACAAATCAGGACAGTTCGTTTCACTGAGCAGCCATTATGAACGCAGGCTGTAAAACAGTGATCACTAAGGTCATTACAGAACACACCAGACTGAAACCTATCAGGATTATTTGTGAGGATAACATCAAGAGAAGCCTTTTCTGGGTGTTTGGAGTCAAACCTTGTGGGATTGGTAATAATCTGATAGTCTGTGTAACCAATAGAGAGTCAGAGTCCTGAGTGTGGGAACAAACAGTCTGTTCCACAGTTGGGTAAAGAAAGTTCGCAGTTAACAAAGCATGAAGGAGTCATAAGGCAAATATCAATATGCACAATAAAAAATATATATAACAACTTGGGGCTAGCCATTGTAAATTCAGAGTCACTCGCCAACAGTGCACGTGTGCTGGAGGTGAGCGAAAGCCTGGGAGAGAGACAGGCCAGGACAGACGATGAACAGATCGCCAGGTGGAATCCAAGCAGCAGTGCAGCAGGCAATGGGAGTAGGTGTCACCCACTTGGGAGAAGATTTTATTTCTGGAGGCAGATTTCTTGTAGAAAATGCCAGTGGATGGTCTTTGAACAGCTGGAGGGGGCTTCAAGGCCTCTGGATCTGGGTGGGGTAGCCTGCCATTTGTTGGGCTCAAAGGCTTCGACACCTCTCGCTTCACATGTCAGTGCTAATTGTAGCTGTATCTCTTTGTCCTAGCAAAGCTTGGTAGCCTGAGCATTCAGTCCTTATTAAGTAATATATATAATTGTAATGTATTTTTCTTCTTGGCTTTTGAAAGTACAAAAATTGCTTCAGACTAAGCATTACTCACTCAGCTCCAGGTTGGATGGGGTTTTCAGGTCTCTGCTTGTTTGCCAGAGCATTTGATGTATAGTTTGGGAATAATAATCTTGGAATGTAGGAAGCATTCCAAGTAATTCCATCCAAAATCAGGTTGTAGGTTTGGAGTTTCAATTGGGAGTGAAGGTTATGTTGTTTAGGGTAGCATCCTGTATATGGCTATCCCAAAAAATCTAAGTTTGTCTAACTCTAAATCTATCTATTTTTAAAAACATACTGAAAATTGTGGGAGCTCATCTGCTCATGACCGCTATCAAGCAGAAACGACATACAGAAACTATAATGACTAATGTTGTTAGGCCAGAGATGAAGTGTAGGGCCGGACAACCGTGCCAATATATCCTCCAAACACAGGCTTTGAGGGCATTATCACTTTGATACAAAGGGTTACCAACACATTCAAATAATGATTGACATATTTTCATTAAAAAAAAGTCATTTTCATGAATTTATTCATACCATTTCATCCTTCCAAAACATATAGTCCCGAAACAAATCTAGGGTTGCTACCCAAGCCGGCTGGTCCTTCGTTCATTGGTTCGGTTGCCAGAGATGCGACCCAGTCGTTCAGTCTTTTTGTTCTGTATCTATGGACGTGACCCAGTTGTTGGTTCTAAATGTTCCATTGCCGTACTGGCTTGCAACGTTCTTATGTCCTGCTTGCTAGCTAGTCAACTACAGCTAACTTACAGTCACGTCAAACAGTGCAGACAGAATAACAACAGTAGCTGCATTTGTTTTAAGCTCTTTTCTAGTGACATTTATTTGGATACACCCTTAACAAATGAGCTAATGAGACACGATTTTGCCTGACATAGAAAATGTGCTCTCTCGTTAGGACACTGTTGTTCAGAGGAGCTAGCCAACAATACAGCTAACACAATAACTTCAAACTGAAGCTGGAAAGACTGCAAGCTAGCTGCACTTCGTTTGGCTTACCTTTTTTCAATTGACATTTCTTTGTATATATTCATAAAATGATGCCAGTTGATTCACGATTTTGACTGGCTGAGAAACGCTGCCTGCCTCTCTCTCTCGTCCCGACTTCATTACTATGGGACAGTTGGAGATCGAATTTGAATATTGTAACAATGTTGCAAATGTCAGGGACACAGCAAGGTTTATACAAATCTCCACTATTGAAAAATAAATGTTAGTCTAAAATAAAATGTGAGATAATGTCTAGATGCTTTTTATAGTGAAGATCAAGTTTATAACTTCCCTGCCTGGGCTGATGAGACAATGGATTGCGCACTCAGATGGAACAGAGTAAATAGCCATTTTAACGTCATAGATTTAACCGGTGGTAACTTGTGGAATAGACACCAGCTGGAATACGCCTTTAACCAATCAGCATTAGATCCACCCGTTGTATAATGAGGTGAAACACCTGAATTCAAACTGTTGTTAGAAAATAAACGCTTTTAGAAAATAATTAGAAATTGACAAGTTGAAACAGATAATTAGCAGGCAGTCTACCTTGGTTTGAGGGCAGCATGGGTTAACTGCCCTGTTGCATAACAATCACATTTTGGAACAGTGTGTCACTACCTGCATTCTGAATGCACATCACGCACTGGGGCGACCGTTAGAGATATTTGGAACTCACACGTGAAAGGTGCATTCAAACATTTGACTGGAAATGGAGGAAACATTTCAGAGATTTGTAGCAGAACCACTTAAACTCTCAAACATTCATTGCCTGGTTGAAATGCCACTGTTAGTTCTCCCGATCCAATCTCTACACCGTTCACCACTGCATTGTTGCCAGGGTTGGTGGAAATGTTTTGAGATGGAGGTGTGAAGAGTCCTGCATCCGCAGTAGACAAGTGTTATCGATTTCTCAACCTCTTCTCGAAGAGTCACTGGGAAGGGCAAAACATTGAGAGGAGGGAACTCAGAGTCACACACATCGTTGTGTTGGTGTTATCATTTAGCTAGTTTTTCTGAGAACTGGTTGGTCTCCTCCACCCCAGGGCAGGTGCCTGCCAGCAGGTAGTGACACCTGTTTCCACATGCTGTTGTTGGGCGTTCTCCACCAGCAGTTCCATCCTCTTTTATTTTTAGTTGTTCAATGAGTTCCACCCATTCAACAGCTGAATGCAGGCACCCACGCATACATACATGCTCACCGACCGATCTAGAACAGCTATTTCACTATACACTGAAGCACAGACAGTGGCCACAAAGCCATATAGACTGAGGAATGGCTGTGGCCAATTGTTTCGCTGGTCTAAGCTAAACAACTTTGCCTGTTTTTTCCCTTAATCCCTTGGGATGCAGTTTTGGGTATGGCTGCAACGAAAGAATGTGGCGCTTCTCACATACAGTAAATAAATGCAAATACCCATTCTATGGAGTAAGCACAAGAGACATTTCTCAGACAAAAAGGCTGGCGATCATTACAGGGAATCAACTAACCTTAGGGAAAGTGTCCCCAGTCTACCTGCTCTGCCCAATGGCCAATTCTCGACAGCTTGATCCCATGTTCTATAGCCCCATGCGCTGAAGGAGGCCAAGAGTGAAAGACCGAACAAAACCTCTGCAAAAGTGTGCTTGACAGGGCAATCTGAGAGTAATGGAATTGAAGTTCTCTACTTAGAGCACAGAGAGTGGAGAATCTCCATGGAAACCCAGATGGTGGCTTGGCAGTTTTGAGCTTTCTGCAATTGAAACCCTGTTATTTGGGGGACCTTAGGTATGGTGCCATTTTGGAAGTGATTTCCTTGAGAAGTGTGAAAAACCCTGCTTACATACTGTACCCCACTTACATACTCTGATCTGCAAGGTAATCATGGCAGCCACACAGTTAGAGAAAGCCTTAGCAGTGGGTGATAAAGGCTGGGAGATAGTCAGTAGGCAGCATAACTTCCGAGCTGCTTGTTTCAGCAGTAATTATGGAGAGTGAACGTGTAAATAGCTTACAAAGCCTTTTGCTTGTGATGCAATGTCAACGAGCTACTGGAGGGAAGTCAATCGAATAAGTAAAAGTGACTATAAAGCCAAACAAAATGTCTTAAACAAAGACATAAGAAGTGGAAATGGAGAGACTGTTGGAGGGATGCAGAGGGAAGGGGGCAGGGGAAAGAGATGTGTTCAGAAGACTATGAATAGGGATGAGATTGGAGAGCACACCGCATCAGTGAACCAATCACAGGCATATTGAAAAATCTGGAGAGAGTGGAGATAAGGAAGGAGAAAAAGAAAGGAAGAGAAGATGGGAATAAATAATGGAGTGGATGAGAGGTCTAGCATAGCCACGGGAGCAGGTGATTGAAAATAACCACCAACAGGATGAACAGATTGATAGAGATATGCTGACAGAGAGCAAGGCTGTGTGTGTGTGTGTGTGTGTGTGTGTGTGTGTGTGTGTGTGTGTGTGTGTGTGTGTGTGTGTGTGTGTGTGTGTGTGTGTGTGTGTGTGTGTGTGTGTGTGTGTGTGTGTAGGGGGTCGCAGGTTGCTCCATCCTAATGCCCATCACAAAGTACATGGAATCTATCACCTCCCTCACCCCCCTGGTCTGCCCTAAGTAATCTCCTTTTCCCTCCACCTCCTCATCTGCCCTTCTTGTCCTCATCTCATCAGTCTGCCCTCATCCTTCTCTCCCTGTGTCATACAGGTGCCTGTAAGGAGGGCGCTTAACCCATCTCTCAGGCTTGACCTGGCAGATATGGAAGGAGGGTGCCGGTGGAGCATGGTAGCAGCAGTAGGTACACAGTGCCTGTAGAAAGGCTACACCCTCCTTGAATTTCTTAACATTTTGAGTTACAAAGTGGGATTAAAATTGATGTAATTGTCAACGATCTACACAAAATACTCTAATGTCAAATTGGATCATTTTTTATACATTTTTAAAAAAGATTAATGAAAAAGAAAACACTAATATACCTGGATTAAATAAGTATCCACCCAAGTCAATACATGTTAGAAACACCTTTTGCAGCGATTACAGCTGTGAGCCTTCTTGGGTAAGTATCATAACAGCTTTGCACATCTGTATTGTGCAATATTTGCCCATTATTATTTTCAAAAGACATCAAGCTCTGTCAAGGTGTTGGGGATCATGGCTAGAAAGCAATTTTCAAGTCTTGTCAGTTTTTCAAGCAGATTTCAGTCAAAACTGTAACTTGGCAGCTCCGGAACATTCAGTCTTCTTGGTAAGCATTTGGATTTGTGTTTTAGGTTATTGTCCTGCTGAAAGGTGAATTCTTCTCCCAGTGTCTGGTGCAGGTTTAACTCTAGGATTTTGCCTGTGCTTAGCTCCATCCTGTTTTTCATCCTAAAAAACTCCAGTCTTTGCCGATGTCAAGCATACCCAGACCATGATGCAGCCACCACCATGCTTGACAATAAGGAGGTTACTCAGTGATGTGTTGGATTTGCCCTAAATATAATGCTTCGCATTTAGGCGAAAAAGTACATTCCTTTGCATTCTGTATATTTGTATTCTTTTTTTCACTCTGTCATTTAGGTTATGTGGAGTCACTACAATATTGTTGATCCATCCTCAGTTCTCCAATCAAAGCCATTAAAATCACCAATGGCTTCATGGTGACATCCCCAAGCAGTTTAGTTCTTGTCATGCAGCTCAGTTCAGAAGGACAACTGCATTTTTAATTTTTTAATTTTATTTATTTCACCTTTATTTAACCAGGTAGGCTAGTTGAGAACAAGTTCTCATTTGCAACTGCAACCTGGCCAAGATAAAGCATAGCAGTGTGAAGAGACAACAACACAGAGTTAAACATGGAGTAAACAATAAACAAGTCAATAACATAGTGGGAAAAAAAATAATCTATATACATTTTGTGCAAAAGGCATGAGGAGGTAGGCAATAAATAGGCCATAGGAGCGAATAATTACAATTAAGCAGATTAACACTGGAGTGATAAATGATCAGATGAACATGTGCAGGTAGAGATACTGGTGTGCAAAAGAGCAGAAAAGTAAATAAAATAAAAACAGTATGGGGATGAGGTAGGTAAATTGGGTGGGCAATATACCAATGGACTATGTACAGCTGCAGCGATCGGTTAGCTGCTCAGATAGCAGATGTTTAAGTTGGCGAGGAAGATAAAAGTCTCCAACTTCAGAGATTTTTGCAATTCGTTCCAGTCGCAGGCAGCAGAGAACTGGAAGGAAAGGCGGCCAAATTAGGTTTTGGCTTTAGGGATGATCAGTGAGATACACCTGCTGAAGCGCGTGCTACGTGTGGGTGTTGCCATCGTGACCAGTGAACTGAGATAAGGCGGAGCTTTACCTAGCATAGACTTGTAGATGACCTGGAGCCAGTGGGTCTGGCGACGAACATGTACCGAGGGCCAGCCGACTAGAGCATACAGGACTGCTATTGCAGTCCGCCACAGGATGTTTTTGTGCTGGTCAAGGGCAGTCAGGTCTGGAGTGAACCAAGGGCTATATCTGTTCTTGGTTCTGCATTTTTTGAACGGAGCATGCTTGTCTAAGATGGTGAGGAAGTTACTTTTAAAGAATGATCAGGCATCCTCAACTGATGGGATGAGGTCAATATCCTTCCAGGATACCCGGGCCAGGTCGATTAGAAAGGCCTGCTCGCAGATGTGTTTTAGGGAGCGTTTGACAGTGATGAGGGGTGGTCGTTTGACCGCAGACCCGTAGTGGATACAGGCAATGAGGCAGTGATCACTGAGATCCTGATTGAAGACAGCAGAGGTGTATTTGGAGGGCAAGTTGGTCAGGATAATGTCAATTAGGGTGCCCATGTTTACAGATTTAGGGTTGTACCTGGTGGGTTCCTTGATGATGTGTGTGAGATTGAGGGCATTAGGACCATGCCTCAGGACTACCTGGCCTGATGACTCCTTGCTGTCCCCAGTCCACCTGGCCATGCTGCTGCTCCAGTTTCAACTGTTCTGCCTGCAGCTATGAAACCCTGACCTATTCACCGGACGCGCTACCTGTCCCAGACCTGCTGTTTTCAACTCTATAGAGACAGCAGGAGCGGTAGAGAAACTCTGAATGATCGGCTATGAAAAGCCAACTGACATTTACTCCTGAGGTGCTGACCTGTTGCACCCTCGACAACCACTGTGATTATTATTATTTGACCCTGCTGGTCATCTATGAACATTTGAACATCTTGGCCATGTTCTGTTATAATCTCCACTCGGCACATCCAGAAGAGGACTGGCCACCCCTCATAGCCTGGTTCCTCTCTACAGTGCCTTGCGAAAGTATTCGGCCCCCTTGAACTTTGCGACCTTTTGCCACATTTCAGGCTTCAAACATAAAGATATAAAACTGTATTTTTTTGTGAAGAATCAACAACAAGTGGGACACAATCATGAAGTGGAACGACATTTATTGGATATTTCAAACTTTTTTAACAAATCAAAAACTGAAAGATTGGGCGCGCAAAATTATTCAGCCCCTTTACTTTCAGTGCAGCAAACTCTCTCCAGAAGTTCAGTGAGGATCTCTGAATGATCCAATGTTGACCTAAATGACTAATGATGATAAATACAATCCACCTGTGTGTAATCAAGTCTCCGTATAAATGCACCTGCACTGTGATAGTCTCAGAGGTCCGTTAAAAGCGCAGAGAGCATCATGAAGAACAAGGAACACACCAGGCAGGTCCGAGATACTGTTGTGAAGAAGTTTAAAGCCGGATTTGGATACAAATGATTTCCCAAGCTTTAAACATCCCAAGGAGCACTGTGCAAGCGATAATATTGAAATGGAAGGAGTATCAGACCACTGCAAATCTACCAAGCCCTGGCCGTCCCTCTAAACTTTCAGCTCATACAAGGAGAAGACTGATCAGAGATGCAGCCAAGAGGCCCATGATCACTCTGGATGAACTGCAGAGATCTACAGCTGAGGTGGGAGACTCTGTCCATAGGACAACAATCAGTTGTATATTGCACAAATCTAGCCTTTATGGAAGAGTGGCAAGAAGAAAGCCATTTCTTAAAGATATCCATAAAAAGTGTAGTTTAAAGTTTGCCACAAGCCACCTGGGAGACACACCAAACATGTGGAAGAAGGTGCTCTGGTCAGATGAAACCAAAATTGAACTTTTTGGCAACAATGCAAAACGTTATGTTTGGCGTAAAAGCAACACAGCTCATCACCCTGAACACACCATCCCCACTGTCAAACATGGTGGTGGCAGCATCATGGTTTGGGCCTGCTTTTCTTCAGCAGGGATGGGGAAGATGGTTAAAATTGATGGGAAGATGGATGGAGCCAAATACAGGACCATTCTGGAAGAAAACCTGATGGAGTCTGCAAAAGACCTGAGACTGGGACGGAGATTTGTCTTCCAACAAGACAATGATCCAAAACATAAAGCAAAATCTACAATGGAATGGTTCAAAAATAAACATATCCAGGTGTTAGAATGGCCAAGTCAAAGTCCAGACCTGAATCCAATCGAGAATCTGTGGAAAGAACTGAAAACTGCTGTTCACAAATGCTCTCCATCCAACCTCACTGAGCTCGAGCTGTTTTGCAAGGAGGAATGGGAAAAAATTTCAGTCTCTCGATGTGCAAAACTGATAGAGACATACCCCAAGCGACTTACAGCTGTAATCACAGCAAAAGGTGGCGCTACAAAGTATTAACTTAAGGGGACTGAATAATTTTGCACGCCCAATTTTTCAGTTTTTGATTTGTTAAAAAAGTTTGAAATATCCAATATATGTCGTTCCACTTCATGATTGTGTCCCACTTGTTGTTGATTCTTCACTAACAAATACAGTTTTATATCTTTATGTTTGAAGCCTGAAATGTGGCAAAAGGTCGCAAAGTTCAAGGGGGCCGAATACTTTCGCAAGGCACTGTAGGTTCCTTCCTAGGTTCTGTCCTTTCTAGGGAGTTTTTCCTAGCCACCGTGCTTCTACACCTCCATTGCTTGCTTTTTGGGGGGTTTTGGCTGAGTTTCTGTACAGCACTGAGATATCAGCTGATGTAAGAAGGGCTTTATAAATACATTTGATTCGATTTTTATAGTTACCCATGTAACAATCACTGCACTTCTCTATGAGGATTTCGGAAAGCTCTGTGGTCTTTGTACTTGAATCTGTGCTTGAAACTCAATACCTGACTGTGGGACCTTGATGTTGTACGTATGGAGGAGAGATCATATAACTTATGTGATTTGTTAAGCCAAATTTGACTTCTCAACTAATTTTAGGCTTACCTAAACAAAGGGGGTGAATACTTATGCAACGACAATTTTTTTTGTGATAGAATTTGTATTAATTAGACATTATGGAGTATTGTGTAGATCAATTACAAAAAAAGAACAGTTCAATCTATTTCAACCCCACTTTGTAATGGAACAAAAGGTGAAAAAAACTTCAAGGGGTGTAGACCTCTACAGGCACTGTACATGATCTGGAAGAAAATGGATATTGAATGCAGGAAGGGACGGGGGCCCCGGTGGAAGATCATTTCACCCACCCACATAGGGAGCAAGGGCTATGAGCAAGTCGATAACATTGAGTATAGGGAGGGGACTCCGGACCAAGAGGTTTAGTGACCATGTCCAATCCACCGGTGTTGGCATCCATAGAGAGGTCATTCATCATGGGACAGACAAACGGCAGTGGGGGAGGGAAGGTTTGTGATAAGAATGGGAACCTCCGGATTGCACTACAAACTCAATTGGCTGCAAAAATGCAAGGTTGTGGTTCGGTAAAAAAAAGTCATATAATGACATGCATTATTAACACGGAAATAGGAAATGTGAAACGTCCTTGAAATGCACAGCCACGTACGAATGGAACTGAATGGGAGGAGTCAAACAAATGTGGCGAGAGGTCAAGTAAGGGAAAGCAACTATTTTATTGCCTGTATTTATTAATGAAATGGGCCCGTAGTACTTCCATATAAATAAACTCCATTAAACACAAGCAGAGTGCATTTATATTCCAGCAAATGGCTTGCAATTACCTATTTAAAAGACATACGTGTGCAATTAATACAGCAATCCCTGTAATGCTGTACCTAGGGAATTTATAAACATCAATTATATTAAATAGGAGAGTCAATGAGATAGAACTTGTAGCCTGCTGCAGCAGTCACAGCATGATACCCCTACCAGTAAACATCCCCCTCAACGCTAACAAATGCTCCACTGGACAAAACCATCCAACTCCACCATGTCATTTCCAATAGAAATTCTGATTGGGGGTTTTGTGATCTACTGAAAATACCAACAGTGTTCACATGGTAATAACCCAGAAGATAAAGAAGGAATAAAGGAGGAGGAAAAACAACCTGCCAATGTAAATCTCCAAGCCCTGCTCCCCTGTCAATATCGCTCATCAGACTGGTTCTTCAGTCCATTGCTGCTTACAGTATCAGTCTTTCACATACACCTTCCGTCTCATGGCCAGATCAATACACGCAGTCTCTCCAGCTCCCTGCAAAGGGTAGGCACCGTTTTTGTGGACGCTGGACAGAATACATTCCAAAACACAGGGCTCTACAGTGCCACCATTTTACACGCATATGCACCTACATATTTGTGTGCGACCTGGATTTTCTATTTAGGAGCAATAGTGCGCCTAGATTTTTTTTTTTTACCCAGATTATAATTGTTGCAATGATCACACGTGCTTAATTGTTGCAATGATCACACTTGTTAATAAGGTAAGAGTAGAGCCCTGGTACACAATACAGTACAGTAACTCTAGTCGCTGTATATTATCAATGCAGTCACTTTACCCCTACCTACATGTACATATTAACTCAATTCAATTGACTAACCTGTACCCCCGCACATTGACACGGTACACTGTAACTTTTTTATACTTTAGTTTGATTATTTTTGAGCAAATATTTTCTTAGTTAAGGGCTCGTAAGTAAGCATGTGACAAATACATTTTGATTATAAATTACAAAGCTGACATACAGTGGTTGCTCCATTAAAAGTTTTGCGATTATGCTGCGGGACTTGAGGTAATTTGTGGTTTAGTACGGTACCCTGCGCCACTCCTTCATTGCTCCAGACCAGTGCAAGGGGGAGTTGGGACCCAAAAGCATAATCTGTGATCTAAGGCGCTACTCTGTCTCTGTATTACTGTAGCCTACTCCTGACTGGTCTCATTGTACAGCACTTGAATGGCGCAGCGGTCTAAGACACTGAATTGCAGTGCAAGCTGTGTTGCTACAGATGCTGGTTCAATAAACGTGCCGGCCACGACTGGGAGACCCATGAGTTGACTGTAGGTTTTTTGGTTTCTCTCCCTCTCAAAACAGAAATTAAATAATTCTAAATAACAAACTGGCTTTATTTACAAATTAGTAACATTGGCTCACCCTATGTTCAAAAATTGCCATTTTCCTCACTCATTTTACGTTATTTGAAAACGAAATAATCAAACAAAGATTATTATTAATTTAGAATTATATAAAAATCCCCTTAGATATGTTCTCACAGATGTATTATTAACCAGACAATATATATTGGTCATGGCTCCCGAGTGGCGCACAATGGGATTGCCTTACAGCTCTCCAGCTGTATGTACTGAAATAGCGGTGGGCAAGCGAGGTTCAAGGCACGAGGGCAGGGGGCACGGGATGGGCCACAGAGCCTCGTACAGAAGATGGACCTAGCCCATGGGGAAGGGAGGAGGTAGCAGAGGGTAGCAAAGAGCAACACTTTAAGGGGCGTTGCACTAATGGCGCTGACTAGGGAAACGTTTCCGCTGTTCTTAGTGCCTGTCTGCACGCGTGAAAAATGCCTCTTAGATATGAATTCGGAGGGCAGATATGATTAAATATTAAAGCATTAGATCGCTCACTAAAGGCGTCACTCAAAAGTTAATTAAATCTGAACTGGATTTAACAAAACATTTTGTAAGAAGCACACATTTGTAAATCCCAAACTTTAAAAGTAATTGGAAAGGTAGATACAAATTATTTGTAACATTGTGGTTACAATAAAGAATGTAAACAAGATATTTATTATTTACAGTAGTGATGGACAGCTGGTGGCATTTTGAAAACAGCTTTTCAAACACTTGTAGCCTGATTAGCAGGACAAAAAGACTCTTTATAGCCCGGCTACTGTAGGTGTGAAAGTCACACGTTTCAAGTACTCCTCACACCACACCAAACTCACCCCCTTAACACAGTTACCATTCAAAAACGAGCTGTTTATCAACAACAACAAAATTACATTGTGACCAAAGAGAACAGACTAAATGGAATTTGTTTTCATCAAGCCAGCATCTTTCTATGGTGCTACCCTTTCCAGGTTTAGGACCGTAAACACAATTTGAAAATGAGCCGGAGCAGAGAGGATCACCAAAACTTAATAAGGTATTTTGGTTTCAGTGCATTTTCTTTAAAAAAATGTATATAGCCTATCAATGTGTAGGCATACTGTGTAATAAAATCGATAATGAAATAATTGTTAAATAAAAATGATTGTGTACTAAAACATGAAAGTGTTTCTGCAGAGCATAAAACCATGTCGACAACCATCCGTGGAGATCAGTGGACAAAGGGCTGGACAATGGGCCGCCCTGAAAAAAAACACGATTGCCAAGAAAGTGGTTCGTTTTGCTAGATTCTTAAAATGTGTACGCAGCATGTGTGTTGGAGTCACTTTTAATTCTTAATTGATATACCGTTTCGATCATAGACCACTCTAATCGATGGGGGCTCAGGGCGGTACCATTCTGCTCATCTGATAAAGGTGCACATGGATCGGATTCAAACTTTGAAGACCGAGTCATTGAAGGCAGACCAGTAGAAAGAGAAACTGAGGGCAGAGATACGGGCGACAGCTGATGCATTGGTCCAGAGCCAGGCGGCATTGGAGGAGAGTCAGGCGGAGAATGGCGTGTTGAAGAAGGCGAGGAACGACATGGAGTCACAATCCATGCCAGGCACACCTGTGAGCTCTGGAACTCCACCACCTCTTAGACAAGCATGGAGAAACAAAAATGTTCAATTATATTACATGATATTCTTAAGTTAACTGTGTTGACTGAATATAAGCAAATGAAGTCTGCTAAATAATCAAGTTGATGGCATAGTCATATAGCCTTGGCACCTACATAAAGCTGCGTGTGTGCGACCTCATGCAACCGCAAAATGTTGGATAAAGCATATACTGTACAGTACTGTATTTCTTCATCAGCATCTTTATGCTTTCGTTAATAATCAATAAGAATACCGACCACTTTGAATCCCACCGTACCTTCTCCACTATGCAATCTGGTTTCAGAGCTGGTCATGGGTGCACCTCAGCCACGCTCAAGGTCCAAAACCATATCATAACCGCCATCGATAAGAGACAGTACTGTGCAGCCGTATTCATCGACCTGGCTTTCGACTCGGTCAATCACCACATTCTTATTGGCAGACTCAACAGCCTTGGTTTCTCAAATGATTGCCTCGTCTGGTTCACCAACTACTTCTCAGACAGAGTTCGGTGTGTCAAATCGGAGGGCCTGTTGTCCGGACCTCTGGCAGTCTCTATGAGGGTGCCACAGGGTTCAATTCATGGGCTGTATACATCAATGATGTTGCTCTTGCTGCTGGTGATTCTTTGATCCACCTCTACGCAGACGACACCATTCTGTATACCTCTGGCCCTTCGTTGGACACTGTGTCAACTAACCTCCAGACGAGCTTCAATGCCATACAACTCTACTTCCGTGGCCTCCAACTGCTCTTAAATGCAAGTAAAACTAAATGCATGCTCTTCAAACGATCGCTGCACACACCTGCCCGCCAGTCCAGCATCACTACTCTGGACGGTTCTGACCTAGAATATGTGGACAACTACAAATACCTAGGTGTCTGGTTAGACTCTAAACTCTCCTTCCAGACTCACATTAAACATCTCCAATCCAAAATGAAATCTAGAATCGGCATCCTATTTCACAACAAAGCATCCTTCACTCATGCTGCCAAACATACCTTCGTAAAACTGACCATCCTACTGATCCTCGACTTCGGCGATGTCATTTACAAAATAGTCTCCAACGCTCTACTCAACAAATTGGATGCAGTCTATCACAGTGCCAACCGTTTTGTCACCAAAACCCCATATACTACCCACCACTGTGACCTGTACGCTCTCGTTGGCTTCATACTCGTCGTCAAACCCACTGGCTCCAGGTCATCTACAAGTCTCTGCTAGGTAAAGCACCACCTTAGCTCACTGGTCACCATTGCAGCACCCACCTGTAGCACACGCTCCAGCAGGTACAGTGGGGCAAAAAAGTATTTAGTCAGCAACCAATTGTGCAAGTTCTCCCACTTAAAAATATGAGAGGCCTGTAATTTATCATAGGTACACTTCAACTATGACAGACAAAATGAGGAAAAAAAATCCAGAAAATCACATTGTAGGATTTTTAATGAATTTATTTGCAAATTATGGTGGAAAATAAGTATTTGGTCACCTACAAACAAGCAAGATTTCTGGCTCTCATAGACCTGTAAACTTCTTCTTTAAGAGGCTCCTCTATCCTCCACTCGTTACCTGTATTAATGGCACCTGTTTGAACTTGCTATCAGTATAAAAGACACCTGACTAAATACTTTTTTCCCCACTGTATATCTCACTGGTCACCCCCAAAGCCAATTCTTCCTTTGGCCGCCTCGCCTTCGAGTTTTCTGCTGCCAATGACTGGAACGAACTGCAAAAATCACTAAAGCTGGAAACTCTTATTTCCCTCACTAGCTTTAAGCACCAGCTGTCAGAGCAGCTCACAGCACCTGCACATAGCTCATCTGTAAATAGCCCACCCAACTGCCTCATCCCCATACTGTATCTATCTATCTTGCTCCTTTGCACCCCAGTATCTTTACTTGCACATTCATCATCTTCTGCACATTCTACCATTCCAGTATTACCTCGCCACCATGGCCTATTTATTGCCTTTACCTCCCTTATCCTACCTAATTTGCACATACTGTATATAGACTTTTTCTACTGTATTAGTGATTGTATGTTTGTTTATTCCATGTATAACTCTGTGTTGTTGTATGTGTCGAACTGCTTTGCTTTATCTTGGCCAGGTTGCAGTTGCAAATGAGAACTTGTTCTCAACTAGTCTACCTGGTTAAATAAAGGTTAAATAAAAAAAGAAAATGATAAACACTTAAAATACTGATGTTAATTTAGTTATGGTTCTATAACTAATTACTGTGAATAAATATCACTGAATTACTTGCTGCTGGTGATATCAGTTATTTTCCTTACCAAAAAAATTGTGGCCTTTTAAGCATTCTAGTACAGTTAAATAGTTAACACACACACACAGACGCAGCGGTCTAAGGCACGGCATCCCAGTGCAAGAGGCATCACTACAGTCCCGGGTTCGAATCCAGGCTGTATCACATCCGGTCGTGATTGGGAGTCCCATAGGGCGGCGCACAATTGGCCCAGCATCGTCCGGGTTTGGCCGGGGTAGGCCGTCATTGTAAATAAGAATTTGCTCTTAACTGACTTGCCTAGTTAAATAAAAGTCACACACACACATACACCACACTTACCAAAAAGTTATTTTGTTGGCATTTACGTATGTCCCCATTACCAGTAAAACATAATCAAAACCTATTTCTTTCCTTTACTTGCTGTGCTGTTTCGTTGGTCATTTGTTCAGTCGTTTAATTCTCAACCAGGATTTCTATGGAACGCCGTTTGGATCTTTGCTATGGAATGTAGTTTGGGCTTTTGCGTGTCAAAAAGAAAACAATGAGCAATAGATAACACTATTTGACATGTCAAATAAGCTTGCTGACCAATCAGGACCGGAATATGACTTCACGTCACAATAATTTAACAAGTTCATTAATTACACTATCACTTGCATTTCATGTATGCTATGATGCTGGGGAGGTTGTCTCGCGCACCTACAGTGCTGGTCATAAAAAAAGCTAGCTAGCTCATGGATGCAAACGATGTTCTTCCCCAAAAACATAGTAAAACTACATAATCTGTTTCAGTAGCTGTAGTTAGCTAGCTAACTATTTAGCTAGGTGTCATCATCTAAAATAACCCTAATGTATAAGAGTTTTTATTTGATTAATGGTGGTCGGACCCATCTATGTGAAGCTAGCCACAATAAGGATTAGCCATAATAGTGGCCTTTGTGGTTAGCCTTCAAAATAAAAGTATGGCATAATTCTACTATTTGTATTCATTTGCATCACTGTTAATGACATACTTTTATTTTGAAGGCAAACTTCAAATTCCACTATTGTGCCTAATCCTTATTGTGGCTAGCTTCACAACACATAACCAAGTCCGATCGAGCTTCACTATTTATTTTCATGAACTGAAGTTACATTTCAATAGGCGAACAACAAATGGCAACCTTGCTAATACTTACTCACAAGGATTCCTAAATCAATGCTAAGAATTATGAAAATGACTGCAGTTTCTACTGGTCTTACTTGTTTTCAGGCTGGCCGTATTGGTACCAAGCTAAAACTAGCTACCCCAGAAGTTGCGGTCAAACAAATGATGCTTTATTACCCCTCAGAGCCTGGTTCCTCTCTAGGTTTCTTCCAAGGTTCTGTCCTTTCAAGGGAGTTTTTCCTAGCCACCATGCTTCTACATCTGCATTGCTTGCCGTTTTAGGCTGGGTTTGTGTACAGCACTTTTTGGCATTGGCTGATGTAGAAAGAGCTGTGTAAATACATTTGATTTGATTACCAACGCGGTATTGTAAACACATCGTTTTGTGGTCGTTGTTTGCAGTCTTTTTTGTACATCTTTGACAGTGCTACTGTATCTTTTTTGACACGCAAAGACCCAAACGGCGTTCCATGGTATGTATGTCTTGAAGCTAATAGCAGTGACGCTATTACTGTGTAACTCCGGTAGGGCAACATCTGAAAAATAGTGCACTTGGTATTGTGAACCGGTGCTCGACCAGTCGGTGAAAGCCAACATCATCCACGACATAGAACGGTTGATTGTCAAGGGCAATGAATTCCATTATGTTGGCTTTAATGGATTTCGCCTTTGAGTTCTCTCGCTGAAATGTTCTTACTCTTTCAAATGACTGCTCGACTTGTTGACTGCTTGACCCACACAGCAGACATTGTGGGCTAGGTTATGAATGCTGTGTTGCACGTGTAGCGCAAAATTGTATGTGGCGTCATTACGGCATGGTATCGGCCTGAGGTCTAGTTTAAAGCCGATGTGCAAAACCGACGTTATATAGGTATGCACGTCAACTTTGACGTCGGTTTTGCACATCGGCTTTAAACTAGACCTCAGGCCGATACCATGTTGGCATTTTTAGATAATATCTTCCGATTCTGATATGTTTACCGATATATTGTGCATCCCTATTTATTATTATACATCACATCTGACCATGATTAGGAGTCCCATAGGGCGGCGCACAATTGGCCCAGCGTTTCTCCCCCTCTAAAAACAGAAATAAATGTTTTGGCCTCGAAATAACTAATTATATATTATCAAGTTGATGGCACAGTCCTATAGCCCGGCACCTACATAAAGCTGAGTGACTCACTCATTCATGGCTTTGGATCAAAATAAATAAGTGCCAACATTCTTCCTGATAGTCTATAATAAAGAAATGTTTTGGTTATCTTGACCTGGACACCATGTACAGTATTATAACAGCCCTCCTGATTGACGCAGGGATCGTAGACACTGCATCGCAGTGCGAAATGTGTTGCTACAGATGCAGGTTCAATACCTGTGCCGGCCACCACCGGGAGACCCATATGTAATTATTGGCAGTCACATCATTGAAAAAACATATTTTTCGATATACTGTAGGCGACATTAGTCTCACTAATGTTGAGTAATGTGCTGTTAAAAGTGGTGTAGGTCTTATTTATTTAAAGAGCATTAGAAGCAATAGGATTTGAAGCCATAACATACAACTATTTTAGCATCGTTAGAAACACCATAATATAAATCAATTGAATTAAGCAACATTTCTTAAAATCAGTCCCATATACTATGTTCTTACAAAAAAAAGTTAAATGATCTAGTACAGCCACTATTGAAGGCTATCAAATTATTCTCAAAGATGCCCTCTGGTGGTGAAACTAGCACTAACTAGCTTTAATGTTTACAATGGCTGACACTTAAATAACGTGCCATAGAATTCTGTGGCACCATGCAAGCTGTGCTGCAGTACGCTGCAACTTTTAAAGGACGAACCACTGTAGAAATAAAGTATTTTTATCACCTAACAAAGGAGGGAAAAGGTATGTAAATAAATCTGTAGAGAATGATCTGCACTAAATAATAGGCTAGGGTTTGCTAATTGAATAAGCTCAATGAATTGTAAAAATCACATCTACTAATGTATCTGTAGTTAACAGAACCTCCTCATTATTCTACTAAACCTTGCTGACCTCTTACACTGGGTTAGCCCAGGGAAAAGCTGTCTCAGAGCATTAGGACAGAATCCCACTTGCCACACATCCCAGCACTTTCCTGGTCGGGAAGGCAAAAAGCATCATCTGGAGCCGGGGGAGTTCACTTAAACTAATTGCCAGGTTGCACGGGCACGCTGCATTCGTTAAACAAGCGAGCAGGCAAGTATTCAGGAGTAAGGAGTCCTTCACTGTAATCATTCCTTTATTCCAATCAAGGGTCTAAATTGAGCAAGCCCTCTCAACCGTCCAAGCAACAAAGACTTCTGATTACATTTAAGTAACGAGACAAATAACTCAAGGAGGATGACAAAATGAGGACAAATATTTGAGAAAACTGGATTTCCACTTGGTCGGACTAACAAGCACATGGGCACAAACATTTGTACTTAAACACTTTGAATGTGAAGCCCATAAGATTAGTCATGCCAATTAAAATAACAAGTATGGTATTGTGTTAAATCATTTCTAAGAAAGGGCGACAGATGCTGAACAGAAAAATAATGTAAGTGCAATGACCCTGAAAATCCTACTAAGCTGGCATGAATCCTTGCTGCTCCAATCAAGAAAATTGTTATCTGAGAATCTAACTGAGTATGAGGACCCAAAAATAATGTACATGGTAGTAATTGGAGTGATTCTTGGCAAAGGAGCTGTAAAATTATAAACAGTGAGATGTCTCACAATTAATACATCCAGAGCCAAAATCCTGACTCACGATACATCCTATACATAGATAGACTTGTTATGACAGCTCAATGAATATAATCTGACAAGATTGGCACAAGGCAAAGGTATCATCATAACTATAAATGATGAGGATCAATAAAAATTCCCATATTCAGAATTAGGAGTTTGTCAGTTCAAGAATTAAAAAGACTTAAAAGATTAAAAATACTTTTCTTCCTGTATTTCACTTGAAATGGTACCTTTCAATTTGGTAGCAGCTCTTCAAATTGAGAAAAATAGCTTCACAGCCCTGCCATCCTTCTGTCAGGTTTCACATGTTATGGCCAGAGAGGGCCTCCACACACATCTGACAAACCAGCTATCCCCCACCCAGTACCCCAATCAAGAAAGCCATCCCCTCGAGACTGAACTTCTCAGTGTTGCCTTGGGGAAAGTGCATAGGTAACGTTTGAGGTGACCCTCATAGCAGGTTTGCTCACAGCAGACCTCATTCGCCAAGCCCACTTTCTCAAGCCTTGTATCGCTGTGACTTTGAAGTCTGGCCAGAGACGGGCTTTGAAAAGCCAGCAATCTCCACACCATGACCAGGCACAGGATTAGCAAGTCCCTGTAGGATTGGGTAGGAGGACAGGGGGTCGTTTTTGGGGGGTAGTGTGTGCGCAAGCATTTCCCCTCCGGACAGAGCTGGGGATTAACAAGCTACTAAGGAAGCAGAGAACAAGGAGCCAGCCTCTTTCTTGAGTTCCTCGGAAACCAATTTGTATTGGGAGGAACTGAGGGAGGCAGCTAATTCTGCCCGTGACCTCTCCGCATCAACTTTCTCTTGTTTTGCTGCTCAGAGTCTAAAACTATTTTCTCAGGAAAAGAGAGCTGTGTCCAGGTTGTCAATGTCCCTTTCCTTCACAGTGGCTTTGAAAAACAAGCCTCTACAGGGCATAGCAGAATAAGAGCCTGAGCGAAGGGGAGACTTCAATGATCGAGCATTAACAATTTTGCATTTACTGTTTGAAGAAAATAAAAACACATTTCTCCAACTGACGACATCACTGACAAAGTGTCGTGTCAAACTGGCTTTGAAACAAATAAAAAAGCCCTGAAACTACTGAACACACTTGCATATTAACTAATCAGTCCTTAAAACATAACTATCTGACAGAAGCATATGTTTTCAACTGGAACTGTGTCAACCATTTGGACACAGGACCATAGATAGCTTTCCCACTAGCATTTGTAGATTAATGAGGTCTTTGTCTTTTCTCCGATTGAAAGGAGCCTGAGGAGTTTGCCCTCTATGTCTTTGTTGAACAGAGTCTCTTATGGAAATGGAAGATTGGCCTGTATGTGTGGGTAAGCAAGGTGGACGGGCCACATCCAAGTTCAACTGACTTAATAAAGCTTATCTCCATCTACCCCGAGATCTCCTCACCCCAATTATACGCCTGACACCTCTAACCTCACCCCCGGTCCCCAATCCAGCTCTTGTCCTGCCCCTCCCTTCACTGCTCTTAAATCACTCTACAGGGCTGGCGAGTGTTGGGCTGATGTGGCAGTCATTCCCCAGGCTCCTCTCACTCAGTTTCTGGATCTGGCTGTTTGAATTGGGCCAGGGTTGGGGCATCTCCTCTGAGAGCCCTGGATGGTCAAGTGGCAGGTGAGATGGGAACTATTGAGAAGAGAGAAGCTGCTGTTTAAGCAATAGAAGGACACACTCCCCAAAGACTGCATATGTGCAGAAATTGCTCTAATTATACCTGTATGTCCTCAAAATGTAAAATAAAATGTAAATCACTCACTAACAGACACCAAACAATAACAAAGTACTGTAAAATGGGTCTTAGACCGATATTATGGACATGTTTTTTTTTTTAGACATTTGCACTGGTTCTACCCTCAGATTGGTCCAAGGTCACAGCTAGATTACATCTGGCCAACCATCTGTTCAGACCCATCCCATGAGATGGCCTGTCACCAGCACACCTTGGCCCTGTCCTCTACTGTCCGTGGTCATGGTCGCCAGGGACTGTCAGACTAGACAGGATGCCTCTTCATCTAGGCTACAGTCACTAGGGGAATCTATGCAGTTGTTTTTTTCAATACCTGCATTACTGGCGGGTTAGCCATAATGCAATTTAAGACACTTTCCATCACAGCCTATTCCTCAATCTGCTATTGTCATGCTAATAAACACATATTATCATGTTATATCTAATCTACTTCTACAAAAACAAAAAGCAAGGATATTTCAAAGTTATGAAGAGGAGTTACCCCCTACATTTGCCCATGAAAATTACTCAGCTCTGCAGACTGATTAAAATATTGTATAAAATCTAATGAATAATATATGTAATTACAATTAAAAAAGTGGCTTAATAACCTTTCACACTGCTTCCATTTATCAATCTGTCACTGGGTGCCTCCAGCCAGCAGAACTTGCACTCATCCCATCAAACCACTCATATCCAGAATTATTAAAGATCAAACAGTAAGAAGAACGTTCATAGCCAGAGCTACAACTCCAAATCAATATTCATCTCACTGCAATTAAAATTCACGGCAGTCTTACCTTAAACTTTCAACAAATTTGACTGTAGAGATTCAGCCAGCTGACACGGATAGATGACTGGCACTAGCTGGTTAGGATCGCCACCCCAAGTGAAGACATCCACAATCTAAAACAAAAACAAAAATAATAATTATTTAAAACGGGCAAATTCAAGATGGACTTACAGTCAGACATTCACCATATGTAATGTTCTATTTCTTGGCTAGACCATCTGCTCCATTTGGTCATTTTAATAAAATTAAAAATTAAAACAAATTTTAAAAAAAAATAAAAAAATAATTTTTTATTTTTATTTTTTTTAAGTTGGGCTTTTAGCGTAAATTAACACCTCGAAGGTCCTGCATGTCACATCAATCAAATCCCTCTGCCGCAATTAATATATTGTGAAGCAGGGTTCCCAAAGTTCCTTTAGAACACAGACACAATTATATTAACAAGTGGACTTCTTCTTAAAAACAAGATGGAGCAGGTCAATAATATTAGAACTGGACAGTCAAGAAACTGTATGAATGAAGGGCTATTATCATTTCTACAGTTAGTTTAAGTCATTTTAAAAAGTAATATATATCTCCCCTTTTAAGGATCCACCCCTTTTTTCCCCAACTTTCGCCTAAAATGACGTACCCAAATCTAACTGCCTGTAGCTCAGGACTTGAAGCAAGGATATGCATATAAAGGAAACACGTTGAAGTTTGTGGAAATGTGAAATGAATGTAGGAGAATAACACATTAGATCTGGTAAAAGTTAATCAAAGAAAAAAAACATGTGTTTTTTTGTATTATTTTGTAGCATCATTTTTTTAAATGCAAGAGAAGGGCCATAATGTATTATCCCAGCCCAGATGCAATTTAGGCTTGTGTAGACTGAGCCAAAGAACCATTGCATTTCTGTTAAAATATTTGTATCAAGACTGTCCAAATGTGCCAAAGTTGGTTTATTAACTTTAAGTTCATAACTGTACACTCTCCCCAAACAATAGCATGGTATTATTTCACTGTAATAGCTACTGGACAGTGCAGTTAGATTAACAAGAATTTAAGCTTTCTGACAATATCAGATATGTCTATGTCATGGGAAATGTTTTTGTTACTTACAACCTCATGCTAATCGCATAGCCTACGTTAGCTCAACCGTCCCAGGATCAGTAGGTCCCCCACGGAATGGTTGAGCTAACACACACACACACACAAAAGTTTGGGGTCACTTAGAAATGTCCTTATTTTCCATGAAAACATACATGAAATGAGTTGCAAAATGAATAGGAAATATAGACAAGACGTTGACAAGGTTATAAATAATGATTTTTAGTTTAAATAATAATTGTGTCCTTCAAACTTTGCTTTTATCAAAGAATCCTCCATTTGCAGCAATTATAGCCTTGCAGACCTTTGGCATTCAAGTTGTCAATTTGTTGAGGTAATCTGAAGAGATTTCACCCCATGCTTCCTGAAGCACCTCCCACAAATTGGATTGACTTTATGGGCACTTCTTACGGTCAAGCGGTCAAGCTGCTCCCACAACAGCTCAATAGGTATGAGATCCGGTGACTGTGCTGGCCACTCCAGTATAGACAGAATACCAGCTGACTGCTTCTTCCCTAAATAGTTATTACAGTTTGGGTCATTGTCCTGTTGTAGGAGGAAATTGGCTCCAATTAAGCACCGTCCACAGGGTATGGCATGGCGTTGCAAAATGGGGTGATAGCCTTCCTCCTTCAAGATCCCTTTTACCCTATACAAATCTCCCACTTTACCACCACCAAAGCACCCCGAGACCATCACACTTCCTCCACCATCCTTGACAGATGGCATCAAGCACACCTCCAGCATATTTTCATTTTTTCTGCAACTCACGAATGTTCTTCTTTGTGATCCGAACACCTCAAACTTAGATTCGTCTCTCCATTAAAAAAAAATCCAATCTTCCTCTGCCCAGTGTCTGTGTTCTTTGTCTGTGTTCTTTTGTCCATATTAATCTTTTATTTTTATTGGCCAGTCTGATACATGGCTTTTCTTTGCAACTCTGCCTAGAAGGCCAGCATCCCGGAGTTGCCTCTTCACTGTTGACGTAGAGACAGGTGTTTTGCGGATACTATTTAATGAAGGTGCCAGTTGAGGACTTGAGGCATCTTTCTCAAACTAGACACTAATTTACTTGTCCTTTTGCTCAGTTGTGCACCAGGGCCTCCCACCCCTCTTTCTATTTGGTTAGGGCCAGTTTGCACTGTTCTCAGAAGGGAATAGTACACAGCGTTGTACGAGATCTTAAATTTCTTGGCAATTTCTCGCATGGAATAGCCTTCATTTGAGTGACTGATGAGTTTCTGGCCATTTTGAGCCTGTAATCGAACCCACAAATGCTGATGCTCCAGATACTCAACTAGTCTAAAGAAGGCCAGTTTTATTGCTTCTTTAAATCAGAACAACAGTTTTCAGCTGTGCTAACAATTTCAAAAGGGTTTTCTAATGATCAATTAGCCTTTTTAAATGATAGACTTGGATTAGCGAACACAACGTACCCTTGGAACACAGGAGTGATGGTTGCTGATAATGGGCCTCTGTACATCTATGTACAGTCATGGCCAAAGGTTTTGAGAATTACACAAATATACATTTTCACAAAGTCTGCTGCCTCAGTTTGTATGATGGCAATTTGCATATACTCCAGAATGTTATGAAGAGTGATCAGATTAAGCGCCAGGACAGTCTCCCAAAGTTGATTCGGCTGTGGGATCGGGGCACCACCAGTACAGAGCTTGATCAGGAAAGGCAGCAGGCAGGTGTGAGTGCATCTGCACGCACAGTGAGGCAAAGACTTTGAGGATGGCCTGGTGTCAGGAAGGGCAGCAAAGAAGCCACTTCTCTCCAGGAAAAACATCATGGACAGACTGATATTCTGTAAAAGGTACAGGGATTGGACTGCTGAGGACTCTGAGGAATCCCCTTTCAATCCCCAATTCTTGGAGGCATCCGTAAAACAGCTTGTCCGGAGAAGACAAGGTGAGCGCTACCATCAGTCCTGTGTCATGCCAACAGTAAAGCATCCAGAGACCATTCATGTGTGGGGTTGCTTCTCAGACAAGGGAGTGGGCTCACTCACAATTTTGCCTAAGAAACCAGCCATGAATAAAGAATGGTACCAACACATCATCCAAGAGCAACTTCTCCCAACCATCCAGGAACAGTTTGGTGACAAACAATGCCTTTTCCAGCATGATGGAGCACCTTGCCATAAGGCAAAAGTGATAACTAAGTGGCTCGTGGAACAAAACATAGATATTTTGGGTCCATGACCAGGAAACTCCCCAGACCTTAATCCCATTGAGAACGTGTGGTCAATCCTCAAGAAGCAGGGGGACAAACAAAAACCCACAAATTCTGACAAACTCCAAGCATTGATTATGCAAGAATGGGCTGCCATCAGTCAGGATGTGGCCCAGAAGTTAATTGACAGCATGCCAGGGCGGATTGCAGAGCTCTTGAAAAAGAAGGGTCAACACTGCAAATATCGATTATTTGCATCAACTTCATGTAATTGTCAATAAAAGCCTTTGACACTTATGAAATGCTTGTAATTATACTTCAGTATTCCATAGTAACATCTGACACAAATATCAAAGACACTGAAGCAGCAAACTTTGTGGAAAATAATATTTGTGTCATTCTCAAAACTTCTTGGCGACAACTGTAGATATTCCATAAAGAAATCTGCCGTTTCCAGTAATTTACAACATTAACAATGTCTACTCTGTATTTCTGATCAATTTTATGTTATTTTAATGGATTTTTTTTTTTTTAGCTTTTATTTAAAAAAAACAAGGACATTTATAAGTGACTCCAAAACATATATACTACCGTTCAAATTCTTATATATATACACACACACAGTGCCTTGCGAAAGTATTCGGCCCCCTTGAACTTTGCGACCTTTTGCCACATTTCAGGCTTCAAACATAAAGATATAAAACTGTATCCAAATCCGGCTTTAAACTTCTTCACAACAGTATCTCGGACCTGCCTGGTGTGTTCCTTGTTCTTCATGATGCTCTCTGCGCTTTTAACAGACCTCTGAGACTATCACAGTGCAGGTGCATTTATACGGAGACTTGATTACACACAGGTGGATTGTATTTATCATCATTAGTCATTTAGGTCAACATTGGATCATTCAGAGATCCTCACTGAACTTCTGGAGAGAGTTTGCTACACTGAAAGTAAAGGGGCTGAATAATTTTGCACGCCCAATTTTTCAGTTTTTGATTTGTTAAAAAAGTTTGAAATATCCAATAAATGTCGTTCCACTTCATGATTGTGTCCCACTTGTTGTTGATTCTTCACAAACAAATACAGTTTTATATCTTTATGTTTGAAGCCTGAAATGTGGCAAAAGGTCGCAAAGTTCAAGGGGGCCGAATACTTTCGCAAGGCACTGTATATATATATATATATTTTTTTTTTAACTCAAAACACCCGTGGGCAGGATTCGTATGTTCGATAACCCTCTCAATAATATAGCCAGGTTTATAGTGGAAGGCAAACAATGATTATTGAAGTAAAGGAAAGACCCAAGCAGCAAAAAAAAGAGATTTAAATGTCCTGTGCTTAAAATGTCAGAAGAGAAATAACATTGACTAACAAAGCAGAAGAGGACAAGTTTCTTTACAGGTTCTTCTCTATTCAGAGAAAGGGAAGTTAACAAAATTGCACTTAGTTTACATTGATAATGGGCAGATTATGAACAAAATCTGTTGACAAATCCTAGAGAGAGTTGGAGATGGCCAAATCACAGGGCATCTCAGAACACAATCTGTTCTGGCAATCTGCTTAAAGAGAATTAGGCTTCACTTTGCCAGTTCCCCTTTCAGCACAGAGCGGTTTGAGAAATCTTTGGATTTCTCTCTTTGAATTCTCCACTCTCTGACAATATGGCAAAGAGATCTTTCAAACAGTGACAAATAACAACCTGTTGGTTTAGTAAATTATTTTGTTCCTCTGGATAGGCTGACACCTAGATTTAGGTCCAATTTTTTAAATGATGCCAGAGCATGTCCATGCTCTTGCAGTACATGGTTCATGTTGTGAATTATAGCACATTATGAGGGTTATCCAAGTCCTTGGCCACAAAAACATACACTACAGAAATCCCAAATCAGGACAAGGCCTTGCTTAACTTTTTTTAATTTAAATAATGATTTCACCTTTATTTAACCAGATAAACAAGTTGAGAACAAGTTCTCATTTACAAGTGCGACCTGGCCAAGATAAAGCAAAGCAGTTCGACACATACAACAACACAGAGTTACACATGGAGTAAAACAAACATACAGTCAATAATACAGTAGGAAAATAAGTCTATATACGATGTGAGCAAATGAGGTGAGATAAGGGAGGTAAAGGGCCATCAAACATGAGGGCCATCAATCACAATTAACATTTTGTAAACACATTAACCTGGTCATTGTTCTGGAAAATTCCTTCTGCTAGTCGATTCAGCAGAGCCTCAAGAAAGTGCATTTCCCCTCCCATTGCAGTGGCTATTTATAGTTAGACTGAACTTGGTCGGTCAAAATCATCTGCAATTGAACATTTTTGAGGGCATGATTAGAGACAATTGGCCTAAATCCAACACTAGGACCTTATCTATCCTAGACAAATGGTCAAGGTCGTGTATGTGACCTAGTTCCCCAAAAACACAGCAGGTAGTTCAACCTGTAAAGACATGTTAAAAAAAGAAGCCACTGGACTAAAAAAACCAAACAGACCAGCTGTTAGCCACATGCTAACATGTTCTATAATAATATTCTATAATAGCTCTGTTTATTTGTACTTTCTTCTATTTTATCTATGCCCCCAGTATGAGTGAAAAAGGCAAAGAGCACCAAGAGAAAAAATCTAAACTGTAGTGTATCAATAACAGCCTATTTGTGGGTTGCGTGATATGCATGGGCTTCTGGCCAATATTCTATTGTTTTGCTCTTTTTTGGTCTGTAGCAAAATGTTGATCGATGAATGCTGGTACTTGCCATCTGTAAGAGCTGTAATGGATCAGTTCAGATTTCAAAGCACAGCCTGGGAAAGAACAAAACAAAACAATAACATATTCAGCACTTGTGTGCAGTGAAACCCAAATTCCATTTCAAGTTCAACAGCAAAACATGATTAACTCCAAGGCACTAAAAGGTTCCAGACTTCAAATTGCTCCCAAATGCCCAGTAGATTTATTTTAGAGGGTAGGACTATGCGTTTTATTTTCCTTTGGAAAAGAGGAGAAAGTTGCACAGTTTAATCAACACCACAGATCAATAAGCCACCTGTTAGTACGAGCATGATCCTATCTGATTGGTGCACTGCGATCAACTCGTCAACACAATTTCAAAATAGATTTTCCAGGAGTAAGGGAAAAAGCAAGCATCTGTTCAGGGTTCAGTAAACTTTCTAGGCTCTTACCATATCGTATGTGGAGCTCAATCTTATTTTCCTTAAACAATAAGAAAACTCGCCTCAATCTAAAAGTATGATATGCAAGCCAGCATAAGAGTAGCATAAGCTAAACACTTAAAAAAGGAAAAACAGAAATGTGAATTGGAAGGGAAAATCTGAGAGGGCTTTGAGATAATGGTGCCAGCATAATCTTTTCTGATTGGGTAACATTAGTAGAGAGGAACGAGTCCACCACCAGAGCTAAGGCAACAAAACTGTCCAGCCTGGGCTTCCTCTCAACTCTGTGATAACATGTAAACACTGTTACAAAATCCACTGTTCGTAATCACAACTTGGTACGTAATCATGTACAACTCTGGCCGCTGAAATATTTTACAGGATGTTTGTTTTATTTGCAACTTCATTCCACTCTTTCCAGAAGCTTCCATATATGGTTGGAAGGACAAACAAGCAGCTCACACACCTACATGTTAAAAACCTGTTAGGGATAGGGGGCAGCATTTTCACTTTGGATGAATTGCGTGCCCATAGTGAACTGCATCCTCCTCTGTCCGAGATGCTAATATATGCATATTATTACTATTGGATAGAAAACACTCTGAAGTTTCTAAAACTGTTTGAATTATGTCTGTGAGTATAACAGAACTCATAAGGCAGGCAAATTTCCAAACAGGAAGTGGACATTCTGGGGCTGGTCGAATTTCAAGTCATCGCCTATTCACATCCAAACAAGATATGGATATGTTCGCACTTCCTACGCCTTCCACTAGATGTCAACAGTCAGTCGAATGTGGAATTAAGCCTCTAGTGTGATGTATGACCGGATGGGAGGGGAATGAGTCACTGGTCTGGCAGAATGCCAGTTCCTGGTTGCGCACATTACTGTTGATATCGCCTGCGTTCCATGACCCTATAGACAAAAACGAATGCTCCGGTTGGAACGTTATTGGATATATATGAAAATAACATCCTGAAGATTGATTCTCTACCAGTTTATTCGACCTGGAATATAACTTTGCAGTTTTCGTCCGAGTTCGCCTGGACCAGCGCCAGCTTTTGGACATGTGAACTAACCGTGCTAGCAAAAGCAGCTAATTGGACACTAGTAATGGACATTATGGAACAAAACAACAATTTATTGTGGAACTAGGACTACTTCCACTGCATTCTGATGAAAGATCATCAAAGGTAAGGGAATATTTATGATGTAATTTCGTATTTCTGTTGACTCCAACATGGCGGAGAAATATTGTTATGTCTTAGCACCGTTTTAGATTATTGCATGGTATGCTTTTTTCGTAACGTTTAAAAAAAATCTGACACAGCGGTTGCATTAAGAACCAGTGTATCTTTAATTATATGTAAAACATGTATCTTTCGTCAAAGTTTATGATGAGTATTTCTGTTATCTGGCGTAGCTCTCAGTAATTACTCCGGATATTTTGGAGGCATTTCTGAACATGGCGTCAATGTAATCCGAGATTTGTGGATAAATATGCATGTGTAACATGATGTCACATGAGTGTCATCTGATGAAGATTATCAAAGGTTAGTGATTCATTTTTATCTCTAATTCTGCTTTTGTGACTATCATTGGCTGGGATAATAGCTGTGTGTTTTTTGGGATTTGGTGGTGATCTAACATAAATATATGTTGTGTTTTTGCTGTAAAACATTTTTTTTAAATCGGACACGATGGGTAGATTAACAAGATGTTTCTTTCATTTGCTGTATTGGACTTGTTAATGTGTGAAAGTTTAATATTTCTAAAAAATATTTTTGAATATCCCGCGCTGCCTTTTCACGGGAATGTTGGGGGGGGCGCTAGCGGAACCCCTAGCCATAAGAAGTTTTTAACGCGTGTTGACATGAGCATGTGCGATTCTGCATCGATTCTGAATATGGATCTTCAACAGTGAAAGAGATACCACATCTCCAAAGAAACCAGAAAACCTCCATTAACCAGCAAAATAACACAAATGACAACCACAGATCTCGCCACGCGGAGGAAGAGATGAAGGAAAGGGATAGAGGTTAGGAGAGGACAGATTTCTTCCAAACCCTGTGTTCCCTCCACTGACCTGGTAGTAGTTTGATTAATCACAGACACTAAAGAGGGAAGACTTAGCTGCTCATTATCCAGGATCAGGACCAGGGTGCAGGATCAGGACCAGGGTGCAGGATCAGGACCAGGGCTCGACATTAAGATATTAGGATCATCTACAGCTGTGGACCACCATGTCACTGCGGGTGGTGCCATTGTCCAACCCCCCTTGAAGGTTTAATACAGGGGCTCCTAAATGGTCATTGTTCAAGCATATGTTTCAAGCTCCCCTAATTTCTGTTACAGTCAATATTAGCAATGGTTTGCGGTTCAAACTACCTCATGGACTACCTCAAACTACTAAAGGCGAGAGTGCCAGAATTTCTATTTTGACAATGTTGATGATATCTCCGATTACTTGAGAAGAGGAGAGACATCTAAATTGTCAATTAAAATGTAGACTTTTGAAAGGGACTAACTTGGTGCACATAATTGAGCCCTTTTTCTAGAAATGCATGAAGGACCATCTATCTATATGTGAGCCACATATAGACACTCAAAGATCATCAAAATATCATCAGTTGAGTTCAAGCTAAACCCAAGAGCTCTGTTGTGCATGTCATCTCATTGCATTGTCAAAACAACTTTACTAGGAGAAAATGCAAGACAAGCGAGGGAGTTTTTCGGCTCTAAATAACATTTTAAAAGAACTGACCACAGAAATGAGCATATCTACAAAATACCAAGAACATGTTCATCGGGCACACCGAGTACCCTGTAACTGTCCTTCCTCCTCTCAGCTGTCTATTAGTGGGTCAGTGAGAGTGAAATCACAAGGAGCACACACACAGTCCAGCAAAATGGCGAGGCATGTTGTGACTACTTGTCTCTCGCAATTCCTTCACCACATTCCCATAGTCGGTCTTAACAGAAGGGTAAATGACTTGACCTCTCTCCTAACATGGCCCCCTTCCCCAGATAACCACAAAGAAAATCAATCAGTATTCAGATCAAGCCACAACTCCACCTTAACTCCTGACCCCACCCGGCTCTCCTCAGACCATGACGGGGGTTTGTCTGCGCTGCCTGTGTCAGGCTTTAACAAAGTCCTCGTGTCAAGGGGAGGAGCAGCGGTCTAACCCTGTCAAGGCCAACACAATCAATCCAGCGGAGGAGATCAAGGTGGTCTGACCCACACCTGACCCTGACGCTGAAACCATGGCAACAAGCTCAGCCAATGATTTTCCCGTCAAACCCCCACCACCACAGAGAGTGTCTGAGAAACAGTCCAGGATATGCTCATGTTTCAGAGGAGGCACTGGAGATGTTTTTTATTTAATCGTTGCTCTAGTTTCACTCCATCTACAATAACGCAACATAGTCTAATCTGCAAGGCTGAACAACCCTGCTGCAGGTATAACTGGGGACCAAGGGGAGGGTATTAGCATAGCATAATTACACTGGGGAAAGATCCATGGAACAATAGTGTGGACACCAGGGAGCAACACATAGCCCACAATTTGCCATTGTGCTCCTTCCCCCTTTCTTACCCCATTGATATTAGAGAATAATGCCGGAATTCAGACTGTTAGTTTAACCGATGGTGCATTTAGTATAATAATACCAGGCGGTGCACACGGTTAATGTGATTAGCAACCCTGTGCTGACACCTCACCATCCTCCCCCCGTGGGGTATTATCATGCTAATCTAAAAGAGAAAAAATTTGATTTGACTGAATGGAAAATATAGTAGGAGGCAGGGACCTCGGAAGCCAAGTGAACACAATGCCTGCGTATTCAGCCTAGTCTGCCAAGGCGAGTGGGTAGACAAATGGACATAGACATAATGCTCACTGGTTAATTAAAATAACATAATTAAAAAGGTATTGTGTGTGAATGGTCGCCTCAATGCAATCACTGACCTGATTGTCCCATACATGTTCCTCAGAGCTCAGTCTGTCTCTCTCCATTACGACTCCATTAGCACCTCAGAAGTGTTCCGACTGAGAAAAGGGAAAGACCAAATGGGACAAACTATAGAGATGTGTAGTTCATTGTGGTGGCTTGCTGGTTAGATGAGACCTATCCCATTTGGACAAAAGGAATACCTATGGAAGAATGCTGTTCATTGACTACAGCTCAGCATTCAACACCATAGTACCCTCCAAGCTCATCATCAAGCTGGAGGCCCTGGGTCTTAGCCATGCCCCCAGGTGGTGAAGGTACAAAACAACACCTCCACTTCACTGACCCTCAACACTGGGGCCCCACTAGGGTGTGCGTTCAGCCCCCTCCTGTACTCCCTGTTCACCCACAACTGCGTGGCCATGCACGCCTCCAACTCAATCATCAAGTTAGGAGACGACACAACAGTAGTGGGCTTGATTACAAACAACGACGAGACAGCCTACAGGGAGGAGGTGAGGGCACACGGTGTATGGTGTCAGGAAAACAACTTCTCACTCAACATCAACAAAACAAATGAGATGATCGTGGACTTCAGGAAACAGCAGAGGGAGCACCCCCCTATCCACCTTGAAGGGACAGTAATGGAGAAGGTGGAAAGTTTGTCTGTGATATGTACGGTGAAGAACTTCAAACTGAAATGGTCCACCCACACAGATAGTGTGGTGAAGGCAGCGCAACAGCGCCTCTTCAACCTCAGGAGACTGAAGAAATTTGGCTTGTCACCCAAAAACCCTGACTAACTTTTACAGATGCACAATCGAGAGCATCCTGTCGGGCTGTATCACAGCCTGGTCCGGCAAATGCACCACCCTCAACAGCAAGGCTCTCTAGCGGGTGGTGCGGTCTGCACAACGCATCACCGGGGGCAAACTACCTGCCCCCCATGACAACTACAGCACCCGATGTCACAGGAAGGCCAAAAAGATCATCAAGGACATCAACCACCCGAGCCACTGCCTGTTCACACCACTACCATCCAGAAGGTGAGGTCAGTACAGGTGCACCAAAGCTGGGACCGAGAGACTAAAAAACAGCTTATATCTCAAGGCCATCAGACTGCTAAACAGCAATCACTAACTCAGAGAGGCTGCTGCCTACATTGAGACCCCTTCACTGGCCACTTTAATAAATGGATCACTAGTCATTTTAAACAATGCCACTCTAAATAATGTTTACATATCTTACATTACTCATATCGCATGTATACTGTATTTTATACCGTCTATTGCACCTTGCCTATGCCGCTCAGCCATCGCTCATCCATATACCTATGTGTACATATTCTCATTAATCCCTTTAGATTTGTGTGTATTAGGTAGTTGCTGGGGAATTGTTAGATACTACTGCACTGTGGGAACTAGAAGCACAAGCATTTCGCTGTGACAAACCTTTGGAACCTTTTTTGTAACCATCTAAAATAGTCACGGACACAGACTGTGATTATAGTAGTAGGTAATGGAACCATGTTTAGAGTGTGACAGTGGGAGGTAGGGGTCATTTCCGCTGTGGTGGCTATTTGGGTCCTTTCAAATTAGGTGACTAAAGATATACCCGGTTTACTGTACCTCTCTCTCATCTCTCTGAGACGAGGCAGTAAAGCAGTATCAGGCTCTGCAGTTGGAGACTTGTTTACCTTGAGTTGTCTTTCATACCGTCCGTCACCAGTGATTGCCCCTCCGGGAGAGACTGGTCGAGGCAGAGAGATAATTTGGGAAAGCAATAAAGGAGGATCAAATGAAGACACCTTGGAGGCACTGGGCAGGAGAAAGAGAACCTGTAGGAGTGCGTTTGTGTGTGTCAACACAAATATGTTTACTGTATTTGTGTAAAAGACTAAACACATGGTAAACATCGTAACAGCTGTTATAACACACAAACACCCACCACACACACACACAGCTGCATGTATGAGTCACCACATGGTTAACCTCTCTAGGGTAGGGGGCAGCATTCTGAATTTTGGATGAAAAGCATGCCCAAATTAAACGGCCTGCTACTCGGACCCAGAAGATATGATATGAATATAACTGGTAGATTTGGATAGAAAACACTCTAAAGGTTCCAAAACTGTTAAAATAGTGTCTGAGTATAACACAACTGATTTGGCAGGCAAAAACCTGAGAAAAATACATTCAGGAAGTATTTTTTGGGGGGTTTTGAAGTTTTCTATTCAATGCCATTACAGTATCCATTGACTTAGGACTCAATTTGCAGTTCCTATGCCTTCCACTAGATGTCAACAGTCTTCAGAAATGGTTTCAGGCTTGTATTCTTATAAATGAGGGAGTAAGACTAGTCTGAATGATTGGACGCTGACGTGTCACAGAGCTTATTCATGCTCAATCCCGAGAGAGTGCATTTATAATTTAACCTTTTATATTGACGACGTTACTGTCCGGTTGAAATATTATATATCATTTAGGCTAACAATCTGAGGATTGACTACAAACATCGTTTGACATGTTTCTATGAACTTTACGGATACAATTTTTTTGTCTGCCTGTTTTGACTGCGTTTGAGCCTGTGGATTACTGAAGAAAACGCAAACAAAAACTGAGGTTTTTGGATATAAAGAGACTTAATCGAACAAAAGGAAAATTGATTGAGTAAATGAATGTCTTCTGAGTGCCACAATATGAAGATCACCAAAGGTAAGGGATTAATTATATATATATATATTTCTGAGTTTTGTAACGCTTCTGCTAGGCTAGTTACTGTTTGTAATAATTTGTCAAGTGGGCTGTGTTCTGGGCTAGGTATGCTTTCGCCAAAAAGCATTTTATAAATCTGACACTGTGGTTGGATTAACATGAAGTTAATCTTTAAACCTATGTAAAATATGTTTTGTTTTCTGAATGTTTATAATGAGCATTTCTGTATTTGAATTTGGAGCTCTGCAATCTCACTGGAAGTTGGCCAGATGGGACGCTAACGTCCCACATAACCTCTCTAGGGTAACTGGCACACCCATGAAATCGGACAATTGCAGTGAAAAGGAGGGCGGGGGGGGGGGGGGGGGGGGCAATTGTACACACCCTTGCCGGGTGCCCTGGGTAGAATTATTTGACACTAACTCCCTGGACCTCTACCCCCACAGAACGGTTTAAAAATAACCCTGATTCAGGCAAAAGGAGCTAGAGCTCAGAGAAACCCAGGAAAATGAGAGCGATAGAAGTCTGTTACTGAACTAATCTTGCAACTCGTCCAAACCAAACAACTGATAGCATTATCACCAACCAGAGATGTAGACCTATTCTGCAAAAACCAACACATACACATGCATAAACACACACACATTGACGTTAAACAAAGCGAGGACTAGCAGACACTTGAATGCAATCCATTGTCATCCCTTACCTAAGTGCTTACATGTAAAGTAAAGTCTTGATAGACCCCGGCCAAGTTTCAGTAACAAGGTCGAACAAGACAGCTATTTATGGATAGTTGGGGAATTCAATGCAGGGTTTTGAAAAAGCTAATAAAAACCCAATTGGCAGTATGCATGTCATTAAACACTAATGTGTGAGACTAGCATATTTATTTTTCAATAGTCGCATGATACCATTCAACAAAGAAAAGAAACTAAGCGGTTTAATGAAAACACTTTTGTGTAAATGAATACCATTCACTTTTAGAGTGCGTGCAGAGCCTGAATCGGGTATGATGAGGCATCACTGCATGAAGCAGCGGCTTTAAGCGGGAAAAACAAGCTTAGGTTTTTAATTTCCTGCTTCATTTCACGTTTCGGGCCCATAAAAATCCTAATTTCCAAAAACTGCAATAAACTACTTTGAGACATGATCATGACTCAGAATAGGCTCTGCAGTAGCTGTACTCTACATAGATTTTTCCCCATGCAGTTATTGCTTTACAGTATAAGCTTTATCTGTGACAAGACACAATAACTGTGCCCCAGATTCTAAGAACACAAACAAAGACTAATGCGGGGAATTCCGACCAAAGTTAAGCACACGTAAATGGAACTTACATTTTATTTTTATGCACTTTTCTCTATATCCGTATTCTGATGTTACACCTAAGAATAGCTATATAGCTGAATATGCTATTCAGCTACTATTCGTTTGGGGTAGAGATCAAAGAAATGAAGGTGTGGCAGAGGTGTTCACAGACATACAGTATTCTAATATTCTTTTGGGCACCGATTTTGCCGATTTTTAAATATTTTACACCTTTATTTAACTAGGCAAGTCAGTTAAGAACGCATTCTTATTTTCAATGACGGCCTAGGAACGAGGCAGAATGACAGATTTTTACCTTGTCATCCAATCTTGCAACCTTACAGTTAACTAGTCCAACTCTAACCACCTGCCTCACGAGGAGCCCGCCTATTACGCGAATGCAGTAAGCCAAGGTAAGTTGCTAGCTAGCATTAAACTTCTCTTATAAAAAACAATCAACGACTGTCGTTGCATCAATGTGTACTTAACCATAAACATCAATGCCTTCCTTAAAATCAATACACAAGTTTATATTTTTAAAGCTGCATATTTAGCTCAAATAAATCCAGGTTAGCAGGCGATATTAACCAAGTGAAATTGTGTCACTTCTCTTGCGTTCATTGCACGCAGAGTCAGGGTATATGCAACAGTTTGGGCCACCTAGCTCTTTGCGAACTAATTTGCCAGAATTTTACGTAACTATGACATAACATTGAAGGTTGTGCAATGTAACAGGAATATTTAGACTCATGGATGCCACCAGTTAGATAAAATACGGAACGGAATAAACGTTTTGTATTCGAGGTGATAGTTTCCGGATTTGACCTAAGGCTCGTATTTCTGTGTGTTTATTATAGTTAAGTCTATTATTTGATATAGCAGTCTGACTGAGGGGTGGTAGGCAGCAGCAGGCTCGTAATAGTCAAAGGTATATGGTTTAGAGAGAAATAGTCGATGCGTTATAATTCCTGTAATAACTTGCGGCTGAACTTGAAAGGGGTTCCTTCATTATTTTACCGTTCATGTCTTCCATAGAGAATGTCTTGATCTACTTCAAATAAGGTCTGTGTTTCGTGCAGGCTTAAACCACCTCGGCGTTTTGATACCCGTGTAAATCTCACTAGGATAAGGTAACGTTTCTCAAAATATTTTCATAAATCCACTCCACAATTTTTAAAATCTTTGCTTATATTTACCTTGTTACCTTGTCCTATGGATATCTACACAGGTGGTGTAAGCCTACACGAAACACAGACCTTATTTTAAGTGAATCTAAAAATATCCTATGGAATAAATGAATGAAGGAACCGCTTTTCAGATTTTGCTAGAAGGTGTCATGGGAATTATGACTCGCACTTTGGTAGTCAATTCTTACCATGTCCATTATTAAAATAGGATTTCCTGCATATAGAAATTACAGTTTTTGTTTTCAACATTCATCACAGGTAACTTAAACTCTATTTTTATTCCAACAGTTGAGAGTATTTGTATTTGTCTCCTAAGCAGACTCTTCAGTATCATTGTCACTTCAGAGCTGTGTGTGTGTTTTACAGATGGCAGAGAAAAGCAGAGCACCAGCGTGGGACTATTACATGGGATTGGCACCAGGGAAAGCAAGGTGTCTTATTTGTGATAAAGATGTCAGCAATGACTAAATCAAAAAATACCACCAACCTGTGGAATCACCTTAAGAACACCCATCCAAAAGACCATATGTATTATATTAAGTTAAAATAAAAGTGTTCATTGTTCATTCAGTATTGTTGCAATTGTCATTATTACAAAAATGTGTGTAATAATATATCCAGTGGGGCAAAAAAGTATTTAGTCAGCCACCAATTGTGCAAGTTCTCCCACTTAAAAAGATGAGAGAGGCCTGTAATTTTCATCATCGGCACACTTCAACTATGACAGACAAAATGAGAAAGAAAAAGCCAGAAAATCACATTTTTAATGAATTTATTTGCAAATTATGGTGGAAAATAAGTATTTGGTCACCTACAAACAAGCAAGATTTCTGGCTCTCACAGAGGCTCCTCTGTCCTCCACTCGTTACCTGTATTAATGGCACCTGTTTGAACTTGTTATCAGTATAAAAGACACCTGTCCATAACCTCAAACAGTCACACTCCAAACTCCACTATGGCCAAGACCAAAGAGCTGTCAAAGGACACCAGAAACAAAATTGTAGACCTGCAGCAGGCTGGGAAGACTGAATCTGCAATAAGTAAGCAGCTTGGTTTGAAGAAATCAACTGTGGGAGCAATTATTAGGAAATGGAAGACACAAGACACAAGATACAAGACCACTGATAATCTCCCTCGATCTGGGGCTCCACACAAGATCTCACCCCGTGGGGTCAAAATGATCACAAGAACGGTGAGCAAAAATCCCAGAACCACACGGGGGGACCTAGTGAATGACCTGCAGAGAGCTGGGACCAAAGTAACAAAGCCTACCATCAGTAACACACTACGCCGCCAGGGACTCAAATCATGCAGTGTCAGACGTGTCCCCCTGCTTAAGCCAGTACATATCCAGGCCCGTCTGAAGTTTGCTAGAGAGCATTTGGATGATCCAGAAGAAGATTGGGAGAATGTCATATGGTCAGATGAAACCAAAATATAACTTTTTTGGTAAAAAGTAAACTCGTCGTGTTTGGAGGACAAAGAATGCTGAGTTGCATCCAAAGAACACCATACCTACTGTGAAGCATGGGGTGGAAACATGCTTTGGGGCTGTTTTTCTGCAAAGGGACCAGGACGAATGATCCGTGTAAAGGAAAGAATGAATGGGGCCATGTATCGTGAGATTATGAGTGAAAACCTCCTTCCATCAGCAAGGGCATTGAAGATGAAAAGTGGCTGGGTCTTTCAGCATGACAATGATCCCAAACACACCGCCCGGGCAATGAAGGAGTGGCTTCGCAAGAAGCATTTCAAGGCCAGTCTCCAGATCTCAACCCCATAGAAAATCTTTGGAGGAAGTTGAAAGTCGGTGTTGCCCAGCAACAGCCCCAAAACATCACTGCTCTAGATGAGATCTGCATGGAGGAATGGGCCAAAATACCAGCAACAGTGTGTGAAAACCTTGTGAACACTTACAGAAAACATATGACCTCTGTTATATACCCTTTGTTGGCAATGACAAAGTATTGAGATAAACTTTTGTTATTGACCAAATACTTATTTTCCACCATAATTTGCAAATAAATTCATTAAAAATCCTACAATGTGATTTTCTGGATTTATTTTCTTCTAATTTTGTCTGTCATAGTTGAAGTGTAGCTATGATGAAAATTACAGGCCTCTCTAATCTTTTTAAGTGGGAGAACTTGCACAATTGTTGGCTGGCTAAATACTTTTTTGCCCCACTGTATACTATATACATGTTTTTTTTATATATATATATATATATATTTTTATAAAATCGGCCGATTAATCGGTATCTGCTTTTTTGTCCTCCAATAATCGGTGTCGGTGTTGAAAAATCTTAAATCGGTGACTTCTACTGTATTCTGATGTTGACTTAATTTCGTCATAATTCCAACACCTTTACGCAAAATGAAATGATGAATAAGGTCAAGGAACCTGTCAGTTCCAAGTGCAACATCTTTCTTTTACAAATTTACAGAGCTATTTGAGTAATCCGTTTGGATAAGGGAATTGTACATATGACAATTGTTTTAGATCTATTTTACCTTATGATCCCTGGAGACAAATGTGAAACCAGTCATATTTCAGCAAGCTAAAAAGCATGTCAACATGACAGGTATTTCGTACTCTTTTCCACAGTGCCGTTATTCAGAATTCTAATTGTAGGCCTTAAAGCTTCATCATTTGTGGGTCTGAAATTTGGATACCCAAGCTGAGGCTCTAGCATATGAAACCCTGTGCGCACTGACAGTAGCTGCGAAGCTACCGAGTTGATGTATGCACTCTAGAATTATTTATTTACATGGCCGGACATTTTTGTATTTAAAAAATATATATTTTATTTCTATCATATTAAATACTAGCCGATATCAGTAGCCACCATCAGTAATACCCACAGAAATAAGCCTACAGTGCCTTCAGATAGTATTAACACACCCCTTGACTTTTTCTAAATTTTGATGCGTTTCAGGCAGAATTTTAAATGGACTAAATTGAGATTGTGTCCCACAATACCCCATAACGTCAAAGTGGAATTATGTATTAAAAATGTAAAACGGAAATGTCTTCAGTCAATAAGTATTCAACCTCTTTCTTATGGAAAGCCTAAATAAGTTGAGGAGTAAAAATGTGCTTAACAAGTCACATAAGTTGCATGGACAATGATGTTTAACATGATTGTTGAATGACTACCTCATCCCTGTACCCCACACATAGAGATGATTGTAAGGTCCCTCAGTTGAGCAGTGAATTTCAAAAACAGATTCAACCACAAAGACCAGGGAGATTGCCGGAGAGGAAGGAAACAACTCAGGGACTTCACCATGAGGCCAATGTTGACTATAAAAAAGTTAAGAGTTTAATGGCTGTGATAGGAGAAACATAAGGATGGATCAAAAACATAATTACTCCACAATACTAACCTAAATGAAATACAAACAGAATAGAATACAAACATTCCAAAACATGTACGCTGTTTGCAATAATGCACTAAAGTAGAACTGCAAAAACTGTCCTGAATACAATGCATTATGTTTGGGGCAAATACAACACGTCAGTGAGTACCACTCTTCGTATATTTAAGCATGACAGAGGCTGCATCATGTTATGGGTATGCTTGTCATTGACAAGGACTAAGGAGTTTTGTTAAGGATAACACTAAACAGAATAGTGCCAAGCAGGCAAACCCCTAGAGGAAAACTTGGTTCAGTCTGCTTTCCAACAGACACGGAGACACATTCACCTAATAACCTAAAACACAAGGCCAAAAATACACTGGAGTTGCTTACCAAGAAGACATAGGAACATTCAATGTGGCCTAGTTACAGTTTTGACTTAAAAATGTATTGAAAAAATCTATGGCAGGACTTGAAAATGGCTGTCTAACTTGGATTGTTTGTTGATCATTGCTAAAGTATTTTTGTTAAGATAGATTCTCTTATACTTCCTCAAATCACATTCCTATCTCCTATAAACTGTGCATAAGTAAGTAGTCAAGCCCCGAGTGAGGTTGGTGAGCGTGTCAGATGGACGGCGCCGTCCCCTTTCGCCAGAGTGCATAAAAAGCCTTGTTAACAGAATGAACATTCGACCAGAAAACATGAGATGTTAGCTACATGTTTGAAACTTTGAGCCTCAACGCGAGGGGAAGAAAAACTAATCTTCCTTTAGACCAGCTAGACGAAAAGATGCAGCCCTTTTCCATAGTGGTCTGAATCCTGAATAATCAACGAGGAGGAAGAGGTGACAAACTACCTTCTCAGAAAATCACTGGTACAGCTGATTAGCTGCCCTTAGTCAAATATCTCAAAAACTCTTCAAACCATCCCATCCTACTACTAGTCTCAAATCACCATAGTAGGCTACTCTTATCACCCCGCTGGAACCATCGGCACAGCTGGAAAATCTTCAAATAAGCAGCTTCAGGAGCCAATGGCAGAGAACTCTTTAGTTCGGTTTAGGACTACACAATGGACAAAGGCACCCAAATGTAAATACATTAATGATTTCTTATTACAAACGGGCGGCGGTTCGTGTGCAAACTATATGATTGTGAGAATAGTTCTAGAATATATGTCATGCTCTATCTCCGTGTGTCTGTAAAACACCATGTCGCGTCAGTCCACTAGGGACTTTCTTCTCATGTATCAAGTGGGTATGTTATCCTGTTATTATTTAGTTAGCTAGTAAATCAATAATTAAAGAATTTTCTGTAGTACTGAATAATGAGCAAGGCTGGGGTTTTTGCAAATCCAAGAAGGTTACAACTGGTCAGAATAATGATAAGAGGTAATGATTAATAAAAACTGTCTATCGATGAAATAGATATACATTTATTTTTAATTGAACCTTTATTTCACTAGGCAATTCAGTTAAGAACAAATTCTCATTTACAATGACGGCCTACCCCGGACGACGCTGGGACAATTGTGCGCCACCCTATGGGACTCCCAATCACGGCCGGATGTGATAAAGCCTGGATTTGTACCAGGGACTGTAATGACGCATCTTACACTGAGATGCAGTGCCTTAGACCGCTGTTGCACTCGGGAGCCTTATAGAATTTAATTCGGGAGACAGTAACTCTTAAAACAACCTCTTCCGTGGTGCCCCAAATCCTATTGAGTTAATTGTTGCATGATTAATATTTTTTTTAATAATAATAAATTGGGCAACAATTAAATGCAGTTAGTTGATTTAATAAATAACGTCATCAGATTAACATAAGTAGTCACGACAATAGCAGTTTAAACCTGGAGCACGGTTCATGACGACTGGATCGTTGTCATCACAGTTCCGAAATTAGTGAGGATTATTAGGGTAGATTTATAGGACTGCTGTTCAACCCCTATTGTACCCTTTTCTCACCTTCCAATATTTCATGAATTGAACACGTAAACGTTCATGATGAATCAAATCGCTGTTGACTCCAATGCTTTCCACAGTTATTTCAAGTTGGCTGGTAGTGGATCTCTACTCTGAATAGATCATTCCATCTCATCCCACAGATGCACCATTGGATTGAGATCTGGTGACTGGGCAGTAAACTGAACCAACCGTAATTTTCTTGGAACCATTCCTGAACAATCCTAGCCTTGTGGCATGAGGCATTATCCTGCAGAAAAAAATGAAGGGATGCACCTGATTGGCAATGATGTTCAGATATACTGTGGCATTCAAATGTTGCTCCACTTTTATCAAGGGGCCCAATACGTGCCATAAAAACACCCCCCCCCCCCCCCCCCTATTACACAATCACCACCCTGCAATGTTGACATGGATGCATGTACTCATGTGGTTTTCTCCATGCCCTAGTCCTGCTATCAGTGTGAAACGGCAGGAACCAGGATTCATCAGACCAGGCAATGTGTTTCTGATTCTCCAGTATTCAGGGTTTTCTCTATTTAGCCCACTGCAACCACAGTTTCTTGTTTTTGCTGAAAGAAGTGGAACTCTAAGGTCATTGACATCCATACCCCATTTGTTGTCAAGGTACAATGAGTTGTGCATTATTTTATTGTTTTTTGGGCACCAATGTTGTACTGGACTGTTAGTTGACTAACTGTACAATTGTGTCAGCCTCCTTTGTTGGAGTGGATTTAACAGATGACAACAATGAAGGATCATAGCTTACACCTGGATTCACTGGTCAGTCTGTCACAGAAAGAGCATGTACACTGATTGTACACTCAGTGTATATTCTAGTGTATAATTAAAAAGTTAAAGTATTTAAAGGGATGGTTTTAGATACATGTACTGAAAACACTATTGAATGAAAACTCCACAAGAAAATATGTTGGCCAGCAAGTGGGAGGCTTTTCAGAGATTCAATGTAATTGATTTAACGCCCGCAAGGGAATCACACCTGAAAAGCCCGTTATGCACCTGCATAAGGTAAGTCTGAATACCAACTACTGAGAAGTGCCTAGGAAAGGTGTGCATAAAAAGGTGTACATTTCCTAAATCTGCATCGGGTCCTAAATGCATAAGGATTACATGTATTTTGTGGCATGAATGATGGATTTTTGTTGATGTTCTTCTCCTACTTACTCTGCCTATTTCCCAATCTCTCTCGCTCTCCCTCTTTTACTAATGTCCTCCTCACACATTTTCTCTCTGCGGAACAGATCTTTCCTGCATGCTAAGAAATTGTGGGGTCGATTTCCAAGAATAACACGCTCCAGCATGCACCCACATGTAAAATTCCTGGAACAAAGTTAGTAGAGTCGGTTTTGTATTTTATTTCTAGCCTAAAAATAAAAACCTATTCTGAAATCATGCAGGAACTACGTGGTTTTCAGCTATAGTGAAATCCATTGCATGATCACCAAAATAGACTATACAAAAACTGCATGAATGCACCACCAGAAACAAAATCAACTTAACCCATTATAAGGATTTCGGATATAGCTAAGCCCAAACACCAGCGAATCCAAAGTAAACATTTAGTGAAGTGAAGTGGACAGACTGCTTCGGTTTCAACATGAGCAGCTAATCAATGAGGCAGGATCGAGGGAGGCTGCCCTCATTATGAAGTGATTAAGAGATAATTTGGAACAAAAACCACTGCACCTTTAGCCCCACTAGGACTGCGTCAATCAATAAAGTGTATGTGTGGCCAGCACCAATTTACAGGAGGGCTTGTTTCGTTAACTTGCATTCTATGAGAAGATGAGCAGCAGAGTAACAAGATTGTGGCAAAATATGTTGCTTCCTGCAAGTAGCCAGTGGGAAAGTGTTTTGATTCAAGTTTACTGATACCTGTTGGTACTGTATTAGAGGTCGACCGATTATGATTTTTCAACGCCGACACCGATTATTGGAGGACCAAAAAAAGCCGATACCGATTAAATCGGACAATTTTTTAAAGATTTATTTGTAATAATGGCAATTACAACAATACTGAATGAACACTTATTTTAATTTAATACATCAATAAAATCAATTTAGCCTCAAGTAAATAATGAAACATGTTCAATTTGGTTTAAATAATGCAAAAACAAAAGTATTGGAGAAGAAAGTAAAAGTACAATATGTGCTATGTAAGAAAGCTAACGTTTCAGTTCCTTGCTCAGAACATATGAAAGCTGGTGGTTCCTTTTAACATGAGTCTTCAATATTCCCAGGTAAGAAGTTTTAGGTTGTAATCAAATCAAATCACTTTGAGAAGTTTTAGGTTGTAGTTATTATAGGAATTATAGGACTACTTCCCTCTATACCATTTGTATTTCATTAACCTTTGACTATTGGATGTTCTTATAGGCACTTTAGTATTGCAAGTGTAACAGTATAGCTTCCGTCCCTCTCCTCGCTCCTCCCTGGGCTCGAACCAGCAACAACAGCCACCATCGAAACAGCGTTACCCATGCAGAGCAAGGGGAACAACTACTAGAAGGCTCAGAGCGAGTGACGTTTGAAACACTATTAGCGCACGCTAACTAGCTAGCCATTTCACTTCGGTTACACCAGCCTCATCCCGGGAGTTGATAGGCATGAAGTCAAACAGCGCAATGCTTGACGCACAACGAAGAGCTGTTGGCAAAACGCGAAAGTGCTGTTTGAATTAATGTTTACGCGCCTGCTTCTGCCACCACCGCTCAGTCAGATACTTGTATGCTCAGTCAGATTATATGCAACGCAGGACACGCTAGATCATAACTAGTAATATCATCAACCATGTGCAGTTAACTAGTGATTATGATTGATTGATTTTTATAAGATAAGTTTAATGCTAGCTAGCAACTTACCTTGGCTTACTGCATTCGCGTAACAGGCAGTCTTCTTGTGGAGTGCAACGAGAGAGAGGCAGGTCGTTTTTGCGTTGGACTAGTTAATTGTAAGGTTGCAAGATTGGATCCCCCGAGCTGACAAGGTGAAAATCTGTCGTTCTGCCCCTGAACGAGGCAGTTAACCTAGGAACGGTGGATTGTCATTGAAAATAAGAATGTGTTCTTAACTGACTTGCCTAGTTAAATAAAAAGGTATAAAAATAAATAAATAAAATCGGCGCACAAAAAAACGATTTCTGATTGTTATGAAAACTTTAAATCGGACCTAATTAATCGGCCATTCCGATTAATAGGTCGACCTCTATACTGTATGCATATAATAGTATCTCAATGCCTGAATATTGCCCTTGAGTTTGTTAATGGTGCATTGGGGGCTCTGGGGGATTGTGGGTGTTGCAGTTAAATGTGAGTTTAAAAAAGGCAATGGTTTTAGTCATCGCTCAGTAATCCTCAGGGAGGATGAGACTCAATGTGCAAATGAAGAAGTAGCTACCTCCTCAGATGAAATATGCATGAAAGGGAAAGACTTTTCATCTCAACAGGATGTATTTCTTGCCCAAAACTCTTCTCCCTTACCAGCCCTGAGGGTACCGAGCACAATCTTCCCGTCACACTAATCAAACAGCCGCGTGTGTGTGTGTGTGTGGCCAATCTCTTTTGAGGAAGACAAAGAGGTAGTGGAATCTAAAAGGATTACTCAACTGCAGATTGTAATTCTGTGATTTGGGAAGGTGTTTCAAACAAACATAGACAAGCCACTCTGACAGCATGATTTACATACTAATATAACACAAATAAAGTAGGATGAAAACATTTTCACATGTAAATACTTTTTTAAGGGTTGGGAAACTTTTACTGACCTGAATACATAAATGAGATACTGCTGACACAGGTTACATTCCCCCTGTAATTGCTGGAACCCTTCCACTTCAGTTCATGGAGCTTAACCAGACAGTTACCCAGCATTCTCGGCCCGTGGCTGCTGCAGGTTAGCTGAGCAGCCTAAGACCATGTTTGACAAGGGGTTAACACTGCTGAAAAACGCTTTATAAAACCACAGGAAGACAGCCAGTCTGGAAAGGAGGACCGAGGCCTGTCACTTGTCCAGAGTGTTCTTTTTTCATTCTATCCTTTGGTTGAACTCAACTCTTTTTCCTCCCAAATTCACGCACTCACCAGCTCTGGTATAATTACCTGTAAAGTGCTAACCGCTGCGGTGTGACAGGAGGGCAGCCATCGCTCGCCTGTTTTTTAGAATCAGAGCTAATTACTGCCCTGTCAAGGACTCTATTTAAATGACTGCTACTGATGGGGCTAATAGGATAAAACAGTGTCAATATTGAACACAGTCAATTAAATCAGACATTTATTTTGGGCACGCAAGTCCTGGTATGAGTGCTGAAATTAACATAGGTGATATCATGAAAAGAGGTGATATTCAAACCAATACTAGAAAATGCAATAAATCATGCCAAATCTATGATGACCAAATACAGTGAAGCTTAGCATTGCAATGAGGACTCAGTAAAACAAGTTTCTGCATTGTGAAGAGCAAACGGCTGAAACACAGTAAAGTACATTCCCCCTACTGGTCCCGGACAATGACTGAAGACCCCCTTCAGCTGTCATGGCAAAGCCACGAGGCTTTCCTAAACCCACCATTTGTAATGCTTGATGCTACATGTTAATGTGATTTTCTCCCATGGTCCGTTGGAGGGGCCAGACCTGAAGGCCAAAGCCTGGTGGTCTCAGCAGATAGCTGGGACAGGCCTGTCCCGTGTCAGCCTTGGGTTATGGATGATGGGGAGGCTCTGGGGCTGACAGGTAATAATTCACTCCCCAGGGTTCCGGAACCCTTCGCTGAACAGAAGCAGGCAGGCAGGCAGGGAGGGTGGAAGACTGCACGGCCTTGCAAAACCCTCCTTTCCTTATTCCCCCCCTTTCCACTCGCCCCTAAGCCAGATATGGGGTCCCCATCAGCTGCCATGGGTAACAAACTACCATCAATATGAAATATGAGACGCCACAGTCCAGTGCTTCACTCCGGTGCAGGGCCAAACAAAGTCCCATATGCTGGGGGTGGGAGGCGAAGATTAACTGTTGCTTCTTCAAGCCAAACATAGTCACACTGCCCATTATTTAAACCCTAGCAGCCTTCCAGTGCCGTAGGTAGTACTTCAAAGTCACCTCAGACATATTGGTTACTGTCAATCCTCTACACTTACAAAAAATATACTATAAAAGTCATATTGATCTCAAAATGGAAGTTATCAACACAGAAGGGACAGATCACAGTAATACAACCACTGCAATTGATGTGCCAGGGCATCTGGGGTCTCTCAGGTTCCTAACCGAAACCATTCAATATAATATTATGGATAGTATAATGGTACCGCAGTCTTCTGCAGAAGACAGTTGACTCAAAAGACAGTTGCTTCTCTAAACAGTACAGTAACTTGAGTCTGGGCCAGTTCTGAAGTGTGTTGGAACAGTTGGAGAGGCAGCAGAGCTGGATGAAGGAATATCTGCATCATAGGGGTGACCGTGGGCTGGGAGGTATAGGCTGTACTGTACGTCCCACAGGACCATAGTCCTGGGCCGGAGCCTATTTCTGCCCTCATTACCCCGCAGACCATTATAGAGACACAGCCATCCACACGTCACAGCCCAGCACAGCCCTGAAGCAGACCTCCCGTCATTTAATACAAAACTACAGCTCCATCGGAAATTGGAAATAAAATTACACCCTAGTCTAAATGCACCATTAGCCATGCTAACCGAGCGCCGGCTCTTTCAGGGCTGAAATGAGAGCCGGACAACATGCAATTTGGGAGCCGACAGAGAGGGAATGGGCTGCCGACACTGGCCTCTCTCAGCTCCAGTCATTTACAGCCATCACCCACCAGCCTGCAAGACCTGAGTTACTTATTGAATGGGGTTGTGTAATAAGAAAGCGGAGATGTGTGTTTCTGGGAGGTAGAAAATGAGAAAGCGAGAGAGCAAAGTAAAGAGTTCAGAGAGGGCATACTGGTTGGGTAGGAGTTACAAATAATATGATAACCTTATTATTCAAAAATGACAAAACCAGAAAAAGCTACAAACCTGTAGGATATTCCAGCTCTGGTGAAGGGAAGCAATAGCACCGCTTGTTGATTAGGCTATGACATCTAAACGACCTACTGTATAACAGTACTGTCATTTTCTCTGACAGAGCAGCCTAGCCCTGACGACAAGGACCTGTGAAAAACTAGGATACCAACTACAACTTTGGTTTCCTTTTTAACATGTCAAAGATGTGGGTGAATATTGTTTTTAATAAAATATCTGCGGCAAGAAGCATTTAGAAAGGAGAAAAACAACCTTGTTTGTACTGTAAGATAATGATACCCTAGAGCTGGTGAGTTTTGCACCAGATTAACATGAATATTTACATTTCTTCTAAACTTTGGAATCTAGACACAGTAATCACACATCACCAAAACTATTATGGAGGGGAAACACAGTGGCATTAAAGATGTGTCTTTATGTTAGTTGTGCATGCTGCCAGTGGCGTCATGACCATCGGGGGCACAAAGGCCCCCTAACATGTCACGTTTTGAAATTAGTCGTCTTCATTTCTAAGCCTGTGTTTTATCATAATTATTTATAAAAAAAGATCTGTCAGCGGTATTTTACAGAGGGGACACACTGATTGGACTAGGCAAAGAATACCCCTCCCCCATTCTCCCTATTAAGTGGCCCCTTCCCAGGTGCACTGAGAAAAGTAAGGTAGGACACTATACCCTAGTGCGTGTAGTATCGTCAGGAGGAGGAGGAGGAGGAGGAGGAGAGAGTGTACAGTAGAGTGACACACAGCGTTGGATTTGATTTTAGCTGACGGTGCTGGGTCGAAGGTATGTTTTTAAATGAATGTGATCAAGCTATGTAGCCTATTGATTTCTTCTTCATGAATACATAAAACAAACATTTTCTGTTATTTGTCTGCTTCTACATCGCTTGCGGTTTGGGGTTTTAGGCTTGGTTTCTGTACAGCACTTTGTGGCATCAACTGATGTAAAAAGGGCTTTATAAAAACATTTGATTGATAATACTAGCCACCTAGCAATTTTATGAAATTGGATTTAGATAGCCAGCTAGATAGATTCCCAATCTCATATCTAGCTACCAAGCCATGTCAGGCTATCAATTAAATTGGATTAGCTTGTCTAACCTGCCTGCGGGCCAGGTTGCTAGAAATGATTAAATGTACAGAATAAGACTCACAATCCTTGACCCAGATTTGAGCAGAACCCACCCCCCACACACAAGTACTTCATGCCATACTTTGGTCAAGATATTTGACTTGCAGATATAAGCCTACTAAAAGCTTCTCTCTGTTGGGCATAGCTGAGAATGGTTCTAAAGAGCATAAAAAGAGCCTATTTTTGTCTCAATCCAAGTCTGTAGGCTACACACAGACTGTCACCCAGACCTGTACCTTCAATGTCCTCCCATCCGGAACTATTGGACATTATTCTTCTTTGACACTATATTGGCTATTATATTTTGGCTAGTGTTTATCAAAACGCATTAAACTACATGAAAAAAAATCATATCAACATGTAACTCGAATCACTGTAGCCTGAAAATACAGCTAGAGGCTATACATATGTGCACAAACTCAAAAACCACAAAACAATTTAAGAATCAAGTTAATCAGCCTAAACATACAATCAAAGGATTCATCATTTGTTTCATTGCATTAGGACAGACTGCAGTTGTGGAAAATTCAAAATCATCCACAACTAAAATCCCCCAATGCGCATTTTAATTAAGCTGCTGTCAAAATCACAAGACATTGCTCTATAATATAAAGCTGGTGAACCAAGTAAGGAAAATCTAGGTCTACAACAAGTTTGTCATACCACACAAAGGACTGCGAAATCTGTGAAATTACCCAACTCGATACATCTTGGCGCACGCAGCTACGCATTTCAACTTACTCTAACTGGCAACAATTTTCTACAAACGCGATCTGGTATTCACCTTGTTCAAATGGCTCAATGAGATTCTATAACAGCGTTTGAAAGACATGTTTGGTTGCAGGTCTATTATATAGCCTACTCAAGTCTCATTTTAATGTATGTAAACTATAGCCTACACAAATACAAACAGACGTCCGTCTGCACAACGACAAAACACAATCATATAGCCTATCCAAATACGGATAGAGTATTCATAGTATACTCTTTTTGCATATTTATTTGCTGACAAATGCTCTTATCGCATGCATTTTGCTGAAAAGATGATCGAGCTGTAGCCGATGGTTTAGGACAGGGTTTCTCAATCTCGGTATTGGGGCCCCTCCTGGGTGCACGTTTTGGTTTTTGCCTTAGCACGACACAGCTGATTCAAATAACTAACTCTTTATCAAGCGTTTATTATTTGAATCCGCTGTGTAGCGCTAGGGCAAAAAACAAAACGGGGCTGGAGGTAGGTGGTCTAAACTGGCCAAACACGTTATGAATGGTAGATCTTCCTATAAGTACCTACTAAGAACTAGAAGACGACATCGTTTTGTTTTGAATAGCCCAATGTCCTCTATGTACTATGTAGATACTGGGGCGAACTTGTGGCACCACAACATAATCCGATGCGCAAGTGAAATGTAGGTACAGCAACCGAGACAGTCAGCTAATGGAGAAAGTGCCGTAGTATAACTCTTACCTTTTTCTTTCGTTTTGGCTATCTTGTTTCGTTGACAATAATTTGATTCTTGCAGGACAGAGACCAGTGTTACAGAAGCGTTGAGACAAGATTAGTTATTTTTTTCCAAAAAGGCTCGTATTCCCAGAGCGCGAAAGAGCGCCCTTTGTTATGACAGAGACCCGCGCACGCTCGAGCTGGACTGCAATCACAACATACTTCACCCAGCGAAGAGCAGCGTCGGCGAATACACGCCCAAATGTGTTGAATTGGCAGCCAGTCGGTCCAATGGAAAGGGGGTGGATAGTACCAGACCTTGTTTGAGACGTGTTTTGTTCAAACCTTTTCTTTTGACTTCTCCCTCCACATCTCATTTTTGTCCAGTTGTTGGATACCTACACATTTGGATCCTTGCAACCCGAGCCTGCAGCCAGTCTCTCCGCCAAGGGTATTTAAATCGAGATATCATTGAGCTTCTTTCTGAAGGAGGTTACTTTGCTCCACATATAAGAAAACTGGAAAAAAAATACTTTCATTCTGTCAACAAGTTTCTTCTCCGTTGCCTTCAGTTATTAATAGTTGTCCAAATATCAACTAGCATGGACCTAACTTACTCCATGTTTTGCTCATACATCCCTATAATTACAAACACCGTGCCGTTTTAATAGCATTTAGATGTTTCACATTAAATATGTGTAATAACTTCCTTTGTATTGTAATAATGGTTAAACAGTAAAACTGTTCTTCTACAGATTATCAACAAAAAAAACAAAAAAGCGGCGCACTTAGTATAGGCTGCACAGAGCCAATAGTCTATGCATTTCATTTCTGTTTTCAGTAGGCCTTTTAGGTTCAAAATGTGTGCAGCCTATCATACAGTATGTTAAGGTGCTAAGTAGAGCTGTCCTGTCTATGTTGACAGGCAGGGAATTAGGTAGGAGGAATACAGAGTGCATAATGAGGGAACCAGTAGGGTTAATTGGTGAAAGAAGTTATACTGTGTGAAGCTATTGCTCCCCTACTGGGGGATTCTACTGATCTGCATAGCCTTGCTGATCATTATAAATGATCCAACTGCAAATCACTGTCTAGTGGAGATAGTAATCATGTAGATAGACATTATTAAATATTCCGGTCACATCCTGTCTTTTAGATAAAAAAAATATACACTTTTATTTATCACAGATGTCAGCTGTTAATGAGATTTTATTTTTTATAGCTTCTTGGTTACACAAATAACAGATTAACTTTAGTTTTATTTTGACGGTTTGTATCCACTCTTAACATGCTTAGTCATGAACATTTCATTGGGTTCAGGGCGGCTGGAACCACAAAAAATGGCCGATCATTTTTGGTGAGTTTAGGGTCAATGCTGATAGATTTACTCCAGTCATTTCTCTTAGCAGTGAAATAGAGTCTGTGAGCCCGGCAATTGTGGTAAGGTGCCTTCAGGAGTAAGGAGAGGACAAGCTCCCAAGTCCACGATCTGAGTGGCATGTTAAATCTCAGTAGGCACATGTTCAGTGTCAACTTTGCCAGTAGGGTTTTACTGGTTTTGGCAGTCTAAAATAAAAGAGCTGTTCCACTTCATTTTCTCATTTTTAAGTTCAATAGGGCACCAGCGGAGTTTCATGATAGTGTGTAATACATACATACCAAATATCTTCAAAGCAGGACAAAATGTACATGACAAATTATTACCTCTCACTGGCACAGTTTTCAACCCTTACCAACTCACCTTCTTGCGTGAGTAGGCAACACATTCCTGGTAAGGTTATTAGAGAACTAGGTTAAAGATATCCAATCAATAACATCACGCTATCTTGCCACACCATGGGATTGCAGAAAACAGACACACTGTATTTCTCCTATGCCAGCAAGCAAAATAAAATAAATGCCAAGAAGCACTGGCTGTTATCAAAAAGACAAGCATTCTAAAACTGGTCCAGCAACATATTGACACTTTGAGCCAATGGGTGCTAAGTGAGGAGAAAGCATGTGAGCCCATCAGCACAACAGCTTAATTAATATAGACTTGCGTCCATGGGAATGACTAGAGGACTCTTGTCCGGATGCAATGTATCCATATTACCATGAGGCTCTTTTCAGAGGGTTGAGAAAGTGAATGGCATTGAAAGTACAAGGTAAAGCATCTTGAATAATGCTGATAGTGATACTCCGAAAGGACACTGTGTTTGCATGCTGTGAGGACTGAATACCTAAGGGTCTTCAAATCTTCCAAGGAACAATGCCATTTGAGTGTCAACTCTGTCGTTAACAGGACATGGGTGTAATGCCAGCTAGCTTATACTGTCCAGAGCATTTGAGAGCAGACCGAATGGACTGTGATTCTTCTCTCTCTCTCTCTCTTCCTGTCAACACCTCCAGTGCCTAGCCTCAAACAGCTTACTGCTGGTCTGGGTCTGTCACAAGACATCTTCTCCACACTGTCTACACACACTAAAACATATAGACACATGAACTACATGTGAACATGTATGTTTTTGATTTATACATAGGAAAATATGCTCATGCCGGCACACACAGAGTATACAGTTGAACTTGGAAGTTTACATACACCTTAGCTAAATACATTTAAACTCAGTTTTTCACAATTCCTGACATTTAATCCTCGTAAAAATTCCCCGTCTTAGGTCAGTTAGGATCAACACTTTATTTTAAGAATGTGAAATGTCAGAATAATAGCAGAGAGAATGATTTATTTCAGCTTCTATTTTTTTCATCACATTCCCAGTGGGTCAAAAGTTTACATACACTCAATTAGTATTTGGTAGCATTGCCATTAAATTGTTTGTCTTGGGTCAAATGTTTCAGGTAGCCTCCCACAAGCCTCCCACAATAAGTGGGTGAATTTGGCCCATTCCTCCTGACAGAGCTGGTGTAACTGAGTCAGGTTTGTTGACGACCTTGCTCACACACTCTTTTTCAGTTCTGCCCACAAATTTTCTATAGGATTGAGGTCAGGGCTTTGACAACCTTGACTTTGTTGTCCTTATGCCATTTTGCCACAACTTTGGAAGTATACTTGGGGTCATTGTCCATTTGGAAGACCCATTTGCGACCAAGCTTTAACTTCCTGACTGATGTCTTGAGATGTTGCTTCAATATATCCACATAAAGTTCCACCCTCGTGATGCCATCTATTTTGTGAAGTGCACCAGTTCCTCCTGCAGCAAAGCACCCCCACAACATGATGCTGACACCCCGTGCTTCACGGTTGGGATGGTGTTCTTCTGCTTGTAAGCCTCCCCCCTTTTCCTCCAACCATAACCATGGTCATTATGGCCAAGCAGTTCTATTTTTGTTTTATCAGACCAGAGGATATTTCTCCAAGAAGTACGATATTTGTCCCCATGTGCAGTTGCAAACCGTAGTCTGGCATTTTTATGGTGGATTTGGAGCAGTGGTCTCTTCCTTGCTGAGCGGCCTTTCAGGTTATGTCAATATAGGACTCGTTTTACTGTGGATATAGATGCTTTTATACCTGTTTCCTCCAGCATCTTCACAAGGTCCTTTGCTGTTGTTTTGGGATTGATTTGCACTTTTCGCACCAAAGTACTTTCATCTCTAGGAGATAGAATGCGTCTCCTTCCTGAGCGGTATGACGGCTGCATGGTCCCATGGTGTTTATACTTGCGTACTATTGTTTGTACAGATGAACGTGGTACATTCAGGCGTTTGGAAATTGCTCCCAAGGATGAACCAGACTTGTTGAGGTCTACAATTTTTTTTCTGAGGTCTTGGCTGATTTCATTTGATTTTCCCATGATGTCAAGCAGAATGGCACTGAGTTTGAAGGTAGGGCTTGAAATACATCCACAGGTACACCTCCAATTGACTCAAATTATCTCAATTAGCCTATCGGAAGCTTCTAAAGCCATGACATAATTTTCTGGAATTTTCCAAGCTGTTTAAAGGCACAGTCAACTTAGTATATGTAAACTTCTGACCCACTGGAATTGTGATACAGTGAATTATAAACTAAATAATTTGTCTGTAAACAATTGTTGGAAAAATTACTTGCTTCATGCACGAAGTAGATGTCCTAACTGACTTGCCAAAACTATAGTCTGTTAACAAGCAATTTGTGGAGTGGTTGAAAAACAAGGTTTAATGACTCCAACCTAAGTGTATGTAAACTTCCAACTTCAACGGTATATAATTCATCCTGTTAACACAGGATATACCCTGTTTGTAACACATGACAGGAACACACACACACATTCCAATCAATGCTTCTGTGGACGTCATGCCTTGCTGTGTGGGTGTCATCATCTTCTCCTGTGCATCATGTGCTCACCCTTCCAGGAGCCTGGTTGCAGTAAACAGCAAGTGACATTGTTGTCAGAGTAGGGAGTTATAACAACGGGAAAAGACTATCTGTCAGGCTTATCTTTTCTCGTTTGTGTTCAATCACCAGAAAGAGCCAAAACTTATAGTATCGTGCTTAACAGGACAGTAAAATGATCAAATTCAAGCACTTATCAGGAGAACATCCCTGGTCATCCCTACTGCCTCAGATCTGGTGGACTCACTAAACACAAATACTTCGATTGTGAATGATGTCTCAGTGTTGGAGTGTGCCCCTGGCTCCCCGTAACTAGATAAAAAACAAGAACATTGTGCTGTCTGGTTTGCTTACAGATGGACCACAGAGTTTCTAAACCCAGAGACGCAACATGGCGAGACTTCCGGGCATGCTTGCGAAGCAGACCAAGCAGTCCAGACCAGGGTTTGGGGTTTGAGAAGTCATTGAGAGAAGTGAAAAATTATTAGTTGGCTGTGAATTATCTTGAAATCTAAAGGCACAACCTAGTCTGTCTTAAGTAAACGAACAACCTTGCGAAAGTGACCAACTGACATGTCAAAACAAACTTAATATCGAAGGAGTGCCTTTGATTTCACGGCCTGCACATGCGCAGTTCGATGCGAGATGACCATTAGACCCAATGACTTGTTTCTGAGCATGAGCTTAGCGAGCCAACGTCGCCATGACATCGCTTACAAGCGTGATCTGGGATTTCTATTGGATAAACAGTTTTAGCCTGTCTTCATACTGTACTGTTTTTGGATGTATTATGCAGAAATCACTAAAATGTTAATAGTTTTTCTAATTTCAGTTTATGTGACAAAACAAGCAGTCATCCTGTAGACTGTAGAGAATCACTGTACCATTTTAACCACTGTTAAATATATTTTCCCTTACCAAAAATATTGTATTTTCAGCTCTTTGAAGCTAGTGTACAAAAAACTGAAAGTATAAAAATGCAAAAGGAAACTTATGAACTGATACGGTAAGCATAGAAATAGCGCATATAGAGCAGATCTACTGCTTCTTAGACTTGCTTGTCATGAGAATGAAAGGCCTATAACTCACATTTCTATGTGAATTTGGTCAGGCACCTAAGTTACATATTGTAGCTTTCATATAAGGAATTTTAAATAATTTATACATTTACTTGTGATACTTAATTAATTGCTAAAATATACTTAAATTTTGATGCTTAAGTATAAAAAAGTTTCAAAAGTACCAGTCAAAAGTTTGGACACCTACTCATTCAAGGGCTTTTCTTTATTTGTACTGTTTTCAACATTGTAATAATAGTGAAGAAATCAAACTATGAAAAATGGAATCATGTAGTAACCAAAAAAGTGTTAAACAAAATCTATTTTATATTTGAGATTCTTCAAAGTAGCCACCCTTTGTCTTTTTTTACCTTTATTTAAAGGTCAGTTAAGAACAAATTCTTATTTTCAATGACGGCCTAGGAACAGTGCCTGTTCAGGGGCAGAAAGACAGATGTGTACTTTGTCAGCTAAGGGATTCGAACTTGTAACCTTTCGGTTGCTAGTCCAACACTCTGAACACTAGGCTACCCTGCTTTGGACTCTCTTGGCATTCTCTCAACCAGTTTAATGAGGTAGTCACCTGGAATGAATGTCAATTAACAGGTGTGCCTTGTTAAAAGTTCATTTGTGGAATTTCTTTCCTTCTTAATGCGCTTGAGCTAATCAGTTGTGTTATGACAAGGTAGGCGTGGTATACAGAAGATAGCCCTATTTGGTAAAATACCAAGTCCATATTATGGCAAGAACAGCTCAAATAAGCAGAGAGAAATTACAATCCATCATTACTTTTAAGAAATTAAGGTCAGTCAATGCAAAACATTTCAAGAACTTTGAAAGTTTCTTCAAGTGCAGTCGCATAAACCATCAAGCGCTATGATGAAACTGGCTCTCATGAGGATCGCCACAGGAAAGGAAGACCCAGAGTTCCCTCTGCTGCAGAGGATAAGTTCATTAGAGTTACCAGCCTCAGAAATTGCAGCCCTTCACAGAGTTCAAGTAACAGACACATCTCAATATCAACTGTTCAGAGGATACTGCATGAGGCCTTCATGGTCGAATTGCTGCAAAGAAACCACTACTAAAGGACAGCAAGAATAAGAAGAGACTTGCTTGGGCCAAGAAACACGAGCAATGGACATTAGACCGGTGGAAGTCTGTCCTTTGGTTGATGAGTCCAAATTTGAGATGTTTGGTTCCAACCACCGTCTTTGTGAGATGCAGAGTAGGTGAATGGATGATCTCTGCATGTGTGGTTCCTACCATGAAGCATTGAGGAGGTGTGATGGTGTGGGGGTGCTTTACTGGTGACACTGTCAGAGATATATTTAGAATTCAAAGCACACTTAACCAGTATGGCTACCACAGCATTCTGCAGCGATACGCCATCCCATCTGGTTTGCGCTTAGTGGGACTATCATTTGTTTTTCAACAGGACAATGACCCAACACACCTCCAGGCTGTGCAAGGGCTATTTGACCAAGTAGGAGAGTGATGGAGTGCTGCATCAGATGACCTGGCCTCTACAATCACCCGACCTCAACCTAATTGAGATGGTTTGGGATGAGTTGGACCGCACAGTGAAGGAAAAGCAGCCAACAAGTGCTCAGCATATGTGGGAACTCATTCAAGACTGTTGGAAAGCATTCCAGGTGAAGCTGGTTGAGAGAATGCCAAGAGTTGTGCAAAGCTGTCATCAAGGCAAAGGGTGGCTACTTTGAAAAATCTCAAATATGAAATATATTTTGATTTGTTTAACACTTACTCATGTTACTACATGATTCCATATGTGTTATTTCATAGTTTTGATGTCTTCACTATTATTCTACAATGTAGTAAAATAAAATAATGTAGTAAAAGAAAGAAAAGCCCTTGAATGAGTAGGTGTCTCCAAACTTTTGACTGGTACTCTATTTAAAACCAGATACTTTTAGACTTTTACTTAAGTAATATTTTACTCTGTGACTTTATCTTTTACTAGAGTCATTTTCTATTAAAGTATCTTTACTTTTACTCAAGTATGACAATTGAGTACTTTTTCCACCACTGACAGAATTACTTAACTATTGAAGTCTTTAGATATCATTTTGCCGACTCAAAAAACAATGTGATAGCTGTGAACAATCAAAATTATCCAGCATGGGACAACAATAGAAACTATATTTGTATTGACAGCACATCACTTGTCATGTTACACTCACAATCACATGTTCTCTCATTAATTATTTCGCTGAGTAAACATCTCTGGAAAGTTGTGGTCCCATCCTAATGTCCAATTAATATGCTGGAAAAGCTCCCTTTTACAAGAGGAAAGCAACCAAACATTTTATTTTGGGGAGAAATGCAGAGAATTTGGCAGTAATCTTGGTCAAAAGTATAATGCCATTAATGACAGAATAGAATAGCAGGATACAAACTGAGGATATGGGATGATCTCTGAAATGTCAATGCTTCAGAAAAACATCCACTTTGCAGCCAAGAGCCAATTTACGGCTTGAGGTAGAACAGGGACTATATACCCAGCATCAAGCCTTTTTGTGGCAGAGTAGCCAAGACCACCCTCCACACAGCACAATTACCTGGCGATGAAGGAAGAGTCAGGTCACTGAGGAGAGGAGGGAGGAGGGGAGAATGAGGAACCAGCTTAGTAAGGACCTGTCTATTATTACGTCTCTAATAGTTCAGATGAATGGGATTTCACTCAACTGCCATTTATTTTGGGGCCATTTAGAAAGTTACAATCAAAAGTGGGCAAAAGTTGTTGAAGACTTTAAAGAAAATTACTTATTCATATCCGTTAAACTACCCACCGCCTCTGCTCACCACCATGATTGTAGCTGGCTCAGAGACAGAGGCTGGTCTGACACAGAGGATGATGGAGCCGTCTCCATCGGGCATGTGAATAACAATTAGGGAAGATTTTTGGGAGGTTGGTGGGTTAGGTTAGATCAGTTGGGCTGCTGAGCCGTGCCCTTGGGTGAGGGTCGTGGCTGAGTGAGCAACCTGGATGCCCTGCCCTGGGGTACTACTGGCCAGACTCCGATGCTGACATCTGCCTGCTGGCTCCTCTGCTCTTTCACTGGTGGGTAGTTAAACGCCGACTCATATTATAAAACTAGCCTGAGACCCCCTGGCCCTGGGCGGATATAGGGCGGTATTTTAAACAGATCAGATCACACCATCCTGGCCCTCGTGGTGTTCGGTGAATAAATCTGGGCCTTTTAAAGAGCGGCGATAAAATGTTTTACTGGGTCCGTCTGCTGCGACTCAGGAATGAGGACTGGTTTAGTTCAGAGAAATTAAATAAAATCCTGGTTTTACTCAGCATTGTTTAATGGCTTACAATGTTGATGGCTTTTTGCTCTGCAGACATCCTCCTGAGATGTCCTGAGTCAGTTATTGGCCATGATATTAAAGCCTAATTCCTCCAACCTTCATTGTCTGTTTGTCTCGGGAAAGGTTAGCTAAAAGCTCCTATTTGTTTAGAACTAAGAGAAGTCCTTGCAGATGAGCTGGGGAAAGTGCTTTTTTTTTTTTAAATGTCAAGAGAACATCGTTTAATAATTTAGAGGACCATGGGATTTTACAAAAGATAAATGCCTCATACCCTACTACACTGCAACATGACACTTTTCTCTACCAGCAGCAGCTAAACAGTAGGCTTGTTTACATGGAGCAGACAGCAGGAAACAAACAGCAGTTGGTGTGGAAGGAAAGAGAGGGCTGTAGATGGCATCGTTAGAGCCAGTGGCTTGGGCTGGGAGCGGTTGGTGGCATGGTGTTAATCAAACCAAGGTGGCAGTATGGGAGCAGGGGGAAAGAGGGGGAAGAGGTAGGAAGGGAGGGGTGATTAGTAAAGAGGCAGGGCGTTGATGACCCATAACTCCGGAGGGCATTTCCCACTTCCCACCCCATTCTAACACTGTATATGTGTGTACACACACACACACACACAGAAACATTACAGCTCAGAGCCTATACTAAATAAGACTAATTAGACTGTCAGAGGGACAAGAGGGGGGCTATACCCCACCCACCACCCTCCCCCCAGTGAAGTGAAAGCAATTAATTCTGTGCTGAATGTGGCTGTAATGGAATTCCCCATCCTGGAGGTGACAGGCACACTGACACCTCACCGTACCCCAACCCTGTTCTGTCGCCCGTAGTGGAAAACAACAATAACAACAACAACAATAAACAGGAAAGAGACTGGGAATGAGGCGTTCTAGGTGCTACATATTCCACTGCTGTAAATATGGTACACTGAATGAGTCCACCCTAATGGAATTCAAACACCACACAGACAAATCTGTGCAATCTGACAAATGGTCTGAAATTAGTGTAGCCTGCCAAATGATTATGAATGACCATACAGTAAATCTAACATAAATCCACACTGTTAAAACAGCTATCATAAAATCTGACAAATAGTCTAACAGCAGCATATTCAGACAAACTGAAAAAAATTGATTCTAATTATAACATACTGAAATATAAATGTAATCTCATCATCTGAAAAAGGTAGGCAGATGAAACTGTCTCTCACATGCACAAGTGTCCACAGTATCTTGACAGTTGCCCTCTGCTACTGATCTCCTCTCCTCAGTGCTCCATTGAGAGGCGACGCACGTACCTTTCCACCCTGTTGTACCTATCGTCTCGTATAATACCTCAGTGACTGTACTACTGCTGGTGCCCTGTGTATCGTATATATCTGCATAACAATATGGGGACTGTTATATTGCTGTGTAATTTCCGTCAGATCCCTGACCTGATTCATCTAGCGGGTCTGCTGCTTTTCCATAATTGTCGTCCTTGTAACAATTACCTTGGGTGAAAGAGGGGCCGTTGCATGAGCTAACACGTGTAGATAAAATAAAGGTTAGAGAGGGAGAGAGGAGGGATGGAGAAAGAAGTAGGGCAGGCCTACTGTTCATCTCAGCAGGCTCCATGGTTGTGTGATAACCAATGCATTCCTATCACACCCTTTAACTGTAATAGTACATCCTAAGATGTACTTACTGCAACAGTAAGACCTCACCCAGCATTCACACTCACACTATCTACAGCACTTCATGGCTGAGAGCAAGTAGCTTCCTGTCCAGGCATAATTCAATAATATTGACACAGCGACATGCTACGGCCGGTCGGCCACTCAATCCCCTGCTGCTCATTCTCTCCATTGGGAGATGAGAGATGGTGATTGCACTCTGTCACTTCCAGTTTCGCTCTCTGTAGAATTGCAGAGGACCAGCCAGATGTCTGCATTTGATCAAATCAGACTCTCACAATGTCCCCGCACCGCTGGCATTTGAATATTTCAGACATGATGAGGAGGAAAGGGAAGAGGAGTGTCAAAATGGTGACATTTCACTAGTGTAAGTGACATCACTCTGCTCACAGCTTTCCTAAGGGAATGAGGTGGGGAAGGTAGGAGATACGTCATCCACCAGAGCAGCAATCAGGTCAGGTAAAGCAGGTTTAGCCATAACACTCCTTCCACCTCCACCAACTTCCTAGATCCTGGAAGACGGAAAGTTGAGCCATGATCCCCTCACCTCCGCCTCCCTCTGGTACCCAGTTTTGGCTGGTCAGACTCAGACCTGCTAGGTGTATGCAGAAATATGGATAGAGGCAGAGGGCAGGATTGCCCATTTTATCCAGGGGCCTCTAAAGGCACCCAGGGTGTGAGATAATGACCTGTTAGTCTTATCCTAAACAATAAGGGGGCATTCAGCAGTGAAATTTAAAGACAGGTTTACCTATGCAGACGGGTCTAAGTCCTAAGAGAAAACCCTATATTGTCATATTCAGCTTTCTATTAATGGTGTATTTAATGGGAGTAACCCAGCAAAAAGCTAACATTCAAGGAAAGTTCTGTGAAAGCAACCAGATAACGTTCCTGGAAGGTTTCGTGAAGGCAAACAGTTAACGTGGCTGGAAAGTTCTGTGATATCAAACCGCTAACATTCCTGGGCCTGGTTTCCCAAAAGTATTTTAAGGCTAGGTTCATTGTTCAAATCTTCGTAGGAACAACGTTAGACCTTTGAGTTGTTCCCCAAAACCATTGTTGCTAAAGTTGTTCTTGAAAATGCTTGTTATTTAACGACTGCCTCAGACCACTTGTAGAACAGCTAAGTATGTTATTAGATGCTTTTTTGACCGTCCGCATCACTTTATACACAGGAGATATCCACTAAACACAATATGAAGATGTTTATCTCTCTTTCCTTGACCGCAGATAACAAATGAGTCTGTCACACCCTGATCTGTTTCACATGTTGTTGTGCTTCCCCATTATCCCCTGTGTATTTATACCTGTGTTCGCTGTTTGTCTGTTGACAGTTTGTTTCGTGAAACCTTTAATATTTATTTATTTATTGCACCTATATTTAACCAGGTAAGCCAGTTAAGAACAAGTTCTCATTTACAACTGCGACCTGGCCAAGATAAAGCAAAGCAGTGCAACAAAAACAACACAGAGTTACACATAAACAAACGTACAGTCAATAACAAAATAGAAAACAAAATTGAAAAATCTATGTACAGTGTGAGCAAATGTAGAAGAGTAGGGAGGTAGACAATAAATAGGCAATAGAGGCTAAATAATTACAATTTAGCATTAACACTGGAGTTATATATGTGCAGAAGATGATGTGCAAGTAGAGATACTGGGGTGCAAAAGAGCATGAGGGTAAGTAATAATATGGGGATGAAGTAGTTGGGTGTGTTATTTACAGATTGGCTGTGTACAGTTACAGTGATCAGTAAGCTGCTCTGACAGCTGATGCTTAAAGTTAGAGAGGGAGATGTAAGTCTACAGCTTCAGTGATTTTTGCATTTCGTTCCAGTCATTGGCAGCAGAGAACTGGAAGGAAAGGTGGCCAAAGCAAGTGTTGGCTTTGGGGATGACCAGTGAAATATACCTGCTGGAGCGCGTGCAACAGTTGGGTGTTGCTATGGTGACCAGTGAGCTGAGATAAGGCGGGGCTTTACCTAGAAAATACTTATAGATGACCTGGAGCCAGTGGGTTTGGCGACAAATATGTCGTGAGGGCCAGCCAACGAGAGCATACAGGCCGCAGTGGTGGGTAGTATATGGGGCTTTGGTGACAAAACGGATGGCACTGTGATAGACTACATCCAGTTTGCTGAGTAGAGTGTTGGGGGCTATTTTGTAAATTACATCTCCGAAGTCAAGGATCGGTAGGATAGTCAGTTTTACGAGGGTATGTTTGGCAGCATGAGTGAAGGAGGGCTTGATGCGAAATAGGAAGCCAATTCTAAATTTAATTTTGGATTAGAGATGCTTGGCTGTCGAAGATTTTAGAAAGGCAGGGCAGGATGGATATAGGTCTATAACAGTTTGGGTCTAGAGTGTCTCCCCCTTTGATTAGGGGGATAACCGCGGCAGATTTCCAATCTTTGGGGATATCAGACAATACGAAAGAGAGGTTGAATAGGCTAGTAATCGGGGTTGCAAGAATTTTGGCGGATAATTTTAGAAAGAGAGGGTACAGATGTCTAGCCCAGCTGATTTGTAGGGATCCATATTTTGCAGCTCTTTCAGAACATCAGCTGTCTGAATTTGGGTGGGGGGGGGGCTTGGGCAAGTTGCTGCAGGGGGTGCTGAGATGTTGGCCGGGGTAGGGATAGTCAAGTGGAAAGCTTGGCCAGACGTAGAAAAATGTTTCTGGAGATTATCGTAGATTTATCAGAGGTGACAGTGTTTCCTATCCTCTGTGCAGTGGGCAGCTGGGAGGAGGTGCTCTTATTCTCCATGGACTTTACAGTGTCCCAAAACATTTTTTAATTAGTCCTTAGCTTTCCTAACTGACAGGGTATATTGGTTCCTGACTTCCCTGAAAAGTTGCATATCTCGGGATCTATTCGATGCTAATGCAGAATGCCACAGGATGTTTTTTGTGCTGGTCAAGGGCAGTCAAGTCTGGGGTGAACCAAGGGCTATATCTGTTCTTAGTTAAAAACAACCAGGCATTCTCTATTGATGGGATGAGGTCAATATCCTTCTGGATATCCGGGCCAGGTCGATTAGAAAGGCCTGCTCGCTGAAATGTTTTAGGGAGCATTTTACAGTGATGAGGGGTGGTTGTTTGAGTGCGGACCCATTACGCACGCAGGCATTGAGGCAGTGATCGCTGAGATCCTGGTTGAAGACAGCAGAGGTGTATTTAGAGGGCAAGTTGGTCAGGATGATATCTAAGAGGGTGCCCATGGTTACAGATTTAAGGTTGTACCTGGTAGGTTCCTTGATCATTTGTGTGAGATTGAGGGCAACTAGCTTAGATTGTAGGATGGCTGGGGTGTTAAGCATGTCCCTGTTTAGGTCACCCAACAGTATGAACTCTGAAGATGTGGGGGTGATCAATTCACGTATCGGGTCCAGGGCACAGCTGGGCACTGAAGGGGGTCTAACAAGCGGCAACGGTGAGAGACTTGTTTCTGGAAAAGTTTATTTTTAAAAGTAGAAGTTCGAATTGTTTGGGCACAGACCTGGATAGTATGGCAGAACTCTGCAGGCTATCTCTGCAGTAGATTGCAACTCCGCCCCCTTTGGCAGTTCTATCTTGCCGGAAAATGTTATAGTTAGGGATTGAAATTTTAGCATTTTTGGTGTCCTTCCTAAGTCAGGATTCAGACACGGCTAGGACATCGGGGTTGGCGGAGTGTGCTAAAGCAGTGAATAAAACACACTTAGGGAGGAGGCTTCTAATGTTAACATGCATGAAACCAAGGCTTTTACGGTTACAGAAGTTTAGCTACGGTATTTGTACGCCACTGTCCCTAAGTTTTGCCTCAATATATTTCATGATGTGGAACATGTGCGGAATGAAGTGGCAAATTTTGATTTAGTGCATTATTATGGGGTACACATTAGAACAAGACACCTCAATATTTGTAGACATAGGTGATATCTCTCTAGGAGCTGATCCATTGTCAGTATTTTGGAATAATTCTAATGTTAAGGTAAGATTGGAAAGGGAGAACGCTGATCCAAGAGCAGTGCTTCCTTTCTTTCGATCCTATCAGTATCGACACATGCCTCAACGATGCACTTATCAAATGTTCTCTCTGCATGGTGTTTTGGAAAACGCATGTTACGTCTTCGGCCGCTGTAGGAAAGAAACATCATTAAAACACACATAAGCCTAAGTTCCAGAGCAATTGGGAAATGGGCCCTGGACAGTTCCGTGACAGCAAACGTCCCTGAAAATTTGTTTACAGAAGTCAGCTTCTATTAAACTTCCTAGTCATGTAGGAAATCTAACAGAGGGAAACGATGCTGGTGCAAAGGATTATGGGCTTTGTCTGACCTTTAGGCCTAGTGCTCCTGTGTAGGGCAATGAGGATCTCTCTCCAGAGCAGAGTAGGAGACTATAGCCAGACTGGCAACGTTCAACACATTAACAGTATCCATATTCATAAAGGCGTTCAGCTGTCACCTGTTTTCCATTGAACTACATTTGTATGTGGGAAGCTGACAGATGTATGAGGATGCGTTTAGTCTTCAAACGACACTGTGCTGCCCTGAGGCGGCGCAGTGGGTAGAGAGCAAAACTCAAAGTTAGTCTCTGTCTGGGCCACTCACCTGGCTGTCAGTGATCACTAAACAATGTCTCCACTAGAACATTCATTGAAGTGCTCATTTGAATGGGTGTATTGTATTCGTGTGTGTTTAGATGAATATATGATTCACACGCAATCCAGTGATCCTCTGTGGCTAGGATACTAAGCCACAGTGAAGCTGTTAGACATTTGTTTGACTATTAACCTTCCTGTAATTAGCGATTCTGAAAGGTAGTAAATGGGAATGGTTTGATTTATCTGAAATTTGTCTCTTCTCATTTTCAACCAACAGTGCCTTTGGCTCGGAACTTTGAGCATTTGACCCCCCCCCCCCCCCCTTAACATCTTTCAACATGTAGACACCCAGTTAACCTTAACTGTGATAAAAGGCTGATTAGTAATTATGAACAGGGCCCCATGTACTTGGCCTTAATTAAGACAAATATACTGGAAGAGGAAGGCAGTGGAAGAGGATATCGTCCCTTCTTGATTGGCTTTAAAGGGGCAATCAGCTGTTGATACAATAACAAAGCATATCCCCGCTACTCTTTTTCTAATAATCTGAGAGATAGGGCTGGAGAAATGTAACCATTTACATGATATCAAAATTATATTTGTATACATTTTTTAGGCTATATGGTGTTTGTTTACATGTACATTGCTTACAAAGATTGGAGTAAAACGTATTATATTTTGGTTTCTGATGGGGTGTGACAGTAAGCTCATGAGGCATTTATAAGTTTCTTCAATACTTAATGGGTACATATCGTTAACTTATATGTCCAAAAATGGATGTAGCAAGTGCAGATTGCCCCTTTAAGTATGTAGGCTGTGACTGAGTCTGAGTCATGGTAAACTTAGTGACACTTTGCGTTTACTTAACTTTAGCCTGAGGACCATTTCCTGACAGAAGCATCAATGAGAGTGGGCAAAAAAGCTCTCCCCAACTTCAAGGGTACACCGGAAGGTCAAATATCATTTTAAAGGGTGCACTGGCCTTGGGCACCAATTCTGGAAAAAATTCCCTAATTTAACCTTCTGTCAGAATCTGAAGCTTTTCAACTCCCCAAATGTAGAAGTGATCAGACAACATCATATGTGAATCTGCTAACCCCAACTAGACCCTCTCAAATATTACTGGCTTCAAAGAGGATGTGAACTGAAGACATGAGTAGAGAAGAGGGCTCCTCCGTCCGGGAGAGAATCATATCTAATTCACAAACCCAGAAACACACTCTGGGTGTGAGGTTAAGAGCCCTGCATGTGTTTTGCTCAGAATAATGAATTCATATCACCCACTCCAACCGAGGTTACAGGGGTGGAATCATTAAAAAAACTATCTAGAGAGTTGGAATACTACATATACATAGGTACAGTGAGCGTTGATACTTTCAATGTATAAAGTACTTGAAAGACAAAGAATCAAATATTGGGCTTACTTGGTACTCCTTGGTTGTATTCCACATCCTGTAGGTGTCGAGACTGATGATTTGGAGACGTGAGATCAACTTTGAAGTAAAAAACCCTATTTTGCCTTTAGAGAACTTTACTGTTATGTGAATGTCTTCTCCGTTTCATCAATAAACCACTGTTTGGAGAACATCAGAGTTGGAAAAAAAGTAACCTTTATTTAACTAGGAAAGTCAGTTAAGAATAAATTATTATTTGCAATGACTGCCTACCCCAACCCTAACGACGTTGAGTCAATTGTGCGCCGCCCTATGGGACTCCCAATCACGGGCAGTTGTGATACAGCCTGGAATCAAACCAGGGTCTGTAGTGACGCCTCTAGCACTGAGATGCAGTCCCTTAGACTGCTACACCACTCGGGAGCCATATCGAGCTAATGAAAAGCGAATAAAAAGTTACCTACATAAACCACTGTGTCTCAAGGTCCTATCGGAGCTTTTTGTGATGAATACTCTAATGGTGTGACCTTGTTCTTTCCCTTTCAATGTCACTGTAGGCATAAAAGCAACACTTCAACAACAACAGATATTCATTTGTTGGTGAGGCGGTGAAATATGGTAATGCTGTTTCTGTTCATGCCGTATGGATGCGCTAACCTTTTCCGCCCACGCAAAGGCTGTTTCTCCCAGCTAATGTGTTTAGTGAGCACCGCTGTTTATGTTTCCAACCTGCAGCTTCTCCTCTCTATATTAAATGGTCTCCGTTTCTAAAAGAATAAGTAACGTTCTTTTAAATGGCAGGATACAGACTTTCATTTTCAGAAATAGCAACAGATCTAATGACATGAATGTACGAGTGTGCCAAATCCAGAGAGAGAGAGAGAGGAAACAGTATTTTTTTTAACCTTTGAATGAGTTTGAGGTTTGAGGAGTGAAGCCGTCATTTATTATACATGGACTGTTTTATTTGGTTTTGCGAGGTCACATTTCATTTCGTGGTCAAATGTTGATATAGAATGAATGGTATTACTTTGGCAAATAGAAGTGGAGGAAGTGACTGTTTCAATGCCCCCCAAAAAGCCAAGGGGTATTTTATAATAGAAGAATGATACAGTGGACTCTCTAAACTGGTAACTAGAATCTGCCTATTATACACGCTGATTCTTACACACAAGCCCCAGTTCAATTCCCATTATCTCTTCCTACCTCCATATCTCTATCTGTCTGCATCTCTCTCACTCCTCTCTGTCTCTCTCTCCCATGGTTGACCTCCGTTGCATGTGAATGAGCTGAAGGTGGCATCAGCTTAAATCTTTCCCGGAGACGCCGCTGGTTCCTATTAGAGAGAACATAAATCAGGCTGGTGCTGCATGGCATGGTACGGAGCCCCTGCGGGCATGGTGCCAGGCTCGCGTGGCAATGGCACCCACACCCTGTGCTCATTACTGTCACCATACAAGCTGTCCTAGAGGGTTCCTGTCTGCAGACAGCTAGGCTGGAATGATGCGCTTAGTCTATTCGCTGACATGACCAAAACTGTGCATAGGAAACCACTGCAGGCATTATGGTGTAATGTTGGACTGTCACAAGACTCTGTCCACCTTTCAATACCTGGGCATCAGCTTTGATGTTTATCCCCCTTGGATAATATGCGCTCAATAACACAAACCTGTTTGAAACAGGTTTGAGCACAGCTGTGCGTGAATGAGACAACATTCCTGAGTAAAGAAAATTATTAGAATTGGAACAGTCTTCTCTGCCTGACAGAGGACAAACTGAGATTAAAAGTCAAAATGTCTGCATGCAGATTTTAAAATAATGTTGTTCTGCTACTGGCCACACCACCCTGTATCCCTCCGCTGGCTTTCATCTGAAGCTAAGCAAGGTTAGACAGTTGGATGGCAGACCACCTGGGAAAATGAGGTTGCTGCTGAAAATGGTGTTGGAGGGTCAGTAGAGGTGACTCATCCACCTGGTCTGAAGGAAACCTTGAATCACACAGGGCAGTGATGAGGAACCCTATCCTGCAAACAACTTCCAGGTCCTGTTCCCAACCTTGACAAGACTCGTGGCAAGTACAATATGCTATAGTCCTAGTAAAAACGAGGAGGGTGCATTTTCAGAAAGAAAAGTAATGTGGTGTTGAAAGGTCAGCAGACCATACCAAAGCAATGAACCAGTCTCTTTATCACATAACCTATAGAACTAACCTGAATCCTCCGAGTAAATTGCTAGGATAATTAATACTAATGTTGTCACTTCTACTGCGGCTGCTAATGTTGAGCATTATTGATGAGAGTCAACACTTTGAAGATGACATGTCTTTAATCAAGAATTTCAGCTGGTCTTGCAACTTCTGGGCTATGTGCATGAACACGAGGGTGTTCATGATTTCTGGTGAAATAAAGGTTAAATTGCTCAAGTAAATAAATAAAAGCCAGTGGCACAGGGTTATAACAGGTGGCTACTGCCATTGGCTGTAAACTGTTTGCTCTCTCTAATTCTCTCTTTCTTTCTCTCTCTCGGAGGACCAGAGCCATAGGACCATGCCTCGGGACTACCTGGCATGATGACTCCTTGCTGTTCCCAGTCCATCTGGCCGTGCTGCTGCTCCAGTTTCAACTGTTCTGCCTGCGGCTATGGAATCCTGACCTGTTCACCAGACGTGCTACCTGTCCCAGACCTATTATTTGACCATGCTGGTAATTTATGAACATTTGAACATCTTGGCCATGTTCTGTTATAATCTCCACCCAGCACAGACAGAATAGGACTGGCCACCCCTCATAGCCTGGTTCCTCTCTAGGTTTCTTCCTAGGTTCTGGCCTTTCTAGGGAGTTTTTCCTAGCCACCATGCTTCAACACCTGCATTGCTTGCTGTTTGGGGTTATAGGCTGGGTTTCTGTACAGCACTTTGAGATATCAGCTGATGTACGAAGGGCTATATAAATACATTTGATTTGATTTATGGAAGCTTTGAAACTCTACCTCCTCTAAACCCCTCTCTGGTGCCCCTCTTCACGAAACTGGTTTTGATTTATAGAAGCAGGGCATTTCTGTCCACAACCCTCTCCTATAACCCTACCGTACACTTTTGCTGCCTTACTATGCCACAGTCAAGTCCCATTAGCAGTGGGGCTAGTGTGTCTGTAGAGCCCCAGGCTCACCAGTAAATGACTTCTAAATGAAGACCAAATGTTGGTTTAGGGGGGAGGAGAGGGACGGCACTGAAAGAGTGGGACTTGGTAGTTCATTTGGGGAAATAAGCTGGGTGTAAGGGTTAGGGGACGTGGGGAGACCTAGGTGGTGATTCTATAGATTTGGGGATATCGTGGGAGTGCGGGGTGAGGAATTAAAGCTCCTAAGTGTTGACACACTGAGAGGCAGGTCATGGGGGAGAAAAATGTACCTCTTGTTCAACATATGTGCTAATTATATGAGAAGCTGTGTGTGTTGCTATAAATGTCTATTCATAGTGTATTCTACATCAATGTATTCTACACATTTATTCAAAACACATGATATTTTATCTAAATGTATGTTTCCCCTGTAAAACTTTAGCTGGGGGTAGTTCCCTGAAAACATTTACAGTAAGATGGGAAACTTCATTGCATGCAGTCTGCAATGAAGTGTAGAAATTCAATGTGGTCTCATGGGTCCACTTTTATTGAATCGAAAGTCGCCTGCTATATTAAAGAAAAAAGGAAGGATCTTGAAACCATTACCGCACCACAACAATATACTGTATGTATATGGCCATCGTAATTCATCCTAATTTGACAGTACACAAAGAACTTCTGTGAAGACATTTTCACTGGAAAAACTGCAGAAAAACAACTATTATATATAATTATAGATTAATATCCAGGAATTCCACAAAAAGGAACAATTGCATGTTAAAAAGTATAATGCCTAAGACAGTCAGTAATGACAAAGAGTTTAAATTGGAAGAGATGATCAGTAACGCTCGCTTCGTCAAAGTCACACCACAACTCAGTGCTAATATCTTCATGCCAGAGGGGATGTATCTCTCAGAGGGGCTTCATCTCTGCATGAAGTGTAAACTGTGATGACTTCTCTGCTCAGCTTGGGACTGGGGATGTAACTGTTACAGGGGACTGAGCCAGACACCAGACGCTCTGCCTACAGGTTTATCAACCCCGACTATCCAGCTCAGTATTTGAATTGATATTAGTATTTTAATTGATATTATTCAGCAATACAATACTGCTTCCAGGGAAACACAACTCAAATAAGCTATCTTGCACATTATGGTAACGATAGCTCTAATTACTGACTTTACATAGACTTAAATGCAAACTAGTCAATGGACCATTATATACCAGGCAAGTTCATCAAGTTCTTTGATAAGCAACCAAGCTGACAGGTTCCCAATTTTAGTAGCTCTGCTATTGGTCTAAAGTTCTAAGGAGATGTACAAGAAACCACAAATATACTTGTAAACTTCTACTTCAGTTACCCGAAATCTGAATGTATGGGCAATGTCACTCTGTCTCACAGTTCCCTGACAGCTTAATCAGATTCAACCCCCCCCCCCCCCCTGCTCAATCACACCCAGGGCCATTTCCAATGCATACACAATAAGCTGCTTTTGTGCTTGTGTCAGACTGGGAGCGATAAAGAGAGCAATGCATAGGGGTGACTAGCTGAGCTGAGGGAGAGGCTGCCTCAGAAAGAGTGCATGAATCCGAGAGTACCCTGAGATAGATAGGGAGACATTAGATGGTTGTGGGTGGCGACCGTGCCAGGCTGTAAATTGGTCCACTGGTCAAGTCTTGCTTCTAAAAAAAAAATCACACCCGGAAGGAAGTGACACCTATCTGTCATGACATATTTTCAAACCACGGTTGTCACCAAACCAGGGGCGGTCCAATTTAATGGCGAGTGGCTGGCGACGGGATTCGGAGGGAACTCAATGAGGTTGTCCTGACCTTGCAGAGGCTGTGTGTGGTTTTGTATTTGCGTCACTGAGGGAACATGACAGGATTAGTGTCCTAGCGAAACGCAGGAGTCTGTCGGCAGGACGTAAACAGTCTTGTCTTACCCTCCGTTGGCTACTTAACCTGCATGACAGCAGCAGCAGCATAGGAGAGGGATGTGGTAACACATTGAGCCATGAGCTGAATGCACTGCAATTGAAGATGAACTTTCTCATTCAAAGGGAATCAAAGCTTGAGCAAAATATCCAAACTTGTGAATGAAACAACGGCCACTTCCTGTGTTCAGGTGATGGAACATGAAGTAAATAAAACTAAAACTCAAGAATAGGGTTCGCACACATTGCAACAAAACGTGACTTTATTCTCAGGTGTCCACACACCACATCTCCAAGGTCACATGACAGGCATCATAATTCTCAACTTCTGTACTCTGACACTAAGTTAGACTTTAGTTGAGAATCCTGTTACATGTAACTAAACAGTCAAACATTACAGTGACAAAAGTTAATCTGGTCAGTCATTCATTCTGTATGGTAGAAACCATCAAGAGACTATTTCACACACAACTCATTACAGCTATCCTTTAAATGTCACAATTATTCCTTTCATGACCTGCTGGAAGCTTTCAGTACTCCTCCTGCCTGTTGTTTATAATTTCCTGGAGACTCATCATGTCCAAGCTTTTATAAAGCTAAGTGTTTTTGCCTTTAAAACCTTGTGACTGATTTACAGTAATTATTCAATCCTGCTTCCGAAATTGCTGTACCGAGAGTTTCTATTTCATTCTTGGAAAAAATAAGGTGGCCATTTTTCATATTGCTCTGAAAAGATAAATTCATGTGGACATTGGTCTGAAAGAGCTAAGTCTGTCTACGCCTGGTCTCCAAGGTTGTCCTACCTCTACTCTTCGTTCTCTTTCTCCTTTCTATGCTCCCTCTCTTCATAACACACACAAGATGAAGTGGCAAGTTTCTATCTGTCAGAAATCTTTCCTAAATAAGGGTCCTTGACTCTTTCAATCGTGTCCTTCAGCCTTTGAAATGGCTTTGATTATACTCACTATAATGCTCAAGAGACGGTATGATTGCAGGGCAGGTAGGAACCATTATCTTCACTCTTGATAATCTAAAGGATGCATGTGGTAGTGGGTGGATAGTATACTTGTGTGAGCGTGATTGCGTGCAAGTGCGCGTGGATGTGTGTGTGTGAGAGAACTTTAACATAGTTCTAGAAAGCCAACCCACCACCTTCCCTCTCCTACCACATCTCCTTCAATGACATAGGTCATTACTAACATAGAGAGGGTGACAGGACCAAAGAGCAGGATAGAGAGGGAGAGAAAGATTAAGGGGATGAGGAAGCAAGAGAGACAGCAGGAGAAAGAGAGAAGGGAGGAAGAACAGAGGCTGACAGGAGAAGAAAGGAAAGATTGAAGATGAGGATGACAGAGTGGGAAGGACAGAAAATGGAGGCAGACTTCAGGAGTGATAATGACTGAGAAATAAAAAGAGCGGAAGGAAGAAACCAGGAAGAGAAACACGGGATTTAGTAACAAAATGGTGGTGACTTTTTATCCACGCCCAACCATTAACCTCATCAGGTCCGAGGACCCCAGTAAAATTCAGTGTTTTTTCGCGACTTTAATTTATTTGTTCAAATGCTCTCAATAAAAGATTTGTAAACAGAGTAAATATAGTACAGTCGACATTAAAAGATCCCAGCTTTTTGAGAAAGTACAGTCTCTATTGGCTCTTTTTGTAGATCAGGTCTGTGCATTTACTCCACTGAAGCTTATTGTCCTAATTCACCAACATCACCAACACCAACTAATTCACCAACATCACCAACACCAACTAATTCACCAACATCAGATAAACTATTTGAATTCCATTTAGTAAAACATTTTCTGTGAGCTCAAAGCATTTCTCTAGAGATAAATCGGATCATGCCCGAATTGTGCGATGTAGTAGGGAGTTGTAGTTTTCAACAGGCCAATATTCTACATAGTTTGATACAGAAAACGTGGTAATTCACTACAATGATCATAATCCATTGCGCTTATTTATCCAATCTGTGTGGGGCGAGAAAAACGTGCAATGGAGAGAGATAGAGATATGAAGCAACTGCTCTATATCTGAGAATACAGCCGCCTTCAGAGAGTATTCACACCTCTTGACTCTTTCCACATTTTGTTGTGATAGCCTGAATGTTAGATTTTGTGTCATAATGTGTAAGTGGAATTAGGTTTTAGAAATGTAAAAAAAATTATAAAAAATGTAAAGATGAAATGTCTTGAGTCAATGAGTATTCAACCCCTTTGTTATGGCAAGGCTAAATACGTTGAGTATAAATTTGTTTAACAAGTCACATAATTTGCATGGACTCACTGTCTGTAATAATAGTGTTGAACATGATTTTTGAATGACTACCTCATCTCTATACCCCACACATACAATTATCTGTAAGGTCCCTCAGTCGAGCAGTGAATTTCCAGCACAGATTCAACCACATCTACCAGGGAGGTTTTCCAATGCCTCGCAAAGAAGGGCATCTATTGGTAGATGGGTAAAAAAAAGAAAGCAGACATTGAATATCCTTTTGAGCATGGTGAAGTTATAAATTACACTTTGGTGTATCAACACACCCAGTCACTACAAAGAAACAGGCGTCGTTCCTAAATCAGTTTCCGGAGAGGAAGGAAACCACCAGGGATTTCATCAATAAAAAAATTCAAAAACATGCATATTGTTTACAATAAGTCACTAAAGTAAAACTGCAAAAAAATGTGTTTATACCCTGAATACAAAAAGTTATTTTGGGGGCAACTCCAACACAACACATCACTGAGTACCACTCTTCATATTTTCAAGCATGGTGATGGCTGCATCATGTTATATGCTTGTCATCGGCACATTCGTTTTTTTTTTTTATGAAAGAAACAGAATAGAGCTAAGCACAGTAAAAATCCTAGAGGAAAAACTGGTTTAAATCTGTTTTCCAACTGGGAGACAAATGTACCTTTCAGCAGGACAATAACCTAAAACACATGGCTAAATATACACTGGAGTTGCTTACCAAGAAGACATTGAATGTTCTTGAGTGGACTAGTTATAGTTTCGACATAAATGGGCATGAAAATCTATGGAAAGACTTGAAAATGGCTGCCTAGTAATGATCAACAACCAACTTGACAAAGGTTGAAGAATATGAAAAAGAATAAGGTGCAAATAATGTACAATCCCAGTGTGCAGAGCTCTTAGAGACTTACCCAGAAAGACTCACAGCAGTAATCACTGCCAAAGGTGATTCGAACATGTATTGACTCAGGGGTTTGAATAAATATCTAATCAAGATATAAATTAGTGTTTTATTTTTCATCAAATAAATGTTTACACCCCCAAAAATATTCCCATTGACATTAGAGTATTTTGTTTAGATTGTTGACAAAAAATGACAGAGGAAATCGCTCATGTTTTGCCTCCAGGACAAGGCTCATGGTAATAAACGTCAACCTGCATAAAAGTGTGCCTTATTTCCTTTGAAGAACTATAGAAAAATATATATATGATTTTGTGAGACAGCATAGACAGCAGCTCTATAGAGATTAGATGATGACTTGGAATTAAACAATAAAGTAATAAAATAATATACACAACAACGGAATATTTTCTTAATGTGAATAAATGGGGGTTAAGAAGTAATAAGCAGTAATGGGAAGTCACTACCAGAGACTTCATTTATTGTTTTATTCTGGGTTGTTACAGGATTCAACCAACATAATGCATAGTGCATTTAATGTGGAGGGGGAGATTTTTCAGGGGGTGGGGGACTGTTGGGGTGTCTCGGATGATTCAGGGGCAGCTCTCGGGAACTGTGGGGAGATCTTGTATGGTTGGGAGCTTGGGTGTAACCAACTCACTGGTTTGGGTCCCCAACTTGACTTGGTGGGAGATCTGTCAAAGTGCCCTTGGGCGGGACGCTTGACCCTGGTTGCTCCAGTGGGTCGCTCTGGGTGGGAGTGTCTGCTAGATGACTGAAAGTAACGTAAATGTTGAGCAGCTTCACTGCAGGTAGATTGTTTTAAAATTCAATTAAAAAAATATACAGTTGAAGTCAGAAGTTTACATACACCTTAGCCAAATACATTTAAACTCAGTTTTTCACAATTCCTGACATTTAATCCTAGTAAAAATTAAATTTTATGTCAGTTAGGATCACCACTTTATTTTAAGAATGTGAAATGTCAGAATAATAGTAGAGAGAATGATTTATTTCAGCTTTTATTTATTTCTTCACATTCCCAGTGGGTCAGAAGTTTACATACACTCAATTAGTATTTGGTTGTTTAACTTGGGGCCTCCTGGGTGGCGCAGTGGTTAAAGGGCGCTGTACTGCAGCGCCAGCTGTGCCACCAGAGACTCTGGGTTCGCGAAGGCTCTGTCGTAACCGGTCGCGACCGGGAGGTCCGTGGGGCGACGCACATAGCGTTGTCCGGGTTAGGGAGGGCTTGGCCGGTAGGGATATTCTTGTCTCATCGCGCACCAGCGACTCCTGTGGCAGGCCAGTGTTTCCTTCGACACATTGGTGCGGCTGGCTTCCGGGATGGATGCGCGCTGTGTTAATTAAGAAGCAGTGTGGCTTGGCTTGGTTGGGTTGTGTATCGGAGGACGCATGACTTTCAACCTTCGTTTCTCCCGAGCCCGTACGGGAGTTATAGCGATGAGACAAGATAGTAGCTACTAACAATCGGATACCACGAAATTGGGGAGAAAAAAATGTAAAGATAAAAAAAAAAAAATGGTTTAACTTGGGTCAAACATTTCAGGTAGCCTTCCACAAGCTTCTGGAAGGCCTCCTTGCTCACACACACTTTTTCAGTTCTGCCCACACATTTTCTATAGGGTTGAGGTCAGGACTTTGTGATGGCCACTCCAACACGTTAACTTTGTTGTCTTTAAGCCATTTTGCCACAACTTTGGTCATTGTCCATTTGGAAGACCCATTTGCGACCAAGCTTTAACTTCCTGACTGATGTCTTGAGATGTTAATTCAATTTATCCACATAATGTTCCTTCCTCATGATGCCATCTATTTTGCACCAGTCCCTCCTGCAGCAAAGCACCCCCACAACTTGATGCTGCCACCCCCACAACATGATGCTGCCACCCCCGTGCTTCACGGTTGGGATGGTGTGTTCTTCGGCTTGCAAGATCTTTCCCTTTTTCCTCCAAACATAATAATGGTCATTATGCCCAAACTGTTCTATTTTTGTTTCATCAGACCAGAAGACATTTCTCCAAACCGTAATCTGGCTTTTTATGGTGGTTTTGGAGCAGTGGCTTCTTCCTTGCTGAGCGGCCTTTCAGGTTATGTCGATATAGGACTCGTTTTACTGTGGTTATAGATACTTTTGTACATGTTTCCTCCAGCATATTCACAAGGTCCTTTGCTGTTGTTCTGGGATTGATTTGCACTTTTTGCACCAAAGTACGTTCATCTCTAGGAGACAGAATGCGTCTCCTTCCTGAGCGGTATGACGGCTGCGTGGTCCCATGGTGTTTATACTTGTGTACTATTGTTTGTACAGATGAACACGGTACATTCAGGCGTTTGGAAATTGCTCCCAAGGATGAAGTCTACACATTTTTTTTCTGAGGTCTTGGCTGATTTCTATTGATTTTCCCATGATGTCAAGCAAAGAGGCACTGAGTTTGAAGGTAGGCCTTGAAATACATCCACAGGTACACCTCCAATATACTCAAATGATGTCAATTAACAGAAGCTTCTAAAGCCATGACATCATATTCTGGAATTTTCCAAGCTGTTTAAAGGCACAGTCAACTTAATATATGTAAACTGCTGACCCACTGCAATTGTGATATAGTGAATTGAAAGTGAAATAATCTGTCTGTAAACAATTGTTTGAAACATTACTTACGTCATGCACAAAGTTGCTATCCTAACCGACTAGCCAAAACTATAGTTTGTTAACAAGACATTTGTGGAGTGGTTGAAAAACGAGTTTTAATGACCCCAACCTAAGTGTATGTAAACTTCCAATTTCAACAGTATATCTTTCTTTTTAAATAACATCTTTGCTACATTGAACAAACAGAGAGAGACACTCATCTCCTCCTCCTAAAATGGTGTCTAGGAACATTTCCCCTAACAAAGCCCCCACATTGCTACTCACCCATTTAGAAACCCACTCACTCCAAACTCCCCATACATGGGCAGGGAGTGGGAGGACGTATGTAATTGGTTATTAGATAGATTCCCACTAGGTCGGCTCATTACAAGGGGAAATGGATGAACCTAAATGGGCTACTTTCTAGCCCATTTCCCAACCCTAAAGAGCTGCTACAAATGCTGCAATTCCAACAACTGGCAATCACAAATGCCTGTCAACATCTAATGGCTAGAGTGCTGTGTGTGGGTGTGTGACTTATTTTTTTTAAACCTACCTAGTGGGGGAAATGTTGTTGCTGCCGGTGTGTTTTTAGAAACCATATCCATAATATGCAAATACTGTAGGTTGTGTCAAATGCATAGTGACCAGGGTACTAATTACAGCAATTTCACCAACACAATAATGATACTATGATGCCACTCAAATAATATAATTTGAACAGTAAACAGGGTCTAAAATTATACTAATTACAGCCTATGGTGGCTTGACAAGTAGCAGTGTTACTTCCTTTACTATACAGTATTTGTGCTTCTGGCTGTGGTCGACTTGAATTGAAATGACTGGCACCAAGTTGTTGCTGGAGGTAGTCGAGACCAGTGTCCAGTACCAGTAAATTAGTCATGCTCCAAAGATGGGGTGAGCATGCAATACATCAAGCACTTCTCAACACCACTTTAGAAAGCATTGAATGTGAATCATTTCAGTGACCAACGTCCTTCAATGGTCCCAATTCAATTGTTTGTCCCTGCTAATACAATTGTTCAGCTATTTCATTTTATTAGTGGCAATGAAAGCATAATCCTTCTTAATCCTCAGCCTGGATAATTTATTTGTTTCATTGTTTTATCAATTTATTTGGAATTTAGCAGAAAGGTATTCTTGCCAGTGTGAAGGGTAGAACATGGCAGTGTTTGTGAAGTTCTGTTTGTATGGGACAAGGGGGAGTGTTTGTCCATGTGAGAGTGTGTGTGCACTTGTGCATTTATAAATATGTATGTTTGCAGCAAGTCGCTGGGGAATTAGAGGAAAGCCTGTCTGTTTCACCTGACTATTTCATTTCCTAATCGCGGCTTATCGATTGTTTGGCTGCTCGATCAATATTTGTTATCCATGGCGTTTTTCTCCCGGTAAGCATTTCAAGCCATGATTTTACTGGGGTCACATCTGCAAAGCAAACGATTTCTTGTCGAAACTCTAAGAGACATTGTAGAGCAAATTTGTACAAATTTGCATTGCTTGCTCATTGTGGGATTTAGGCTGGGTTTCTGTATTAGCACTTTGTGACATCTGCTGACGAAAAAAAAGGGCTTTACAAATACATTTGATTGATTGAAGGATAGATACAGTGCCTTGCAAAAGTATTCACCCCCCTTGACGTTTTTCCTATTTTGTTGCATTACAACCTGTAATGTAAATGGAATTTTATTTGGATTTCATGTAATGGACATACACAATATAGTCCAAATTGGTGAAGTGAAATGAAAATAATTACTTGTTTCAAACAGTTCCCCCCCAAAAACAGAAAAGTGGTGCATACAGTTGGGAGAACAAGTATTTGATACATTGCTGATTCTGTAGGTTTTCCTACTTACAAAGCAGGTAGAGGTCTGTAATTTTTATCATAGGTACACTTCAACTGTGAGAGACGGAATCTAAAACAAAAATCCAGAAAATCACACATTTTTAAAATCATACATTTTTAAGTAATTAATTTGCATTTTATTGCATGACATAAGTATTTGATACATCAAAAAAGCAGAACTTAATATTTGGTACAGAAACCTTTGTTTGCAATTACAGAGATCATATGTTTCCTGTAGTTCTTGACCAGGTTTGCACACACTGCAGCAGTGATTTTGGCCCACTCCTCCATACAGTCCTACTCCAGATCCTTCAGGTTTTGGGGCTGTCGCTGGGCAATACGGACTTTCAGCTCCCTCCAAAGATTTTCTATTGGGTTCAGGTCTGGAGACTGGCTAGGCCACTCCAGGACCTTGAGATGCTTCTTACGGAGCCACTCCTTAGTTGCCCTAGCTGTGTGTTTCGGGTCGTTGTCATGCTGGAAGACCCAGCCACGACCCATCTTCAATGCTCTTACTGAGGGAAGGAGGTTGTTGGCTAAGATCTCGCGATACATGGCCCCATCCATCCTCCCCTCAACACGGTGCAGTCATCCTGTCCCCTTTGCAGAAAAGCATCCCCAAAGAATGATGTTTCCACCTCCATGCTTCACGGTTGGGATGGTGCTCTTGGGGTTGTACTCATCCTTCTTCTTCCTCCAAACACAGCCAGTGGAGTTTAGACCAAAAAGCTCTATTTTTGTCTCATCAGACCACATGACCTTCTCCCATTCCTCCTCTGGATCATCCAGATGGTCATTGGCAAACTTCAGACGGGCCTGGACACGCGCTGGCTTGAGCAGGGGGACCTTGCGTGCGCTGCAGGATTTTAATCTATGACGGCGTAGTGTGTTACTAATGGTTTTCTTTGAGACTGTGGTCCCAGCTCTCTTCAGGTCATTGACCAGGTCCTGCCGTGTAGTTCTGGGCTGATCCCTCACTTTCCTCATGATCATTGATGCCCCATGAGGTGAGATCTTGCATGGAGCCCCAGACCGAGGATGATTGACCATCATCTTGAACTTCTTCCCTTTTCTAATAATTGCACCAACAGTTGTTGCCTTCTCACCAAGCTGCTTGCCTATTGTCTTGTAGCCCATCCCAGCCTTGTGCATGTCTACAATTTTATCCCTGATGTCCTTACGCAGGTCTCTGGTCTTGGCCATTGTGGAGAGGTTGGAGTCTGTTTGATTGAGTGTGTGGACAGGTGTCTTTTATACAGGTAACGAGTTCAAACAGGTGCAGTTAATACAAGTAATGAGTGGAGAACAGGAGGGCTTCTTAAAGAAAAACAGGTCTGTGAGAGTCGGAATTCTTACTGGTTGGTAGGTGATCAAATACTTAGGTCATGCAATAAGATGCAAATGAATTACTTAAAAATCATACAATGTGATTTTCTGGATTTTTGTTTTAGATTCCGTCTCTCACAGTTGAAGTGTACCTATGATAAAAAATTACAGACCTCTACATGCTTTGTAAGTAGGAAAACCTGCAAAATCGGCAGTGTATCAAATACTTGTTCTCCCCACTGTATGTATTCACCCCTTTGCTATGAAGCCCCTAAATAAGATCTGGTGCAACCAATTACCTTCAGAAGTCACACAATTAGTTAAATAAAGTCCACCTGTGTGCAATCTAAGTTTCACATGATCTGTCACATGATCTCAGTATATATACACCTGTTCTGAAAGGCTCTAGAGTATGCAACACCACAAAGCAAGGGGCACCACCAAGCAAGTGGCACTATGAAGACCAAGGAGCTCTCCAGACAGGTCAGGGACAAAGTTGTGGAGAAGTACATTTAAATATATATTTAAAAACAACCCAAACTTTGAACATCCTACAGAGCACCATTAATTGGCTCATTCATCCCCCTCCTCTCCCCTGTAACTATTCCCCAGGTTGTTGCTGCAAATGAGAATGTGTTCTCAGTCAACTTACCTGGTAAAATAATGGATAAATAAACTAAAATAAATTAAATCCATTATTTCAAAATGGAAAGAATATGGCACCACAACAAACCTGCCAAGAGAGGGCTACCCACCAAAACCCACAGACTGGACAAGGAGGGCATTAATCAAAGAGCCAACAAAGAGACCAAAGAGAAACCTGAAGGAGCTACAAAGCTCCACAGTGGAGATTGGAGTATCTGTCCATAGAACCACTTTAAGCCGTACACTCCACAGAGCTGGGCTTTATGGAAGAGCGGACAGAAAAAAATAAGCAAACATGTTTGGTGTTCATCAAAAGGCATGTCGGAGACTCCCCAAACATATGGAAGAAGGTACTCTGGTCAGATGAGACTAAAATGTAGCTTTTTGGCCATCAAGAAAAACGCTATGTCTGGTGCAAACCCAACACCTCTCATCACCCCGAGAAGACCACCCCCACAGTGAAGCATGGTGGCGGCAGCATCAATCTGTGGGGATGTTTTTCATCGGCAGGGACTGAGAAACTCGTCAGAATTGAAGGAATGATGGATGGCGCTAAATACAGGGAAATTCTTGAGGGAAACCTGTTTCATTCTTCAAGAGATTTGAGACTGGGACGGAGGATTATCTTCCAGCAGGACAATAACCCTAAGCATACTGCTAAAGCAGCACTCGAGTGGTTTAATCGGAAACATTTAAATGTCTTGTGATGGCCTAGTCAAAGCTCAGACCTCAATCCAATTGAGAATCTGTGGTATGACTTAAAGATTGCTGTTCACCAGCGGAACCCATCCAACTTGAAGGAGCTGGAGCAGTTTTGCCTTGAAGAATGGGCAAAAATCCCAGTGGCTTGATGTGCCAAGCTTAGAGACAAACCCCAAGAGACTTGCAGCTGTAATTTCTGCAAAAGGTGGCTCTGCAAAGTATTTACTTTGGGCGGGAGGGTGAATAGTTATGCACGCTCAATTTTTCAGTTTTTGGTCTTATTTCCTGTTTGTTTCACAAAAAAATATTTAGCATCTTCAAAGTGGCAGGCGTGTTGTGTAAATTAAATGATACAAACCCCCAAAAGCCAATGTATAGGGAATCACCACTCTGGAACATGAGCAATATCTCATTCTCAAGGTTGGGTCTTCAAATATTTGCGTCTGTTTGGTCATAAATAATGTGATCACAGGTTAGTGTAAGCAGTAATATCTGTGCTCAACATCCTCCTAATGTACAGATATTTTTTAGCTGCTTTTATGTTGGCAGAAAATCAAGGCCAGGCTAGCTTTTAGATATCCCTCCATAATTTCACTTCTGTGTATTTCCCTACTGACATAACAGAGAGAAGAATTACTACATAATGCAATGTCTATAGGGCATTACCAAATTACCTGGCTGCATTTGTAATGTTGCACATCCTTTCAAACTGCTGTTGTTGTTTTGAGCTCTAAATGATCAAGATAATTGACTCATTATCAGCAGAAGCAGGAACAATAATCCAGATAAAAATGCGTTTATACACATGCCTAATATACACACTCACATGCACGCTCTTCCTAAACTTCTATTTAAAACCCCAGAAGGTAACCCAGGATCTACTATTCATATGGGATAGTGCTTGTCACACCCTGATCTGTTTCACCTGTCTTTGATTGTCTCCACCCTCCTCCAAGTGTCACCCGTCTTCCCCGTGATCCCCTGTGTATTTATACCTGTTTTTTCTGCCTGTCTGTGCCAGTATGTCTTGTTTGTTCAAGTCTACCAGCGTTTTGTCTCAGCTCCTGCTTGTCCCCACTCTTTTTCTCACCCTCCTGGCTTTGACCCTTGCCTTGCCTGCCTGACCCTGAGCCTGCCTGCCCTCCTGTACCTTTGCCCTACCTCTGGATTACCGACCTCAGCCTGACCTGAGCCTGCCTGCCATCCTGTACCTTTGCCCTACCTCTGGATTACCGACCTCAGCCTGACCTGAGCCTGCCTGCCATCCTGTACCTCTCCCCCACTTCTTTGGACTATTGACCCCTGCCTGTCTATTTTGCTTGCCCCTTTGGGATTTGGTCTGCATCTGGGTCTTACCTTCATACCTGATAGGTGCTGCTAAATACAGTATAGGTCATTAACATTCCGCCCCTTCCCAATTCCAAAATTAGAGGCATTGTTTTGTTTTTCTATACAACACATTTTCCACTAATCTTTCTTCTGAGCAAACCTTTAGAACTGTCAACAACAACAACCACATCTTTAATGATGACTAATTGCATCCAAAACTCATCTGTTTTCCCCCCCCAAAAGAATAGACAAAAGAAACCATCAGAATAACAAAATGATGATACGCCGCTAATCATTTAGTAATTAGGGAAGATGGATTAATTATAGTACCTGCTGAGAGGGTGAGAATACTAATGTTTCAGAAGAAATCCCAATACTGTGTCAATCTAGCCACAACAGGTGTTCCAAACTTTGATCCACAGATATTTATGGGCTTATGGGTTATAGGCCATGGGGTAGATTGAAAGGGAATGGCTAAAGGTTTACAGACTAAAGAGAGAAAAGTGGTGCGGATAAAAGTGATATTCAACAGTATTTCTATGCAGTGAAGTACTTAAGTCGTTTTTGGGGGTATGCGTACTTTACTTTACTATTTATATTTTTGACAACGTAAAAGTTTACTTCACTACATTCCTAAAAATTCTGATCTTTTTACTCCATACATTTTCCCTGACAGCCAAAAGTACTCGTTGCATTTTGAATGCTTAGCAGAACAGAAAATGGTCCAATTCGCACACAAAAGAACATCTCTAGTCATCCTTACTGCCTCTGATCTGGCGGACTCACTAAACACAAATGCTTTGTTTTTAAATGTTAGTGTTGGAGTGTGACCCTGTCTATCCATAAATAAAACATTTAAAAACAATAAAATTGTGCTGTTTGGCTTGCTTAATATAAGGAATTTTAAATGATTCCTACTTTTGATACATAGGTTTATTTAAAACCAAATACTTTTAGACTTTTACTGGGTGACTTTTTCACTTTTATTGAGTCATTTCCTATTAAGGTATCTTTACTTTTACTCAAGTATGACAATTGAGTACTTTTTTGACCACTGTGTAGAATTCTGGAAGAAAATGGTATCAGAAAAAACAGACATTAAGTAATTGAATTACAAATCACTTAAATATAATTAAAAGACTGTGAAGACCCTTTCACTGAAATGCTGGCTCAAAAAAGAGACTAACCATACTACAAAATGTAAAAAATAATATAGTGGTGATATTGATTTGCTGGCTGCACATGGCCCTCTCACCACCTTCATAATCATATCAACCTCTTCAGTATAGCTCCACAACACATTGTATTACTCTACCACCATCTGACAGGAGGCCTTAGAAAAGGGTTGGGAGACGAAGTCAGTGACTTTTCCATTTGAAAAGCCTGACATATGACCCAGCAGAGCTAGCCCCTTATCAAAAGAAAAGACAATATGAGGAATTGTTGAAACGGACATGCCAAGTGAGGACATGCCAAGAGTAAGGACATGCCAATACCCGCTTTGACGATGGGGAAAACGTGGGACAACTGTTAAAAAGGTATGTCAAGTCATAATCCTCTGCTTACTGTCAGGAAAAATGTACAGCCTTTCTAAGGACTGTAATTTACGGCTAATGTAGCGTACAGTATAATAATTGTCCTATTCGTGAAATTGTCGGCTATGCAGTGCACAGATTATGACTATTTAACTGTGAAATATGTCATGGAACTTCCAAACTTTTTAAGATTATGAATAAGCATTTGACTTTTCCATGGAAACTCCATCACTACATTGAGAAGGAAGGATTAGAGCAGAGTAACTTTGTATTACAATGAAAATAGTACGTACCTAAATAATAGTCCCAGCCTCCACTAATACCAATGGTTTCCTGGACACAGAAGCACATTCAATGGAGAATCTCTATTAAATATGCTTTTTAGTGCAGGACTAGGCTTAATCTGTGTCCGGGAAACCCTAAAACCAAATGGTTCTATAGTGTTCATGTTAGTCAAACAGTCCCTGCATTTGACTGAATAAGTCACATTATTAAATTGCAATCCATGGACTTCAAACTTCTGAAAAACATCTCTGCAGGAGGTATTTTGCCTTTTGGTAGGCCGTCATTGTAAATAAGAATTTGTTCTTAACTGACTTGCCTAGTTAAATAAAGGTTTTTCCATTATATAAACATTTAAGTCAATCAATTACTAACTCACTCAATCCATCACTTACTCACTGACATAGCACAATAACTCTCCACTAACTTCTGAGCTCATTTCTCCCCTGAGTCGTATGGTGGGCAGGGCATGGCATGTCAGACAGTGTGGCTGGGCTGGGTGATGCCAGTGACAGGGGCATGCCCCTGACTGTCACCAGCCTGCATGGCACTTCCAAGGGACAGAGCACAAGCTAGAGGGAGAGTGTGTAAGTAAAACACCCTTCAAAGTCTGTCTGATGATACAGACATACAACACCTCACTCTGTCTCAGAGCCTCCCTGATGACATGCAGCACCAGCTTTACATACAGTATGGGAGAGTAAGCACAGAGAAACTGTATCAGACTATTGTGATCTGGAGTTTTCAGTTAGTGCCATGATATATTTTATTGCACTCTTTCACATCTTTATTAGTTTGCATGTTACATTGCTAAAATGTCAGCCATAGTGTAAACACAAGCAGCCTGGTATCATAGACTAGACGTAACATAGTGGACATAAATTTGATACACTCAAATTAGTGTGACATATATCCATATCAAACGTAACATAAGACAGAAGGTTCTTTAGGAAAAATGAAAAGAAGGTTGGTTGGTCGGGGTGGATGGGTAGACGTAGAACGAGAACGTCTGGTAACCCAAAGGTTGTTTGTTCAAATCTCATTAAGGACAACTTTAGTAAATTAGCATACTTGCAACTACTTACTACTTTTGAGATCCTTTGCATCTACTTAGTGTAGGAGAGTTAAAAAGGTTATTCCATCAAACTTCAAATTATTAGAATAGTACACAACACAGAACAGAACAACCAGGTTGAGGGTCAGTGGCCAAAGCCCGTGAACAGGAATATTCCAAGTTCAGACAGAAGGGGGTAGTCAGATCACTATGATCGCCATGAACTGTACTTTTGGTGTCTCTTTTTAATTGTTGCATTACTGGTGCTGCCTGTTGATGTTCGGTAGGCAGCTACAGTAGCTGAATGATGTTAACATCTTCGGGTTGTGTTTCATTAATTGTATTTTATTTCATCTGGGTGCTTGCGTCACCTACTAACACCCTGGTACTACCCATAGCTCCTGTTCTCCTCAGTCCGAGAAAACACTGAGAGAGAAAGGTATGTGTTGCAGATTACTCCTTTGTCAAAGTCCATAATGTGAAATAAATAAAACACCCCAAGGTTAATGCTGTAGATATTATTATAAGGGAGTTAAAGACTATTGAAACATGTAACTTTCAGAGTTTTATTGTTGTTATTAATATAGTTTACAGAGTGCTAAAAGTGCTGCTGTTGCTAGCTAGCATGCCTTTCTGTGATGCAGACGGTTAGCGTTGCATTATGGGAGATGTAGTTTTGGCACTCTAAGGTCTGAATGGGATAGAGGCGATTTCACGTTGTAACTTGTTTGTACATGAGTTGTTGTATTTTGGTACGGTCAACACTGAAAACACCTAGCAATGTATTGGGGATGTGAGACAGGATATGTGTTTTACCTTTCTTCATGCTCCTGTGTAGAACAACTTATCAGATGGTGCATTGGAGACTGATGTGTTCCTGTCTTTTCACAATACTATTGCAGGTATGGTTCTATTGTCTAAGAATTAAGACTATACATTTGTTGTATTAAGGACTGGTTATTATTTTATACTATACATTATGGCTTTATGTATGAATGTGATTTGTGTGAGTCTGAGAAAACACAGAGAGAAAGAACAATTTGTCAGATGGTGCGTTGGAGACTGATGTGTTCCTGTCCTGTCTTTTCACAATACTATTGCAGATCAACATAAAAGCCAAAAAGACAGCGGTGGTGTCGCTCTTCATTTCTTGGTTCCCCTGTGGTACATATAAGACCCGCTACATTGGCATTCCAGCTAACCCTTCCCCTAAAACTAACCTTCAATTTTAACCTAACTCCTAACCCTAACTTTAATCCTAATCCTAACCTTAACGTTAGCCACAACAAATTGGAATTCGTAACATATTATACATTCGTAACATACTGTACAAATTGCAATTCGTAACATATCATACGAAATGGATGATGGACGTCCACAAATTAACACATACCATACCAAACGGAACATATCATACTAATTTGAGTTTACTATGTTACGTCTACCCCTAGTCCAGGTTGACACAGGATATGCTCTAGGTAATTCAGTGGTGTTCCACTGTTATATCTCTGAAGCATTTAGCTGTAGAAAATCAATATGCTCTTGAACCGCAAGTTACCGCTTACTGCAAAGTAATGTTCGTGAATGTGGATGTTGTTACCATGGGGGAATGAGTTAGGAGACATAAGTAGCTATTAGAGGTGTTTAAACAAAATGCTGTAATCTAAAAGACTCTTCGGGTTCTTCTGCCCTTTGGCTGTGAATCACTTGGGGTCCCAATTAATCGTTGGATGCCTTGAAATGGGTGTAGCTCTGATGTTATGAGAAGAGTGGATACTGAGAGAGCAGACGTATCAGGGAAATAGCTGGCCCGAGGCTAGATAACACAATTGCAGCACTCTCATTCTCTCCACAGCTGATAAAGGCTTGGGCTGTCTGTGTCTGCATAGAGTGTAGCTGCCTTGTGAGAATGGGAAAGATTCTCCGGCTTGCAGGCAGGAAGCTGTTCATTAAAAACCATGCAGAATATGACACAAAGCAGGAAGCTAAATGTGCCCTAGTGGATGGGTGTTGACAATTGAACAGCTGTTGGCTTCATCGTACAATACCAATCGATTAGATGGCAGGATATGAATCCCTGTGCCTGGTAACTCTAGGTGTGTATTTTCTCCTGTCTGGTTGAAATTGAAATATATTCTTTTTAAACAAGAGTTTCCTGTGTGTGTGTGTGTGTGTGTGTGTGTGTGATGTGAGAGGTGTGTATAATGCATTAGAATAGATGTTGCCCCAGTAACAACAGGAGTTTTAGCCCTGGCCCTTGCACATCGTTGTCCCAATGTAACATTATGGGATGTTATTGCTCCTTTGCTCAGCTGTTGCTCTTTTTTACTCAACTGTAAAAGCACTTTAAAATCACTCCATTAAGCCGAACTAAACCCACAGACTATAACAGGAACTTGTATTATCTGTATGATAATTCTGGACTGCCGAAGCGACACACTATGTCACTTGAAATCACTGTAGCATCTCCGGAATACCAACCAGAGGATTAGGATGGGAGAGACAATGACTTTTAATAAATCGATTCATATTTTCCACCCATAAAAAACAAGTGATGCAAAAAATCAGCTCCAATCTCCTCTCTTGTCAAGCAATCCACAAGCCCCACAAGACGCGATTACGCCTGAGATAAGAGGATTTGGGCTATTATTCACAAGGAGATTGTGTCTTTTTTGGACTGCAAAAATCAAAATGGGTCTGCCGATCAGAATCCCCTATTTCTGTCTCAGTGGTTGCTAATCCATGATGATACTGAAGACTGCACACTCACGTGATCTTGAATATGTTTCAGAGAACTACGTCAAACTAACACTGGACCACGCCTAAACATTGGGGAAATGTTAAAATGCCTATTGCTCTGTGAACCTGTCTAAATGAATCCCAGTAGAGTTGGCCAGTTCTAACACAGATGCACTACTCGTTGTCACCACACTAATAAACTGTCTCTGTAACATTCAGCCAAACCCTGCCACGTTCACAATCCATCAGTGCTTTTTAAAGGCTTAATAAATGACCATGTCTAATGCCTAAGACATACTCAAGGCTTCAGAGCAGCCTCAGAGATATAAGCATATTCTAATAAGCACTCAGACAGTCAGGGTAAAAATGATAACCATCTGGACATTTCCATATATGTCTGGTCATTCTCCATTCATTTGCCTTATGACTGGCCCTGTTTTCTGAATCTGTTCCAGTGGTATGAGACAGCCAAAGGACAGACAGTCTTTGAGAGCTCTCTTAGGGTTCCGGCTGCAGACAGAGAAGCAGTCACAATACGGGCCATTTTCTCACTGTAAACACTTTACCCAAATCTAAGGGTGAAAAGTTGATTGTGTATTGAAAGAGGGGAGGGAAGGGAATGAGGGATGGAGGGGGAGGGAAGGAAGGAAGGAGTAAAGAAAAATGAAGTTGAAAGTGAGAGCAATAAAGAAGGTGAAAATGAGAGCAATAAAGAAGGTGAAAATGAGAGCAATTAAAGAAGGTGAAAATGAGAGCAATAAGGAGAAAGGATTGGCACACATATTCTTTTAAAAATAATTTAACAACAGTGACCTGGATATGTATTGCATTAAGAGGAATATGTGGAAGATGTCATTTCCTTCTCTCTGAATGTGCATATTTTGGCAAATAATGTTGCCTGAAGACCTGCAACCACTTAACTTTAAACATAAGAGCACATATTCCACCAATTCGGTGCTTTCTGAGATGTGTAATTTGGTGAGAAATAAAACATCTGATTTCACAAAAAAAATCATTTCTGTCAAAAATATATATATATATAAAATATTTTAAAAATCATTTATTGAATTCTCCATGTGGTCTTTTTAACTTCATTGACTATAACAGGCTTTTAAAATGCAATATTGGTGCACAATTTCTACTTCAAATATTAAAGGGTCACTCATTCCATGGAACGACACAGCAATGTAAAATACTTGTTGGGTTATTGGTTTCTATTCAGCTCCAATATTCCCTCATATGGTATAGGCAAGAGTCAAGACAAATTACTGGAAATGTTGTGCTCAAAACACTGGAATGCCCATCAAAACCAACATTAACAAAAACTGCATGCATGTAAAACTGACAGCGATCTAAGCTAATCTGCAATTCCATCAACACTGGCCTGCTTTCCCCACTGAGCTGAGGCAGTATACAACCAGTATCAGATTCTAGTCTGAAGACAGTAAAGGTGACCATCAAACCACCCATAAAAAGCAAGTATCACCAGGCTTATGGTGACACATTGAAGTGTTGAAGCCCAGTTGTGGTTGACTGGATCTGTGTGTAAAGTCAGAAAATCCCTCCAAGCTGGTGCTGAGGCTCCATAATGATATAATGGGGCTGTGGTGCATTCAACAGAGACGTTTTGGGCCATGATACAGAGAAATGGAGCCATAAAACCTAGATCATCGGCTTAACGTACCGGACTAAAGCTATACACTACTTAATCTGAGGAGAACTTGTCTATCACTGTTATGGAGTCGTAGTCCTTACAATACCTTGTAAGAGTATACATCTGGCTGTCTTTTTCAAGTAAAGAGATACTATGTTACTACAGTACACTCACAATCACAATATACAAATCCAACCTATATTATGCAGTCAGGAATTTGCTTTGCTGTTGTTGAATAAACAGATGTGTATTCTTGCGAATACTCACGCACAAATGATATCAGTACTCCATACTGCTACAGTGTGACTCATTACAAAGGTGCTCCATGACAGAAGAATACTTGATACAGAAGCTACCCTGCTGCCACTGAGGTGCAGAGTGTAGTCATCCATCTTGTTCCCTGTAAGCCAGGGTTTCATCTCGCAGGGCTTTTGACAGATGGCTGCAGGGAACTGTTTCCCTGTGAAAGGTCAGGATCTCTCCAGATCTCATATGTGGTGTAGACTCTTCATGTCACAGGGGGAGCACATAGACATGAGATTGGAGAGAGGTGATGCTATCAGATACAACCTAGCTTTATGTGATGTTTACTAAAGAAATGTTGTATATGATCAAATGGTATTTATAGTTTAGAGACAGTATGTTTCTAAGATGGGGTAATAGCCTAATATTGGACAATTACTTATACAGTTAAAGTTTATGTAGCCAATTGGAAGGTCTCGCATCTATCCTATTGCATAATGGAACCCTTCTCTCTCCTGTGCACCCCGTGAACATCATCACCACTCCTTACCGCCTCACCCAAGCTGAGAGACACTAATTAAAAAAACAGGTATGGAGGGTGGCGTCGCTGCCGAGCGCAACACAGTCACAGCCGTCAAAAACCTCATCTTGGTAATTACACCCCTCAGTTCCGTAACATTTACAGCGTGGCACTAATTGCTTTCTCTGTAATTGTGTTACTTTTTTTTTTATTTCCATGTGAGAGATAATGAAAGAGAAGTCATTGGCCATCTGCGCCAGAGGTACCTGAAAGAGCCTGGTAGAGATTGGAGGATCAACACTGTATGCGTCTATAATACATTGACAAATATGGGTCCATTTAGCAATGCTAAGCAGCTGAGAAATGACTTCTTTATTATGATGACAAGGCGCACAGGTGAATTATGGGTGTTTAGCGCAGCACGCCATGGGTGCGGTGCCTGGAGCATCATTTTTTATACTCACAATTTAATTACATCCCTGTAATCGATACAGGACTTTTGATGAATGGTTTAATAAGAGAGTAACTTCAGTCACATGCACACAGATGCGCGCACATACAGTACACACACACACACACACACACACACACACAAGCGCCCTAAAATGGCGCCAGATGAAATGGCAGCAGTTTTACTTGGGCCCAACCAATTGTACTATTATGTGGGGTTTTTTCGTGTTATTTGTAACTTATTTTGTACATAATGTTTCTGCAACCATATCTTACGGCAAGAAAATATTTCTGGATATCAGGACAGAGATCACTCACCTCGGATTAGACAAAGATTTTTTATACAACCTAGATGACGCACAAGACATTCTCCAAACACCCCACAGGACCAACATCCCTGTTATTTGCAAGAGGAAGCGACGCAGATAAAGAGGACAAAGAGCCGGATGCCTGGTCAGGACCCGGCGAAGGCGACTGGGAAAGCTGCCATTACCGTCAATACTACTCACCAACATGCAATCATTGGACAATAAATTAGACGAGGTACGATCACAAATATCCTACCAACGGGACATCAAAAACTGTAGAATCTTATGTTTCACGGAATCGTGGCTGAATGATGACATGGATATTCAGCTAGCGGGATATACGCTGCAGGGAGGGGGGGGGGGGGGGGTGGTCTGTGCATATTTGTAAACAACAGCTGGTGCACGAAATCTAAGGAAGTCTCTAGATTTTGCTCGCCTGAAGTAGAGTATATTGTGATAAATTGCAGGCCACACTACTTGCCTAGAGAGTTCTCAGCTATACTTTTTGTGACTGTTTATTTACCACCACAGACAGATGCTGGCACTAAGACCACACTCAGTCAGCTGTATAAGGAAATAAGCAAACAGGAAACCACTCACCCAGAGGCGGCGCTCCAAGTGGCCAGAGACTTTAATGTAGGGAAACGTAAATCAGTTCTACCAAATTTCTATCAACATGTTAAATGGGCAACCAGAGGGAAAAAAAATCTAGATCACCTGTACTCCACACACAGAGACGCGTACAAAGCTCTCTCACCCTCCATTTGGAAAATCCGACCACAACTCTATCCTCCTGATTCCTGCTTACAAGCAAAAATTAAAGCAGGAAGCACCAGTGAAAGTGGTCAGATGAAGCAGATGCTAAACTACAGGAACATGTTCCGGGATTCTTCCGATGGCATTGAGAAGTTACACCACATCAGTCACTGGCTTTATCAATAAGTGCATCAAGAACGTCATTCCCACAGTGACTGTACGTACATTCCCCAATCAGAAGCCATGGATTACAGGCAACATTCGCACTGAGCTAAAGGGTAGAGCTGCCGCTTTCAAGGTGCGGGACTCTAACCCGGGAAACTTACAAGATATCCTGCTATGCCCTGCAACGAACCATCAAACAGGCAAAGTGTCAATACAGGGCTAAAATTGAATCATACTACACTGGCTCCAACGCTCGTCTTATGTGGCAGGGCTTGCAAACTATTACAGACTACAAAGGGAAGCACAGCTGCAACCAGTGACACAAGCCAACCAAACAAGCTAAATCACTTCTATGCTCGCTTCGAGGCAAGCAACACGGAGGCATGCATGAGAGCATCATTTGTTCCGGACGACTGTGTGATCACACTCTCCGTAGCCGACATGAGTAAGACCTTTAAACAGGTCAACATACACAAGGCTGTGGGGCCAGACGGATTACCAGGACGTGTGCTCCAGGCACGTGCTGACCAACTGGCAGGTGTCTTCACTGACATTTTCAACATGTCCCTGATTGAGTCTGTAATACCAACATGTTTCAAGCAGACCACCATAGTCCCTGTGCCCAAGAACACAAAGGAAACCTACCTAAATGACTACAGACCCGTAGCACTCACATCCGTAGCCATGAAGTGCTTTGAAAGGTTGGTAATGGCTCACATCAACACCATAATCCCAGAAACCCTAGACCCACTCCAATTTGCATACCGCCCAAACAGATCCACAGATGATGCAATCTCTATTGCACTCCACACTGCCCTTTTCCACCTGGAAAAAAGGAACACTTATGTGAGAATTCTATTAATTGACTACAGCTCAGAGTTCAACACCATGGTACCCTCAAAGCTTATCACTAAGCTAAGAATCCTGGGACTAAACACCTCCCTCTGCAACTGGATCCTGGACTTCCTGATGGACCGCCCCCAGATGGTGACAGTAGGTAGCAACACATCTGCCACACTGATCCTCAACACTGGAGCTCCACAGGGGTGCGTGCTCAGTCCCCTCCTGTACTCCCTGTTCACCCACGACTGCATGGCCAGGCACGACTCCAACACCATCATTAAGTTTGCAGACGACACAACAGTGGTAGACCTGATCACAGAATATGACGAGACAGCCTATAGGGAGGAGGTCAGAGACCTGGCCGTGTGGTGCCAGAATAACAACCTATCCCTCAACGTAGCCAAGACTAAGGAGATGATTGTGGACTACAGGAAAAGGAGGACGATTCTCATCGATGGGGCTGTAGTGGAGCAGGTTGAGAGCTTCAAGTTCCTCAGTGTCCACATCAACAACAAACTAGAATGGTCCAAACACACCAAGACAGTCTGGAAGAGGGCACGACAAAGTCTATCCCCCCCCCAGGAAACTAAAAAGATTTGGCATGGGTCCTGAGATCCTCAAAAGGTTCTACAGCTGCAACATCGAGGTTGCATCACTGCCTGGTATGGCAATTGCTCGGCCTCTGACCGCAAGGCACTACAGAGGGTAGTGCGTACGGCACAGTACATCACTGGGGATAAGCTGCCTGCCATCCAGGACCTCTACACCAGGCGGTGTCTGAGGAAGGCCCTAAAAATGGTCAAAGACCCCATCCATCCCAGTCATAGACTGTTCTCTCTACTACCCTATGGCAAGTGGTACCAGAGTGCCAAGTCCAGGACAAAAAGGCTTCTCAACAGATTTACCCCCAAGCTATAAGACTCCTGAACAGTTAATTAAATGGCTACCCGGACTATTTGCATTGTGTGCCCCCCCCAACTCCCCAACCCCCCCAAACCCTCTTTATACGCTGCTGCTACTCTCTGTTTATCATATATGCATAGTCACTTTAACTATATATTCATGTACATACTACCTCAATTGGTCTGACCAACCAGTGCTCCCGCACATTGGCTAACCGCTACTGTATATAGCCTGTCTTTTTACTGTTGTTTTATTTCTTTACTTACCTATTCTTCACCTAACACCTTCTTTGCACTATTGGTTAGAACCTGTAAGTAAGCATTTCACTGTTGTATTCGGCGCACGTGACAAATAAACTTTGATTTGATTTGATTTGATACCCTGTTCAGTTCCTTCATACTGAAGTGACGTTGTCACTGAAATTTGTAATAGCGAACCACTTTCTGAACAAAATCTTTGAAAGGATGTTAAAAAGGGTTTCATAGCAATAAGAGAAGAGTATCTAAACTGAATAAACAGTTTATATATTTTTAAACTCAAATATAAAGTGCTAAATCTGAATGAATATGAGATAAAAAAAAATAAATCATATTTGAAATTCTACCCTTCACGGACAGAAGTGTTTGGAGTAATTTAGACTTGGGTTTCTTTCATGTTTTGTGGTCAAGTCCTTTTCTTACTTTTCTTCCTATGTTACAGTTAACAAAATGTGCTGATAAGGCTCTGGCTCTGTGAGCTTATTAAATCGTTAATATTTGTAAAAAATTCTTAGAGCTTTCCTTGGATATTAAGCATTTCATATTAATGGGAATATCCCACATCAAAGTTCTTTTTGGATTGGGGACAGAAATGATTGTCGCAGAAGTGAGGTGCAAAGTGTAAGTGAAGTTTGGCTTACATCCTGCAACCGTATCCCTCCATATAAAGAATAAGCTGACGGATCATAAAAATGAGAGGGATTTTAAAGTTCTGGAGCATATCCAGTCCAGGGACTGGAACTGATAAATTTTAAGTTATAATAAGGTCTTTGAATCCCCTATGGATCTCTCTCTCTTTCTCTCTCTAAATATTGAACTAGCTTTATGGGACAGTGCTCGGTGTTTTCTGCGGACTGTTTTGTGTGGAGAACATCAACAAAGACAAAGAATAAACTCATCCAACGCTTGGCACAAGATGTCTATTTCGTCATATATTACAACATACAGTAGTAGCCCACTGTAGGTTTATTTGACATCAAAATATCCATGGGTTAGCTTTCTCACCACTGCACCTGTCACAATATTATGATGTGATTTATCACATGATAGAAATGCCAGTTGATGTGTCATATTTTGAATAGTATTCTGTGGATATTTGAAAGTGGACTTTCAACATAAATCCTGTGACTGAAAATATTGTGACCTCAGAGGTCAAACCGATCTGGAGCAGTGTTTTATCTCCAGTACTAACGGTCAATGGCTTGTGACCTCAATAGAGGTCAAACCGATCTGGAGCAGTGTTTTATCTCCAGTACTAACGGTCAATGGCTTGTGACCTCAATAGAGGTCAAACCGATCTGGAGCAGTGTTTTATCTCCAGTACTAACGGTCAATGGCTTGTGACCTCAATAGAGGTCAAACCGATCTGGAGCAGTGTTTTATCTCCAGTACTAACGGTCAATGGCTTGTGACCTCAATAGAGGTCAAACCGATCTGGAGCAGTGTTTTATCTCCAGTACTAATAGTCAATGGCTTGTGACCGGCAGAGATGCCGTGGACATAAGGCAGCCTTCCAAAGCCTGACGGCTCTTAAGAAGGTCATTGCTTCACACCAAAACAATGTGAAGTCACACTTGAATGTTTGATCTCATTAACCACAATGCATTGCATACATCATTGCTGGTTTAATGTACCTCAGCTTTTCCTCCTACACATCACCAGCTAGGTAATGGCTGTAGGGTATACGAAATCTGACAAATCCTCCATTGACACAGTTAGCGTTGAAAATGTTCTCCCTCCAGAAGGACAGAAGAACATGTCTGGTAACAGCAACTCAAGATGATCAGTTACGGATCCAAACTGTACAATTACATTTGTTGACATGCCAATGAATGCTAATGGCATTCTTACTTCTAGAATTGCCACAGTTATCGGGAAGTACTGAATTATTACAGAAATATGCTAATAGGTTGCATGAACATTAGGAATAATGGAATTGTTATCATATAGCCTTGCTACTTAAGGTATGTTTTATTGTCAATATTGCAAGGTCTTTACCAGATGTACTTGCAGACAGCCAGTTTGTCACCTGTTCTTCAGTGATTCAATGGTACTTACCATCTGTGCAGCAAACTTTGTGGCAGCCAGTTCTCAGTCAATCTCTTTCCTCATTAACATGACCCAGATAGGTCTAGCATTTAACTTTTGGCGCTTTTGAAAATCAAACAAGGAAAGTAGTCTCGAGACTACTGTTAAGATGGTCATGCTAAGCTGCGAGAGCACTTACAAAACCTGCTGGATCGCTTCCATTTAATTAACTAGTCTCACCATGGAAACCACAGCGCCAGACTATAGACCTATTACTGTGTTGAACATTGATATCAACTCCAAATCAAAACTGAAACCCTCCTGACAATCCTGCCACAGTGCCTCTTCTCCCGGACGATGAATCAATACAAAGAAGTCCCAATGCAAGATGGAGAGGTATATGAATGCGTGGTGAAATGATAGAGGAGCCAATAAAAACATTACCAAAGAACATTTCAAGCAATAGCTAGCTCCCTGCACCCCTTGTATATAATAAGGTTTTGCCTTCGACTGGTGTAATCATACAGCACTCTGTAGTGGAGTCTTGACACAGGCGGTGGGCAGGAATCATTATGCCGTCTCATCAGGGATTACCCATTTTAATTACTTCCCCCTCTCAGCTATTGACGTCTGCCTCAGTCTGGATGGGCCTCCTCAAGCGACATGCTATTCAAATCAATTGCTGAGATCTGCACAATGTTTGCATGATAAGCTACACTGAGGTATTTTCTGGGCTTTGTAATCCAGTTTGCATTGAATAGATAAGGTTTATTGCTTGCTGGTTAATCTTTAGATGTCTGGCACCATTCCGACTTATTCCAATTAGTTTGCTTACCAAAGGCGTCCAGTACAGCAAGACCAACGGATAGAGCAAATAATTAGCATGTTTTGATATACGTACATGCTAACTATATAATGTACTTTTAAGTTACCCTACAATACCAGGTTGAATCATTCCACACTGACTGCATACTGTTTACGGACGGTTTTGCGGTGCCTCAATCAATCCAATCATTGGTTCAAGACAGCAATTACTGACGCTAGCGGCAGATGCCACGGGCTGAATATGTAAGAAAACAAGGCTATTGACAAACACATGCCCAATGCAAGATGTACTGTAGATATGCTGAACAGAAGATCAATCTTCTTGACTAGGATATATGAGTGTGTTGGTGTACAATGTTCTCTACCAGAAGTATGATCATAGCCTAACAACTGGAGCTAGTTAGGACCACTTTCCCAAACACCTGTTCCAACAGCTAGCAGATGTTTGTTAGGTCCACTTATGATTATGGGTATATAGTTGCTGTTACAGTTGGAAGTAGATATGTGATATTGATGAATTTGACCAAATGTGTATTTGGCCGATGATTAGCATGGACAGACTCTTTTAAATAACTGCCAATAACAACAAGCACAAACCACCCATGAGCCGTATAGACACCTCCATACGAAGGAGACTGGTCAGACTATTTGATAGAGTAGAAAAGGCTCATTAAGGGTTTCTCACTGTCAGTTTCAATGGTTCGAATGGCACTGACTATGCTCTGAAATACTTTAGTGGTCTCACCAACAGCAGCCTCACTGACTATGAGAGAGGGAGTGGGGAGGAGACAGGGGATTGAGAATAAGAAAGGAGGAGGAGGAAGAAGAAGAACAAGAAGAAGAGATAAATAGAGAGATAGCGGGTGAGACAGAAGGTTAGCTTTAAAAGTGTCAACGGGGTATAGAGTGAGAGGGAGAAAGAGAGAGAAGCTCATCAGTGTTAGGGGTGCATTAAAGAGGGTCACAGCAAAGAGACTCAACTCCACCATGTTAACAATGCGTCTGTGCATTAGTCCAGAGATGGCCTTATTTAAGCAGCAGACAGGATCAATTGGGCTCCCTAATGCAGCACAACGAGATGGCCGCCTCCAGTAAGACAGGGTCAAGCACTTACCGCAAGTCTGGTGAGCACATCTTAATTTGAGTTAATAATGTAGATGTGATGCGATGTGGAGCCTACTGACGTAGCAGGCGCAAATAAAAGCCCATTTGTTTTTGAGCAGTGTTGTCGTTAAGCACAGAGGCTGCTTTCTCAATAAATCACCGCTCCGTATTAGTCACCATGGATGTGGGTGCCAGGCAACTGTGACCATACACGAAAAAATAAAAAATGTGTCCCTTCAGCGTGTGGTTTGACGAATGTGCTTTGTTCGTTGACAATTGTAGAGCTCAAGCTAACGGTGCCAACGTCAGGAATGAGTCACAAAACTTCAAGTGCCAGGTTCATTGTTACCGATCAGACAAGTCTGCTGTAAAGATAACGTCATTACAGTTCCTTCAGAGAACTTAGGAGAATAGTCAGGCTCATTTGCGGCCTGCTTTGCTTTGGTCTGCGTGATTTGTGAATCCGATCACTTAGCCTGTGCCTTTACAAGACTCAGTGGCTATGATGTCATTGATGACCCATGAGGCACATCCACTGTCTGTAATTTTCCAATCAAATTAGAGGCAATAAAACAAAGTACATTTTCTTACTAGAACAGTGTGCTTCTCTAGTAAACATCAAAGAAACCATGCTGTATAGCAAATTAGAAGGATTAGAAGGATTTCGCAAGATTTTAATCTATTATAATTGTAGCTTATTCAAATATTTTGACTTTGTTTAAGCATACATGTTCAGTAATTATGTCTACATTCATGTTTTGGGGATTTTCTTGGAAGGGCAGACCAAAAGCCAAGCCAAAGTTTTTGCATGTATTTCTTGTGTAAGTGAATTGTCTGTTATTACATGTCTGTTAATGCTCTCTTTTCTCATCTTTAATCACATTAGGCCCCACAAATTGCTTTTCGATATTGTCTTCTGCAACGGCATTCTTCATCCTCTTCTGAGGAGGAGTAGCGAGAAGGATCGGAGGACCAATGCGCAGTGTGGTAAGTGTCCATAACATTTATTTTAAGACATAAACTGAACACTATGAAATACAAAACAATAAACGTGAACATGAACGAAACCGCAACAGTACCGCATAACACAGTGCCTGCCCGGTCCCTCTCGCTCTCCGGTAAGCACGGGAAGTTGGCGCAGGTCTCCAACCTGGCTTTGCCACTCTCCCCGTGTGCCGTCCCCAATACATTTTTGGGGCTGCCTCTCGGGCCTCCAGCTGCGCTGCCGTGCTGCCTCCTCATACCGGTGCCTCTCTGCTTTCGCTGCCTCCAGCTCTGCTTTGGGACGGCAATAACCCCCTGGCTGAGTCCAGGGTCCTTTGCCGTCCAGAATCTCCTCCCATGTCCAGGAGTCCTGTGTTCTTTGCCGCTGCTGCTGCCCTTTACCACGCTGCTTGGTCCTTTGTTGGTGGGTGTATCTGTAACGGCATTCCTCCTCCTCCTCTGAGGAGGAGTAGCGAGAAGGATCGGAGGACCAATGCGCAGCGTGGTAAGTGTCCATAATGTTTATTTTAAGACATAAACTGAACACTATGAAATACAAAACAATAAACGTGAACATGAACGAAACCGAAACAGTACCGTGCGGCAACAAACACTCACACGGTAACAAACACCCACAACTCAAAAGTGAAACCCAGGCTACCTAAGTATGATTCTCAATCAGAGACAACTAACGACACCTGCCTCTGATTGAGAACCATACTAGGCTGAATTCAAAACCCCAACATAGAAAAACACACATAGACTGCCCACCCCAACTCACGCCCTGACCATACTAAAACAAATAATAAAATAACAGAACTATGGTCAGAACGTGACATCTTCTCTGATATATGACCCTCATAAGAAAATAGCTGTTTATCCGGTGGTGGGTGATGGTAACTTCATGTTGTGTTAATTAATAGATTGTTCTCAACTTCTAATATTGAGATATTAAGCAAGAAATTAGGCCTTACACAATCAATAAAATTATGTAATGCTGACAAATGAAATGTCACAGAAATGCCAGCTGGTAAATATGTAATAGCCACTAAGCCAAATCACAAAATATACATTTTCAAATTCTATTTCAGACTCCAGTCCAGCACTGGGCTGAAACTGCTTCATGTTACTTAATAATGTCTCCAATGAATCCCTTTGATTAAGGAACAGTTTGAAAATTATTCACAAAATATGGCATCCTACCCAATGTCCACAATGCACGACAGGGAACTTACTGGATGAAGTTCTATCATATCAGCCCCTCATTCGGTTTCCCAGAATTCACCACTTTTATGACAGCGAGAAGCCTGAGTTAGCGCCTTCACAAAATCTGTCATAATCTTGCAGCAGTAAACAGAGCATGAATGAGAAGTGGTCTCAGTAGCTAGTGATGACAGTGCATTAGAACAGGATAAACCAGATCCTCTGTGGCAGAATGGTCCTGTTGGATTGAATAGATGCCATTGCAGAACAGCGGGATCCAAACCATTACATGTAAGGGGATTTTCGATGTATCATCTACATGGGGACTTGATATAATTCCGTGTTCCAAGGAGGTTGACAATCCAATAACTGGGAAGGGATTCAGAGGAGATGTGCAGGGACATGTCTGGAGGCAGCAGACAGTAGGCTATCACAACATTGCCAACCTCTTTATAGTTTATATTTAAGGCAGCATTTTAGTTACCGTACAAGGAGTCAAGATTTCACAATTGGGTCAGATTTGAAGAACTGTCATATCGCTGCTGTTTAAAACACAGAACACAAGTCAAAAGTTTGCACATACCTACTCATTTAAGGGTTTTTCTTTATTTTTTACCATTACTATGTAGAATAATAGTGAAGACATCAAAACTATGAAATAATACATATGGAATCACGTCGTAAACAAAAAAGTGTTAAACAGATTCTTCAAAATAGCCAACATTTGCCATAATGACAGCTTTGCACACTCTTGGCATTCTCTCAACCAGCTCCATGAGGAATGCTTTTCCAACAGCCTTGAAGGAGTTCCCACATATGCTGAGCACTTGTTGGCTGCTTTTCTTTCACTCTGTGGTCCAATTTATCCCAAACCATCTCAATTGGGTTGAAGTCGGGTGATTGTGGAGGCCAGGTCATCTGGTGCAGCACTCCATCACTATCCTTGGTCAAATAGCCTTCACACAGCCTGGAGGTGTGTTTTCGGTCATTGTCCTGTAGAAAAACAAATGATAGTCCCACTAAGCACAATGGGGTGGCGTATCGCTGCAGAATGCTGTGGTAGCCATGCTGGTTAAGTGTGCCTTGAATTCTAAATAAATCACTGACAATGTCACCAGCAAAGCACCCCCACACCATCTCCTCCATGCTTCACGGTGGGAGCCACACATGCGGAGATCATCCCTTCACCTACTCAGCATCTCACAAAGATAAGGTGGTTGGAAGCCAAAATCTCAAATTTGGACTCATCAGACCAAAGGACAGATTTCCACCATTCTAATGTCCATTGCTCATGTTTCTTGGTCCAAGCAAGTCTCTTCTTCTTATTGGTGTCCTTTAGTAGTGGTTTCTTTGCAGCAATTCGATCATGAAGGCCTGATTCACTCAGTCTCATCTGAACAGTTATGTTGAGATGTGTCTGTTCCTTGAACTCTGTGAAGCATTTATTTGGTCTGCAATTTCTGAGGCTGGTAACTCTAATGAACTTATCCTCTGCAGCAGAGGGAACTCTGGGTCTTCCTTTCCTAAGGTTGTCCTCATGAGAGCCAGTTTCGTCATCGCGCTTGATGGTTTTTGCGACTGCACTTGAAGAAACTTTAAAAGTTCTTGAAATGTTCCGTATTGACTGATCTTCATGTCTTAAAGTAATGATGGACTGTCGTTTCTCTTTGCTTATTTTAGCTGTTCTTGCCATAATATGGACTTGGTCTTTTACCAAATGGGGCTATCTTCTGTATACCACCCCTACCTTGTCATAACACAACTGCTTGGCTCAAACACATTAAGAAGGAAAGAAATTCAACAAATTAACTTTGAACAAGACTCACCTGTCAATTGAAATGCATTCCATGTGACTACCTCATGAAGCTGGTTGAGAGAAAGAGAAGAGTGTGCAAAGCTCAAAGATAAAGAACCTCAAAGAATCTCAAAGATAAAATACATTTCAATTTTTTTTAAACACTTTTTATGGTTACTGCATGATTCCATATGTGTTATTTTATATTTTTCATGTCTTCACTCATACTCTACAGTGTAAAAAATAGTAAAAATAAAGAAAAGCCCTTGAATGAGTAGGTGTGTCCAAACTTGACAGGTACTGTATGTTGGATGTTTTCATCTTCTGCACAGTGGTCATTATATCTTTCTCAGAGGGACCATTTTGTGCAGTGTGGGGGCGTAATATAATATTTGGGGATATTGAAAAATATTTACACGTTTACTGGGTCTTGAATTGGGAGGGAAATGTGATCATGGCTCCCTGTTGAAGAGCTAAGCCACTGTCTGTCTGAGCCTCTGCAGTGACCCCATTTAAAAACAATTTGGTTGCTCGGGTACCCTAAATGTTTATCCCAGTTCACATCGGCAGCTACCTACACAGTCCAGCTGGAGGCCCCAGGCTTGGCAGAAAAAAAACATGCTGCTTTCTGAGGAGAGAGAAAGTTCCATCTGATTGAAGTGAAGGACAAAATGAAGTGGGGTGATGCTTAATTGCCTAATGTTGACGGCAAAGGTGTTCACGTGTTACATATCCCGTGGGGAGGGTTATGTAGCTGTAGGTTGTCTAATGATGAAGCCAAGCAGGCAAGGAGGGATGCTGATGCGCTACCAGTGGGAATAGAAGCTACAGCCAGCCCAGAGAGGCTTGGCTACTGCACTCAGGGCGCTGGTGTAAAGGGTGCCCAACTCAATATTGACTTAAGGTTCTCAGAACATTCCCAGAACGTTTGAAACGGTTTTAAGTAAGATAAAGGAAACTTCCTCAATGCAGGTTTTAGAGCTATTAGAAGGTAATGTTTTCAGAGCAACAAAAGTGAAGAACAGTGATTTATGTCCTGACTGAAGTTTGTAATGCAACTGATGGAACTTAATAGGAACGTTACCTAATGGGGGGGGGGGGGGGGGGGGGCTTCAGCGCCAACTCTATTCTGCCTCAGTCGTGTTCCTCCATCAGTGGTTGGCCTGGCTGGATAATCCCCACCAATCAATTACTCCTCATAGGCAAAGTCAATCAGGCAAGGCTGGCAAGGCTTATTTCGTCAGTCCCCGAATCAAGGGAAAAATGAGAGAAGTATTTAAGCGCAACACACTCATTCCCCAACGCTGTATAGCTTGCTAATGGAGCTTCGAATACTGCTGAATCCCATGTGACCCTCGATCAGGAAGTGATGGATTCAGGTGGTTTAATGGTGGTCTCCTGCTTTCATTTGTTCTGTTTCGGTCACTTCTTTCCTAAATACGGCTATTTATTATAAGTGGATGTTAGGCTTGATGCTGTGAAGGAGAACTATTGCACAGGCTTGGCATAGCAACTCACAAATTACTGATATTGTCCTCAGTTTTTGGTCCCGGCCTCAGAAGTTTGTGAAGAACTAGTAAATTGTGATTATTACATGAGTCACAACATCACACTTGATATTTCTTTAAGTTAACCAGCATCAAAGCCAGAAGGACACCTTTTAAATACAAGATCCCACTTCCACTATTTGTCTTATCTTCTAAATCCAAAACAAATCCCCCAGTACTCTAGTGGAGTCTACGGGGCTTAAGGCAACACACCACCATAGAAATCTAATGGCGATAACATCTGAGGACTCAAACTGTGTGCTCCTTCAGGCATAGTCGCACTGTATTTCATATCCATTAAGAAAAAGGATGTGTATTACCCCCACTGTTGGCGTTCAATGCAATCTCTGCTAGTTTATTCTACAGATGATACAAGCACTAATCTAACAACAAAAAGAAGGGGAAATTGCCACTCTCAAACACTCTGTTACAGTGACCCTCAAGGGTGTGTGTGTGTGTGTGTGTGTGTGTTTTTGTGTACTACTAATCATTATGTGAATGAAGGATAATGAGAAGGAATATACAGTGGGCTCTTAAAATATTGGCACCCTTAATAAAGATGAGCAAAAATGACTGTATAAAATAAATTATTCAAATACTAAGCTATATTGTACGCTAAACAAATTGGGAAATTATACTGTGTTATAGTAATACAATTGCTCATAGAAATAGATTTTGGAATATTTTTTTCTCAAAAAGATAGGGGCCTGTTTTCAATACCTCACTTTGTGAGGATAATGGCACTGAGACTTTTTCTAAAATGTTTTATGAGATCGGAATAAATATTGGGAGTGATCTTAGACCTCTACTCAATACAGAATCTTGCTCTGATGGACGGCCCTCTTCAATTCAAACCACAGGTTTTCAATGGGATTCAAGTCCGAAGTCTGAGACTGACATTGCAAATGTGGATTTTGTGTTCAATTAACCATTTCTTTGTGGATTTTGCTGGGGGTTATTGTCTTGCTGTAAGATCCACTTGCGGCCAAGTTCCAGCCTCCTGGCAGAGGCAATCAGATTTTTGGCTAAAATGTACTGGTACTGGGTAAAGTTCATGATGCCATTGACCTTAACAAGGACCCCGGAACCAGTGGAAGCAAAACCGCCCCATAACATCAAAGATCCACCACCATATTTTACTGTAGGTATGTTTTTTTTTTAAATCAGCTTATGCCTTCTAATTTCTATGCCAAACCCACCACTGAGTTCTATTTTGATGTCATCCAAGAAATGTAAGCGCCTAGATTTTGCTAAATGGAATTGGCACTTGGATTGAAACCGGTGCTATGGCCAGATAGATTACATGAAAATAGAGCTCTTTGACCACGCACACCAGTGGGTTTAGTGTCAAAACAAGGATACATAAGAAGAAGAAACAATATAATACAATATTTTAATTATTTATGTTATACAGCAATTGTTTTGCTCATCTTCATCAAGGGTGCCAATATTTTCAGACCCCACTGTACATTACATAGAATTACTTATACAATTTTGGACCTTTCATCTGTGTGCCACTGTTTACATTCACATCAAATCAAATGTATTTATAAAGCCCTTCGTACATCAGCTGATATCTCAAAGTGCTGTACAGAAACCCAGCCTAAAACCCCAAACAGCAAGCAATGCAGGTGTAGAAGCACCTTATGGTGGAGAGTGAGTCAGTGAGTCAGTGATTTCTGTAAAATGGTGCCTTCCACCACATTGCTCATCGTTTTCCCTTGATACACTGCAATCCTATAAAATCATGTCAAGCAGACTCTCTGTCCTCATGACATGTCCCCCTGGTGGTCTGCCATGACAGAGGACTGATCATGTGTGAATGTGTTTGTACATGTGAGCCACATCAATGTCCGTGCGAGACATAGCATATGAAATTGTACGTTACCCAAAACATCCCTGCTCCCTAGGACAGAGCCAATATCGCTTCATTAACACCCACCTGAACCTGCCTGAATGGACCAGACTGCTCCAATGAGGCAGCAAAAGGAGACAAAGCACTCATATGGGTTAGGAGCAGAAGGATAGAAGGGGGTGGGCATGTCACTCTCCTCCGCAAGGGACAATGAGTCGTTTTGTGGGGGACGGAGGCTTAGAGACAAGCCATTGACCCGCTATAGTTGGTCACTGAGAAACCAGAGCTATTGTTCCCAGGTTCGTGTTGAGGATGTTTTGTCAGAAAAAGGGATGAGAAGGTCTGTGACAATGAGCTTGATGGATGTCCATGTCTCTACCCCTAACATCTGTGGTAAATAATTATTTTTATAGGGGCTTGTGGTTTTGTTGGATAGTGACAGAAAGGAAGGGTTGATCTTCAGCCAGATACTCATATTGTACAAAATAAAGTTCCCCAAAAAGTTCTCACAGTTGATGGAAAAGCTCAGAATATTTCTACATTGTCATCCTCTTCTAGGCGTTTCAACTTACTGCTTTCAAAACAACAGCATACCAACTAGCCGGGCACAGTAGCATTAATACTAAAGCATATCCTAATTACACCTCCAAATATCTGAAGTGTTGGTGCTGCCTCAAGCCAATACTGGTAACTATAATTGGGCTACTCTTTGAGATACAGTATGTTAATCAAGCATGCTGATGGTTGTGATTGGGCCTACTCTCCAACTGATTATGGGTCTGATTGGATAAAAACAAGAGTAGACTTACCGGTAGCATAAAATAGGTAAACCTGTGTTAATCATACTTTCTGAAATGTGGAACAATGCCTTTGCCCTTGTAGTCCACTCTGTCTCTGTCTTTATATCATGAAAGTGCCTTCATAATGTAACTGGTAATCGCTGGGCATGTCCAGTTTGTCATCAAAGGATCTATGAATGACAACAAAATCATAATGATAGGGAGCATAGCAAACCTCTTCCAGCCTTCAAAGTTTTATTTGAATTGATGAGCAGGTGTCAGGAAGAGAGACAACGACACAACACAGTAACAAACAACGTCATTGCCTTTGTGACACATCTCACTGAGATGGAAAGTGCTGAATAGGACTTTGTCAGCTCTCCCTTTGTGCTCAAGCAAGTCCATTTATGCTAACCCGTTCTTACCACTTCTTGTATGCTTTTCCGCACTAGCTTGTATTAGCATACGGTGATATATGTATTTTATGAAGTTCTTTACATGTTATTTAAAAATATGTATACAGTACCCGTCAAAAGTTTAGACACACCTACCCATTCCAGGGTTTTTCTTTATTTTTACTATTTTCTACATTGTAGAATAATAGTGAAGACATCAAAACTATTAAATAACACATATGGAATCATGTAGTAACCAAAAAAGTGTTAAACCAATCAAAATATATTTTATGTTTGAGATTCTCAAAGTAGCAACTCTTTGCCTTGATGACAGCTTTGAACACTCTTGGCATTCTGTCCCAGTCGGTCTGGATAAGTGTCTGCTGAATTACTAAAATGTCAATGTGAATGAATGTAAAAACACAATCATACAAAACAAACACATTCTTCAATGAAAAGGTCTTCAATCAGCCAACCAATAAATCCAATTTTAGAGAGCCTTGGAGATTATTCCAAAAGAAAGGTGTAAAAAAAACTCTAATCAGATTCGCCTAAATCAGTGGAGATTGAAGTGATCTCCAGAGTTAGCCATCCCTGAGACCAGCTCTGCTATCTTGTACGTCTGTCTATAAGTTAACAGTGAAGTAAGGTACCGAGGAAGTTTATGCAGGAGGGCTAAACAAAAGAGTGCAACGCGTTGATCTACGAGATTTCAAAAAGGGCCAGCATTCTCTTGATACAGAATGCAGTGATGCGCACTTAGCCTATCGCCCATAATAAAGCACAGTGCATTTTGATAAACTTTGTCCAATGGCATCAATACAGCGGCAGCTGCAATCAGGAATTAATTAAAGCTGTACAAGCAGTTAATTAAGTTGCACAGGTATCATCGAACTACAGTTGAAGTAGGAAGTTTACATACACTTAGGTTGGAGTCATTAAAACTTGTTTTCAACCACTCCACAAATGTCTTGTTAACAAACTATAGTTTTGGCAAGTCGGTTAGGACAGCTACTTTGTACAAAATTACACAAGTCATTTTTCCAACAATTGTTTACAGACAGATTATTTCACTTATAATTCACTGTATCACAATTCCAATGGGTCAGAAGTTTACATGCACTAAGTTGACTGTGTCTTTAAACAGCTTGGAAAATTCCAGAAAATTATGTCATGCCTTTAGAAGCTTCTGATAGGCTAATTGACATAATTTGAGTCATTTGGAGGTGTACCTGTGGATGTATTTCAAGGCCTACCTTCAAACTCAGTGCCTCTTTGCTTGACATCATGGGGAAATCAAATGAAATCAGCCAAGACCTCAGGAAAATAATTGTGACCTCCACAAATCCGGTTCATCCTTGGGAGCAATTTCCAAACACCTGAAGGTACCACGTTCATCTGTAAAAACAATAGTACGCAAGTATAAACACCATGGGACCATGCAGGCATCATACCGTTCAGGAAGGAGATGAGTTCTGTCTCCTAGAGATGAACATACTTTGGTGCGAAAAGGGCAAATCAATCCCAGAACAACAGCAAAGGACCTTGTGGGGAAACAGGTACAAAACAATTTATATCCACAGTAATACACGTCCTATATCGACATAACCTGAAAGGCCGCTCAGCAAGGAAGAAGCCACTGCTCCAAAACTGCCATGAAAAATGCCAGACTACGGTTTGCAACTGCACATGGGGACAAAGATCATACTTTTTGGAGAAATGTCGCCTGGTCTGATGAAACAAAGATAGAACTGTTTGGCCATAATGACCATCGTTATGTTTGGAAGAAAAAGGGGGGAGGCTTGCAAGCCGAAGAACACCATCCCAACCGTGAAGCACGGGGGTGGCAGCATCATGTTGTGGGGGTGCTTTGCTGCAGGAGGGACTGGTGCACTTCACAAAATAGATGGCATCATGAGGCTGGAACATTATGTGGATATATTGAAGCAACATCTCAAGACTTCAGTTAAAGCTTGTTCGCAACTGGGTCTTCCAAATGGACAATGAGCCCAAGCATATTTCCAAAGTTGTGGCAAAATGGCATGAAGACAACAAAGTCAAGGTATTGGAGTGGCCATCACAAAGCCCTGACCTCAATCCTATAGAACATTTGTGGGCAGAACTGAAAAAGCGTGTGCGAGCAAGGAGGCCTACAAACCTGACTCAGATACAACAGCTCTGTCAGGAGGAATGGGCCAAAATTCACCCAATTTATTGTGGGAAGCTTGTGGAAGGCTACCCAAAATGTTTGCCCCAAGTTAAACAATTTAAAGGCAATGCTACCAAATACTAATTGAGTGTATGTCAACTTCTGACCAACTGGGAATGTGAAGAAATAAATAAATAAAAGCTGAAATAAATAATTCTCGCTACTATTATTCTGACATTTCACATTCTTAAAATAAAGTGGTGATCCTAACTGCACTAAAACAGGGAATTGTTACTGGGATTAAATGTCAAGAATGAGTTTAAATGTATTTGGCTAAGGTGTATGTAAACTTCCGACTTCAACTGTATATGTGTTGAGCTGAGCTTAGCATACAGGCCTGAGGAAAGTATACGGAAACAAGTAATATAACAAGTTGGGCCTAGTTGGTAAAGTTCGAGAGGTATACGATTGAGCAATTTAAGTCATCTGTTGTGTGTCACATGCCCTGCAACGTACCCTAAATGCATTATCATAAAGATGTATGCATGCATTCTGCTTTGCATTGCAATCTCATTAGCGTCTCAGTAAGACATGGACATTACCTTCATGCTCCATCGGTGGCGAATGCCCCCACACTTAGAGCTAGTGGTTTATTCATCATTTTCAGAGAAACAACACATTATGCAAATGAGGCAAAAAAGGATCCATTCAGCATATTCCCAAAAGCCTTTTCCTGTTCTTTATTCAGTGTCCGTTGTTGTGCGTTGTTTTGTGTTTTTGATGAATCAAGCGAAGCCACAGGCTATACATCACTCCATGTCTGACAGCAGGAAATGAATGGTTATTTGTAGCCGTATTTAAAGCTTTTGTCTGCCATCCCCTTTAAGATAGGAAGGAGACCAATGACAACAGGGGATGGGATTGATCAATGATAGTACAATTCATTATGCGTTAACACATGGCTGTGACTGTGTGTGGCAGTAAAGAATACACTTCAATTGTTCCCAGAAATTGTCTACGGAAAAGGTACCTTAATGATACATCTATTGAGACCATTGAGGTCAGTCACAAATGAATAAGTGCCGAAATAAATGACAAGTTAATTTATTATGCACTTCTACTGTAGACAGGAAAAACGATCAAACAAAACCATCAGTGTAAATCTATGCTGGGTTTGGACATATTTTGTGTGCTATATTTCTATCCCTCCCACCACCTTGTCGTTGTCTTCCACACTCTCTTCCTGAAGGTCAGATGTTCCTTGTGTTCATCCCTCCTCACCAACCCCCCCACCCCACAACCCCCCCCCCGTCTCCATCTTGCTAATCTGAGAGTCAACATTAGATGTACAGCCCCTACCGTGTACCTAGAACACAAACACACGAACACCCACACACGCACTGGAAGCTGAGATAGTCCGTCTGAAATCAGAGTGCGACTGAACATGTCTGTAAATATACATTGGGAATTAGGGAGAGATTGTGATGGGAGACAGTTGAGTCCCCTCTCTGCTGCTCTCAATCAAACTTCACTGATGACAGGTGGCAACAATCCCAGACGAACAGACAGGTGCTGTAACAGTTTCTCTGGCTGTTAGGTTGCTAAACAACATTGATATGCTCTTGTTACTCCCCACCAGTATATAAATGAAAGCAAACCTTTATTGTTCTGATATACCTGTTTTGTTGTGTTTTATTATAGAGTGAACATATTGGAAATAACCCAAAGCGTCTCTGTATTCTCATGTTACTCTTATTGTAGGAACAATGGCCTGGAGACTATATCATGCCATCCAATGTCAGTCTGACCATGTGTGACACATACAGACTTACCGTGGCTTCACACTGCCACTGTGCATAATCAATACATGGCATGAAACGCAAACATCCATTAACATCATTTGTGCCCACTGAACAAATGAGTATGCTGAGCACACCTAGGTTCACAGAGTCCATATCCATACTGAATCACTGTAACGTCAGCCACTGTAGCACGCGCCACACACTTGGAATTGCCACAAACACAGAGTCACAGTCACAATATCGCTCGCCTTCTGTCTCACATTAGAACAGATATCAGAGCTTCAAGGTCTCGAGAACAGAATTTCATGCATACATAAAATATGAGCACTAATGACTATTGCCTCATTACTCCAATGTTCAATTAGCATTATAATGATTTGCCATTTATTTGCTTTTACAGCGATGTGAAAGAATTGGGTTTCATTAATAATTTGTGAATGTGAAATTAATTGAAAGATACTGCCATAGCAGCTGTGTGTCCTGTTTTGCATAGGGGGGCACAATTAAATGACGCTTCTCTGCCATGTCGAAATGTGACCTGGGTTTGAAGACCAAGGAGGAGGTGGTGGGATGAAAGGGGGGGGGGGGGGGCATGGAACATGGAACAGACAACTCACACTGATAGACTAATGTGGCCTGTTAGGCTTGGCTACTGTCATTGTGTCATCTCTCACAGCACCTTTTTGTTGTTTCCCACCACGGTGCTGCATACTGATTGGCTCTCCTGGCTCCCAGAGAGAGAGAGAGAGATATATGGTAAAGTAAAAGAATCACCTGCCCTCTACAACCCTGCTGACAGCTGCCTTCCCTTTGCCATTGAGCTGTTCTCCTCCCCTCCCTAACACCAGACCTTGAGGCTGTTGCAATAGTTATGCTGCCCACTTTTGATATAGACGTATCACAAATATCAGCTCTGCATCTGTCGAGGACAATATTAGAGGTAGATATTACAGTACTAGTGTAGCTTGGTTTCATTTTTCAACTGAGCCTTTTTAAAGAATAAAGCATGTTTACACGGGTAGAGGTAATCTGGGATACAGCCGGCAGAAGTACACAATCCACCATATGTTCCCCCAAATGTGCAATGAACATTACATGAGAAAGACATACAGTACACAACATATATTGTTGCTCCTGTATGTATGGTGTTTGGATATACGGTTTACTAAGAGTGTAGTACTGTATATTTGCACATTCATTGTGTATCAACAGCAAGAATGTGATGGGAGAAAGAAAATCACAGCTCAATCAACATTGATTAACAAGCAAATAAATGAGAGCCCATGTCTTATTTTTTATTTAACTAGGCAAGACAGTTAAGAACAAATTCTTATTTTCAATGACAGTCTAGGAACAGTGGGTTAACTGCCTGTTCAGGGGCAGAACAACAGATTTGTACCTTGTCAGCTCAGGGATTTGAACTTGCAACCTTCCGGTTACTAGTCCAACGCTCTAACCACTAGGCTACCCTGCCGTCTACCTGTGCTGACTCCCAGTCAGTGAGTCCCTCTGAGCTGCTAACACAGAGGTAATACCCAGCCCTGTCCCCTGGAAGGTCTACACTTCCCTCCCCAAATCCTTCTAACACACACTGCATTAGGCGTGAGGGGTAAATCATAAATACCGTATACCGGGGTATTTAGAAGTAGCCATGGGATGGTTTTTCAATACCGTCAATAGAGTTGAAACGATTTATTTGACAATAAAACAATTTTAAAAAGTGAATATTTGTCGCTACTGTTTAAGAAAATACCTGCAGTCAACTTGTGCACTACCTTAGGTTCTATCACATAATTGTTGTTTACAAGCACACATCGATGAGAGACTGGAGCCTTGTGAGTCACTCACATGGGTCTAGAAATGACCGGAGGGATTAAACTAGCAAAAGAGTGGGTGGAATATACAGTAAGTTAACATCCTCTGCATCAGATGTATATAAAAAAAACTAAGCAAAGAGCCCTCAGGAATTTTTTTTTTGACATGTCCTAACAAAGGCAAATTTGGTGGCAGCAAGCCTTGTAGACAAGGCTAAAGAGGACACCAAGGATATACACTGCTCAAAAAAATAAAGGGAACACTAAAATAACACATCCTAGATCTGAATGAATGAAATATTCTTATTAAATACTTTTTCCTTTACATAGTTGAATGTGCTGACAACAAAATCACACAAAAATGATCAATGGAAATCAAATTTATCAACCCATGGAGGTCTGGATTTGGAGTCACACACAAAATTAAAGTGGAAAACCACACTACAGGCTGATCCAACTGTAGTGTCCTTAAAACAAGTCAAAATGAGGCTCAGTAGTGTGTGTGGCCTCCACGTGCCTGTATGACCTCCCTACAACGCCTGGGCATGCTCCTGATGACAGTCTGTGGACAGTCTGTTGGTGGATGGAGCGAGACATGATGTCCCAGATGTGCTCAATTGGATTCAGGTCTGGGGAACGGGCCCATAGCATCAATGCCTTCCTCTTGCAGGAACTGCTGACACACTCCAGCCACATGAGGTCTAGCATTGTCTTGCATTAGGAGGAACCCAGGGCCAACCGCACCAGCATATGGTCTCACAAGGGGTCTGAGGATCTCATCTCGGTACCTAATGGCAGTCAGGCTACCTCTGGTGAGCACATGGAGGGCTGTGCGGCCCCCCAAAGAAATGCCACCCCACACGATGACTGACCGACCGCCAAACCGGTCATGCTGGAGGATGTTGCAGGCAGCAGAACGTTCTCCACGGCGTCTTCAGACTCACGTCTGTCACATGTGCTCAGTGTGAACCTGCTTTCATCTGTGAAGAGCACAGGGCGCCAGTGGCGAATTTGCCAATCTTGGTGTTCTCTGGCAAATGCCAAACGTCCTGCATGGTGTTGGGCTGTAAGCACAATCCCCACCTGTGGACGTCGGGCCCTCATACCACCCTCATGGAGTCTGTTTCTGACCGTTTGAGCAGACACATGCACATTTGTGGCCTGCTGGAGGTCATTTTGTAGGGCTCTGGCAGTGCTCCTCCTGCTCCTCCTTGCACAAAGGCGGAGGTAGCGGTCCTGCTGCTGGGTTGTTGCCCTCCTGCGGCCTCCTCCACGTCTCCTGATGTACTGGCCTGTCTCCTGGTAGCGCCTCCATGCTCTGGACACTACGCTGACAGACAGAGCAAACCTTCTTGCCACATCTCGCATTGATGTGCCATCCTGGATGAGCTGCACTACCTGAGCCACTTGTGTGGGTTGTAGACTCAGTCTCATGCTACCACTAGAGTGAAAGCACCGCCAGCATTCAAAAGTGACCAAAACATCAGCTAGGAAGCATAGGAACTGAGAAGTGGTCTGTGGTCCCCACCTGCAGAACCACTCCGTTATTGGGGGTGTCTTGCTAAATGCCTATAATTTCCACCTGTTGTCTATTTCATTTGCACAACAGCATGTGCAATTTATTGTCAATCAGTGTTGCTTCCTAAGTGGACAGTTTGATTTCACAGAAGTGTGATTGACTTGGAGTTACATTGTGTTGTTTAAGTGTTCCCTTTATTTTTTCGAGCAGTGTATAATGAACAAAAATATGAATGCATCATGCAATAATTTCAAAGCTTTTTCTGAGTTACAGTTCATATTTGTGATCATAATCCCTAGCTGTGTATTGCCGCTTTCCATGTTGACTGTTGTCTGTAGCTTGTGAGGTGTGGAAACACTTTGTTGCTTTTATGAATTTTGTCTTGCTGCTTTTTGTTCTGTTGCTCTGTCTGTATGCTACGTCTTGCTTGTCCTATGTTGCTCTGTCTGTATGCTACGCCTTGCTTGTCCTATGTTGCTCTGTCTGTATGCTACGCCTTGCTTGTCCTATGTTGCTCTGTCTGTATGCTACGTCTTGCTTGTCCTATGTTGCTCTGTCTGTATGCTACGTCTTGCTTGTCCTATGTTGCTCTGTCTGTATGCTACGCCTTGCTTGTCCTATGTTGCTCTGTCTGTATGCTACGTCTTGCTTGTCCTATGTTGCTCTGTCTGTATGCTATGTCTTGCTTGTCCTATGTTGCTCTGTCTGTATGCTATGTCTTGCTTGTCCTATGTTGCTCTGCGTGTGCTCATTGCTCAATGATTGTCTATATTGTAATTGTTTTTAATAACCTGCCCAGGGACTGAGGTTCAAAAGTAGCCGGTTGGCTAAAACCGGCACTTTTACTGAAACATTGATTCATGTGCACTGTCCCTGTAAAAATAAAATAAACTCAAACAAACTCAAATATGAGGAAATCAGTCAATTTAAATTAATTAATTAGGCCCTAATCTATGGATTTCACATGACTGGGAATACAGATATGCATTAGTTGGTCGCAGATACCTTAAACAAAATGGGCCTCAGGATCTCGTCACAGTATTTAGGTGCATTTGATTTTTTGCCATAGATAAAATGCAATTCTGTTCGTTGTCTGTAGCTTATGCCTGCCCATACCATAACCCCACTGACAGCATGGGGCAGTCTGTTCATAACGTTGACATCATGCATTTATATTTTTGTTGACTATGGTTAACACTCAAAATGAAAAAAATAAACACTACAGAAAGAGTCTTCAGAACAGCATTAGAAGGAAGCTAAACATCACAGCCACTGGTCCAATAAATTGACTGTCAGGAGTGAAATGGACTTGACATGGGGAGAGTCATCGTGGGAGGTTTTGAAAACTAAGGTAGGAAAATTCTGTACTGGGAAGCTAATCTGAATATGTGCTTCATATGATCACATAGGCAGAAGACCTATATATTCTCATCCGTGTGTTATATTCCGATAGTGTGATATTTGTTCTACTGCTACATTGATGTCTTGAAATGATATGAAATTCGGGTCTTTTAAGCCCCACAGATTAGTATGTGTGCAGATGCATATGGCAGGTGTTCTGCAGTGGTCTAACATTTTTGCTGTAAATTGATGTCTAGAAAATTACGCTAAAAGAAATTCTGACTTGCATAGATGCGGGGCTTACACAAGAATCGGCGCAGTCCAAACTACCAATGGTCACAGCAAATTAACGTTCCTAAGGTTATAATATTGTATAGAACAATCTAATGATTAATTACATGTAATTAATAATGACATAGGGCAAAGAATACTACGTTTTGACATACATTTCGTTGCACCCTCTTGAATTGCCTCCCGGATCAAGAGCCTTGTTGTCTAATATTTGTTTTGTGCGTGCAGAAAACTGTTGTATAACTTTATGAACTGGGATGTCTGTCCTGCAAATAGTTTAGGTCAGAGACTATATAAAAAGTTAGCAATGTACTCATTAGCATTTAGTTAGCATTCTCTATAGGATTTTAATTATACCTTGAAGCTATTTTATCGCCCACAGAAACCTCCTTTTACTCTCTGTTTCGGACGTCCTAGACGACCAATTCTCATAGCTTTTAGCCGTACCCTTATCCTACTCCTCCTCTGTTCCTCTGGTGATGTAGAGGTGAATCCAGGTCCACTGCTATTCCCCAGGCGCTCTCTTTTGATGACTTCTGTAACCGTAATAGCCTTGGTTTCATGCATGTTAACATTAGAAGCCTCCTCCCTAAGTTTGTTTTATTCACTGCTTTAGTACACTCTGCTAACCCGGATGTTCTAGCCGTGTCTGAATCCCGGCTTAGGAAAACTCTGAAATATCCATCCCTAACTACAACATTTTCAGACAAGATAGAACGGCCAAAGTGGGTGGTGTTGCAATCTACTGCAGAGATAGCCTACTATCCAGGTCTGTACCCAAACAATTTGAACTTCTACTTTAAAAAATCCAACTCTCTAAAAACAAGTCTCTCACCATTGCCGCCTGCTATAGACCACCTTCTGCCCCCAGCTGTGCTCTGGACACCATATGTGAACTGATTGCCCCCATCTATCTTCAGAGCTTGATGGGGACACTCTTGACCCAAACTGCTACAAACCTATATCTATCCTACCCTGCCTTTCTAAGGTCTTCGAAAACCAAGTCAACAAACAGATTACCGACCATTTCGAATCCCACCGTACCTTCTCCGCTATGTAATCTGGTTTCAGAGCTGGTCATGGGTGCACCTCAGCCACGCTCAAAGTCCTAAACGATATCTTAACCACCATCGATAAGAAACAATACTGTGCAGCCGTATTCATTGACCTGGCCAAGGCTTTCGACTCTGTCAATCACCACATCCTCATCGGCAGACTCGATAGCCTTGGTTTCTTAAATGATTGCCTCGCCTGGTTCATCAACTACTTCTCTGATAGAGTTCAGTGTGTCAAAACGGAGGGCCTGTTGTCCGGGCCTCTGGCGGTCTCTATGGGGGTGCCACAGGTTTCAATTCTTGGGCCGACCCTTTTCTCTGTATATATCAATGATGTCGCTCTTGCTGCTGGTGAGTCTATGATATACCTCTACGCATACGACACCATTCTGTATACTTCTGGCCCTTCTTTTTACACTGTGTTAACAACCCTCCAGACAAGCTTCAATGCCATACAAATCTCATTCCGTGGCCTCCAACTGCTCTTAAAAACAAGTAAAACTAAATGCATGCTCTTCAACCAATCGCTGCCTGCACCTGCCCGCCCATCCAGCATCACTACTCTGGACGGTTCTGACTTGTGGACAACTACATATATGTGTATGTGGAATATGTGGACAACTACAAATACCTAGGTGTCTGGATAGACTGTAAACTCTCCTTCCAGACTCACATCAAACATCTCCAATCCAAAGTTAAATCTAGAATTGGCTTCCTATTTCGCAACAAAGCATCCTTCACTCATGCTGCCAAACATACCCTCGTAAAACTGAACACCCTACCGATCCTCGACTTCGGCGATGTCATTTACAAAATAGCCTCCAATACTCAATAAATTGGATGCAGTCTATCACAGTGCCATCCGTTTTGTCACCAAAGCCCCATATACTACCCACCACTGTGACCTGTACGCTCTCATTGGCTGGCCCTCCCTTCATACTCGTCGCCAAACCCACTGGCTCCAGGTCATCTACAAGACCCTGCTAGGTAAAGTCCCCCCTTATCTCAGCTCACTGGTCACCATAGCAGCACCCACCTGTAGCACCCGCTCCAGCAGGTATATCTCTCTGGTCACCCCCAAAACCAATTCTTCCTTGGCTGCCTCTCCTTCCAGTTCTCTGCTGCCAATGACTGGAACGAACTACAGTGGGGCAAAAAAGTATTTAGTCAGCCACCAATTGTGCAAGTTCTCTCACTTAAATAGATGAGAGAGGCCTGTAATTTTCATCATAGGTACACTTCAACTATGACAGACAAAATTAGAAAAAAAATCCAGAAAATCACATTGTAGGATGTTTAAGGAATTTATTAGCAAATTATGGTGGAAAATAAGTATTCGGTCACCTACAAACAAGCAAGATTTCTGGCTCTCACAGACCTGTAACTTCTTATTTAAGAGGCTTTTCTGTCCTCCACTCGTTACCTGTATTAATGGCACCTGTTTGAACTTGTTATCAGTATAAAAGACACCTGTCCACAACCTCAAACAGTCACACTCCAAACTCCACTATGGCCAAGACCAAAGAGCTGTCAAAGGACACCAGAAACTAAATTGTAGACCTGCACCAGGCTGGGAAGACTGAATCTGCAATAGGTAAGCAGCTTGGTTTGAAGAAATCATCTGTGGGAGCAATTATTAGGAAATGGAAGACATACAAGACCACTGATAATCTCCCTCGATCTGGGGCTCCACTCAAGATCTCACCCCGTGGGGTAAAAATGATCACAAGACCGGTGAGCAAAAATCCAAGAACCACACGGGGGGACCTAGTGAATGACCTGCAGAGAGCCGGGACCAAAGTAACAAAGCCTACCATCAGTAACACACTACGCCGCCAGGGACTCAAATCCTGCAGTGCCAGACGTGTCCCCCTGCTTAAGCCAGTACATGTCCAGGCCCGTCTGAAGTTTGCTAGAGAGCATTTGGATGATCCAGAAGAAGATTGGGAGAATGTCATATGGTCAGATGAAACCAAAATATAATTTTTGGGTTAAAACTCAACTCGTCGTGTTTGGAGGACAAAGAATGCAGAGTTGCATCCAAAGAACACCATACCTACTGTGAAGCATGGGGGTGGAAACATCATGCTTTGGGGCTGTTTTTCTGCAAAGGGACCAGGACGACTGATCCGTGTAAAGGAAAGAACGAATGCCATCAGCAAGGGCATTGAAGATGAAACGGGGCTGGGTCTTTCAGCATGACAATGATCCCAAACACATCGCCCAGGCAACAAAGGAGTGGCTTCGTAAGAAGTATTTCAAGGTCCTGGAGTGGCCTAGCCAGTCTCCAGATCTCAACCCCATAGAAAATCTTTGGAGGGAGTTGAAAGTCCATGTTGCCCAGCAACAGCCCCAAAACATTACTGCTCTAGAGGAGATCTGCATGGAGGAATGGGCCAAAATACCAGCAACAGTGTGTGAAAACCTTGTGAAGACTTACAGAAAACGTTTGACCTCTGTCATTGCCAACAAAGGGTATATAACAAAGTATTGAGATAAACTTTTGTTATTGACCAAATACTTATTTTCCACCATAATTTGCAAATAAATAAATTAAAAATCCTACAATGTGATTTTTGGGATTTTTTCCCCTAATTTCATCTGCATAGTTGAAGTGTATATAGGCTTCCAGGGTAGGCAATTCTGGGCCTTCACCATGTTTCATCGAAATGTACAGCTGTGTGTCGTCTGCATAGCAGTGAAAGTTGACATCGTGTTTCCGAATGACATCACCAAGAGTTAGAATACATAGTGAAAACAATAGTGGTCCTAAAACGGAAACTTGAGGAACGCCGAAATGTACAATTGATTTGTCAGAGGACAAACCACCCACAGAGACAAACTGATATATTTCAGACAGATAAGATCTAAACCAGGCAAGAACTTTTCCGTGTAGACCTAATTTGGGTTTCAAATCTCTCCAAAGGAATGTGGTGATCGATGGTGTCAAAAGCAGCCCTAATGTCTAGAAGCACAAGGACAGATGCAGAGCCTTGGTCTGATGCCATTACAAGGTAATTTACCACCTTCACGAGGGCAGTCTCAGTTTTGTATATATTATTTGTCTTCAGGAAGGCAGTGAGTTGCTGCGCAACAGCTTTTTTAAAAATTGTTTAGAGGAATGGGAGATTCGATATATGCCGATAAGTTCTTCATTTTCGGGGTCAAGGTTCAGCTTTTTCAAGAGAGGCTTTATTACTGCCACTTTTAGTGAGTTTGGTACACATCCTGTGGATAGGGAACAATTTATTATGTTCACAATAGGAGGGCCAAGTTCAGCAGTTCAGTGCCGGTATTACCAAATATCCTGGTATGGCACAAGGTCCGTATGAAGGTATGACAATCTGGACACCGCCCAAGCCTACACTGCTTCACCCGGCTCCAGAGGAGATAAATACATTTTTCCAGGGTACCTTCCCTCTCTCCCTCAGGGGTCATGTGTCAAGGGCATACACACAGTATAAGCCAGCCCATATATTGCACAATGATTCATAACACAGCAGAATAGAAATCAGACACTCTGGGGAAAGGGAGAGATCGGCAGTTCAGTGGTGATGTCTAGTGACATGTTGGGATTTGTGCTGTAGCAGTGGTCAAAGCAAGATTGTGGTGAATGTGGTGAATTTTGAGTTTATTGTTTGAATGCGCCCCCGATCAAAGGTAAAGCATATGCTCAGAGTCTGATATCAACTAGAAGGGATTATGTATACTATAATCTATAATCCATAAAAAGGACAAAATACCTGAGGCACTAGCTACGCCTCCACAAAGTCCATAAAGATGAGAATATTTACAATGCTGACTGTCAGTGTGCTCATTGTTTGCAACATAAAAGCTGTTTCCTCTGGGGTTTTTTCAAATCTTGTATCTTTCTCAAGGTCGGACATCTCCTCATGGGGAAACAACAGTAACATGATGAAAATAAGTCTAGATCTTCTCCTTAGCCAAACACACAGATAGTTATTTGCAACCTGGCCCAACCTTGGTGAAACAACATAAAACATCAATAGAAAAGCTTTACAAAAAGCTTGTTTACTTATTTTCCCTGGTTTTAGAGCTTTTTATGTTATTGAGTGAATTAATTTGAGTAGACTCATGTTCATGACATGGTTATTTTTATCTTGGTCTTTTTCTATCTCATTAGCAGTAATAGCCGTATTTTGTTGCATTTCAGTTCCAGGGAATATTTTCCAGTTTCTGAAAGGTGGGCATTAGTATTAACAATGTTAAAGGACATTGATTCTTTGGTCTTCTGCTAAGATACTGTATTGGATTGGCCCTAAAACCCCACAGGCTTACCAAGAATACAAATGACAAAACATGAAATGACAAAACCTCAATCAGACAAGTAGAAAACCCAGTCTTTTCATTTCATTGCACATGTTACACTATTATTTCCCCAGTTTGTGCCAGATGAACCCCTTTCACCTAGATCTGCTCCATTCACTAACACCAGCACATTCATAATGATTAGATGCTGCCATTTCCATCAGGGCTCTCTGGAGAGAAGTGCAGAGAAACAAATGCTATCTTGCCATGATGATATTTGAGGAAAAGGTTACTGTTATTGCACAAGACAGAACAGGGAAATGGAAGGGTGGCGTCACCAAGCTCTCTACTAAGGAACAAGCTAATAAGATGGTCGCAGCTGGTATTTTCTGAATGAAATAAATACAAAGGTCACTGGTCTGAGCCAACCGTGCAAGGCGTCATTGTCCTAAAACCTTTCCATTCTGATGTTGTAAGATGTTGTCCTATGAAGCTTTTGGCGTTGCTGTCCAGTCAGTTACTTCCGGGTAGCATATTTGACACACAGGCTCGATGCTTCTCAAAACAATCAGAGAAATATCAGTTTTTTCAATTGCTCAATTACTGCCAGGAAACAGTAACTTTTTCCCACAATAATCTAAGGCTAAGGTCTAAGTACCCCGTTTTGACAACACAAAAAAAGTGTCACTATGTCCAAGATACCATAATACTCCTAAATCCATAATTGTTCAATCATCCACAGAAGCCGGCGAAAATGTATGTACACAATACAACCACAAAACCTAGAATAAATGCTGGTCCGACTATTTGAAGAACGACTGCTTATTTTGATAACACTGCTGCATTGTCATCCTGTTAAAAACACAGGGGTTGAGAGGAAGTCTCACTCGGCATCCAGATGGCCTTGGAATCACACCCACTGCTCTCATTTGCTTTATAATTATCCCTGGACAGCAACACCCTCAGGCCAAAGGCTGCTGCACTCATTCACTATGGTCACCCTGCAAAGATAGGCATCATTCTGGCTAACAGTGGAATAATGGCATCCCTTGCCCACGTTTTTATAACTAAAGTACATGTGTTGTGCATGTTCTTTGAAGTAGAAATAATATACCTTTTCAAGGATGTTCCTGCTTGGGAAGTTCACTGGTTCATCAGATGGTGTTGATGTTTCAGAGGACACAGGCGAATAATGCTAGGTTAGAATGTGGCTGTCTTTACCATCCATCGATGAACCAATCATCCCTTTTAGTGTATGCTGTGCGGCTCTGCAGTGTGTTCCAAACAAACCAAGTCCACCATGTTATTTGTCTTCTGTCACTAGGGTCAATTGGACTTCGGGGAGCAACAGATCTTTATGGACTCAGAGAGGAGGCTGGGAACTGAGGAAGCAACATTCCTGTTACTGCTCTATTGCAATGAAAAGGTGTCTATGTACTTACTCAACCGTATACAGTAATTTAACGCTTTTCTGAGCCTTTGACCACATCATCAAATGGGGTCCGACTTAGAGGGAAGCAAAAATAAGGAAGGTAATCATTATAACTCTTACTCTGATGGGTTAGTGACAGCCATACAATATGAAATGCTTTGAAACCTACTGAGAGAAGCTAGTTGGAATTCATTAGTATTAGTATCATTTCTCACCAAGGCTCCCTTACTATCAGCCCTCGTCGCCTCCCACCAGGCTTACATCCCTCTGTGCATCTATCTATCCATACATATGGAGGAATGAGCTCGAGCACACTGCCACATACAGCCCATCCATCCGTAGCCCATCTCCATAGGCCAGTGATGGATGGAAGTCAGCAGATTGTTGCAGCCTTAACCAGTTTATCCAGGAATGCCGTGACATCTATTTCTAATAACATCTGCGTTCCCTGAGAATCAGCCTAACACACTCTGACAGACACATATGTCAATACTGTGCTTGTGCAATTTCTACTCTCCTAAGCCCAACTGTAAATTAAAGAATAAGAAAAAAATGGACAAATGAAAAACAGATAAAACACATCTACAGTATGGACAGTAAAGTTCTAATTAGTCATTGGGATGATTAAAGAACATTATTTAATCCAACTGGTTAGAAATTTGGCCTTTTAGTTTAATAAAAGGAGCAGACTAATCAACATTTCATAATCGTTTTGATATCAAGTGAACCGGTAGCAGTGGTGTGTATTCATGGATGCCATGTGAAGCCAGGCTTCCCCACAAAAAAGAGAAGAAAACAAAAACATAAATAATGTATCTTTCATCTCTCTGCGTTTTATACAGTTCCTTCAATTTGCAAGAGGCTGAATGTATCTCACAGGGGGAAAGTATTCGAGCGAACGAAACAGCACCCCTCTGTCTCAGTATGTGTAGCATATCTGACGCTGTCTGGTCAGAAAGATTATGACAATGTTGCCACATGTTACATTGAATGCAAGGGAAGCCAGCAAGCATTTGGCCTCCCTTAATAATTAAATAAAAATAGCCAATCAGCGTTGAGCTAAACTGAGTGAGCTAAGCTGTGAATAGTCCTGGCGCACACAAAAAAAATTGTCAAAGGACGCCAGTTTGGATTTGGCCAATCACATCACAAGCCAAACATCAATAAAAACTTGAATTGGTGCATTTTGTTGTGTTGTTGCCCTTCAGTGGCTAGCTAGCTATCTAAAATCAACCCTTTCCTGTCAAGACCTGGTTACGAACTCGGGTCTCCGGTGTGAGAAACAGTCACTTAGCAAACTGAGCCACTAATAGTCGGCAGAACCCAGAAGATGAGGCAGACACAGCAGTACTTGAGACGGTGTTTTAATAAAGTAAAAAGGAAAGTTCAGGCAAAAATATAAATCCACAACATCAAAAGTAATTCCAAGAGAACAAAGGTAATCCTCTAAGTCAAAAGGTAAATCCACAAGGTGGTAGATACAGCAGAAAAAGCCTAAAAAGATAATCAAAAATAAATAAACGAGAACAAAAACAGAGTACCACAAGAGCGTCCAACTGGCGCAACAAATGTTCACAGCATCGCTGGGTGCTGACATTCAAACACAGAGCAAAGAACTGAGGAAAACTAAGGGTTTAAATACATTCAAGGGAAACGAGGCACAGGTGCAAATAATAACTGGGAACAAGGGAAAACAAAAGGGTCAAAAAGCACAATGGGGGCATCTAGTGGCCAAAACCAGAACAACCCTGGCCAAATCCTGACACTTTCCTAAATTAGCCATGGATGGAGATAGAAATTTGGACTTGTGGTTTTACTAAATTCTCTGTACTGGCCAATGTTTATAACAGTGTTTCTGATCCAACCATAAATTCTGACATTGTGCCCCTAGCATGAGAGGATGGACGTTCAACACGTAGCTAGATGCAGTATGCTAATGTTAACTAGCTGGCCTGGCGCATCACCGCTCATGAAAGGAAGTTAGGCTAGTGAGCAAGTATTTTAGCCTAGGACAACAAAAACTAAAAGTGTGTAGTGTATGAGAGATTCATAGACCATTTAGGCAACATGAATGAGGAGGATGCCATTGGCATTTCTCTACAATTAGGGTGAGTCAACATGTTTTTTCTACATGCACAGATGCACGCACACACACACAGAAATAAGAACCATGGACAGCCACGTCATATTTAGCTTACGTTGATTGGAATAAATCGTTTTTGGTATCTTTTAGTTGCCACAGTAGTAGACTAATCCGAAGTAATTAGATGATGTTGAAATGTAGAAGTTGAAATGGTGCTGGAATAGTGGAGGCAGCTCCTGTGTTCTTTACGACTTGCGGTAACTCTCAGTGGTTCTAAATCAATAGTTGTTTAGTAGTGCAAAAAATGTGGAAACATTACCCTGCTTGACCATGCTGTAGGTCATGTAACTGTTTGTTACAGGCAATATGCTTTGTGGACTTCACCAGACAGATGTTGCTCTACGGTTTTGTAATGAAACAAAGGTGTGATTGAATTTATTCAGCCACTGTGTCTTCTTATTGTCTTGGCCTTAGGCCTATATATCAGGGTGTCAAGGCATTTGAACTAACAGGTTATATAGCAAACAACACAATTATCACGACACATATGTTGTAAAAAGGCTTTTTTTTCCTGGATTGGATTCCCAAGTGCTTTTACCCACGCACCGCTACTGACAGGTAGACACATGGGACTAAACCAGTTAGATAGGGACCACACTGGGACTTTCTCCTTTAACAAGATCTATGAATTCAAATACAATTTCTAAAATTAGAGTCTGCACATTTCCATTCAAAACGGGAGGAAAAAGCAATATGTTGATCCTGCTCATTCTGTCCAATTCCAAAGCAATATACATCTCTGGGTCATCATTTTTTTATCAGAGATTACATTAAAATCACAGCTCTGGTCAAAGCACATTTAATCACTTTTTTCTCACTCTTTCTTTACAGTTCTCATTATTGTTGTATAACACATTTGAGATCAGTCTCAACACTTCCTGCCTCTGGAAAAAGCTCTTTATTCATTCAGTCCAGAGCCAGCCCCATGCTCTGACTTTCCCCTGACTCGGCAAGGCCGTATGAAATAACACTGTTTCAATTTAGACCGCTCATCCAATAACGAGATGGAGTTCAAAAGGTGCTTAATCTCACCTGCCACTCAAGAGACTTGGCAGGAAGACTGACAAGAATGGAGCGCAAAATGGTGGCCGGGTGTGGACACTGTCTGCTGAACTAGCAAGAGTGCTTTTTAATGAAACATCTTAAAAGACCGTTTGTGGATTCACTCCAGTCTTGCAGGACAAACATTTTTTGTTGGTCCTAAGCTACTATACTCTTGATTGGTCTGATAAAATGTAAGCCTTATCAACATCAACAAAAACAACAACACTAGAGTGCAAACATGGATAGGTATGGATTAGTATGAAATACAGACGTTGTATATTAAAAATATGCAAGTGCATTCAAATGATCAGGCACAGTAAGTAATGCATAATATAGTCCTTATATATCCAAATGTATGGCCCGTTATACAGTATATTTCTGGTCTGCACTACATTTTAAGGGAGCCATACTTCTAGTGTGACTCGGCTCCTAAAGGCCCATCATTCTCTTTTGTCGCCAAGCTCGTAATCAGTGTATAAATATGCATGAGTCGTGCTCCAAGTGCTTCTGGAGGTGTAACTCTTCACAATGGAACAGACCTCAGACCTGCCACAAATCCTGGCCAGAAGTCAGCAAGTTGTTAGGTGGTGAAGAAATAATTCTATGAACGTTTTTGACATGAGAAATAATGCAAAAAAGAATATGTAGGCACCTGACCCATTTCTTTAGCATTCCACAAACAACCTAATGTATTTCTTCTCATTCATTTACAAAGGGTGAAATATGGGATGTCAGAATGTGAACAATTATGGAAAACTATAAATGTTTGACCAATTTGGACAAGGGTATGAGCATGTCAGGGAGCTGAGAAGAATGCGTTTTCAATTTGGCATCTCTTAGTGGCTGCCAGGTTCTCTCTCCCTGCGGTAAAGTGCCATTTCTCCTTGTACTAATTGAATACTCCCCCCGCTCCCCCCACACCATAATGTCTTGCTCATCTATCATTGTTTGTTGGGAGCCCGTGTGGTGTCCTTTCCCCTGACTTTGAGAGAGCACTTCATCTTATTTGTTTGTTCCCTGACACGGCCATGATGCACTCGACCAGGCTGGCCATTTAGAAGCTGGGTAGCGTTCAAGAATGGAATACTTTATCATAGAACACAACCAAGTGTGGTAGATTTGTAAGAGGACTATCTATAGAGGTTATTTGTCACACGAGTAAACAAAAACCATACATCATGGATTTGCTTTGGAAACTATAGTTTACTGATAGTAGTGGTACTTGTAACAAACAAAATTGTAACAGATGGTCATATAGAGAACAATATTTCCAAGAGTACTTATTCATATATTGATGCAATCAATAGTCTAGCCAACGCCAGAGACTATCCAAAACCCGTAAAATCCTTAAATCAGTCCAAAATATCAACTGAAAACCAGCAGACACTGCAGGCCTTAAAGACTGAAGCTCCTGTGCTATAATATGAAAGTCACTGCAGCCCCAACATGAGCACACAAGCAGAACCCCTAGGGACCCTGACAACACAGTGTAAATCTGATGAATATGTAGAAGGGACAATCAGGGGGTGGTGAGGACTGGAGGCTTCTGGGGGAGTATGGTTCTGTGTAGTAAACCCTCAGGTATAGTAGAGCGATATGGAAGGACATGATTTCCCTAGATATGAGGTAACATTTATTTGCAGTGCATTTGCCATCACAGAGCCTTCAATTAGATGCAAGTCACTCTTTGGTATAATCTATTTACCTGCAGCCCCCATCTGACATCGATCCCCCGCAGTACAAACTCTGACCGGTAAAAACAGAATGAGAGGTAGGTGATTGCAATATGGCCGCAAGCGTTGTTTTCAGATACCAGTTCAAACGATTTTGTACCCTCACTCAAAGCTATTTTTCTATTAATTAACTAATGTAGAAGACAAACAACAAGACTCCATATGCTATCAACATATTGGTCCAGCTCTAGACGATGGATTCGTATTAGCTTTGATTGTCCTGTTAGGGACTAGAGGTCCCACTTATCTCATTTATAATGACGACCCTTATAGGCCTGATGGTGATTTTGTTATCACGTCGGGGTCACCGACGATGTTAATGATGTGGGGAAAACCTTTGGGCTCTGACTTGTTTTAACTATGTACAGTATGCCCTTGGTGTGCCAAAACCAGCATGTCAGCCCCATAAACTAAAGTATTGACAAAGCAATGGGTATTGTGATGATAGCCTGGCGTCTTTTACTACCACTGTGAAAGAGCCCAGCATGATAAAGCACTGAGTAACCTTCCTGTAGCTTAAAACCCACAAATATGATTATGTTTTTTTCCCTCCCATTTCCAGTTCAACTGAGGATCTTGTTCCAGGTCCCTCACATGGGAAGTGTATTCAGGCTCTCTTTTTTTCTCTCTATGTTATTCTCCTTCTCTTCTCTCTGATGATATTCATTGTTGCAGCTGGACGATGGTAGTTTTTCAGGGAGCCGTGGTTTGGTTCTCCACACCACCGGTCGAGTTATGCCCCTCTTAGGATGGGTTGAGTAGGTAGAGCCGTCTCTAATGAAAACCACAGGGCAGCTCTTTGCTCGGCCCGACTGCGCCTCTCTGGGATGGAGTCCGTTTGACCTCCAGTCCAGTTCGACCCCTAGCTGTGTATTACTTTAGATGGTAGCGGGAAATGGACCCACATCTGGTGCTAATTCCGAAATTCACTGCTGTTTAGAAGAAATGGACAGCAAAAGTAAAACAGTTGCATATTTGAAATAAAATTATTATTTAGTCTAAACAGTGTTCAGTTTGACTGGCCATGAATGCATCTTCATTTAGAATTCAAATCAACATCTGTTCGGTACAGTAATTTAGATTTAGTTTAATTTGTAATTTGTGTTTAATTTGTGTGCTTGGATAGACTGATGCAGGGATATGTCAACTCCCTTCGTGGCAACTTTAAATGTTTGTAAATAATAAGTAAGCGTAGTATTTTCAGGCAAGTAATTCCAATGAAAATGTTGCATGCTTATACAATCACAGCGATAGACAATGCTGATAACAATCTCTCTTAAATGACAGAAAGCAGATCTGGGTAAGATCTAGGCTCTATATATTCTGACAGGGGTAAACCAGGGACTTTGCTAAGGTTATATGCTTAGGCAATTGGCATATGAAAATCTGTCAACCATTTCATTTGATTTAATTTCCATAATGCTCAGACAAGTGAAATGTCCTACTTAAATATCAACTCAAAACCCTCTAGAATAATTGTGTTCTACTTAGGTACATCACACACCCTCACTCGATTGCTGATAATATATCTTAAAGGATGACAAATACAAATGCATTCGTACAGTAATCTGTAATCTGTGGCCATATGAAAAAAGTAATTTCCTTTTCTTTTCCTGCACCACACATCGCAAGCATCACTTGATTAGCAACAGTACTTTGATTATCCATCACATTGGCATAGGAAATATATCCTACTACACTATCTGAAAAAAAAGACAAGGCTGGTCCAGCATCTTCTCTTTGTCAGCATGGGCTCATATTGTGTGCAAACACAATTACAAACTTCGAAAGGCTTTTGAAACATCAAATACACTACAACTTAAACATGTCCTTCATGGCAGGAAAGTTCTCCTGCAACAGGGTGATGAAATACAGATCCTACATCTGTATTATGTAATATGAAATGCTTCTTAGGCCTTATGCCAGCACATCACTCCCTCTGGCATGAGCATAGTTCAAAGGGAGTCCACATAGTCCTCTGGCAATTCTACGGTTTGGTTTGTTTATCCTAATGTTTTACCCACCTGGGGGAAAACAAGATAGGGCATCATAATCAAGTGACTGATGAATCTTCGAAGAGAGTTTGGGGTGAATTTGGTTGGTAAGTGGAAAGTCCAGGATAAGAGGAATCTATTATTGTATCTTTACAAAAGGCCTCAGGTACAGGTATTTACATCAATATGGTAATGTATATTATGGGCCAATGACTCTACACCAGGGGTGTCAAACTCATTTTGCCCCGGGGGACGCATTCTGGCTTCAACGAGATCCGGAGGGCCGCACAGAAAATGTGTTATATTTCCTTGCCGTTAAAATGTACAAAAATTGTCCTCTATATATTGTTTTGGGAATTTCCGATGCTCTCTGACCCTATAGCTTTCATTTCAGTGATTATTAACGAGCTGGGGACAGTCAAGAAACAGTATGAATGTAGGTCCATTATAATTTTTACACAGGTTTAATTCGGTTTTAGTCCTTTTAAAGTATGTTGAGTTCGTCCCCCCCCCCAAAAAAATGTGTATTTAAAAGAAAATCGCTCCTGGGAGTGACTGGACCACTTTGAGTATGTTTGACATCCCTACTCTACACCGTGTCTCAACAAATGTGCTGTTATCAAAACTGTAACTATCACATGCTGACGAGTCATCCAATGATATGTAGAGAGAGACGGTGGGGGGGTGACAGAAAGAAAAAAGAGTAATGACAACTGGGAAAACTAAAAATGAGGGTGCGGGGAGCATCCCTCAACCAGATATTGAGGTCATCCCAAAAAATATTGTATTTTCCCCTCAGTCACTGTCACCCATTCCAGTATAATTTCAGCCCATTAGCACTGGTTGTATTTAGTCAATCAACCGCTATTAGTAGAAAGTATATACATTTTAGCAATGCTATTTACAATCATTACCTTGAATTTGAAATTTAGTGTGTTTGTGCTACTGTTACAGTATGTGTGATGATTTGTCACTAATTGACTGTATTCTCCTGGCAGCCAGAGTTACTTCAGAGAAGCCGTTGTGTGGAGTTGCTCATTGCTCAGTGCCGTGCACAGATGTGGAGTAGACGACTTTTGCACGTTTGCAAAGTGCTGCGTTGGCATTCCATTTACAGCTAAGGCACCAGACAGTGTGGTTTGCTGCTAACTATGTCAATAGTGCTGATACTCTACAAGACGAAAAAAAACAATAACAACTACAAACACTGTCAAAGTTCATAGGGGCAGGGCTAATATAAAACCCTCACTTTTCACATGATCTCTGTCTATGCACAACAAATCCTAACTGAATGCACCCAAATCAATCAAACTCCAACTCAAATCACAACATTCTAAAGACAATGGCAATTTTGGTCATGATGATTGGATATCCCTGTGGAGGGCAGCAATTGTAATCAAGCCTTTATTATCCTAGAATGGATTGTGACATTTTGGTTGGGACATCTGATGTTCTATGTTGGGTGTTCAGGGGCTGGGAAGCATACATGCCTGCTCCCTATCCTGTGAACCATACATCCAGAACCACCCTCTGGGTCAGACGAACAAATGTCTGAGAAGAAAAGGGACAAGGAACAGTTTGAAGAAACCCTGTCGCATCCCAATGTTTTGTGTCTCTCCTGTGCCAGTGGGAGGGAGAAGCTGTCTGTCAGTGGTGGAGAGGTGACCTTGATGAGAAGGGAACGGGGCGTTTGGGGGTGCATGGGGGGATTGATGCCAGGCCTTGGCCCGCTGTGGTCTGTCAGACTGTTATCAATACAATTGAGCTCTGACGGTAGGAGGGGTGTGAGAAGGGAAGGGAGAGACATTGACAGAATAACTGGAAATAGAGGGAAAGGGAGGGAGAGCTGAAGGTAAGGATGGATGGATGGATGGAGGGGAGGAGGTATATGCAGGAGATGGCCCGAGGTCGTGGCGTTGTTTGTTCCCTTGCTGGCTGTCAGCCGGCAGTAATGAAGTTAAATGAGGGCAGCAGCTCCGTGGAGGGGATGGGGATCACCTCTGTGCAGAAGAAAGGAATGTGGAGGAGAAGGAATGGAGGTGATTGACCGTGGGAGGGAGAGAGGGTCGGTGCGGTGCTGGTTCAGTCAATCAAAAGCTTATTTTCTCTCCAACTAACTACCTCCACCTCCGCCCCCCGTCTCTCCTGACCATGACAGGGGAGGCTCTTCGTGTGTCTGCATGTGTCACCAGGCTTAAAGGGAAAGTCACCTTCTCCTGTCATTTAATAGGATTCTTTAACAGAAGAAGCCTCCCTTTGGGGCTCTAATGCAGTTCTCCATGTGCTGGGAGCCAGGTGGTCCAAAGTCAGGGAAGACTTCTCTTTTTAGATCATCTCTCAAATGTAGAGGCACAGCCCACAGACAACTACAAAGTGGCTAGTGTGCTCATCACATCAAACCAAGCAGCACTCAGTAAAACAGTATCTGCTCTTAAATAAGCCCTTGTACTACATTGATAAGATGACCAATATCTAAATATACAATAAACATATTTATCATACAAAAGAGCCCAAACTCTCAGTGAAGTTTCAAATGTTTACTCAGCGAAGACATCCAGCTGAATATATCCATTCAATACAGTGCCGTGTCCACTTATAACCTTAGCTTATGCCCCCTCCCTTCCACAAAGATGTACTTGAGGACTTTTCCATCACCCAGGATATCTCCGTGCATATCACAGGACTTCTTATCAGCCATGAGTAGGGCTGTTGCAGTGACCGTATTACCGCCACACCGGCAGTTATGAGTCATGACCGCTGTAAATTTTGAGTTAAGGTAATCTGCTCTTATGCACTCTGGACATTGCTAACGATCATCAGGTCCTAATGGCCTGGACCCAGGGCTCTGTTCTCCCTCTAACCATTCTGACATCAATGCAAATTAAATCTAAAATCACATCAAACACTTATCATCAAAACAGTATTGTGCTTTTAAAAACTCACCTCACTGTGATTGATCAATTTGAAGAAAGAATTTCAACGACAGATTGAATGAAACTGAGTGGAAAACATGGTCGTTGTGGATGTTGTTTCAAAGCCTAACAACGAAATGGACAGCGCTTTTTAAGGTGATGATTCATTCAAAACACCCATATTCATATTAAAGCTCATGCATACACATACGCCTATATATGAGCGCAAGCCCCCCCCAAAAAACTATATTCAAATAATGATTGTGCCATTATACAATACATATCCTACCGCATATTATGCATGGCCCAGGTACTTCCAAACTGGGGTATGCGTACCGTCGGGGGTATGCCAAAGAAAAATGTGATTTACGTTCCAAAAAAAAATTATAATAATAACAAAAAACAATTCTTCACATTTTCAAACATATTTTCCAACAGGGCTATACATTTGGGTGATGTTTTTTCTCGCCTGAATGATCTGAATCTAGGATTACAGGGACTCTGCAACTATATTCAATGTGCGGGACAAAAATTGAGGCTGATTAAGAAGTTGGAGCTCTTCTCTGTCCGCATTAACAAGGACAACACACGGGTCTCTCCATCATTGTATGATTTTTTTTTGTGTGCAAATGAACTCAAGCTTACGGACAATGTTGTGTGATGTAGCGAAGAGAGCCTCATCGAAATTGCAGACTTATGTGCATCCTTTCATGCACACCCTTCTCATTAACCTGTGGTGAGTTATTCACAATGTAAGTTGTGAACAAATAAAGTTTTATATGTAAGATGGCTAAATAAAGAGCAAAAGTATTGATTATTATATTATTATTTGTTCCCTGGTCCAAAGAGCTCTTTGTCACTTCCCACAAGCCAGATTGTGACAAAAACCCATACTCATTCTTATGTTTAATAAATGTATCGTATAGTGTGTGTGTGGCAGGCTTACAATGATGGCAAAAAAAAAACATTTGAGAGTGCGCTGACCCTGGTGCTAGTTTTAATGTTTGAAGGGGTACGGGACTATAAAAAGTTTGGGAACCACTGGTCTAGCCTATACTAAAAAATTAAACAAATTCAGAGTTCGCCTACAACTATGAATTTGTATTCGATTTTGAATAGCCTGGTAATAGGGAATTGTTTGAAATTGCATTTGTGTCCCCCCAAGTTTTATCATTGGAATGTGATACAAAACGAGTTAGTGTGCTTTAGGACCATGTGGACGCCTCAGAGCAGTAGGGTAGGCTGTTTGGAGTTTGTCTGACTGGATAAAACAATATGCATACCCCCCCCACGTCTAAAACCAAAGTTGCACCCCTGGTCAATTGAAATAGGTTTTGTGAAAACATGTTACCATTGATGTTCCCAAGCAGATTTAACTTAGTTTCTCAAATTAAGCACTGGGAGACTGCAGGAACAGGGTTGGAGAGCCCATGGCATACAGAGTTTGGGCGGAATATCACCTGTTGTGCAGCGTGAGACTACAAACTCCTCAAACAGTGGTTGATGTGTGGAGTGAAATAGCTGGATTAGCTTACCTGCCATGTACAGTACCAGTCAAAAGTTTGGACACCTATTTCTTCAAGGGTTTTTCCTTTCTATTATTTTCTACACTGTAGAATAATAGTGAAGAGATCAGAACTATGAAATAACTGTCAGGACCCGGTTACGAACTCGGGTCTCCGGTGTGAGAAACAGTCACTTAGTAAACTGAGCCACTAATAGCCGGCAGAACCCAGATGAGGCAGACACAGCAGTATTAGAGACAGTGATTTAATAAAGTAAAAATGTATATCCTCCAAGACAAGGAAAATCCACAGAGGTAAGAACAGCAAGGGGAAAAAACAACCTCAAAAGAATAATCAAAAACAAAACCAGAGTACCTCAAGAAAATCCAACTAGAGAAACAAGAGTTCACAGCATGACTGGGTGCTAACAAACAAACACAGAGCAAAGAACTGAGGAAAACTAAGGGTTTAAATACAATAAAGGGAAACGAGGCACAGGTGCAAATAATAACTGGGAACAAGGGAAAACAAAAGGGTCAAAAAGCACAATGGGGGCATCTAGTGACCAAAACCGGAACAACCCTGGCCAAAGCCTGACAATAACACATATGGAATCACGCAGAAACCAAAAAAGTGAGAAAAAAAAATCTATATACAGTGGGGAGAACAAGTATTTGATAACTTGCAAAATCAGCAGTGTTTCCTACTTACAAAGCATGTAGAGGTCTGTCATTTTTATCATAGGTACACTTCAACTGTGAGAGACGGAATCTAAAACAAAAATCCAGAAAATCACATTGTATGATTTTTAAGTAATTAATTTGCATTTTATTGCATGACATAAGTATTTGATACATCAGAAAAGCAGAACTTAATATTTGGTATAAAAACCTTTGTTTGCAATTACAGAGATCATATGTTTCCTGTAGTTCTTGACCAGGTTTGCACACACTGCAGCAGGGATTTTGTCCCACTCCTCCATACAGACCTTCTCCAGATCCTTCAGGTTTCGGGGCTGTCGCTGGGCAATACGGACTTTCAGCTCCCTCCAAAGATTTTCTATTGGGTTCAGGTCTGGAGACAGGCTAGGCCACTCCAGGACCTTGAGATGCTTCTTACAGAGCCACTCCTTAGTTGCCCTGGCTGTGTGTTTTAGGTCGTTGTCATGCTGGAAGACCCAGCCACAACCCATCTTCAATGCTCTTACTGAGGGAAGGAGGTTGTTGGCCAAGATCTCGCGATACATGGCCCCATCCATCCTCCCCTCAATAAGATACAGTTGTCCTGTCCCCTTTGCAGAAAAGCATTGCCAAAGAATGATGTTTCCACCTCCATGCTTCACAGTTGGGATGGTGTTCTTGGGGTTGTACTCATCCTTCTTCTTCCTCCAAACACGGCGAGTGGAGTTTAGACCAAAAAGCTCTATTTTTGTCTTATCAGACCACATGACCTTCTCCCATTCCTCCTCTGGATCATCCAGATGGTCATTGGCAAACTTCAGACGGGCCTGGACATGCGCTGGCTTGAGCAGGGGGACCTTGCATTTGCTGCAGGATTTTAAATCCATGACGGCGTAGTGTGTTACTAATAGTTTTCTTTGAGACTGTGGTCCCAGCTCCCTTCAGGTCATTGACCAGGTCCTGCCGTGTAGTTCTGGGCTGATCCCTCACGATCATTGATGCCCCACGAGGTGAGATCTTGCATGGAGCCCCAGACCGAGGGCGATTGACCGTCATCTTGAACTTCTTCAATTTTCTAATAATTGCCCCAACAGTTGTTGCCTTCTCACCAAGCTGCTTGCCTATTGTCCTGTAGCCCATCCCAGCCTTGTGCAGGTCTACAATTTTATCCCTGATGTCCTTACACAGCTCTCCGGTCTTGGCCATTGTGGAGAGGTTGGAGTCTGTTTGATTGAGTGTGTAGACAGGTGTCTTTTATACAGTTAACGAGTTCAAACAAGTGCAGTTAATACAGGTAATGAGTGGAGAACAGGAGGGCTTCTTAAAGAAAAACTAACAGGTCTGTGAGAGACGGAATTCTTACTGGTTGGTAGGTGATCAAATAATTATGTCATGCAATAAAATGCAAATGAATTACTTAAAAATCATACAATGTGATTTTCTGGATTTTTGTTTTAGATTCCGTCTCTCACAGTTCAAGTGTACCTATGATAAAAATGACAGACCTCTACATGCTTTGTAAGAAAACCTGCTAAATCGGCAGTGTATCAAATACTTGTTCTCCCCACTCTAGATTTTACATTTTAGATTCTTCAAAGTAGATACCCTTTGCCTTGACGATAGCTTTGCACACTCTTGGCATTCTCTCATCCAGCTTCATGAGGAATGCTTTTCAAACAGTCTTGAAGGGGTTTCCACAAAAGCTGAGCACTTGTCTGCTTTTCCTTCACTCTGCAGCCAATTCATCCCACACCATCTCAATTGGGTTGAGGTCGGGTGATTGTGGAGGCCAGATCATCTGATGCAGCACTCAATCACACTCCTTCTTGGTCAAATAGCACTTACACAGCCTGGAAGTGTGTTGGGTCATTGTTCTGTTATAGTATCAAGGCACAAGGCGAGACCCAAATGCAGACACAGGAGGCAGATGGTTGGAGTCTTACAATGTTTATTAATCCAAAGGGGTAGGCAAGAGAATGGTCAGGAACAGGAAAAAAGGTCAAAACCAGATCAGAGTCCAGGAGGTACCGAGTGGCAGACAGGTTCATGGTCAAGGCAGGCAGAATGGTCAGGCAGGTACAAAGTCCAGAAACAGGCAAGGGTCATTACCGGGAGGACTAGAAAAAGGAGAATGAACAAAGCAGAAGAACGGGGAAAACGATGGTTGACTTGGAAACATACAAAACGATCAGGCAGAGAGAGACAGGAAACACAGGGATAAATACACCGGGTGAAGGTAAGCAACACCTGGAGGGGGTTGCGACAATCACAAGGACAGGTGAAACAGATCAGGGCGTGACAGATAGTACCACTAAGCGCAAACCAGATGGGATGGCGTATCGCTGCAGAATGCTGTGGTAGCCATGAGGGTTAAGTGTGCCTTGAATTCTAAATAAATCAGACAGTGTCACCAGCAAAGAACCCCAACATCATCCCACCTCCTCCTCCATGCTTCACGGTGGGAACCACACATGCAGAGATCATCCATTCACCTACTCTGCATCTCACAAAGACATGACGGTTGGAACCAAAATCTCCAATTTGGACTCATCAGACCAAAGGACAGATTTCCACAGGTCTAATGTCTATTGCGTGTGTTTCTTGGCCCAAGCAAGTCTCTTCTTATTATTGGTGTCCTTTAGTAGGGTTTTTTTTCCAGCAATTTGACCATGAAGGCCTGATTCACGCAGTCTCATCTGAACAGTTTATGTTGAGATGTGTCTGTTACTTGAACTCTGTGAAGCACTTATTTGGGCTGCAATCTGAGGTAACTCTGGGTCTTCCTTTCCTGTGGCGGACCTCATGAGAGCCAGTTTCATCATAGCGCTTGATGGTTTTTGCGACTACATTTGAAGAAACGTTCAAAGTTCTTGAAATTTTCTTAAAGTAATGATGGACTGTCGTTTCTCTTTGCTTATTTGAGCTGTTCTTGCCATAATATGGACTTGGTCTTTTACCAAATAGGACTATCTTCTGTATACCACCCCTAACTTGTCACAACACAACTGATTGGCTAAAATGAATTAAGAAGGAAAGAAATTCCACAAATTAACTTTCAACAAGACACACCTGTTAATTCTAATGCATTCCAGGTGACTATCTCATGAATCTGGTTGAGAGAATGCCAAGAGTGTGCAAATCTGTCATCAAGACAAAGGGCGGCTACTTTGATGAATCTCGAATATAAAATACATTTTGATATGTTTAACACTTTTTTGGTTACTACATGATTCCATATGTGTTATTTCATAGTGTTGATGTGTTTGCTATTATTCTACAATGTAGAAAATAGTACAAATAAAGAAAATCCTTAAAAGATTATGTGTCCAAACTTTTGACTGGTACTGTATTTTCTCCCCTGCCCCTGTTACTACCCATTTGATAAAGGATCATTCTAAATCGAAACTGGTTTGACATATTAATAAAGACCAGATTCAATTGAGCATAGTCTGAATAGGGAAAATATGATAACTTGATGAGAGAACAGCATGTGCAGTCTGAGGTAAGGAAGAGAGTGCATGCTTTTTTTTGTGACTTTCTCAAAGCACCAATAGCGTATAGTCACATCATGCAGCCTATAGTCACATCATACAGCCTATAGTCACATCATGCAGCCTATAGTCGCATCATGCAGCCTATAGTCACATCATGCAGCCTATAGTCACATCATACAGCCTATAGTCACATCATGCAGCCTATAGTCACATCATGCAGCCTGTAGTCACATCATACAGCATGTAGTCACATCATACAGCCTATAGTCACATCATGCAGCCTATAGTCACATCATACAGCCTATAGTCACATCATGCAGCCTATAGTCACATCATGCAGCCTGTAGTCACATCATACAGCATGTAGTCACATCATACAGCATGTAGTCACATCATACAGCCTATAGTCACATCATACAGCCTATAGTCACATCATACAGCCTATAGTCACATCATACAGCCTATAGTCACATCATGCAGCCTATAGTCACATCATACAGCCTAGTCACATCATACAGCCTAGTCACATCATACAGCCTAGTCACATCATACAGCCTAGTCACATCATACAGCCTAGTCACATCATACAGCCTAGTCACATCATACAGCCTAGTCACATCATACAGCCTATAGTCACATCATACAGCCTAGTCACATCATACAGCCTATAGTCACATCATACAGCCTATAGTCACATAATACAGCCTATAGTCACATCATACAGCCTATAGTCACATAATACAGCCTATAGTCACATCATACAGCCTATAGTCACATCATACAGCCTAGTCACATCATACAGCCTATAGTCACATCATACAGCCTAGTCACATCATACAGCCTAGTCACATCATACAGCCTATAGTCACATCATGCAGCCTATAGTCACATCATACAGCCTAGTCACATCATGCAGCCTATAGTCACATCATGCAGCCTATAGTCACATCATACAGCCTATAGTCACATCATGCAGCCTATAGTCACATCATACAGCCTATAGTCACATCATACAGCCTATAGTCACATCATACAGCCTATATATGTTTTGATTTCAAAGACATTCTAAGGTTTGTATCATTCACAACTAAATTTGCCAAATAACTCAAAATCTAGCATTTAAGACCTGTTTCAAATGATCACGTTTACACTCAACATAGCTATTTCGCTCCAGAAAGCAAAACATATCCTTTCTATTTTAAGTTAAATTATATTCTTATCAATATAAAATCATACAGTATACTATCAAATTAAGGCGCGGGACTTATAAGCATATATTGTCTGCTAAATGAACAAGCCTATAGCCTATGACATGGCGCATAGCCAGATAACATATTCTCATATTCTGAAATACATTTTCTACTTATCATGATGTTTCTTTAGACCTGCCTAAAAGAATGGATTTATTGTGATGGTGTATATTTAATTGATTTATTGGACTGTAGATGTGTGGTGGCCTTTAGATGCTAAATGTGTTAATTAATGGTCAATTACCGTGAGACAGTTTTTTGCTTAACAATAACCGGCACAGCCATCGTCAGGAGGCCTTGAGTTATTGGAAGTGCACATTCCTACAGTCCACTGCAGTCCACTATAGGGTTATACACAAAGAGCTTGAACCTAACACTACATTCAATCTTTAAGGATATAAACACAATCTATTCATACTTAGAGGATATAATGATATAAAACAGTAAAGATATAAAACAGTCATTTACAATCTAGCAACATGAATAAATTAAAATGTCCACCTTGCGGGAGAGCATATTGTTACTCCATCTTGGTCTTAATAACACACCAATTCAATAGCGGGCTGTGACCTTAGACTTGGAGCTCAGGGTCAGTTTTTCAAAAGTTATTTGGATGTCGGCTATCGGATAGGATTAAATGCATAGAAATAGAAGGATCGAACAGACAAATCCTCAACTTGAATGGGGAACTCTTGTTTTATTCATTCTGTTTTGATGCATTTACTCCTATCCGATAGACGAAATCCAGATGGGTCCAGTTTTTCAAAAATGACCTGAGTGTTTCTCCTAACTCGCTCCTGTTACAGTATGTAACAATGCTACCAGGTTGACATAGATGTGTGGTATACACGGCTATTCCGGAAATTGGCATCAAGGAACTTTTCTCTTTCTGATCAATTTAGCAACAGAGGTCACAAGCCCTGTCATCCCTGCTGTACGGTATTTTTCAATCCAATTAGTAGAACAGGAGATGAGTTGTCCAACCTTGTGAAGGTATAAGACAGAGAAACGGAGCCAGCGGGGGACAGAGTGTACTGCTGGTAGGCTACTCAGCATTCTACTGATCACGATGGCATTGCAACTTGTCAAACACTCCGGAATGACTCAACAGCACACTCTAATCAGAGAGATACTGGAGCTTGTGTTGTTGCTGTAAGAGAGTACTATCACAGCCCTGAACTTAAGGTCAGGAAGTCCTACCACAACGATTGCCAATGACATGGTACTCTACAGTCTGGCCAAAATATTTTCAATTACCTTTATTGGTGGTGTGTTCTTTTGTTCTCTTTAATGTCTAGCCAGCGTTAATTAAATCCTTAATTGCATTTTAATTGGGAATAAGGTGCCATTTGCAATAACAGCAAGGGCAAGAGGCTCGGCCAATGACAGGTGGATGACAAAAGGTCGATAATGAATTAAGATCAACAATGAAAAGGTCCATCATAAAGAAACCTCTAAACAATCATTTACAGCCGCCATTTTGTTGAGCTCATGTCCCTTATTGTTTCTCCTTAATCTATCATGCATCACATTTTGATGAAGAGTCTCGCTTCACTTATTTCATTAACTTTATTACTAATAATATATTTCATTATGCCCATTATTAAATAGAATTGCAATCTGCTTATGATAGCCCACGTCCAAACAGTTAATTAACTAAATGAATGGTGAAACCCAACTAAAAAAACACAACAATTTGCATACAGTAATTGAATGTCACTATTAGTTATTCTGCTTTCTTGAAAGGATGGATGGGCACTATATACACACCATGGTCTTCAATGAAGAATGATACGTGCATGCAAGTGTGTGTGAGGGTAAAAAACACGCATGCACACGCACACAAGCATACGCACAGACACACACACAGACACACACACAGACACACACACAGACACACACTGTCTGCAATGTTAAATACAATTATCTCCAGACTAATCTACAACATTGACTTCGACAGTTCATGTTACGCTTCAGTCCTTGAAGGCAAATTGTAACTAACTCTCTGCCTTGGGGCACATCAGCTGTGGTGCATCGGGTCAATCACATGTCCACAAGCTGAATAGCAACCATTCAATGGAATGCCTCATGAGATTCATTTCATAACCATCCACACTTTGTTTACCACAACAAAAAAACAAATGTTGGGATGAATTCAAAGCGGTAAGCATCATGTCCTAAAGATACTTCCTACTGTACGCTTTAGATGCACAATGGCAGTTCAGACCAAACCAAGATGGCTTCCACTATAAATATCAAGTCATACAATATACCCGTGAGCAAGAAAATGTCATTTTCCCACCTCACTGCTCCTGCTATAGCACCTTTTGCAGAGCATCAATATCTCTGGTGAAGATCACATAGCACATGGCAGGAGCTCCATCTCGGCAAGGAGATATATTTCATAGACAAAGTGAGGCAGGAGGGCCAAGAAAGAGGATCTTTGCTCGCTCTTAATGAGGCTAAGTAAAAAGGATGGGCCTTTTTCCTCTCCTTTCCCCCCTCCTTCAGCCCCTGAGAAGCCTGTCCAGGCACGATAAAGGGGAAGAAATGGAATTCTTTATGGAAGTGGCACTAGCTCGAGCTCCGGAGAGATGAGGGAAGACTCCAGAAAAAGAGAGAGTTAGATGTGCTAACATCATCCTCTAACGACAAATGTGTTTCAGCCCTCTGTCGTTTCATTCCTCTTATCTGACTGAGGAAACTTTCTTTCTCGCCCATTTCCAGTTTTATGTGCCTAGCTAGCTACTTAATTTCCTCATACAGATGTGGTGTTTCATCCACCTCTCCTCTCTCTGTCTGTTATTTTGTCTTCATCCGCTTTTGTTCTCAACTCCATGGCCCCCTTTCCCCAACTCCCCTGTGCTAAATCACCACACTTCACATACAAATTAAAACTGAAATTGGACAGGGGCCATCCCCTATCATAAAATGTTTACACATTTCAAACTAAAAATGTTAATACTTTGCCTCAAAATCTAAATCCCGAAAGCTTGATACATTTCTTCAGCAAAATATTATATTTTTAGGGTTTGTGCTTTGGATGCTATCCTGCAATTAAGCTTCAAACAGAGCATCAATATGTTTTTATTATGAAGAGATATGATGTTTGAAGATAACACACAGTTTGGTTTATTTTGTCAGTAAGCTGACTGGGTGAGGAAGGGAACATTTTGTTCCAGATTCTCTGCTCCCTGGGGTTAGACAGACCAGCTGCAGACATGACTGACTGACCACTTGTCACAGGGAAAACAAAAACACAAAATTAAGCAAACCAAATCATATTTCCAGATGGTGTGGCAAAAATAGCATTATTTAAATCAGACATTCACACTCTGCAACCTCCCAATATGACCTGTAGCAGCCAGGTTAATGACAGTGGGATGGAGGTTTCATTTCATCCCCTGTTAAACCCTGGGCCCATAACAACCCTAGCCATCTACAGGTGTTGTCCTGTCACTCTCAATTAAACGCCCAGCCATCCAGCCACGGAGCTACCAGACCGAACTACACACAACAAGAGTCAGGGCATCATTAGCCATGGGTCAAACAGCATTAGGTTCCAACACCCATACAGTCATGGCTAGGTGCACAGTACATTTTGCAGTGTTAAATCAACCCATAAAGAGTACATTTTAACACTATATCAGAGTACATATGGTCCCACTCTACAGAGTGTAAAAAGTACTCTGATTATAGTGTTAATGTAACACTCCATAGTATAAAAAATTACACTTGGGGTAATTAACGCTCAGTGTTATTTTTATTCAACACTAGGTAGACTCAACAAAATGACGTTGCCACGAGCAGCACCGCAGATATTGAGATGAACGAGATGCAGGACTTCACCAGGGCACCAGAACAGCAGAGAAGTTGAGCCTCATGCTTCAACGATCTTAGTTCCAGAATTTGAAATTGACCTAGTGGGCTGTTTACCTTCTGCATCTAGGCCATATCGCTGAGTCTAACTTTAAGACTGTATGGTGTAAAGCCTAATTTGCATATTTCACATGGTGCCTTTTCTTTGAGTGAATTGTAGAGTTACCACATATGACTGTATTTGTTAGTAACAGTGACATGGTTGTTGAATTATTTCATTTTAAAGGCCTGTGCCTTTCACCAAATGTGTAGCTCGGTGTGTGTTATCATTCAAATGTAACTTTATGACAATTAGTGATGGGCAGTTCGAGTCTTTTCAGTGAGCCGGCTCATTTGGCTCCGTTCACATAAAAGAGCAAGCTCCCTGTCACTCCTCCACTAACCTCTCTGATTTCCAGTGCGTACTGGGGTATCAGCCGGTTCTGGGACAGTGGCATCAGAGCCAGATCGAAGCTCCTGCGGTGGACGAATGGTTTAAGCGCTCGGAGGAGACCTGGGACGCCGCCCATGTGCACCTACAACGGGCCGTGAGGAGGCAAAAGGCGAGGGCGCCGACCGCCACCGCAGCGAGGCCCCGGTGTTCGCACCGGGGGACTGGGTCTGACTCTCGACCCTCCACCTGCCCTGCCGGAAAATGGGCCTGCGGTTTGTGGGGCCATTCAAAGTCCTGAGGAGACTGAACGAGGTATGCTACAGGTTACAGTTTCCCCCAGATTACCGTATTAATCCCTCGTTCCATGTGTCTCCTCAGGCCGGTGGTGGCTGGTCCACTCCAGGAGTCTGAGGTGCGGGAGGTTCCTCTGCCCCCTCTGGACATCGAGGGGGCCCCGGCGTATGCTGTTCGAGCCATCGTGGACTCGAGGCGTCGGGCGAGGGGCCTTCAGTACCTCGCGGAGTGGGAGGGGTACGGTCTGGAGGAGAGATGCTGGGTGCCGGTGGAGGATGTTTTGACCCTTTGTTGCTGCGGGAGTTCCACCGTCTCCATCCGGGTTGCCCTGCGCCTCGTCCTCCGTGTCGTCCCCAAGGTCCCCATTTGTTTTGTCTTAGTCTTACACACCTGGTTTCACTCATCCAATTACCTGTTTATTATTTAACCCTATTTGCCTTGTACGTTGATTACTCATTTCTGCTGTCCTACGCATGACTCTTCACATCAGCTACACACATGACCCCATTACACTCCGAAATGGCTCTTCCAACCTAGAACCATGACAAAAGTGCTCATCTCCAATGTAAAGCCCAAAAGAAAGGATATAAATACATTATTACCTGGCTAATTATTATAAGGCCTGAAAATATCTGCATGGACCAGTTGCACTCTCCCCACTATTTATTGTTTCTGCAGTGAAGGTTCACCCTCGCTACATAATTATTTTGTAACTTATCTGCTTATCTGTAACTTACAAATCAAGGAGTCTAATGTTGCGATTCAGTTCCCATAGTTAACCAAAAAGATCTGTTCAAAAAGAGCGGTTTGTTTGAGAACAACCCATCACTAATGACAACACAATACATTCACTGAGTCTACAAAACATTAGGAACACTAATATTGAGTTGCACCCCCCTTTGTCCTCAGAACAACCTCAATTCTTTGGGGCATGGACTCTACAAGGTGTCGAAAATGTTCCACAAGGATGCTGGCCTTGCTGACTCCAATGCTTCCCACATGGGAAACTGTTGAGCGTGAAAAAACCTGAAGCGTTACAATTCTTGACACAATCAAACCAGTGCGCATGCCTGGCACATTCTACCATACCCCGTTCAAAGGCACTTAAATCTTTTGTCTTGCCCATTCACCCTCTGAATGGCACACATACACAATCCATGTCTCAATTGTCTCAAGGCATAACAATTCTTCTTTAACCGGTCTCCTCTCCTTCATCTCCACTGATTGAAGTAGATTTAACAAGTGACATCAATAAGGGATCATAGCTTTCACCTGGATTCACCTGGTTAGTCTATGTCATGGAAAGAGAAGGTGTTCCTAATGTTTTGTACACTCAGTGTATATCATGAGGCCTTACTTTGATGGCTTAGTTTTACCCTAACACAGTGGTGTTAGGAAACTCCTGGTTTACAGGCCACATCAGGCCCACAAGTCACATTATGATGGCTTGCAAAGTGTTGTGTAACTCATATTGGAATCTAGCCAGAGTTAGACCATCCAACAGTTGAAATGTGTATGTACCTGCATTCAGAATGATATCCAGGGTTAGGAAACTTGATAGCAAAGACTACCTAAACTATTTAAACTGAAACAACCATTTCAGTAAAAAAGGTACAAACCGATTGGATTTTTTGTATTTATGTATTTTATCTTTATGTAGCATAAAAGTAATCAATTGGTTGATTAATCCCAGCCATGCTATCCCAACCATGCTATCCCAGCCATGCTATCCCAGCCATGCTACCCCAGCCATGCTATCCCAACCATGCTATCCCAACCATGCTATCCCAACCATGCTATCCCAACCATGCTATCCCAACCATTCTATCCCAACCATGCTATCCCAACCATGCTATCCCAACCATGCTATCCCAGCCATGCTATCCCAACCATGCTATCCCAGCCATGCTATCCCAACCATGCTATCCCAACCATGCTATCCCAGCCATGCTATCCCAACCATGCTATCCCAACCATGCTATCCCAACCATGCTATCCCAACCATGCTATCCCAACCATGCTATCCCAACCATGCTATCCCAGCCTTGCTATCCCAACCATGCTATCCCAACCATGCTATCCCAGCCTTGCTGCCCAGAAAATAATAAGTAATGCTGTACACTTGCTGCCTTGAATCAGGTTTGAAGGCGAGGAAGAGCAATCAAAGATTAATCAACCAATTAATCAACCAAAACACAGACATTGAGAACAATCCTAAAAAACATCTACCTGCAGTAGAGCATGCTGGGAAATATGAGTGGGTGTAGTTTTGATGGGACTGTTTCACTCTCCACAGTGTAAAACAATAACTCTGGTTATTAACACCAACACTGGCGGTTATTTTACACCACTGACTGTTAATTTCACTCTTACAGAGCGAATTTAACTCCTGAATCAAGATTATAAATGTTACACTGAAAAATCAACACTGGTCATGTTGCTGTGTTGGTGAGCACACAGCACACTGGTGCAGCTAGATGTCAGAGCAGGTCAAGATGGATACAACTCAAACAGCCATACTATCCGAGCCTTGCTTCCCCAGCCTTGCTATCCCAGCCATGCTATCCCAGCCATGCTGCCCAGAAAATAATAAATAACGCTGTAAACTTGCTGCCTTGAATCAGGTTTGAAGGCGAGGAAGAGCAATACGAGCTCGTAATGAAAATAAAAAACATGATGCTTGGTTGAATTAAAGATCATGTTTGGCCATCTGCCCAGCCTCCATCAGATGAAGAGACTGTTGCTTCTATAGCCTAACTATGGGGAGTTTCCAACTGTTTACACAATACTGTATATACTGTATATGTTTTGCAAAGGCTGGTTTATTCAGGTAAAAAATATCCTTTGATCCAAGATGATTATGGAGAATGTAGCTACATTTATGCTTTAGTGTAGATAATTGCAATGTAGCTGTCAAGACTTCGCTTCTGACTAAGAGCATAGAGAACTGAGCTAAAAACAGCCTTTTTGTAAGCTGTCTTAAGCCATTAACCATGAACAGTCAACCTTCTCATTTGAATGTTCTGATTGGTTCCTCACACCTTCATACGTCTTACTGAAAAATACAAAGGATAACATAATTCCATGCAGTGCAGGAAAATATGATAAATACAATGCATTATTTGTCACAGTGTGCATGCACAACAGAACATTTCATTTCACAGACTTTATTGATGCACAGTTTGTGCTCATAATTCAATAACTTCTTCAAGGGTGGGAAAGCATTTTCCAATCCTACCCACTAAACCTTGCAGAGATAATGATACACTTACTGAATCTATAAATTATGCCGTTTTGGAAGCATTTCCTTTCACATACAACAACGTTCAAAATCCATATTATTGGGCGACTTCAATTCGAGCAGTCTTTGTTTACTGTGGAGGTTAGTTATCGGTCTTGGAAGTCTTGCAAAGCCATTATAGCTGTAGTGACCCAAGAGCAATCTGAGAGCAGAATAGACAGCGGCAGTGGCGCTGGCAGAATAGACATTAAGATCCCTTGATGTAGCCAATCAAGTTGCAATACAGTTGTTAGTCTCATTGGAAGATATATAATTTCAAATAATTCAATTTTCATTCAAATGTTCCAAAGAAATCTTTATTGAAAGGGTTTCTATAACAACTCAGCCTAACAACAACACATCAGTATCCAGAAGCACACTCTTCAATATCGTTGGACCCTAATAGCACACCTTGGGAGCACTCTCCCAACCTCGAATGCATTACCCAACTATAGAGATATAGTTTATCATCACAACAGGGAAAGTTTGAAACAGCATGATGGGTATCGGCAACAACTTAAGTTACCACACACCTCTCACTGTTACAAATCATGAGATGGGGCACAGGGTAGGAAGGATGAATGTGCATCTAGCGGTATCTAACTTCCCTCGTCCTTGCAGGGGTTGGTTAGGCTGCCTGGGAGGGAGCAGAGCAGCGGAGGGAATGGGATGAGATGAAAGGGATTCATTCTCCAACAGTTTGAGGTTAACAGCTTGTCATTGGGCTTCCTTATCTGATGCCTAAGATCGATGGCAGAGTGGCCAGTGACCACAAACACATCCGTTCTCTAACCCCACAATGAACAATCCTGCCAATCCCCAGTATATCGGCAGCAGGGGTGAATGGTGATATAAAATCATTAACCACCCTCCTCAATTGCTGTCCAGGGCCTGTATTCTTGTTTTTCTCCCAATACTGCATACATGGAGGACATCCAAGGGTTTGGCAGAGGACGATGCCAATTACAAATCATGTTTTTCATTCGTATTGTACTGAGAAATGAGAAATGTCATGCTTTTGGAAGAAAGTTTGATCGATGGAGGGAATGACTGCACATGTCTTTCATTCTTACGAATCTGTTTCTATAGGCTACTACTTTGTTGAGCAGGAGGTAAGATGAGCCACTGAAGCGGTGAGTGTGTCCAGGTGTCTGTAGAAAGGTCACCAAGGGGTATTATAACTGTGGGATGTCTTAAAGGTTACCGCCATCATGCTCCATCCAATATTAATAACACCAGACTACCTAGCAAGACCCCCTGCAGGTAAACAAGACCATTTAGAAAAGGAGGTGTCATAAGGATCCATAGAGGACTATTACAGAGTACTTTGTGTCAATGTACTTCAAGCCAAACCTCTTCTAGTGTTACCTCATGTCTAGTGTAGGAAACAAGTGAAAGCTAAACCACTGTACAGAAGTGAATATGTCGTCTTTTCAAACCCAGACATTCTTCAGGATTTCTTTCGAAAGGTCACACAGTCAGGTAGTCAATGACCCTTTGCCCTTGTGTTTCTAGTGTTTTCCATGACTTTATCGATCCAGTGACGACATCAAGGAGAGCTTAAAGGTTATAGCCAAGCAGGCCATATTTTGCGTTGTCTACCTGTATGTCTAGGTCCAGGATATTATAATGACTGGCTTTCATAGCAGCCAAGACAAATGTTTTGCTATTAAAAATGCTAATAAACACAAGGCCTTGTCCTCTATAAGGATTTGGAATAGTCTTCCTCCGGCTAATATTTTACAAATGTGCATTGCTCAAACCACTCCCAAAATGGAAATATTTGCCTGTTAAATGGGTGGTATAAACAATGGTAAAGAAAATATCAAAATGTGAATTAATCTTTTGCTGGCGAGTCACGGACAACAGGCATTTGTTTAAGACAAAGGCAAAGACAGATGTTGGCCAGATGTTTATGTGCATGTAAAACGCTGCCACCTTACGTATTGCCAAACATTTACATATTGAACTGATAGAGAAATTGATAATGATTCATTTTCAACCTAAACTTTTTGGTTGCTACTGCTCTATCTTCTTACTGGTTAAGTCCCATCCCTGGAATCATTTCCATCATTGCTGTTTCCATGCCACAAATGTGGATTAGACCCCAAATCTGGTATTCAAAATGGAATGCAAATAAGCTAAACCTCAAAGCTGTTGCCTGTGGCTTTTTAAATAGGGTACAGTGCCTTGCAAAAGTATTCATCCCCCTTGGTGTTTTTCCTATTTTTTGCATTACAAACTGTAATTTAAATGGATTTGGATTTCATGTAATGGACATACACAAAATAGTCCAAATTAGTGAAGTGAAATGAAAAAAAGAACTTGTTTCAAGAGATGTAAAAAATATATATAATAATTGGTGCTTGCATATGTATTCACCCTCTTTCCTATGAAGCCCCTAAATAAGATCTGGTGCAACCAATTACCTTCAGAAGTCACACAATTAGTTAAATAAAGTCCACCTGTGTGCGATCTAAGTGTCACATGATCTGTCATATGATCTCAGTATATATACACCTGTTCTGAAAGGCCCCCGAGTCTGCAACACCACTAAGCAAGGGGCACCACCAAGCAAGCGGCACCTTGAAGACCAAGGAGCTCTCCAAACAAGTCAGGGACAAAGCTGTGGAGAAGTACAGATCAGGGTTGGGTTACTGGTCAGAATTGAAGAAATGATGGATGGCGCTAAATACAGGGAAATTCTTGAGGGAAACCTGTTTCAGTCTTCAAGAGATTTGAGACTGGGATGGAGGTTCACCTTCCAGCAGGACAATGACCCTAAGCATACTGCTAAAGCAACACTCGAGTGGTTTAAGGGGAAACATTTAAATGTTTTGGAATGGCCTAGTCAAGCCCAGACCTCAATCCAATTGAGAATCTGTGGTATGACTTAAAGATTGCTGTACACCAGCGGAACCCATCCAACTTGAAGGAGCTGGAGCAGTTATGCCTTGAAGAATGGGCATAAATCCCAGTGGCTAGATGTGCCAAGCTTATAGAGACATACCCCAAGAGACTTGCAGCTGTAATTGCTGCAAAAGGTGGCTCTACAAAGTATTGACTTGGGGGGGGGGGGGGTGAATAGTTATGCACGCTCAAGTTGTCTTATTTGTTATTTGTTTCACAATAAAAGAACATCTGCATCTTCAAAGTGGTAGGCATGTTGTGTAAATCAAATGATAAACTCCCCCAATACATCTATTTTAATTCCAGGTTGTAAGGCAACAAAATAGGAAAAACGCCAAGGGGGTGAATACTTTCGCAAACCACTGTAGTTTGTAGTGCTCTCTCAGCCAATGCTTTACCCTCAGGAGCAGAGCGGGTGTCTTTCTTTGTTGTTGTATTTATGCAACAACGTAATACTATACAGTTCAAGACCCCGCCCTTCTCCATAGCACAAAGCCATGGCTTCTTAAGGTGGGCCTAAGGACTTGACTAAAATCTGAATACCAAATATTGCGAAGAACAAATCTCCTGCTTAAACGTGCAGGTCCTCTTTTACAGAGCAAACAAATCAATGCACAAAATAAGAGAATGTTATCTTCCTCTTAGCTTAAGGCACAGAGAATAAAGGTATATTGGTGCTGCCAACACACCTCCGCGGCTTTAAAAATGGCCTCAGTCTGCTGCTCTTTTGACCTAGCTAAGAGGTCCCAAAGTAGAAAATCGTCTCGCTGCAACAAACTGCCATACATTCACACAACCTTGTAGGAAGAGAATGTACAAGTATTCCTTCCTTCCCACTATATGGCATACCTCCAACACAGTTCAGTGAACTGTGCATCCCCCTAAGGCTCTGAAAAGCCCCTCAGACCCGACCCTCCTGCAGCCTTGATCTTGTGTTTAACAATAGATGGTGGTCAGGCCAGCTAGTTACTGTTTCCTCTCCCTTTACGGAGCCTCCTAGGCCAGGCTACAAGGCCACTGGACCTGGATACCTCAGCAGCAACTTCCCTTTTCTATTCTGCACTGGGCTCCATGGTGGTAAGAGAGAGCTTTGATGGTATCTTTCGGCAGTTGATATCCTTTCAAAGTAAATGAAAAATAATTTCCCCAAAACTGACAAAGGTCAGTGAGGAAGTATTGTACACTTTCTTCTTAGCGTGTCTGTATAATGCCTGTATTCCCATTGATCAAAACAATATACTATGCACGTATTTTCAGGGATGAGAACTCCATAAGTAAGGAGACAATAGATATCAGACTGTGAATAAGGCATACAATCCATCTATTTAATTCAGAATGAGACTGGGCCTAAAACATAATCTAAATAAGCATCAGAATTGCAGTGCAATACCCCGAATCTCACTTGGCGTCAAATATGCACCAGATTACTTCTATGGTATATCTGGCCTGAAAATATCTCCAGGACAATGAGTGGCAATATAGTGAAACCTTGAAGGAAGACTTTGAACTGAATTATGAACCCAAACGAACAAGAATTTAAAAAGAAAATACCCATGTAGATGCATTCACTGAAGTCTGGTTCTCAGTATAAGCGAATCATCTCAGGAGAGAGAGAGAGAGAGAAAGGTAGGGTTAATGCTTGTTCATTTAGCCTACATTGGATATCAATTTGGGGAGTGTTTCTGCGAGCAGCCTCATCGGAGAGTATCGATTTATTGATTTATGAGTTAAGTTGAAACTGCACCATGGGAAAAAGAGCCTCGTTCTGTTTATATGGGAATCGATACTACAACTCTAAATGGTGAGAAATGTGTGTGTGTGAGAGAGAGAGAGAGAGAGAGATGTTGGAACATTACACAAGGTTACTGCCTAAACTCTGTGATTTGATTTAGGATCACTTTTACCATATAACAGGCAACAGCCTCTGTTTCCCAGGTAGAAAACAAGACCAAGGAATAAGAAGGAGAAAGAAATTGAAGGATTTATTCACAATACCGTATTGCTATTGCATTATATATCAATCACAGTGTATTACTCCTGGGTTGTTCAAATATCTGCACCATTGATATATCAGACCATCTTAGTTCATCATTTCACTTGTCAGTTTTTGTGTGAGAGTCGAGGGGAAATAACATTAAATGTATCCAAAATATCAATATGTTATAGAAATGTCACCATAAAGATTCATTTTCGATAAGTTATTCCATTCAGGGTCAGATAAAAGATTGAAATAATATGAGAGAAATCTCATCTAATGACTTTCCCAGCTGTGGATGAAATATTAAACAGAGGCCTCTCGGGCACACTAGCTATGTGATTCTTCTTCTTTTTTTTTTTAACAACATTTTAAGTGAAGTTAATTGCTTTAAGAAAACGGGAGAGAGGGAAATAATTGTATTGTATTATGGTGCATAGGTTTGCATTATGTGTATTGGGCTGTATTCCTGATGCATTAGAATGAATGCAAGTGTTGCATTAGCTATTATGAATGGGCCTAAAACATAGATACACTCAAAAGACAATGGCTAATATAGACACCTACGACCTTTAAAGCAGAGTGGACTGCCTATTGCTGTCACACTTTAAGCATAGTATATTTTATAAAGGCTACATAAACCATTCATAAACCCTTCATCGATTCTTAATTTGACCCTCATTTGAAATGAAAGAGAATTATCTTTCTTTTATGTAGGCCTACCATTTATGAGGATTGGGGTTTACTTCCAGGCTGTCCAGGTTCTGAAGAATCCCCAGTCTAGACTATCCTTTACCGCTGCAGCCATCTATCTCAGAGACGGTCTTCTGACCCAAACTCATTCTATTTTTTATCGTCTATTGTCACCAGGCTTGTTCAAATGTACCTCACTCTCTAGAGAATGAGACAGAAAGAGAGCGAGAGAAAATAAGAAAAGCCTGCTGTTATACAGATACATTTTCTCTTTGGTCAGAATGCAATAGGTCCATTTATAGTGCTTTCAGAAATGTAATCTAGCTTGGCGGTGGAGAAATGTAGCCTGCCTTGGCTTCAGATGATTCTGATAGCAGAGTGATAACAGGTAAAGCCCTAGACGTTCTGCTGAGCATCCTGAACAGTGTTTACTCCCAACTCTGTCCTTTCTGCTGTCTGTGTGTGGCGATGACAATGCAGCCAGGGAGATTTGCCCACCTCCTTTCTGCCAATGTCCTCCCAGGCTGATGAGATGCTTAAGCAATGTTAACAGAATACAGAGCGATGGGTGGAGAAGAGTGGGAATTACAAAATGCTGAGCAGCAATCTCCTTTACAGCATTCCTTAGGCGGGCTCTTGGACCCTAAACACATTGACTCTCTCCCTGAGGGTGGAATAGGGGTAGATACGAATGTAAATGGACTGGAAAAAGAGACTGCTGAGTCCACACACAGATGGTTGTGTCAAGCTGGCACTGGCAGGGTGGCACGTGGATGCCTTGGCACACCGCAGCATCTGGCACGGGTGGCATGGAGGAAAGCACACCCCGCCAGAGTTGGTTTATCTCACCACCCAGCATTCAGGAAGACAATAGCTGTGGAAATGCAGTTTCCGCCTCTCCGCCCTCCCCTGCTGGGGTGTTGGTTTGGGCCGTGCGCGGGGAGGGAGGGTCAGGGTTTTATGGTAATCTCCTTCTGTGGGTGACAGAATTACTCTGGGCTGGGTGGTCGCTGGGAAGAGAAGAGAGCGTCTTTCACTAAACAAATGAGAGGTTTTACTGACTAAATGAGAGGCCGTTTCCTGTGGCAGCACAGCTCTCACTAAACTAAAGCACACTTGAATGAATCGATTGAGTTCCCACCTTCTCTGGCTAACAATCCCTTCCCAAATATAGTTGGCAGACTGCAATCTCCATGTGATTATGTAATTGGTCTTAAGCTTAGTGTTCTTCTCAGGAATAATAATGGTGATTATGTAACAGACAAATAACATGGCTGCCTAGAGGAGAAGAGGAACCTGGATGCAGCCTGAAGCCCAGAACCAAGGATAACAGAAAACTCAACAATAGGTTTTGATTACATGATGGAAATGACAGAAAATAAACCATGTTAAGTGGTATTCAACTTACTGAGCTTTTCTATCGCTCTCTTTCCTTTTGAGTAGTTGTCGGTATCGGCGAGATGTTTTATAAACCGTAAAGTTAATGACTGTTTATTTTCTTTTAAGCAAAGGCTGAATTTAGAAATAGACAACAAAATCCAATCCAGAATGAAGAGATAACCACCGTTCCCAGACAATTGACATCTATCCTTAACTGAGCCATGCTAAATCTTTATAACAACCACAGATTTTATAGCACAGCATATCTACCAAAATAGAAAAGCAACAGAGAATAGGATGGTATCAGTGTGAGGCACAGCTCTAGATCCTCCTGTAAATGTCCTGAAGCCAGTGTGTGTTCCTGTTCCACACACAGAGCCCCCTCATCCTCCCCTGGGTCTGTGTTGTTCCTACCGCAATACAACTCATTACCGGGGCTCACGGTCTGCACATCACTGTGTACCACTCACAATGTATGCTACCTACCTACAATTACCAAATAAAGTGTGTATATTAAACTAATCTGCAATATAAATGTTTACTTTTCTTGTGTCGTTTTTCGTGTATACTATAACTAACCTGAAGTTCTTTTTTTTTTTTTTTACTGTGAACAATTGAATAAAAAGAGGATTTGGTGGCTTCATTACAAGAATGCTTTAGCATTGAGCCCATAAAGATTCCAGCAGGCCAAACAGAACTAAACAGAAGCAAGAGGATTAGTGCTGGGCCAATCAATCATATAGGCGGCCATTTTGGCAGACACCTCATAAGTCCGTTCTACATAAGGGGCCAACAGTCTGGTTTCCATTTCCCCATATTGTGTGGAGATCCTGCAAAGTCCCAAAATTTGGCATAGATTTTCCATTAAGGCAGCCCAAGCTTAACTACATTGAGAGATGCCTAGGGATCCACAATTAAAACACACACACACATGCAAGCAGTGGCACACACACACACACACACAAAATAATCTAAAAAGAGGTGACACGGAATACATTTTTGTTCCTCTGATTCAAACTATTACTTATATTGCGACACAGACATAAAGGCTGTTGTACGCAGGAACAATAGGTATTTACAGCCATGACCATAATCAGGCATTACAATAAACCCTCTGAGTCACCTGCAAGCTCATAGAAAACATAACAGAACATTTTATAAATACTTCTAAGTTAATTAATTGCATTCAAAATGGCTGACAGAGCCAAGACAGTATAATAATTTTGAAGGTCTGTCCAGTACTAGGCTGAGGCTCCAATCGAGAGGAAAGACTTTGAGTGGGATTAGAGGGACATTGGGCCCTTCCAGAAGGACAGAATGGTGCAGTAGTCTCCAGCAGAGGAGCATCATTAACTCACCACAGACAGAACTGCTGCTGGGCTGAGGAGAAGAGTTGCAGTGGATTAACTGGGGCCAAAGTTCAGTACTACTATCGATCATTGAGAAAAAAGTTTTACAATCCACTATCTATATTAGATCAAATGTGAAAATGGTAATGACATAATATATTCCTTTGGTTTAAATTAAACATGGTGAACAATTAATTCTGGGATTTTAAATTTAACTAAGCAAGTCAGTTGAGAACAAATTCAAATTTTCAATGACGGCCTAGGAACAGTGGGTTAACTGCCTTATTCAGAACGACATATTTTTACCTTGTCAGCTCAGGGATTTGATCTTGCAACCTTTCGGCTGCTAGTCCAACGCTCTAACCACTAGGCTACCTGCCACCCCAGGTGGGGGCGGCGGGGAGGAGCGTTGAATATGAGTAGGAGCAAAAAGGTGGTGTTATACGATTGATTCACTATGAAAGTGACTGAAAACAACCACACACAGTGCATAAATCACATTTCACACTTTATCTTAAAAATATGGTAATGGTGTTGTTGTGTGAATGATTTATGACAGACACACACAGACACAGACACAAATGCTGCAAGCAAAGCGACAGGCATGCAGCAGACACATTCTCTTTTACACACACTCAATGCTGATAAAGCGGATTCAGCAGTGGTGGGCTTTTGCCTCACATACTCAATCAAACACACACACACACACACACACACACACACACACACACACACAGCGACACCATTCCTTCGCATGCCTTCACACAGAGATAAGCCTCTCAAGTGAGAAAGACTGAGCTGATCAAACACCTCACAAACTCACAAACACACACGCACCGTGCCTGTCGCTTCACCACGACCTCCTCTCAGATTATTGCTTTCTGATGCAATTATCTCCCATACAGTGGGGATTATGTGTTCACTTTTGTTTCCCAGTGATCTGTGTCTGCCATCGTTCTAATGTGTTCTCTCTGTGCACCCTATTCTCAGGAGAATCCTAACAAAGACTAGCTGACCTTGTCTCTATTTAGCTGCTTCCACTCTCTGATGCTAACCCCAGTCAAACTTTTGACTGGTACTGTATACTATATATTTTACTGCTCTATGGATATAATTACTGCTTGGGTAACCTTATTTACTAATATGTATTGATTTATTTGTTCCCTCTTTATGCGGTGTGCACTGCAGAAAACACTGGAAGAATTATCACAGTGAATTATTGTAATGTTTGTTTATGTGTCAAATCCCATAAGGGATGGGTTGACAACTAGAGGTCGACCGATTAATCGGAATGGTCAAATAATTAGGGCCGAGTTCAAGTTTTCATAACAATCAGAATTCTGTATTTTTGGACACCGATTTGGCCCCCAAATTTTTGTTTACACATTTATTTAACTAAGCAAGTCAGTTAAGAACACATTCTTATTTTCAATGATGGCCTAGGAACGGTGTGTTAACTACCTTGTTCAGGGGCAGAACGACAGATGTTTACCTTTTCAGCTCCGGGATTCAATCTTGCAACCTTACAGTTAACTAGTCCAACGCGCTAACCACCTGCCTCTCATTGCACTCCACGAGGAGCCTGCCTGTTACGCAAATGCAGTAGAAGCCAAGGTAAGTTGCTAGCTAGCATTAAACTTATCTTATAAAAAAACAATCAATCAATCAATCATAATCACTAGTTAACTACACATGGTTGATGATAATACTAGTTTATCTAGCGTGTCCTGCTTTGCATATAATCGATGCAACGCAGGGGGATGATTTAACAAAAGCGCATTTGCAAAAAAAGCACAATCGTTGGACGAATGTACCTAACCATAAACACCAATGCCTTTCTTAAAATCAATACACAGAATTATATATTTTTAAACCTGCATATTTAGCTAAAAGAAATCCAGGTTAGCAGGCAATAATAACCAGGTGAAATTGTGTCACTTCTCTTGCGTTCATTGCACGCAGGGTCAGGGTATATGCAACAGTTTGGGCAGCCTGGCTCATTGCGAACTAATTTGCCAGAATTTTACGTAATTATGACATAACATTGAAGGTTGTACAATGTAACAGGAATATTTAGACTTAGGGATGCCACCCGTTAGATAAAATACTGAACGGTTCCGTATTTCACTGAAATAATAAACGTTTTGTTTTCGAAATGATAGTTTCCGGATGTTATAATGTTATAATTAAGTCTATGATTTGATATTTGATAGAGCAGTCTGACTGAGCGATGGTAGGCAGCAGCAGGCTCGTAAGCATTCATTCAAACAGCACTTTAGTGCGTTTTGCCAGCAGCTCTTCGCAATGCTTCAAGCATTGAGCTGTTTATGACTTCAAGCCTATCAACTCCCGAGCTGTTTATGACTTCAAGCCTATCAACTCCCGAGATTAGGCTGGTGTAACCGATGTGAAATGGCTTAGCTAGTTAGCGGGGTGAGCGCTAATAGCGTTTCAAACGTCACTCGCTCTGAGACTTTGAGTAGTTGTTCTCCTTGCTCTGCATGGGTAACGCTGCTTTGAGGGTGGCTGTTGTCGATGTGTTCCTGGTTCGAGCCCAGGAAGGGGCGAGGAGAGGGACGGAAGCTATACTGTTACACTGGCAATACTAAAGTGCCTATAAGAACATCCAATTGTCAAAAGGATATGAAATACAAATGGTATAGAGAGAAATAGTCCTATAAATACTATGTAACTACAACCTAAAACCTCTTACCTTGGAATATTGAAGTCTCATGTTAAAAAGAACCACCAACTTTCATATGTTCTCATGTTCTGAGCAAGGAACTTAAACGTTAGCTTTTTTACATGGCACATATTGCACTTTTACTTTCTTCTCCAACACTTTGTTTTTGCATTATTTAAACCAAATTGAACATGTTTCATTATTTATTTGAGGCTAAATTGATTTTTATTGATGTATTATATTAAGTTAAAATAAGTGTTCATTCAGTATTGTTGTAATTGTCATTATTACAAATAAAATAAAAATCGGCCGATTAATCGGTATACTTTTTTTTTGTCCTCCAATAATCGGTATTGGCATTGAAAAATCATAAATCGATCGACCTCTATTGACAACTCGCCATTTGAAAATAAAATACAATGTAATTTATTAATTCAGTCATTCAGATAGGGCAATGGGGAAATCGTAATACTAACAATGCTGTGTGTGTGTGTGTGTGTGTGTGTGTGTGTGTGTGTGTGTGTGTGTGTGTGTGTGAATGAACAGAATGAACAGGGAGGGGGGAATCAGTATACAAAACCATGCTAGAGCTGTCACAAGCCAAGTCGAAATTGGATTAGTGTCACCCTTGATAAGGAGAAGGGCAAAAAAAGGAAGAGGGAAAAATTGGAAGACGGAAACGGCTACTTTTTTTCTCCCCCTTGCAATAATTTCATTTCAAATTCAGGGCACTGAACGCATAAACACACTGTTATAGAGCCGGGTAAAGTTAATGGAATATTTATATGCAGACTCCAGAATATTTCTTTCTTTTTCTCAGCAGTCAGTTTTTTCCTTCGTTTTACAACTGCCTTTGTTAGGCTTTGACACCATTTCTGCACCTCCAAGAGGACTGTGTTTCCATTGGCGGCTGCTGAAAAGGCCTTGTAGAGAGCGAGGAAATGGGAGCTGTGATTTGTCAGGGACTATTAGCTTCTCACCACACCGACTCACATAGAAATCAATGCAAAGGAATAACGGACCGCCCCACACCATGCTTTCTAAACTGCTCTGGAAGATTCAATAAACTAATGCAGAGAGGGTGGGAAGATAAGAGTATTAAGTATTAGTGCGACCCATAACAATATAGCTAGCTACAGTACAGCATCTCTGCAGGGATGAGGGAAGAGAGAGACAGAGAGAGAGAGACAAAGAGACAGAGAGAGAAAGAGAGAGAGAGAGAGAGAGAGAGAGAGAGAGAGAGAGAGGTGAATGTATTGAGACTGGGACAGATGAGTGAAAAAAAGAGTGTAAAAAGTGGGGAAAGGGAGAGAGAAGAGGAAAATGGGGAAAAGACAGACAGACAGACAGAGACGTAAGAAAGACTAAAAAACTAAGAACTTAAAGGAGGGTGGAGAGAAGGGGAGAGAGGAAGGGAGAGTGGGAGGCCCTAGGAAGATAAAGCCACACAATTCGCCCCATCGCCATTGTTGTTAACATTCAGCTAGAGTAGCTGCTACCTCTGCCGCTGTGTATACAGTAAAACCAATAAGAGGCTGGTATCATGGGATTGAGGGAGAGAAATATGGCACATTGTTGGCTGGGAAAGCGATAAGGGAGGAGATTGAGAGATGGGAGCCGGATAGACTCCTATTAAGTATTCAACTACAGGGCACAATAGTTACAGCACCGTAGCTGAGATTTCAATTTGCCCCATCCTGTGAATCATCCATACAGCTATTGTGCAGTCACGGCCCAGTTTTACTACAAGATTTACAATTTTATCACTTTATCACTTACAATTATCACTTTTCAATGGAGCAGACCATTTATGCAGCCAACTTAGGTGTGCGGAATCAGGTATGCACTATGCATGGTCTCTTCCACCTGGCGCCCTTGTGATCAAATCATCCACCAGTTAAGCTGGTTGAGGCTGATAACTCCTTCTAAGATAACAAGCAAGGAATGGGGGGGGGGGGGGGGGGGGGGGCTTTGGAAAGTAGCATTGAGTGCAGATGACAGATCAGCGTGTGTAGTTGCACACTACCATTTCAGATATCATTTGAATGGACTGGGCTGCTTTCAGAAACTACAGTCCCTTTACACGGGTACTACCTGTTGTAATATAGCTGAAATCAAAGCAAAATGACAAAATCAATCATTTCCCCTTTAAAATAATTGTCTTTAGGCATCTGTGTGGAGAGATACTTCTTGGCACCAACAGCACATTGTTATCTTCCTCCATTTACCAGCTTAGAGGCAGCAACAGACCTCCTGGGTCGCTCCTGCACAGTTGTAGAGAGGCCATTAAATAAGACAGTAACACCTGGAATAAAGGAAGAGGTGGCGAGAGTGAGAAAGGGAGGAAATCCAGCTCTGGCAGCAAATGTGGAAGAAGATGCTTAATATCACACAAAATAAAATAACTACCTCTGGTTCACCACACACCTGTCATATTGTTGTAGAGAGTGGGAGAGGGGCCATTTGTAGTTGGAATAGATTAAAGTAATCTTGTTGAAGAAGTATCACCACATACAGGAGGACCTGGCTGGCATTAAAAGGGCTAATTTCTGCCATTGATTCAGTAAACAATTTGTTAGCCTACATTTGGTTCCAGTGCATGAATAATACATAAGATCCCGAATTAAAATGCGTCTGTCTTTGAGTTTCCTCTTTGTAACAACAGGTAGGCCTTGAAGAGCTGTAGGTTATGATGGGAATGGTTGGCAGAGCAGACAGAACTTCCGTGGTCAAACAAGTTGTTCTAAGATTATCATAGACAGTCACAGGAGCATTAAGGATGTGAAGTAATCAGCAGCTACTACGAAAAAGTGTGCAAGCAATGCCGACTGTAGCTTCACTTACAGCGGTGATAGTCGGTGATGGGTCTTTCGCGAACGAATGTCTCCTTTTTGAACAGATCTTTTTGGTGAACGTCGGGAGCCGACTCGAATCGCTTCGGAGAAAGAGCCGTTCATTTGGCTTCCTGATTTGCATACTGCACTGCTTTTTGGTTCTGTAAATGACTAAAGTATTCTCTAAAGAGGGTGACTCAGAAACACATAGTGGGGAGAGTGCGTCAATCTGGTCCACACTTCATTTTATTGCAGGCTATATAATAATCTGGCCAGGTAAATATGTATTTGAACGCGAATTTCAAGATCTGACATAATGGTAGCCTACTTTTTGGGATTTGTAATGGATATTTGTTATTTGTTTCATGGTTCTATGTAGATTTTAAGGCATTTTTAAAATAAGAGTTGTTTGGGAACCAAATGAGCCGGCTCTTTTATGTGAACGGAGCCAATCGAAAAGAATCCGAATGCCCATCACAAGTTGTAATGTAGTTTCTCTTTCTGGTGATGTTTTCATTTGAATGGAGAGCGTTGTAACGGTGCCCCCTAGCGAATATTTAGAGAAAAGTAGATGAGCGCATGAAAACCAAGTCAGCTGTAGGTCGAGCCTATTCTGTCTGTGTGTTGTGTTACAGGCGTGCGTCACAAGCTAAGGGTACACCAATGCTCCAACACATTACTTTTATTTTTTATTTTTTTTACATTTTGGATTAATAAACGACTACAGGTTACACTTGCACTTCTAAAACCTGGTAGGTACATATATATATATCTTTAAATATCTTCCCTTTGTCCGGCCTGCAATTTAATTATTATTTTTTTATGTACAAATCAAACCCCCCAAAAATCCATTGAAGGGCTGGTCCAGATGTTGCCCATCCCATTAACTAGGCCTATAGAGCCTACGGATTTTATATTTGCACTTCATAGTCCATAGCCCTATATGTACACCTAGACAGTATGTTGATTTATTTAAAACATTTACACTTATATCACAGGGGGGCATTCCCCTCTTAAGAGATTCCCCACAATAAGCCCACACACTTTTCGTTTTGGCATTCATAACCAAGATCCAAACACAGACTTACAGCACAGTACACACACACACACATTGGCCTGCTATGTCTTCAGCGAGCTAGAAAGTCACCACTATTACCTTTTCTTTGGTACCTGCCAGAAACATGCCTTGGTGCTCTTATTTTAGGCCCTGCCACCCATTGACTTGACAGAGAAGTGTCTGAAGAGGGCCAGTGTCACGAGCAGGTGTTTGGCCAGTCAGAGCAGGGAGCAGCATTTTGGTGTTCGCTCCCACAGTTGGACCAGCGAATTACATACCACTGAGGGACTGCAGGTAAGGGACTCATATTTTCACCCTCTTCTTCTGCTTTTTCTTTGGGAAAACCTTTGATATACTATGGGTAAACATCTGTGTTAGCTGGCTAAATGCTGTGGAACATAGATTCCGGACAATTTTAGGTCCGAGGTGCCATAGACTAGAGGCAGTACTGTGCAGTGTAGTGTCTTATTTAAAGATGAGTCTTTAAAGGATAATCTTCTGCTATTCTAAAAGTATTCTGATCAACACTGACAAAAGAGTATTTTGTAACAGTGTGCTTGGGTAGGGAGGTGTTTGAGGAGGTTTCCTGACACTCAGACCTCAGGGTAAGAGTGTAAAGTAACTCATTATGCCTGTATATGTATGCATGATTTGTGTGCATGTGAAAATGTGTTTGTGATATAGGTGAGATTGATTTTAAAAAAATACTACATGTGAAATGCAAGTACTGCACATGTGCTAGTCCTAGAATAGAGCTGAGAGTAGAGCAAGATTTCAAAGGGGAGAATCTTGCTCTGTCTGAAAACCTCATTCATATTGTTTCATGTCAATCCTATTCAAGATACCCAAAAGGGATGATTTATTGTTTTTGAAAATATTTTGTGACAATGTATAATGAGGGACTTCATAGTTTTTAACATCTAGTTCATCCTATATGCAAAATGACTCAGACTGCAGGTCTTTCCTTACCATTCCTCAGTAAAGCAGTTAAACTTGGCAGAAATCTGGAGGTTCCCAACCCCCTTAAGATGTACGGCCTGTACTTGGAAGCGGTGAATGATTATATCAACGAGTCGTACGGAGAGGATGTATGGAGGCTGATAGAGGCCCGGGCAGAGATACCGCATCTCAAGTTTGTCCGCCATCAGATGTACAAGTACGACCATATCCCATCTAACTGTTGGAGCTAACTATTTCTCTGTACCCATCATATGCGTCATATTTACTTTATATTCTAACTTTACCAGGAAGGGAAGTCACTTGAGGTTTCACTTGAATCTCTTTCCTGACAGACTTGGCAAAAGCGCATCAAGTTTACATAGACCATCAATACATAACACACACATAGACAACCGGTCAATGAATGCACTAATTGTAAGTCACTCTGGATAAGAGCATCTGCTAAATGACTAAAATGTCCATGTAAATTTCATATCTAGGTATCCTCCTTCTTCCCTGCAGTGACAACCTGATCCTGCGGCTGGCCAAGGCAGCAGGCGAGGTCCTGGGGAAGACCCATGATGAGCTCATGTATGCCTTCGGGGTTTACATGGTGAAGAGGATCGGGAACTACGGCTACGAGAGGATTCTCAAGGTGACCTAGTGTTTAGTGGCCCTCCTCAAGTGTCTGAGTTAACACTAGGCATAATTGGCCCTAATCAATGTTCAATACACTGGTGTGTGTGTAATATCATAATTAATCCCTTATCCATTCATCCAGGTGTTGGGGCGTAATGTGCGTGACTTCATCAATGAGCTGGACAACCTGCACGAGTACTTTCGCTTCTCCTTCCCCAAGGTGCAGCCTCCCAGCTTCTGTGTGGAGGAGGAGTGTGAGACCAGCCTCACCCTGCACTACCGCAGCACCCGCAAGGGCTTCACCCAGTTTGTCAAAGGTAGGTAGGGAGCACCACAGAGGACAAACATAGCAAAAACGATTTTTCTGGAAGCACTATATTTGGTAATACTATACATAGGGTTCATGTCACACATCCCCAATCTGTAAAAATATTTTTTCTCTCTTCCCATACTGTAGGCCAGCTGTCTCAAGTGGGAAGGCAGTTCTACAACACAGACATTGAAGTTGAGATCCTGTCCAAAGAGGAGACTGAAAAGATGACATATGTGGTATGTACTGTACATCTACCTTTCTGAAGCTACTTCTTTTGAACAACGTTATGTACACGCCAGCACACGTGCAAGTAACTCCTCCGACCTAGACCTAGGACTGCATCACTTTCCAAGTGTTACGCTTTGCCCTATTGTCAAACAACTTCAGTGTCTGGCCACATTGTCAAACAACTTCAGTGTCTGGCCACATTGTCAAACAACTTTAGTGTCTGGCCCCATTGTCAAACAACTTCAGTGTCTGGCCTCATTGTCAAACAACTTTAGTGTCTGGCCTCATTGTCAAACAACTTCAGTGTCTGGCCCCATTGTCAAACAACTTCAGTGTCTGGCCTCATTGTCAAACAACTTTAGTGTCTGGCCCTATTGTCAAACAACTTTAGTGTCTGGCCTCATTGTCAAACAACTTTAGTGTCTGGCCCCATTGTCAAACAACTTTAGTGTCTGGCCCCATTGTCAAACAACTTTAGGGTCTGGCCCCATTGTCAAACAACTATAGTGTCTGGCCCCATTGTCAAGATCTTTACAACCTTAAGACCCTCACAGCTGCGTCGCCATGATTACCTTCGATGTCTCTTTGCCGCAGATCTACAAGATGAACTTTGACAACGCTGCCTTCAAGCACCGCATGCCCCAGCAGAAGACGGCCCCGGGGTACGAGAAGCTACCCATGAAGAGGGGCATCTTTTTCGACATGTTTCCCTTTAGCGTGATCTTCCGCCGGGACATGACCATGTACCGCATCGGGGACGGTCTAAAGGAGGTTTTCTCCGACCTGCAGGGCAAGAAGGTCAACGAAGAGTTCACCCTGGTGCGGCCCATGCTGGAGTTCAGCTGGGACAACGTGAGTACAGGAGAGAAGAGAGGGGGGTGAGGGTTCTGTTACATTTGGTATGGTTTTTCCACTTACCTAGGCTATTGTTGTCAATCCAGAGTTTTTTAGTGGATATTTGGATTATTTAGTTACATTCAACAAAACCCCCTTTAATGGTCCAAACAGTGGAAATCGTGTTTTTCATCACATTGGATGATATTTGGATGAAACCAATACAAAGTAGGGTAACCCAAGTATGAAAAATGACTGTAGCTGGCACACTGATCAAGTTTGATAATAAAGTTACTGGTCCCCTTCCCCATGTCAAACGCTTGGATTCAGACAGGCATTACTAATGATTTACTTCCTGCTTTATCCAACGTCACATAAAGCCGAAAATGTAATACACCAATGGTAGCGTCTTATGATCTTAACTAATTTAAATATGTACCGCCTTAAGCGCGTCATTGCATGTGTTCCCACGCCTTGCTTTGGCTTTGTTTACAAACTGTAGGCAAGGTGCTAATAGCTAGCTCAAGCAGAACGCGTGACCAAGTAATATGTATATATTTTAAATATACTGGTAGCCTTTTATCTGTGGTGTGACTGTTAGCTATCAAGCTACTATGCGGCTACCCGCATGCCGGCAAAAAGCACATTGTAACAGGATGCTATAGTGTACATTTAACGTTACACTATTTTTCTGAAGAATGAAGATATCCGACAGCAATGTCTCATTTTAATTTTGTGAGGACAGGCTGCACGAAAATTACGATTATGTTACGGGTGTGCAGTGCACATTTGGAGCGAAGTTGCTTTATCAATTGTGGAGAACATTCGATTGGTCTTGCCAGGAAGCTAATCCTAAAGACGGATGCAATACCATCATTGACCTTGGAACAGTGGATCTTGCAAGCGCTGACCATAACGTAAGTATCATTATTATTTTCACTTTCCATCTACTTTTGTCTTTTCACTATCATCAAGCTGTAATGATAGACATTTTTGAAAATCCAACATCTATCTTGTCTGCACAGCTTCCCAGGCAACCACCACAGCAGGAATGCTGTGAAACATGTGAAGACAGACCAAAAATACTGTAAGCCATTTATTCATTTCCAGTGGTGGAAAAAGGACCCAATTGTCATACTTGAGTAAAAGTAAAGATATGTTAATAGAAAATTACTCAAGTAAAAGTGAAAGTCACCCAGTAAAATACTACTTGACTAAATGTCTAAAACTATTTCATTTTAAATATACTTAAGTATCAAAAGTAAAAGTATAAATAATTTCAAATGACTTATTAAGCAAACCAGAAGGCACAGTTTTCTTGTGATTTTATTTACTAATAGCCTGGGGCACACTCCGAAACTCAGACAATTTACAAACAAAGCATTTGTGTTTAGTGAGTCCGCCAGATCAGAGGCAGATGAGATGACCAGGGATGTTCTCTTCATAAGTTTGTGAATTGGACCATTTTCCTGTCCTGCTAAGCATTCCAAATGTAAAGCTAACTTTTGGGTGTCAGGGAAAATGAATGGAGAAAAAAGTACATTATTTTATTTTAGGAATGTAGTGAAGTAAAAATGTTCACAAATATAGATACACCAACAAATAACTTAAGTAGTACTTAAGTACTTTACACCACAGTTTATTTCAAATCTGCACCAATTGAGCATTTCAGGCAGACAAAAATAAAAAATACAAACATTGAAAAATGTCACAAAAAAGTGCACAATTGCATATTTCAAATGGAATACTTCAAAAACACCAGAAAACACATTGTAGAATTAATAGATCACTACATCAAAGAATCGATAGCAACGTAACTCAGAACAGTAAATAAAAGGAAAATAAATTCACTACCCATTTAGCAAACATTTCCCTTTTCAAAAACATTACAGGCTCCTGGATCTCCTCTTCAACTAGGTCACTCTTGAGCCAGCATGTTACAGTATGTGGGGAAGCTGTGTGCGCTGTCCATCCCAGGTTCCCTGTTTTGCCCAGTGTGAGAGGCCTGACAAGGAGGAGGCCATAGCTGGATTTGTGTCCCGCTTCAATCTTGGGAATGACTGTAGTCAAGTGGGTGACTGAAGTCTGCTTGATTGAAGCGAGGTACTTGTCGCCCCTCCCCCCCTTTTTTAAAATTTATTTCACTTTTATTTAACCAGGTAGGCTAGTTGAGAACAAGTTCTCATTTACAACTGCGACCTGGCCAAGATAAAGCAAAGCAGTGCGACAAAAACAACAACAGAGTTACACATAAACAAACATACAGTCAATAACACAAAATCAAATAAAAATAGAAAAATATATGTACAGTGTGTGCAAATGTAGAAGAGTAGGGAGGTAGACAATAAATAGGCCATAGAGGTGAAAATAATACAATTTAGCATTAATACTGGAGTGATAGATGAGCAGATGATGATGTGCAAGTATAGATACTGGGGTGCAAGAGGGTAAGTAATAATATGGAGATGAGGTAGTTGGGTGTGCTATTTACAGATTGGCTGTATACAGTAACAGTGATCGATAAGCTGCTCTGACAGCTGATGCTTAAAGTTAGAGAGGGAGATATAAGTCTCCAGCTTCAGAGATTTTTGCAATTCGTTCCAGTCATTGGCAGCAGAGAACTGGAAGGAAAGGAGGCCAAAGGAAGTGTTGGCTTTGGGGATGACCAGTGCAATATACCTGCTGGAGCGTGTGGGTGTTGCTATGGTGACCAGTGAGCTGAGATAAGGCGGGGCTTTACCTAATAAAGACTTATAGATGACCTGGAGCCAGTGGGTTTGGCGACAGATTTAAAAAAATATATTTGACCTTTATTTAACCAAGTCAAGTCAGTTAAGAACAAATTCTTATTTTCAATGACGGCCTAGGACCAGTGGGTTAATTGCCTGTTCAGGGGCAGAACGACAGCTCGGGGGTTTGAACTTGCAACCTTCCGGTTACTAGTCCAATGCTCTAACCACTAGGCTACCCTGCCGCCCCAGATATGTAGTGAGTGCCAGCCAACGAGAGGATACAGGTCACAGTGGTGGGTAGTATATGGGGCTTTGTGAGTCTGGGAGGAGAGTTTACAGTCTAACCAGACACCTAGGTATTTGTAGTTGTCCACATATTCTACATCAGAACCATCCAGAGTGGTGATGCTAGTCGGGCGGGCGGGTGCAGGCAGCAATTGGTTAAAGAGCATGAAGAGTTTTACTAGCATTTAAAATCAGTTGGAGGCCACGGAAGGAGTGTTGTATGGCGTTGATGCTCCTCTCCCGCTCCCCTCCCCATCAATCTCTGTGGTTAGTTGCATTACCTAAAGCCAAAGTAATTAACTTTTACATGATATCACATTTTGTTCATTTGTATGTTTTTTTGTCCAAGCATTTGGATGGGAGATCAGTGTTACAAATTGTACGAAACAATGGGATCCTGGACGCTAGTGTGGCTGGGTGCCTATATTAGGCTTATGCTCTAATAATTTTTTTTTTTCTATCAAATGATGTCTCACCACTATTTCTCACCATTATTTCTCATGAGTGTTCATGTTTATCAATATTTTGGGCTATGCTGTCCTAATGTAAATAATCAAATAAATGTCTGATCAATACATACAATCATTTCGCTACACCCTCGATGACATCTGCTAACTATGTGTATGTGACCAATAAAATGTTATTTGATTTAATGCTGAGGCACCAATAAATTGTCCAGTTCACTTATTATATGCTGTTTGTACTTATTTTATGTGTAAGCTTCTAAGGTGACTCAGGCTTTACTAATTCTTGTGAAGAAGTATGTCAGTGAACTGTATATTGTAATTAGTTCTAAAACAGTAGAAATGCAATTGTGTGTTGCTGCTGTTAATCTGATATCCAACAGTTGTTTACTATGAGAGCATTTTGCAGAGAAAATGGGTTGAGCCTACAATTTAGGCTCGGAATGAGATGTGGCCCATTGTTTACCTTGTTACAATGACCACAAGGGTGTTTTCAAAGAGCTGTCAGTCAAGGCTAGCTCATGAGGCTTTCAGGCTTCCTGATAGTTAGAAATGAGAGAAAGGGTAACATTTCTCAATTCTGATCCTTTTAATAGTGTACAAATATTATGGGTGATGTTTTTGTCATTCAAAGGCTATTTTTACTTGGGAAATATGATGACTGTGCTAAGCTTCACTATGTCTGCATATATCAGGGCCAGTCTCAGAATAAATAATCTCAAAGTAAGAGTGCTGATCTAGGATCAATGTTGTCTTCATAGTCACAATAAATAAGGTTACATGGACAGTGTGGACCTGATCCTAGATCAGCACTCCTACACTGAGACGCTTTGTGAATACGGGCCCTGGACTTGAATGAAGTCATCTGTTCCCATGCTTTCCCTCAGATCTACACCCACCTTAACAATGTGTTTGAGCTACTGTCCAAAGCTGTGGTGGAGAGCAAGCAGAAGGTGAATGTCCCTAAACTGAGCAAGGAAAAGGAAGACGAGGGAAAAGAGGAGAGCGAGAAACCCAAGAGAGAGGAAGAGAGAAGTACAGAGAAGTCAAGGGTCCGCCCGTCGCCACAGTCAACCGACAGGAGAGGGGAGTACTTTGTCTCTAACAATCTCTGGCACATGTCTAATGTTTAGGTGATTTTGATTAATTAAGGTCCAATGCAGCAGTTTTTATCTATCTCAATATCAAATCACATCTTGGAAACAATTAAGTAAGTTAATGTGATTGTTTCAACTAAAATGAAAAGTAGCTTCTTAACGAAGAGCAATTTCTTAAGCAATAATTTTGCTAGGACTGTCTGGGAGTGGACAACTGAAAACTAGCTGTTATTTGCAGAGAGGTTTGGAACTCTTATTGGTCTATTTACTTAACTTACTGCCTGGTGATGTCAACAGGCAGGCCAAAACTCCATCCCACCAAAAAGTCTGAAATTTCAAGCAGTTCTTTCAAACAGCTCTTACACTAAAGGGGTATTATCATAATTTTCATAATTTCACAGTATTATTTCAACCTCATAGTGTGGAGATTTATATATATATATATATAACACAGGAAAATCACATTTTTGACTGCAGTGGGCTTTTAAAGTCTTCCAATCTCTCTGTCAGTGCTGTTATACGCATAAGTGAAGTGCATTAAACAAATGTTACTCACTCACTCAGCCACCCATCCTCCCTCCCTAACTCAGTCATTCCCTCCCTCCGTCATTCATTCCCTCCTTTCCTCTGGCTCATTAGATGTGAAGTCTGTGGAGGAGATGAAGGGGGACCAGGAGTTCAGCAGTGCTCTGACTCAGTACAACAGCTCAGCCAACTCAGGGGGAGAGGACATCGAGCTGCTTGCCTTCCAGACTGTCACCGGTGAGAACCCCTTCTTCCTCGCCCTTAACACATCTTCCCACCTGTCCAGCTCACCAAGATAAGCTTACATGCTACATAGCTTTGTTCTCCTACATTTGAAAGGGGTACAGACATCCAACACAATGCCAGAATCAGTGATTGCCCTGTCTATTTTGAATGAAGTATTAACTATACCATTTTGAATAACTAGAGTGTAAATGGTCTTGGAATTGTTGGTGACAATATGGCACAGACGACAATTCTAAATTTAAACCAATGTTTCCACGTTCTATGTCTGTGGATGACCCCACCCTGCTCTTCGTCATCCCCAGGAAAGTGCAGTGAAACTATCTTTGAGGATATGAGGGAACCTCCCAAGAAGCCCCTCCACCTGAAGGGTCAAATGAAGTACGTCCCCCAGTGGGACTCGCTCATCTTCCTCAGTACACCCATGTAAGACCACCCACAACATCCTTACAGTACCTAGCGGTCAGACGCGTTTACAAAGCAACCAAAAAAGGAGAATACAAAGCTTCGTATTAAAAGTAGTATAAAAACAAATAAAAAGGTAGTTTACAAACAAAGATTTAATCTACTATAGACCATCCAGACCTACCTGAGCGATAATACCAAACCACAAAATAGGTATAGGGATGGGGAACATGGGAAGAAGGGGGTGTGCCCAGGTGAGGCTCCATTTGGCAAATCTGATCATAATTCTATCATCCTGATTCCTACTTACAAGCAAAAACTAAAGCAGGATGTACCAGTGACTCGCTCAATACGGAAGTGGTCAGATGACACAGATGCTGCGCTACAGGACTGTTTTGCTAGCACAGACTGGAATATGTTCCCGGGATTCATCCAATGGCATTGAGGAGTATACCACCTCAGTCATTGGCTTCATCAATAAGTGCATCGACGAAGTACATATTCCAACCAGAAGCCATGGATTACAGGCAACATCCACATCGAGCTAAAGGCTAGAGATGCCACTTTCAAGGAGTGGGACACTAATCCGGACGCTTGTAAGAAATCCTGCTACGCCCTCAGACGAACCATTAAAAAGGCAAAGTGTCAATACAGGATTAAGATTGAACACTGGCTCTGACGCTCGTCGGATGGGGCAGGGCTTGAAAACTATTACGGACTACAAAGGGAAACCCAGCCGCGAGCTGCCCAGTGACGCAAGCCTACCAGATGAGCTAAATGCCTTTTTATGCTCACTTCCAGGCAAGCAACACTGAAGCATGCATGAGAGCACCAGCTGTTCCGTACAACTGTGTGATAACGCTCTCGGTAGCTGATGTGAGCAAGACCTTTAAACAGGTCAACATTCACAAAGCCGCGGGGCCAGACGGATTACCAGGATGTGTACTCTCAAAGCATGCGTGGACCAACTGGCAAGTGTCTTCACTGACATTTTCAATCTCTCCCTGACCGAGTCTGTAATACCTACATGGTTCAAGCAGGCCACCATAGTCCCTGTGCCCAAGGAAGCAAAGGTAACCTGTATAAATGATTACCGCCCCGTAGCACTCATGTTGGCAGCCATGAAGTGCTTTGAAAGGCTGGTCATGGCTCACATCAACAGCATCATCCCGGATACCCTAGACCCTCAATGTGAGTAAGACAAAGGAGCTGATTGTGGACTACGGGAAAACGCGGGCCGAACAGGCACCAATTAACATCGACCTGGCTGTAGTGGAAAGTTTCAAGTTCCTTGGTGTCCACATCACCAACGAACTATCATGGTCCAAACACACCAACACAGTCGTGAAGAGGGCACGACAACACCTTTTCCCTCTCAGGAGATTTGGCATTGGTCCCCAGATCCCCAAAATGTTCTACAGCTACACCATCGAGAGCATCCTGACTGGTTGCATCACCGCCTGGTATGGCAACTGCTCGGCATCTGACCGTAAGTCGCTACAGAGGGTAGTGTGTACGGCCCAGTACATCACTGGGGCCAAGCTTCCTGCCATCCAGGACCTATATACTAGGCGGTGTCAGAGGAAAGCCCAAAAAATTGCGAAGACTCCAGTCACCCAAGTCATAGACTGTTCTCTCTGCTACCGCACGGCAAGCGGTACCAGAGCGCCAAGTCTAGGACCAAAAGACTCCTTAACAGCTTCTTCCCCCAAGCCATAAGACTGCTGAACAATTAATCAAATGGCCACCCGGACCATTTACATTGACACCCCCCCATTTATTTTAATACTGCTGCTACTCGCTGTTTATTATCTATATGCATATTCACTTTACCCCTACCTACATGCACAAATTACCTCAACTAACCTGTACCCCCGCACATTGACTCCGTATCGGTACCCCTGCATATAGCCTCATTATTGTTACTTTGTGTTACTTTTAATATTTTTTTTACTTTAGTTTATTTGGTAAATATTTCTTAACCCTTTCTTGAACTGCATTGTTGGTTAAGGGCTTGCAAGTAAACATTTCACAGTAAGGTTGTATTCGGCACATGTGACAAATAAAGTTTGATTTGATTGCTTTCAAATACCCATGATAACCATAATAGAAATCCCAAAACATGATTTTTGTAAGAACAGACGCTTGGGAGACGAGAAGCAAGTACAGGGAGTTAATATTTAATACATAACCGACATGAAACAAAACACGGACCGCATCTGGACAAGGGAAACATAATGACATTAATGCTGACTCGGGAAAGAAACTGAGGAAGTGACAGATATAGGGGAGGTAATTAATAACGTGATGGAGTCCAGGTGAGTCCAATGAAGCGCTAATGTGCGTAATGATGGTGACAGGTGTGCGTAATGATAAGCAACCTGGCAACCTTGAGCACCAGAGGGGGAGCGGGAGCAGACGGGACAGATTTCAATAAATCTATATTTTACGATTTTAATAAGACAAGCCATAAACGTTCATAATGAGACTGAACGTTAGGGAATTTGGCTTCAACATTTACCTTAGATAGTCCTTACCTTATGCTGTGTCTGTGTTTATTAGCATATGAAAATAATAAAAACGACATACAATATTTATAATATTACTGTATGCCTCTAAATATGTGCAGTATGCATAATATAATGTATTTGGTCCCATGTTTCATGAGCTGAAATAAAAGATCAGAGAAATGTTCCATATGCACAAAATTTATTCTCAAATTTTGTGCAGAAGATTGTTTTCATTCCTGTTAGTGAGTATTTCTCCTTTGTCAAGATAATCTATCCACCTGACAGGTCTGGTATATCAAGAAGCTGATTAAACGGCATGATCATTACACAAGTGCACCTTGTGCTAGGGACAATAAAAGGCCACTCTAAAATGTGCAGTTTTGTCACACAACCCAATGGCACAGATGTCTTAAGTTTTGAGCGAGCTTGCAATTGGCATGTTGACTGCATAAATTTCCACCAGAGCTGTTGCCAGAGAATTGAATGTTCATTTCTCTACAGTAAGCCAGTAAGTTTAAGACGATTTGTCAGTACATCCAACCTCATAACCACAGACATAACCACACCAGCCCAGGAGCTCCACATCAGCTTCTGTAAGGGAAAAACTAATTTTGATTGGCTGGGCCTGGCTCCCAATTGGGTGGGCCTATGCTAGTTATGATCTGTAACAGTAAAATAATTGAAATTGTTGCATGTTCCATTTATCCACTTCCCTCTACCTTTCCAATCCCTTCTTATCTCCCTTTCAGCCACTCACCCCATCCTTGCTGTCTCTCTCATTCCACTTCCACTTTTTTCTTCCTCTTCCAGTATAGAGACAGTGGAGGACATGATTAAAATGGGCGTCTATGTGAATGATCTGAACCTCCATGACTCCAGCCGAGAGCTCATCTTAGCCGGAACACAGCAGTCGGCTGAACTTCAGCTGGCTCTTGACCAGGTAAGCCATACACATTTCATATATATGACATACCACCCTTTAGAACAGCACACAACCGTACCTTGGTACATTGTTAACGTTATCAGATAACTCCTGTACTAACTGTCCCAAGTTTGCCTCATCTAAGTATGCAAGACATACTACTATACCCACACACAGTCCTGCTCATAGGCAGCTTCATTTTCAAAGTTACAAATAGACATATGCAGTGTATAGTTCACACTGAAAGGCAGAGGCAAAGACCATCTCAAGCGCAGGGCTGGATAGGCCTTTGAAGGAGGATGAGGAGGAGTTGGTTGACTGAAAGCTCTCTCTCTCTCTGGTGGCTCCTCCCACTCCAGGAGCAGCAGAAGTACGCCCAGCTCCAGGAGATCATCAAGAAGCTTGACGAGGAGAAGAAGAGAGGAGACTCCCTCCTCTACGCCATGATCCCCAAAGCTGTGGCTGACCGGCTCAGGAAGGGTATCACGGCCCTGGAGACATGCCAGGTACTAGCCGTACATTTACAGATACATATACAGATATACAGGGTGCATCCAAAATGGCACCCCTTTCCCTATATAGTGCACTATATAGGCCCCGGCTCTGGTCAACAGTAGTGCAGTATATAGGCAATAGGGTGCCATTTCAGACACAGCCATAGAGTTTGTAGAGGAAACTATCCTCCATGTTGGCTCAAAACATTCAATGACATTAAGGCTCAATTGGATTCTGGAGCCAACTAGCCACCTCATTTCTATCAAGCCAGAAGAAACACCACAGTAAAATGTCAAGCATTTAAGTGTGCTGGTATTTCCTTTCCGTTTCCCAGGTGTTCCCGGACGTGACCATCCTATTCAGTGACGTGGTGAAGTTCAACGAGATCTGCATCCACATCACGCCCATGCAGGTGGTGGACATGCTCAACGAGATCTACATCGTCTTTGACACGCTCAGCGAGAAGCATAACGTCTACAAGGTGAATGACATGGACAATACAAAACAAGGGCCTCTGTGGGAACAATATGCCTGAATACTCAACCAAGGTTGGCTGGACCAAAAAGGAGAACAGACTCTATTATCATGCATTGCATGATGTTGCAATGTTTTACAAAGTGTAATGTATAGTTTATTTCATTTGTAGGATATAATGTATACAGTAATGCATCTAAACATACTACTTATTCCCCTGGGTTCAGGTGGAGACCATCCGAGATGCCTACATGGTGGTGGCAGGCGTGCCCAATAAGACAACCTTCCATGCCCACCACATATGTGACATGGCCCTGGACATGCTGAGCTCCATCGACCACCTCAAAGACCCCTCCACTGGAGACAACATCCAGATCAGAGTCGGTGAGCAGAGACCATTGAAATACAATCTAGTCACTCTATTTCTTATGGCACAGACAGTGTAGACAGGAGTGGGCCTTACCATAGAAATATAATTATTACATGTAATCTGATTACAAAAAAAACTGTACCTGTAATACATTACTAGCAGAAATATTGTAATCAGATTACAGATACTTTTGAAAAACTAGATGATTACTTCTTCGATTACTTTTAAATTCATAAAGGACGATTGCGGAACAAAATACATTATGACACCTTTCTGTTTTCTCAATGACATTCAATTCAACATTGAAAAAAAGGCACAAGTTTAAGTTTGTTCCACAAGTCAGAGACCACTATGATGACACACCAAAATGTGTTTGATGGATCCTTTGTCTTCCTTTAATGCCTCTTAAGGGGGAAAGTAATTCAAAAGTAATTCAAAAGATTACATTACTGAGTTTGGGTAATACAAAAGTTACATTACTGATTACAATGTTGGTCATGTAACTGTAACAGATTGCATTTACATAGTAACCTACCCAACCCTGCATATGACAGACATAAAGCATACACATACTGTACGGTGTCTCTTTATAATCCAGTCAAAAGGAAGTCAAAGGCTTGATATTGTCTTGCCATGTCCTGACTGTGCTCCTCAGTTAATGCTGCCAGATTTATACTCCTTAAGGCACCCTGAATCTATAGCCACTGATCCAGGTTCAGTAAAGCAGTTTAACTTCATTGTGTGTTGTTTCCCTTCAGGGATCCATTCAGGGATGGTGGTGGCTGGGGTGGTGGGGCTGAAGATGCCTCGCTACTGTCTGTTTGGAGACACCGTCAACACTGCCTCCCGCATGGAGAGCAACGGGGTGGTGAGTTCTGACATTAGAACATAATCTCACTATAGGGTAAATCCATGTGAATTAAATCACTTTTTGACAGCATTCCTTTTGATTTAAACAAAAGGTTCCATACATGTTATATTTCTACAATTGACACCCACTCTGTATTCAAGAGCATGTTGTGTCTCAACCAATGGTGGTCACAACCAAAGTTCCCTCAAAAAAATGTAGGCACTGAGCAAATTTCAGGTCTGCTGAGCGCAAACTTGAATGTTGTGAAAATTCTGTGTAACTTCCAGCTCGCATTTACTGTGAACACTGATGCTGTATCCAGTTTAAGTTAGTTTTAACAGTGGCCAAGTAGGCTACTGTGGCTATTTGATCATAATGTAGGCCTACCAAAGTGGCCTACCATCAAAAACAATAGAGAAAATGCATCCCATAAAATGTTTACATGGAAATAGTAGCAGCCAATGTGTGGTGGTCAATATAGGCCTACATTCCATGAGACTTTTGAAAAAAAACATGCAGGACTTGACATTAACCTGTTTATCCACTTGTCCTTCAGACAAGGAGGTGACTGAAAATGATGTGTTTGATGCAAGAAACCACTTTACAAAATAAGACCCATAATTATTCCCGTACCATTATTACAGAGAATCAGATAAATTATGCTACCCTCTGTCTATTGGCTACTTAGGTTATTCATCCCTATCTCAAAATACAACACTGCCTCTTTAAGACAAAAAAAAATCTCTTTACCTGACTCGCTTTTCAAAGATGTCTAGAAATGTACGTTTTGTGCTCTTGTAGGAAGCAATCACTCCCCTATTGCTGACTACAAATGATCTATAACTGGGCTAATAACTCACTAACTAGCAAAGGATATGAACACATAAAAATGTGCTTTGATCTCAAAACAAGTGCGTCTACTCACAACCGCTCATGCTGTAAACACTGTCCAGTTCAAAGTGAATGGCACATGATCGGCTATGAAAAGCCAATGATCGGCTATGAAAAGCCAACTGACATTTACTCCTGAGGTGCTGACTTGCTGCACCCTCGACAACTACTGTGATTATTATTATTTGACCATGCTGGTCATTTATGAACATTTGAACATCTTGGCCATGTTCTGTTATAATCTCCACCCGGCACAGCCAGAAGAAGACTGGCCACCCCTCATAGCCTGGTTCCTCTCTCGGTTTCTTCCTAGGTTTTGGCCTTTTCTAAGGAGTTTTTCCTAGCCACCGTGCTCCTTCACCTGCATTGCTTGCTGTTTTGGGCTTTAGGCTGGGTTTCTGTACAGCACTTTGAGATATCAGCTGATGTAAGAATGGCCATATAAATAAATTTGATATTCATAAATGGCAATGGTCTATTTGCATATATGCCTACTGCAGCTCTGATTGGTTATGGCGCACTGGTCTGTGTAGAGTAAGGGCCTGAGTTGTGCCTGTCATTGCAATAGAAACTTACTCCGATGTGTTCTGCCTACAACAAAATCTCTTGCATAGGTAGTTTTGCATACTAAGTCTTGCATACTTAGTTGTGTTTCAGTATATTGCCTTTAATGTGGCTAATATTGCATTGATTCAATCACAATTCCCACAGTAAAGGGGAAATGTTGATAGTGTTAACTAATGGGGAAAACTCTAGATAGTTGCGGGAAGGTCAATCTCTTGCTTCTCTGCGCATGCTGATATTTCTTCTGAGTGGCAGTCCCGGGGAGCTGCGTGCCCATGCGCAGCTTAGTGGGAACATTGGTCACAACACAAAAACCTCAGATGTCAAATAGGGTCTAAGCTACAATGTATGTGAATATAACATTTTTTTTTTTTTTATTGTAAATGCATTTTTTGATAATTTCACGTTTAAGGTTAAAGAAAGAATTACATACTTTAAAAAAAATGTGTCAAATAGTTTGACAATCCTGTTTGTAAGCTTTTAAATTATACCAATTATCAACTGTTTCTATTTCCCAGTGATGAAGACATGGATGTCATGGTATGCTGGGGTATGCAGAATAGGTCAACTTTGAGCAACTTTATCTCTTGAATGTTTTGGCATTCAGGTCCAAAGGTCACTTTCTGAGCACTTCTACAATGGACACATTTTTATGGAAAAATTTGTTTAAAAAAAAGGGTGCTGTCAAAAACTGATTGAATTCAAATGGATTTACCCAATAGACACGATCAATTAGCACTGTATAGCAAATAATTTATTTTGTAAGTAGGCCAATGCGACATTGAGTGAGCTGAATAGTTAGCACGATGTCAGCCATCAACCTCTGTGTGTCTATCTGTACAGGGCATGCAGATCCACATAAGCCAGACCACCAAAGACCACTTGGAACATGAGCCCTACATAATTGAGGAGAGGGGAAAGATCTTTGTGAAGGTATGTGTACGATGTTCCATCATGGCACCGTGTGATGCTCCACCTGCCAAACAGACAAAAATGCACCACACTAAATCTATTTTTAAAATCTATCTATTAAAATATATTTTGATCTCTTCAGCCAATGGATGAGATCAACTCAGCCAATGGATGGGCTGCAAATGACCATTTCAAGACTTGAATTTTGATAAAACTATTGAAATGGTCATTTGCAGCCCATCCATTGGCTGAGTTATGACAGGTATTGAACATAAGGATCATGAACACGGTACTATTTCTGCCGAAATTCTGTCCAATCACAGGGTAAAGGCTACATGAAGACATATTGGCTGAAGGGGAAGAAAGACCTGTCGTTTAAGACTCCAGCAGAGCTCCGCTACAGCAGTGAACAGAAGGACTCAGAGGACAGGAGCTCCAATGGGTAAGTGGAGCAGGGGAGGAGGCAACACCAATCTCTTCTGTAGGGATATACTGCAAGATGCCCTATCTCATATGACTGTGAACTGTTCATTGAATTTCACTACTGTATAGTAATGTTCCAACATCAGCCTGTTTGTGGAGAGAAGGGCTTGCATAAGAAAAATACACCTGCTACTAATTTGCTTTGCTTTTGTACATACTGTATGTGTTAATTTTTTTAATATGTTTTTTACACACAGGTCCACCTGCACCAACACCAAGCGCTCCACCTCCAACCTGAACATTCCCAACGAGGAGCAGGCAGAGGGCAAGCCCACCCCCACAGAGCTGCCTGCAGAGCCCTTACCTTCACTAGAGGGCGCCCCCGAAGACTCTACAGACCCCACTGAGCCCCAGGAGAAGAAAGTCAAAAAGAACACTAAGAACAACAACAAAGGGGGCGCGGCCAAGCCCGAAGCTCCTCCGCAGCAGGTCAATGTGGTGCAGGAGAGTGCAGTGCCTCCTGCTGCTGCCCAGGAGACCCCCACAGCCCCCCCGGCCACCACTGCCCCAGTGCTCAACAACAAGAGGAACAGCTTCAGGCAGCATACCAAGCTGCCCGCCCACCTTCCCATGCGCAGCACTTCCTGTTGCCTACTGTGAGAGGAGAGGCTAAAATAATGTGACTGGCCTGCATCTTATTGACAGTCCTGTGAAGACAAACCCTGAAACTGACCCTAACCTTGAACCTTAACCAATTAGAAAATTCAACATGGTTTCGCTGGTCAGTCACATCCCTTTTGTTTTTCCCTACTGTGAGATGGACCAGGCCAGAGTTCAAGACTTCTCATCTCAGATTATTGGCCAGCCTTCCTGTTCAATATATTGTATGACGCCCTGTTGTTTATCCTATGTTTTTCCTTAGGCAGGACCTGAGTGTCCCCACAGCAACATTCAGGGCAGCCCACAACTAATGTAATGTATTCATCCATTTATTCAAGGCGGACCACCCCACTTAAGTATTAATAGAGGAAACATTGATGCCCCTAAAATAAAAAAAAGTGACATTGCTGATTTTTTTTTTATCTTCCAACAAATATATACCGATTCTCATGTCAAACAGTGGGCCTCTTTTGGTAATACAAGCACCTGGCTAATGTCACAGATTTGTGCATGTTGTTGAAAGGACATGTCAATAAATGTACAGTTCA